>NC_134080.1:122355681-123067181 GCF_000715075.1 Nicotiana tabacum | reverse complement strand
AATAAAATAAGATAATAAATAAAGACAAATGTAACAATTCATCTAAGCTCGAATTCTGAACCCTGAACCAAAGATTCTGGGTTCGATCCCCAGCAGAGTCGCCAGAGCTGTCACACCTCCTTTTTTCCTACACCCCCGAGAGGGAGTGTATAAGAGAGTTTTTTCCAACTTGAAGTGACAATCAAAACGGGATTATTTATTTATTAAATTCAGAGTCGCCACTTGGGATAATTTTATGGTGTCCCAAGTCACCGGTTCAAATCCCAAATCGAGGAAAAGATTGACTCTGTACTACAGTCCGCGAACCAGAAATCGAGGTAAGGAATTCTGTTAACCCGGGAGAAGGTGTTAGGCATTTCCGAGTTCCGTGGTTCTAACACGGTCGCTCAACTGTTATAATCAACCTATTATCTAATTTTAATACATTTTTAGCCTATGTGCATTTTATTCTTTTAAATCGATTTTATTTAATTATTTTTAGGAGAGATTCAACATTATCTAAAACACGTCTTGAACCACGTCACATAAATGCACCCGCAATCTACGACACATTTTATTTAACGTTATTAGGATTTTAATTTGGTTCACATAAATGCGCACCCGAGTTTAGGAAAGTAATTTTTAAAATAGTGCGCCTAAAGCAACTACGCGTTTTTCAACTTTGCGAGGGCCATGGAAAATTCGCTAAATGGACCGCCTCGATTTCTAAGGACAAAACATTAATTAAATGATGGCCGTGCATTTAAAATTTTTGTTTGGCACGGCACACCTCGAATTATTCTAACCAAGAGGCTGCTAAATTAAATTATGAGGGCCATAATTATATCTTACTTAATACGGCTCACCTCAAATTTGCTTTTAAGAGACCAATTAATTGACTAAGGCAAGGTTTAATATGATTCTAATATTTTTTGCCAAGGGTTCGAACCTGCCCAACAACTAATGGGCCTTGGTTAATACGTACTCTTAACCAGGAAACGGGGCATAAGGGGCGAAAATGATCCAAGTCATATTCGCAAGTATTTGGGCCGAAGGTGAGCCCAATTTCAGAACCCCGGAGCTACCTCAAATAGGACTCAACATTGAGCCTTCACAACGTATAAGCAGTGATTGAAACAACAAAAGATCGAGATAACTCCAAATGGCTAAACAAAGAATTACCATATAGACAACAGTTTTAAAATCATCCTTTAATTGACCAATGGATAATTACATGAAAGCTTTAGCAATGCCATGATTTTGAAAACAATTAGAGGTCTAATTCTTGAGCAACTGTGCAGCAGATGACTCTAAATTTTCAAAACCTTAAATTAACTTGAAGTGCTGATATGGAATTTAAACCTTAATTAGACTTCAAATTAATATAACTTATAGGATTAAATAGCCAAGCTCTTACAATAACCGAACATGCTCAATTAAATACTGACAGTATCCAAATCAGCAATTAAAATCCCATTTCACCTGAACCTCAAAAATCAGACGAAAGTTCTCAACATGGCTTAGGCATTTCACACTTAGTAAAAAAACAAATGCAAAATACAAAGCATGCTTGTTAATCGTAGCTAATACCTTAATCAGCAGAAAAACAACTGTGAAACACCATATATATTTTGATCCCAAATAGGAGTCCCAACTTATATTCATATTCAATTGTCTATACAAGACTTGCTCACACCACTTCTAAATATGCTATTTACCTTGGGACTAAACATTTAACTGTAACCCCAAACCAGATATATAATATGCAAATATCAACTCATATAACACTTATCATTACAGTTTTACTACATAATGTTAAAGCAGTAGGAACAGAGAAACACTAAATTAAGCACAGCTTGTATTCCATCAAGTTTCTACTCGAATTACATAGTCAACATGAGCCAGAGAGATACATGGAAAGCAAAAAAAACAGAAAGATGAGAAGATCAGCAACAAGCAATAGCAATCAGCCCAGATTCAACCACTCAGCAAATGAAATCAGCTCAGGAATGTCAATGGAACAGTAGAAAAAAATCCAAAAAACCAGCTCTAAACCAACTCTTGAAGTCCCAGATTCAAGACCTTTCTAATCAGATGCCATGACTTGAAAATAACCTTTTCAGAAAATTTTTAAACTAACACCAGAAATCCAGAAGCTGAATTTTAATGTAATTCAAGCAGTTTCAACAAAAGAATCCAGAAAATCAAGTTGTTATTTCTGAATTCACTCCTAAATGCCCAACCATTTTAGTTTTTTGTCAGTCTTTTTCTCTTCAAAAATCCCCTTGATCTTGAAGAAATGGATACCTTTATAGGCAAGGCACTAGGGCAGCCTAAAGAAATAAGATTTTTCATTTTGACCCTTTTCATATTTTTGTTTTTGCTCAAAAGTCCTTAGTTTAAAACATCAGATTTCATATAAGTCCCCACCCTAGATTCCTAGAAGCTTCCTAATTCAGTTTTTAAGATCCCCTCCATCAAACTTCCCAAACTAACCTTTAAGACCCCACTATTTACTTCAGAATTCCAGAGGTGAGCCAAACTGACCCGACTCAAACTGGTATGGGTTTGAGACCCAAGTTGAATTCCCTCTTGGGCTCCTGATTATTTTAAAACAAAGCCCAGTTCAAGCCAAGCGGAAATCCAAAATGAAGGATTGACCGAATTGGGAATTCAAGCCAATCAGAGAAAAAACCAAAAAACCTTTTAAGAGAAAACAGAAACAGAAAACAAGACGGGGATGAACTAAATGACAGAACCAATGAATTAAACATGCTATTAAGCTAAAATATGCAACATGGACGGACAAAGAAACGAACCTATGATGAAGAGAAGAAAAACGGATACAGCAAAGAATAAAATGAAATCAAAATGACAAAAAGAAATCATGCAAGACCAGCAAACGAACAGAAAATACTTAACAAGGACGGCCTACCTTGAACTCACTCTTGGACCTTTCGATTTTGACCGAAAGGGGTCTTAATCATGTGTTCTCAGAAGAAAACACATGAACAAGATCCCTCTTGGCCTCAATCTTTACTAACTCTGCCAATTTTGAGATATTGAAATTTTAGGTTTCATGTTTCGATTTAAGATTCGATGAGTTCGGGAAAGATTTGAGGGTAATGGAGTGTGGATTTGGAAAGATGGGAGTGAGGGGGTTCTAGGATATGAATTTTGGGTGGATTAGGGGTGGCGCCGCCGGCGGATGGTGGTGGGAATTTGGGGCGGCTGCTAGGGTTCTAGTTAGTCTCTGAGGGATGAACTGAGAGAGATGAGAGATGGTGAGGGGGAAATCTGAGGTTCCAACAATTATATACTAAACACACGCTCAGTTCCTGTCCGTTGGATGAAAGAAAATCAACGGCTCCGATTGGATAACAACGAAACGAGGTCGTTTGGTTTTAGTGGGGAAAGGGACCGGGTATGGGTGGATTCGGGCTGGTTTGTGAACGGGTATGGGGCGGAAAGAATTTGGGCCTGCTGAAAAATCAACTGAACAGCCCAACAACTTTTATTCCCAATTCCTTTCCTTTCATAAATTCCTTTTCCCCCTTTTTTAATTATTTCGAAACTTTTTTTTACTTTCCCCCTTTTTAAAAAAATAAATAAAAATAAAACCTACACTAATTCCCAAACAAAATTGATCCTAATAAATTAAATTAATTAACTAATAATTACCACAATTAATTAAAAACCCAATTAAGGAAAAACTACCAAAATCAAAGACTAAACTTAAAATGTGCAAAATAAATTATTTTTTGTGATTTTTCCCATTTTTATAAAACAACTAATTTGTTAATTAATCCTAACATGTAGAATTAAATACTAAATTCAAATGCAACATATTTTGGTATTTTTCATTAATTAAACAAAGTTAACATGCGCAGACAGATGCAAACAATTAACGAAAAATGCTATAAAAATCTACGAAATTGCAAATAATGGAAAATTTTATTTTGTTTTGAATTTGTGGGAGTAATTCATATAGGGCAAAAATCACGTGCTCACAATATTACCTTGTCTTTGAAAGAAAATCTTATTTTTTTCTTGACCCTTGATGAAACTCCAATCCGAGATGATTTTATACCATTCTCAAAAGGTGAATGGTAAATTTGGATCAATATTTTTGAAGAATTTGGTTAAATGGAGTTTACTTATTTCACACTGTCACGATCCGGAATTCCCACCCTCGGGACCGTGATGGCGTCTAACATTTCACTTGCTAAGCAAGCCAACATTAATTGTAGTTATTAACCATTTTTAACAATTCAAATCAAATGAAAACCAATAAGATGAATAAGCTGAAATAAAGTAGATAAAGCTGATAAACGGCGATATCCAAATACAAATCCTAGAACTGGTGTCACGAATATACGAGCGTCCAGAGTACTAAAAATAATAGTCTGAATGGAAGCATAACTGTCTGAATTGAAATAAACAGCTAAGATAATGTAGAATGGGACTTCAGGGTTGCGAACGCTATGCAGATGTACCTCAAGTCTCCGTCAAGTACTAGATCCGAGCAAATATACTAGACGCCGCTAGGACCTATGCCGGAATCTGCACAGGAAGTGCAGAGTGTAGTATAAGTACAACTGACCTCACATCCCTGTACGTGCCGAGCCTAACCTCGACGAAGTAGTGACGAGGCTAAGGCGAGTCAATAATAATAATAATAATAATAATAATAATAATAATAATAATAATAATAATAATAATAATAATAATAATAATAATAATAATAATAATAACAACAACAACAACAACAACAACAACAAAAGAAACATGAAATGAAAGTAAGGCAGTTAATTTATGAAAATAAGCTCAATCCTCGCAATCGGAGAACCCAGAATAACCGATCTCATAATTTCATATAACAAAACTGGAAACCAACACACTAACAACAACGAATACAATATACACAAACTGTTGCGGCGCACAACCCAATCCTATCGTACACACATAATCCTTCCTTATTCCACCATAACATCATTTATCAGTATCAAGAATCACATATAAAATCCGTTGTTGAGCGCAACTCGATCCCACCATATCATCAAAATCAATATCAAAATTTCCCCTTATTCTACCATATCACAACCGTTGTAGCGTGCAACCCAATCCATAAACAAATTCAATAAATGTAACTAAATCCAATAGCTCAATTACAAGAATATCTACAATTAAAGAATATAAAAAGCAAAGTAATAAAGGAACCACGTATTAATTAAAGGATTTCTACAAATAATACAAAAGCAACAAGATAAGTCAAGTACGTGACAATTAAGGTGCGCAAGTAAGATAATTAAGGCAAGTAGCAATTAACCACGTAGTCATAGAAGGGACGAATAATTCAATACAAGAATAACTAATGACAAGTAGCAAATTACGACATAGAAAGCAATTAAAGCATGTAATAGTTAAGGCATAGAATAAGATAATTCATGAAATATGAGAAGCATGGAATTATTTTGACATTATATATACATTCGTCACCTCGCATATACGTCGTTACACATGTAATTCACATAACATATAGTTTACGGGTTCCTAATTCCCTCAAATCAAGGTTAGACCCGACACTTACCTTGCTCCGCAATCAAATCAAAGCTCAACTGAGGCTTTTCCTCTAAATTCGCCTCCAAACCAATTAAGTCTAACTAAAATCAACTCAATATCATCAAACAATGCTAGGAAAATCAATTACAATGGATAAAGTTAAGATCTTTATAATTCTCCCAAAAAGTAAATAAAAGTCAACCCGGGGCCTGCCCGGTCAAAACCCGGGTCGAATGATAGATTCTGACTACCTATGACCCCACGAGTTCATGTATGTGATTAGTTTCAAAATTTGAATCCAAATCGACTATCAAAACTCAATTTCTTATTTTTCAAAAACTTGATAAGGATTCACAAGATTTCACTTTGATTCCCATAATTTTAATGCAAAAATCTAAGATAAATTGATGGAATATGATTAGAAATGGATTAGAATCACTCGCCCAAAGTTTATATATGAAATTATCTCTTCAAAATCGCCTCCTACCGAGCCTAGGGTTCCAAAATATGAAAATGAGGCTAAAAATCCCGTCCCTCAATATATTGTCCAGTCGCAAATGCGATTTGCGAACCCCACAAATGTGAAAAAGTCAACATAAAAGCAAACTCCCCACATTTATGTTGTCATCACAATTGCGACAACTTGTTCGCAAATGCGAACATTGGATCTCCGCAGAATCGACCAAATGATCGCAAATGCGATCTCTGCTGTTCCTAGACCACCCTCGCAACTACGAACAAAATGTTCCCAAATGCCACCATAATAGACCATGCCAAACATCACAAATACGATCCCCCACCTCGCAATCGAGGTCTGCAGACCACACCAGCAACAGAGAGTCTTCAGCTATTCTCCAAAGTCCAAAATCAGTATGTAGCCTATCTGAAACTCACCCGAGCCCCTCGGGCTCCAAACCAAACATGCACATAAGTCCAAATATATCATTCAAACTCACTGGTGCGATCAAAACACCAAAATAACACCTAGAACTACGAATCGAACATCAAAATATATTAAATTTTCAAAGAAATTCAAGAACTTGCAAATTTACAACTAGACATCTGAATCATGTCAAATCAACTCCGTTTTAAGCCAAATTTTACAGACAAGTCATAAATAGTGAAATGAACCTATTCCAAGTTTCGGAACCAAAATTCGAACTCGGTAGAAACAAAGTCAACCTACGATCAAACTTAGGAATTCTTTAAACCTTCAAATTACTAGTTTTCAACAACCCACGTTAAATCAAGTTAGAGACTTCCAAATTCGATTTTGGAGCATACACCCAAGTCCCAAATCACGATACGGACTCACCAGGACCTTCAAAAAATTGATTCGGATCCATTTATACAAAATGTTGACCGTAGTCAACTCAAGTCATTTTAAAGACAAAAATTCACATCTTCTTAAATTTTTTATAGGCAATATACCTTATCACCCCCCTAAACTTGTCACGGATTATTAGTTACAGCCTTAAACTATTCGTGGTCTTAATTACCCCCCTCAACTAGGCCTTTTGAGAGCCATTATCCCCATGGATGCTAATGTGGCAAATTGTGTGGGTGCACTCGCCTGCCACGTGGATTTTTCTGTATATGTGGCATTTTTTTGAAAAATAAAATATATTTTTACCTTTTGAAGTATGTTACTTTTTTAAATAATTTTTTTCGAATACAATTTATAATAAAACTACATTATTTAGGCTAAAATTTATTTATCTAAAAATAAGAAAGTTTTAGTTAATCTTTTTTTTTTGAATTTGACCTGAAAATAAAGATTTATATAATTGAAATAAATAGTCAAGGCATCTAAAAAATTATAAAAATACATAGTTTGAAATTAATTATTTTGGCTATAATTTTTTATATAGCTCTAAATTATGGTACTCTAAATATATATATATTTACAGATTTTGCCTGAAAAAAGTAAAAATACACAATTGAAATAAATAGTCATTATATCAAAATAAAAAATAAAAAGAGTGTACAATATTATTATTTTTTGCAATTGCTCACTCTTTTTATTTCTTGATACAATAAATAGTCATTATATAAAAAAATTATAGGAGAATACAAGACAATTTGTTGATATTAAATATATGAATAGAGCAAAAGTGTAACAGATGACAAATTAAATACTTACGAATAGTATATTTGAACAAATTTAAACATCTTCGCTTCTTTAGTATGTATGATACTTAGAAAACTATAGATACAATATAAGCTAACATCTTTCTCTAAATCACTCTATGATGCGACCCCTTGTGTGGGACTTGCAATCAACACAAGGCAAAAAGAAAAGCTCGTGATCTTGTATATTTATGAAATTCTTTTGGACTACTTTGTATCACAATTGAAAAGCGCTTGAATAGTACTTTTCTGGCTCCAATAATCTAAAAAAAAGAAAGAATTGAGTAGTTGAAATGGGCAAAAGGATTTAAAGTGACATTCACTTTCAGACAAGGATTTTTCGTTCTAAATTTATCTTAGGTTCACGGTTCACCCAGCTCTAATTATTGTGCCCAATCCATATCAAATTTCCCACATGTTTTGCAAGGTTATCTGATTTGTCGCAATAACATTTTTCGTAATTTTTCTCTATAGCATAAATTTGGTGGAAAGAATAAATAGTTACGCTAGGTTAATACTTTTTTTTTACTCCCTCCGCCTCATATGGCATACTTCCTCAGGGTCATTTAGTTTGATTAATCTTTAAATTTAAATCAAATTAGAGCAACTTAATATTTTAAAATTAAAATTTAAATATTTAAAAACTATACGAAAAGTACTGGTATAAATTTTATATTATCTTATATCAATATAATAAAATATATATTATAAAATATTGAGCAAAATTTACATAGTTCGAATATCAAAAAAACAAAAATAACACATAAAAAGGAAGTATCACTTTTACATGCGGTTAATTCCGTTTTGGATTTTGCAATTGAATTTTGTCGCTTTGTTCTAGCATAAGAAAAGTGAAACCACAACCCAAAAAGGAGAATAGGAAAAGTTGGAAAAGGTTCGTTCCACACTTGACGAACAGCTTTTATTTCTGGAAAGCTGGCTAAATGTTCGAATTGACAACTTAACTTTTTTCTGAACATTATTAAACATTTAAGTATATACATAAATAATTAGTAATTTGGTTTATTACATAAACCTTAGTGAATAAATTAAATTGGTCGATTTTAGATAAGTAACTTCTATATTGTCTTAATAATTACTCCCTCCCGTTTAATTTAATTGATTTTTCGACCTTTTTTGTAATCCACAATATTTGATTTTTTCAAATATCAATAAGGAATTAACTTCGTTTTCCAAGATTTTCCTTGGTGTAAAGAGCCTAAGAGTATTTGTAATATTTTCAATAAATAAATTATGGTTAATATGGTCAATTTCATTATTGATTAATGTTAAAAGATGAATTCCTTAATATGTGTAAAAATAATAAAAAATTTAATTAAAGTGGACCGGAGAAAGTACCAGGTGTAATGATTGTATGATAAGTATCTATCCATCTTTAGGAGAAGCAATTTATCCCCTCAATGACCTTCATGGACTGCATCTATAATTCTATATTAGTAAGGTCAGAAAATTTTGAATGCTTAAAGCAAGAAAAAAAAAGACAAATAATTACACAAAAATCTGTCTTCTTGTTTTGCATACTAATATCCAATTTACACAATCAGTTGACTGAACGAGTAACTTATTTTTGTGTTACACAATTGTATGAGTGTTGTCTTCGATTGACAAGTGGAGTATGGATCCAAAATTCGAGATTCTGTGTCTAGCAATTTCACTTGTCAAACATAACGTTGTATTGTGGTCTGGGTCCGGCCCATTTCCGCGGGCCAAACGAGCCGGTTCAAGCGGGTCTGGTCTATAGTGGTGCATAAACTCGTAGTGGGCCGGTCTAACCCAAATAGCCCGTGAGCCCGGGACCATTAAGTCCGGGACCGGTAGGCGGGCCTAGGCTGGTTCAACCGGGCCAAACGGGCCCCAACGGCTATTTTTTTTTTTAAAATGACCAACGGTCAGATTTTTAAAATCTAGCCGTTGGCCATCAAAATTCAACCGTTTGGCACTTTAAAAGTAGCCATTTGGCCCATAAACTTTGTTTTAACCCCAAACTTTTTATAATTACACTTTTTCCCAATTTTCAACTGTAAATACCCTCCATTCTTTCATTTTTACTCACAAATTCATCAATCTCTCTCAATCTCTCCCTAATTTTCTTCTATAATTGCTTACTTTATTATTGCAATTTCGTGAAAAATTGTGAAGTTGGTGAATTGAAGTATTCAAGTCTTCAACGATATTCAATTTTCAAGAAGTTGTTCGTCAATTCGGTAAACTCGTTCCAACTCTTAAGTTTTAATATTATAGTTTCGTTAGTTTTATTTAGTATAATTATAATTAATATGACATTTTCTTTGAAATTTGTTTTTGTTGGTAAGGGTAAGGGAAAATCTAAAATTGGTGAATCTAGTAGCCAAACTACTACTCTTCCCCCGGCTCCCCGACCCAGACCTGTTACCCGTCCTCCTCCACCTATTATTTTTGATAGTGATAACCCTTGTTTTCAATTTTTTGATAGTCAATTTTGCCATGATGTTGCACCAGGTCAACAATTAAATGAAGAAGTTATGAATGCTCTTTGTCCTAATGAAAGTATCTTTGAAAATGATGAGGAAAATGATGATTTAGATGATACAACTACTAGTCTTGTTACTAACCCAAATGATGCCCCGCCTGACCCTCCTGTAGTAACCCCTACTTTTAATAGACAACCTTCTAAACAGACCGAAACATCTCTTGTTTGGCACTTTTTTACTCAACTAAGAGAACAAAATAAGGCTAAGTGTAAAACTTGTAGGTCTTTGTTGGTTCATAAATTTACTGGAGACCGTAGCGGTACGGGTAGTTTGACTAGACACATAAAGACACATCCTAGAGATAAAGCTAGATTTTTTCAAATGAAAGATGCGCAAGAGGGGACAAGTGTAGATACTACGGTTAACCCTAGTACAGGTTCAAATCTAGTTCAATCGGGAATTAACACTGTTACCGGTGGCATTTTATATTATGATCCAAATAAAGATCGTGAAGAATTGGCAAAAATGGTTACTATTATGTGTTTACTCTATAGTTTTTCTTCTAACCCTCATTTTGTGCATTATATTAGAAGAGTTTTTAATCCTACTTATAAAGGATGGCCTCGCGCAACCGTAAAGAACGATATTTATAAATATAAACATGAATCTGAACAATATCTGCGCTATTTATTTACTCATATAGATTGTCGCATTGCTATTACTACTGATATTGGTAGAAGTGGTAATGACTGTGATTATCTAACTGTTACAAGTCATTGGATAGATGAGGAGTGGATAATGCAAAAACGCATTATTGCTTATAGAATAATTAATTCACGCCACACAGGTAAGTTTATTGCTAACACAGTTGCAGATATTTATAGATATTTTTGCATTAGAGATAAAATTATGTCGGTTTCGATGGATAATGCTTCTAGTAACACTAATGCTATAGGCTTGCTTACAACTACACTAAATCCTGCATTTAGTAATATTTTTCATGTTAGATGTATTTGTCATATTTACCATTTAATCGTCGGTGCTGGTATGAAAGTTTTAAATGTAGAAATTGAAAAGGTTAAAATGGCTCTTAATTGGCTTTTTTATTCAACACTTAGAGACTATTTTAAAAAATGTGATGAATTTGGCCTTAGAGAAAGAAAGGTTCCTAAAGCTTGTCCAACTAGATGGAATTACATGTATGAAAGTTTAGTTGTTGCATATGAATATAAGAATCCAATAAGCGCAACGTATAATGCTCGTGTAAGTGATGGTGATGATGATGATGATGGGCACCTTACAAATCAAGATTGGAGTAATGTTAAAATGCTTGTAGATTTTTTAGAACAATTTCATATTGCTACAAATGAATTATCTGGCCAATATTATCCTACTATTTCTAACCGTTTAGTTTATATTGTAGCACTTGTAGATTTATTTACTCAATTTTCAGAGGGTGGAGTAATTTATCAAGAAGCTATTAATTCTATGAAAGCTAAGTTTAAAAAATATTTTTTCCCTATCCCCCTATTTTTGGTGTTGCTGCATTGTTAAATCCTACAATGAAATTAGGAGTTCCTCACTTTTGGTATTCAAAAATTTATAACGCTTTATCACTTTCAGCTGAGGAATTTTCTACACTTGGAGATGCAAAAGTCTCAATTAAAATAAATGCTCAAACAATTTATAATGCTTATCAACTTGCCTTAGATCAAGCTAGACCAAATGTTCCAACTCCTACTTCGTCTAGTTTGCAAGCATCTAAAAGAACTACGAGCCTAAAAGCCAGTTCTTGGATGGAGTTCAGGAGTTCTCAAGGTGATAATTTTGGTGATAGTTCACAACTAAATGACCTTCAAGTTTATTTGTCGTAGGGACTTGAATCAGAGAATTCCGACGGCTCCTTCGATGTTTTGGAATGATGGAAGGACAAACAAAAACACTATCTGGTTCTTTCAAGGATGGCTTGAGATATTTTAAGTGTTCAAGCTTCAACAGTGGCATCAAAGAGCGCATTCAGTCAAGAGAGACTTCAAATCGGTGATCATAGAGTGTCTATGAGGGAGAGCTTGGAAAAATCAGTACTCTTCAGAGATTGGATCCGTTCGGAAAGAAGAAATTTTGGACTTGCAGAATCACAACCGGAGATAGATGAAGCTTATGAAGAAATGTTAGCGGAACTTGCGCAGGATGATGCTTCGCCCGGAAGCGGTGATGAACAAGCTTCTTTTCCACCACCACCAACGGAAATTCCTCCGGACCTTGAAGGATTTATGAGATTTGTTAGAGATAATACATAGCCTAACATGTAACTTGTATTTTGGCACATCTTCCTTAGTTTTTTTTCCTTTTAATGGTGGTATTAATACCTTGTTGTGCTCATTCCATTGGGGGAGGAAGACTAAGAAAGATATTGCCATTCTTTGTTAATGTCGTAATAGTAAAATATATAAGACATTCCCTTGAATATTTCTTTGCAATTTATTTTGTGTTTAAATTTGATATAGTATATATATTATATATCTAATACATATAAACTATATATATATATATATATATATATATATATATATATATATATATATATATATATATATATATATATATATATATATATATATATATATATATACATATATATATATACACACATACATACATACATATATATAAGGCAATATATAATTATATATACACATAATACACCCTTATATATACATACTATACATACTATATATATTTATATAGCTATATATAAGCAATTTATACTAGTATATACATATATAGTTTACAAGAAAGTGCCTTAGATAAAAAAAATAAAAATAATAGCCTGGAACGAAAAAAGCCCGTTAGGCCCGTTTAGGCCCGCGGGCCCGACCCATTTAGCTTGGGACCATTTAAACTATATATATATATATATATATACACACACACATATATATATATATATATATATATATATACATACATACATATATATAAGGCAATATATATTACATAAGGCAATATATAATTATATATACACATAATACACCCTTATATATACATACTATACATACTATATATATTTATATAGCTATATATAAGCAATTTATACTAGTATATACATATATAGTTTACAAGAAAGTGCCTTAGATAAAAAAAATTTAAAAAAAAATAGCCCGGAACGAAAAAAGCACGTTAGGCCCGTGGGCCCGACCCATTTAGCCCGGGACCATGTGGGCTTAGGACCACCGTGGGCCAGTTCCACACATTGGGACCGTGAAGCCCAGGACCGTTTAGGCCCGGGCCCGGACCACAATACAGCCTTAGTCAAACATAGATAAATCCTCACACTGTTATGAAACTATTGTATTGTGAATGTTTATTTATTACTCCGCTATAGATAATCTTTTCAAAGAAGATCTGTTGAAGTTTATCTACAAACAGCTGATGCAGGCAGGTTGCGAGCAACTCAATGAAATGATTTGCAGCAGCTTCTTATTAAACAGACAGGTTGCAAGCAACTCAATGAAATGATTTGCAGCAGCTTTTTATTAAATAGGAAGGTTGCAAGCAGCTCATGCAGACAGCTTAAGAAAAGCCTCGCACCTGCTTCCTGAAAAGCCTCGCAGTTGCTCCTTTCTTCTATAAATAGAGAAGTTTTCAGTTTATTATATGTACATCAGTTTGAAGTTGAATAATATATCAACCTCTCTCTATATTTGTCTTCAGTTTATTTACTTTACAGTCTTTATTTTATAACACGTTATCAACACGAGTCTCTAATTTCATCATCACTACTTGACTGTGAGGCAACAGACTGCCTTTGTGTATGGTCAAACTGAGTTCATTCAGAGCATTATGAGAAAAATTATATCTTTGGGGTAGTGAACAGTACATTGGTTTGTGAATTTTCCAACTCTATGAAGAGATGAAATCCTTCTGATATCGTTTCTTAAAGATAAGGCTTATTAATTTATAATTTTAATTTGGTTTCTTTCATGATCTTGAAAAATTATGATTATTATCTATGTCCATCACGTGCTAATTCTGAGTAACTAGTGATGCAAGACTTGCAGGTATATTGTAATTTGAAATACAAATTTGAAGGCTAAGAAGGCAATGGTATATTGAATCAACTTGCTATGTTACGTGCTCTGTACACGTATTAGCATATAACAACTATTTTTTTTATACTTGTTGTCATCTCCATAAAAAAAATTACGAAGTGGATAGCATTGTTAGATTCACTTAAACTACAGCTGAGTCTGTAATAAATATATTGCCACCAGTAGTGGCAATATTTTTTAAGTCTTGTTATGGCTTAATTTTATGGTTCACTTGAACTATAGCATAGTATGGCCACTAGAAGTGGCAATGATTCGTATATCTCATTGTATATAAATTTTATTAACCACCAGAACTAGTATATGCCTATGACTACCAGAAGTGATGATTTAGGTTTGTTATGGTTACAAGTGAAAATAAGTTAGAGAAACTTCTCTATATTATATGCATATCTCGATTTGCTCCTGAAGTAGCAAATATCTCAAAAGAGGTTTGAAGTATCACAATTTGATGTGATTATGCACGTTCGGGTAATTATGTTCCATTCCCTGAAGGATGAGAACTTTTAATAAATATTAATCCATTCCTGAAGTGAATGTGACAATATTAATAAAGCTCATAAATATAAACGCGCTTTTGATGTGAATATATTACAATTCACCTCCAAAAGAGGTAATATGATCGAGGGAATATATAATCAATATTTCATATTTTAAATTTGCTCCTGAAGAAGTAACACAATTGAAAATTCCTCCCGAAGTAGGAAAATATTACGAAGAAGTGTTTTTGTGCTTAAACATTTATATTGTTATGATTTTCTCTCATGATACCAGAAGTGTCTGAGCAATATCTGATAATACAAAATATATCAACAACTCCTTAAGAGCTAAATATTTATCTAGAAGACACATGACACCAGTGATGTCTGATAAATATTAGATTGTGGATAATAAACGAAGGCTCTCGAAGACCTTATATACAAATATGTCATTCATATTATATGAATATGGTCAAAATATATGTTGTAGTAAATCTGAAGTTTACTAATACAAATGGATATCATATTGAGACTACAAATGATTGAAAGATTGAAAATCTTCATGTTCCCACAATCATAGGGGGTAAAATAATAGGTATGTAAGAAGTGACCCGCCTTATTATTAAATTTGTACTATTTTATGTATCATAGTAAACCTGAAGTTTACTAATGCCAAAGAAGTCACAGTAAATCAGAAGTTTTACTTAGGCAAAAGTAGCTATAGTAAATAAAAAATTCGCTAATACAAAAGTAGCCACAGTAAATCAGAAGTTTACCACTGCAAAAATTTTATGCCATAGTAAACCAGAAGTTTACTAAGAGATAGCACCTTCCATGATAAACTTGAAGTTTTCATTTGCCATATTTAAATGAGCTATTTGAGAATTCAAATAAGCATATATTGAAGAACTAGAACATTCTTCAAGAATTCTCTTGTGTTGCTTGTTCTCATAATAAATTGATTATACCAGCTAAAGTTGGGACTAAAACCTCTTAATTTTGGAATATATAAAAGGTGAATATGGGCTCATTAACCTATCATGTAAATCACTTGTAGATGCATATATGTGATGGTTACATGTGTGTTTATTGTCAACCTACAGTTTGGCATTTGAAATTGCTTTTCTCAATTATGAGCATAATTTTCAGATTATGAAATCAAGATAGTTCATCTTAAAGATTCTGGTTTATATCCAAGCTAGTTTAGCATTGAATACCTCCTATTAATGGCTAAACTATTGCTTATGAGAACAAAACTTTATGTATTTGTCTAAGATTTTCTAAATTGCATACATCAGCACTTGTATGCATCAGACCAACAATATATGATAAGTCCTCCCCTCACAATTGATTTAGGATTAGAAATTAAATATTTTTACTATTCAATAATTTTTGATGCGTGGTATATGATTAATTTCTCTACCACAAACCACAAAGATAGTTTCCCAAAGAGGATTTGGGATATATGTTAGATTTCCTAACATTAGAGGGATGGAATAAGCAGTTGAAAAATATGTTATATGAATCGAATTATCATTAGTATGATCCTCACTCAGAAAATAATTCAAGTCAAATGTCGGAAGCATTTGTTGATCCAAAATTAAATATCATATATCAGCTACAAATGCTCCTATTAAAATTAAAGTCCCAGAAGGATGGAGTTTATTATACGTATGAAGCGTGGTAGACCAATCAGTTCCAAAGGTAACAATCCTTGAAAAGGATAGGAGAAAATGATCACAATAAGGAGAAAATAAGCTCTAGAAGAGCCTACGACATAACATTTCATAAAAATCCTGAAGAAGTTCAGGTACATGAAATAAAGAAAGTGATGAGATCTCAACAAGTTATGTCGCTTGTGAACCGATATGAAATAATCGTCCACAATATATTTGATACAATACACTGTACAATATTGTAAAAGATTGTGAGGATCGGATCAACGGTCTAGACACTTAAAGATGTCATGCCATTTAGATACAAGTCATAACCTATATGGCTCATTTGATTAAATCTATATGAAGATCCCTAAAGGATTTAAAATGCCTGAAGCATATAGTTCAAAGTCTCGAGAAATATACTCGATCAGATTACAAAGGTCTTTGTACGGTTTAAAGCAGTCTGGGTGCATGTGCTATAATCGCCTTAGTGAATATTTGCTGAAAGAGAGTTACATAAATGATGTTATTTTTTCATGTATTTTTATGAAGAAAATGACATCAGAATTTGTTATACTTATTATTTATGTTGATGACATAAATCTTGTTGGAACTCCAGAAAGAGCTCTAAAAGGCAATTGAATATCTTAAGAAAGGATCTGAGATGAAAGATATTGGAAAGACAAAAGTTTGTCTTGGTATGCAAATTGAGCATTTATCAGACAAAATCTTTATCCATCAATCTGCCTATATAGAAAAGGTCTTTAAACGCTTTTACATGGACAAATCGCACCCATTAAGTACACTAATGATTGTTCGATAGCTTGAAGTGAATAAAGACCCATTCCGACCTCCAGAAAAGGATGAGGAATTCCTTGGTCATGAAACACCCTATCTCAGTGCAATTGGTGCACCTATGTATCTTGCTAATGTTACAGGGCCTGACATAGCATTTTCCGTTAATTTACTAGAAAGATTTAGCTCTTCTCCTATACGGAGATATTGGAATGGGATTAAGCATATATTGCAATATTTAAAGATAACTCTTGATATGAGTTTTTTTATGCTAACAAAGGTAGTGCAGATCTTGTTGGTTATGCAGATGCAGGTTATTTATCTGATCACCATAAATCTTGATCTCAAGTCGGGTCGTGTTTACATGTGGAGGTACTATCATATCACGTCACTCCACAAAGTAATCTATTGTTGCTACTTCTTCAAATCATGCTAAAATAATAGCTCTTCATCAAGCAAGTAGGGAATGGATATGGTTGAGATTAGTGATTCATTTCATTCGAGAAAATTATAGTTTGAAATGTGATAAAAGATCCACAATTTTCTATAAAGACAATATTGCATGCATAGCCCAGTTAAAGGGGGATTTATAAAAGAAGATAGAACGAAGCACATTTCACCAAAATTATTCTACACTCATGATCTTCAGAAAAATGGTGACATTGATGTGCAATAAATCTATTTAAGTGGCAATCCAGGAGCTTTGTTCACTAAATTCTTGCCAACTTCAACTTTTGAGAAGATGTTATACAAGATTCAAAGTGGAGACTCAAATATTTGAAACAATATTTTCATCAGCGGGAGTGAAATACACTATACTCTTTTTCCTTACTAAGATTTTTCCCATGAAATTTTTCTTGTAAGATTTTTAATGAGGCAGCTAGAAATGCGTATTACTAAATATGTGTACTCTTTTTCCTTCACTAGAATTTTTTCCACTGGGTTTTTCCTAATAAGGTTTTAACGAGGCAACCTTTTAATGAACATCCAAGAGGGAGTATTATGAAACTATTATATTGTGGATGTCCATTTATTATTCCGCTATAGATAATCTTCCTGAAGAAGATTATTCATTTAGTACTCTGTTGAAGTTTATCTACAAGCAACTGATGCAGGTAGGTTGCAAGCAACTCAATGAAATGATTTGCAACAGCTTCTCATTAAACAGGTAGGTTGCAAGCAGCTCATGCAGACAACTTACAAGCAACTTAAAAAAGCCTCGCATCTGCTTCTTGAAAAGCCTTGCAGCTGCTTCCTGAAAAGCCTCGCAATTGCTTCCTTTCTTTTATAAATAGAGGAGTTTTCAGTTCATTATGTACACCAGTCTGAAGTTGAATAATATATCAAACTCTCTCTATATTTATCTTCGATTTATTTACTTTACAGTCTTTATTTTATAACCTAACATCTTAATTAATTGTTTTGTATGATCCTTAAGGTAGATTTTTTTTTTGTTGACAAAACAAGATAATATATTAAAAGTTACGGAATTTTGTCTGTTACATCATTCAAAATACTACAATCCTTAAGGATATTTGTATTGCCAATACTGGCTAACTTACAACATACATCAGTAGTAATGTTTTTAGCAAAATAGACATATCCATCCTTATCTGCTACTAAATTATTTAAGACATAAGTAGGTGGTTTGACAAGTAGTTGATGTTGCCTTGTATGATTGAGTGCTTCCTTTGCCATTTTATGGGCCACTTTGTTCCCCTCCCTAAAGTTATGGCTGATCAACTGCTGCCTCAGTTGGTGCATTAACCACCTGCAAGTATACATAATGGAGTTGTGAGGAACACAACCAGAAATAGTACACTAATTACCTCTATTGCGTCAGTTTCGATCACTAGGGGAGTGTATCCGTGTGTTAGTGCAATACTGAGTCCTTCCTTGAAATTCTCTAGTTCGGCCTGAAGGGGGGAGATTGAGGGGCAGGAGTGCTGGTAGCCCATTATCCATTTTCCAGAATGGTTTCTAAATACTCCTCATATACCTCCCATATTCGATTTTCTCTGAAAGCACAGTCTATATTTAGTTTGTAGGTATTAGGGAGAGGTTTGTGACATGCAACTTCAACTGAATGGGAATGAATAATGTGTTGCCCCTTTTGGGTGAGAAGCTTATATTCTATAGCTAGGGATATTGCATGGGTGGGGTTATAATTCATAGTAATATTTAAGTGATTATTGTTATTACGATTTAGCCATATACTCCATAGAACAAAGGGTATAGATCTTCCCATGCAAGATAAGGGGAGAGAGTGTTATTATTTAAATACCTGATATTATGAAGCCAGTTGCCATCCTCACAATTAATTAATCCTCTATTAGTCCAGTAATTTAGGATTGCTTTGCACTTAGTGAAAATGTTCTCAATGATTTCATTATCTTCTTTACATACTGGGCAAATAGGGTCAATGTTCAAGCCAATATGATTTAGATAGGATCGAGTGAGAAGTTTGTTATGGAGATATTTCCACAACAAAAATTTTATTTTATTTGGGCAGCGAGTATCCCAAATCCAACCAAAGTCATTTGAGTTGTTGTGATTAGAGCAAATTAAACTATAGCAACTTTTTGAAGAGAAGGTTCCATTCCCCGTTAGCTCCTAGTATATTGATTCATACGACCTCTCTATAGGATGAATAGATAGGATACTATTCTTAACGTGTTGGGGAAGATCAAAGGCCATATTTTTAAAATCCCATTTATTGTTATTCCAAATATCTTTAATGGTAAGGTTGTTGCAAGACATTGTGAGATGACCCTTCAATTGATGTCTAAGGGTTGGAGATTTTGGGATCCAGTTCGAATCCCAAATGTTCATAGTAGAATTTGTGTGTGGGATCCACTTTAAATATTTGTTACATATTTTCTACCCTTTTACCACACTTTTTCATGTGAAGGAAGAATTTTTTAGATTCTTGATAGAGCCATAGTTAGAGGCTAGAATATTTGACCAAGGATGGTTTGAGTTCTGAATAAGTCTCTAGGTGAGATTTGCTAAAGTTACCATATTTTTTCTTTTGCTGAGTGAATACCAAGACCCCCATTGCTCTTGTCCTTTATCACTGTATCCCAAGAGACAAGGTGAATATTTTTAGAGATGCTTGTGGAACCCCAAATGAAATTTCTTTGAATTTTGTCAATATGCTTAAGAATCTTTGTAGGGAGATAGTTATACTGCATGACATGATTTAGAATACTATTTAGAGAAGATGAAGCAAGTGTAGCTCTTCCTGCCATGTTTAAGAAATTTGATTTCCAAGAGGCTAATTTATTATACATATTATCAAGGATAAATTGGTAATCAGATGGTTTGGGTTTGGTATTTGTAATTGGGTAACCCAGATATTTACCAAAGTTGTTACTAATATTAATATTAAAAAGTTTAGCTAAAGCCTTGTAGGTATGATTAGGGCAATTTTTGAAGACAATAATTTTTTTATTTGAGAAGTTTATTTTTGGCCCGATATGTTACAAAAAGAATTTAGGCATTTTAGGATGGTATTTGGGGGATTTGTTTGTCAATTTTGCACATTAGGGTTAAATCATCAACATAGAATAGATGAGATAACTGACATTTATTTTTTTTCCATTATGATAGGAGACCATGTTCCAATGTCAACATTGTAGTTGATTTGAATAGGAAGCATTTCCATACAAAGGATAAAGATGTATAGGGAAAAGGGGTCTCCTTGCCTAATACATCTACTAGGAGAGAAAAATTTACTCTTGCTACCAATGACTAAGACTGATATCCTGCTTGTTGTGATACAAGACATAATGAGGGAAGTGATTTTTGTGGGAAATTTGAAATGACGAAAGGTTCTGTATATGAAAGACCATTCAAGACGGTCAAATGCCTTTTCCAGGTCTATTTTCAGGACCATATTTGTATTAGGGCGAAGTTGTTTGTGCATATTAAGCGTTAATTCCTTAATAATGATGACATTATCACTAGTACGTCTTCCTTTTAAAAAACTGGCTTGGTAAGGACTAATGATATCCCCTAAAAAGGATTTTAGTCTATTAGTAGTGATTTTGGAAATAATTTTGTAGATTGTGTTATATAGACCAATAGACCAATAGTTTTTCAAATTATTTGCATTTAGAATTTTGGGGATGAGGCAGAGATATCTGTCATTAATCCCTGCAGAGAGTTTGCCCGAATCAAAAGCTTGGTGATAAAGGTTTGAGATAGAGGTTTTTAGGGTATCCTAGTACTTTTGAAAGAAGAATGAGTGAAGACCATCTGGACCAGGATATTTAAAAGTCTTAAAACTAAATAAAGCATTTTTAATATTTGAGGGGGATATGGGGTTGTCCAGAGATGATAAACTAAAATCTTTGTAGCTAAGGGGGTCAGTTTTAATGGAGGACCAGTTGGAGTAGCAATGACTGGTTGTGAATACTTGTTCAAAGTAGGATAGAGTATGTTCCATAATTTTTAGAGGGTCATCTATCCAATTTCCTTCTAAGTCTTTAAAGAAGACAATCTTATTTATTCTTCTATTATTAGTAGCACATATGTGGAAGAATTTTGAATTCTTCTCCTCTTCATTAAGCCAGTTGACTCTAGATCTTAGTTTCCAAAAATCTTCCTCCATTTTTAAGATATTATTATACTCAAACTTGAGGGTGGATTCTAGTTCATTAAGGAAGGAGCTAAAACCATATGAATTTGAATTTTGAATGTCATTTAATCTAGCTAGGATTTTTTTTTAAAACAATATCTCCCAATGTAACATTTTTCCAATCAGTGACACGATTTTTAAAAATTCTTGGAGCATCAACAAAAGTTGTGCTGTGCCCCGGCATTCTTTAGCAATATTTCCAAATTCAGGATGGCCGCACCAAAAGCTTTCCAATCTAAAAGGCTTTGGAAGAGAGTTCGAGAGTTTGGGAATTAATTCTAGGAGAACAGGATTGTGATCCGAGTGGATTTTTGACAAGTGAATTACATATGCTTTAGGGAAGATATTAACTCAAGCATCATTAGCTTAAACCTTATCCAATCTTTCCATGATACAATTACTACTAATTTTATTGTGATTTGACCAAGTATATTTACAACCTTTGAAACCTAAATCCATATGTTTACAATAATTAATTTTGTTCCATAGCTTGGCAGCACGTCGTCTATTAATAGGGTTACCTCCTAATTTCTCCATAGCTACCATAACATCATTGAATTCCCCTCCCAATAACTATACACCTTTATAGTTATCAAAGATATTAGTGATATTATCCCACATGATGTTTCTATTAGATACTTTTGAACTAGCATAAATTGAGGAAAATAATCAAGAGTGACGAGTAAGGGGTACCTCAATAAGAGCATGGATTTTATTGTTCCTTTTGACGAAATTATTGACGTTCACCAAGTTTGTATCCCACATAACTGCCATGCCACCAGATTGTCCCTCAGCTGGGACTTCTATCATATCCGTGAAGCCAAACTCGTTCATAAGACTATCATGGTTTGACATCCTAGTTTCTAGCAAAGTGACCATGCAGAGGTGATGAGTGACTATTAGCTCATGGAAATTTCTTCTAAACTCATCATTATTTCCTCCTCTAATATTCCAAATAATGATATTTTTAGCACGATTCATTGATTGGAGTGGGGGTTAGGAATGACCGTTCAACTGAATCCCTTGTGGGAATATTGGGTTCCTCCTTAATGAGAGAACCAAGATCATTGCTATTTTTCCTACAGTAAGGTCCTGAGGTGGTCTCATGTCCATTGTGCATTTGAACAGTGAACTTGGACATGCTAGAATAAGCCTCTTCTCCCATCTCTCCTCGAACATAAATACCTTTACTTCGTCTAGGTTTGAGGATTCTATCATTGATTCCCCTATTAGGTTGATTTCTCCATCCATTCCCTCCCCCTTCGGATTTCTTAAATCTTGAGGCATCTGAGGGTGTGGGACTTGTTGGTCCATTGCTCCTAGATTCATTGGCACTTGGGGTTGCATGAGGTTCTAAGGAGGATCCCAAGTTGTTAAGACTGGGTTGAGGGCGGTCAACTATGGGGCTGGGGGAGGTGGGAAGAAAGGAAGGTTTAGCCCTACATTCTGAGGAAGATATGGGTTTTGGGCATATTGTTGGGGTAGATTCCATTGAGCATGCATGACCTGGATCAAATTGTTGTTCATGCCCAGAGCTAGTGGTTGCATGATGTTGTTTACCCGGATATGGTTCATGTAGTTGCTCATGGCTAGGTGAAGACCCTCGGACACTAATTGTTCTAGGAACTGGGGGTTTTGGATTATTATTATACTCTCTTAACCGTTGACATTGAGTTGTAGTGACACTCCCCTCCCCATTAGACCTAACTCTATCCAGGATGTTGGGTGATGATCCTGGGGAAGGGGTGGTTGTGCATAAATTATGGGAAAGATTGGGAGTTGTTGTGGGAAAGGAGGAAGGTTCTCCATGGTGTGTGGTCTTTGTTTTCTAAATATTAGGATTAAACGGAACCTTCTCTGATGGTTCAGTGTAATTCTCGGCATTTTTAGGAGATGAGGTTGGTATTTTAAGGGTTGATGGAGTGGAATAAGAGGAATGATTACCTCTATTTGCATGTTATTTGAGAGGTTTAGCGTGTTGGGAATTATAGAGGGGTTACATGGGATTTTTAGGCACGTGTATACGGATTTTTGCAATTTGTAATGAAGATTGATTTTGGTTGGATGGGTGTGTTTTCGCATACAAAGAGGAATTGGGTGTAGATTGATTTTTGTCCTTTCTGGACAGATTTAATAACTTATATCATCATTAAGGATTGTTAGGGTGTTACCCAATTAGTTAGTAGAGTTAATTAGTAAGGTCTCTTGGTTACTAACTAATTTGTCCTCTAGTGGTATTTGATATATTTTGTCAAGTTTTGTCTTATGTGTCCGGTTCATGTAATCTTTGTTAGAGATATTTTTTTTTTGTAAGGTGGTATTTTCTAATACCATTTGCTGGGGCTTTGGGCCATTGATTGCAAGGTGGTTTTGAGACTCTACGGGATTGTTTTCATTATGGTTTGGCAGTGAGTTATGGGAGAAATCCGGAGTTTGGACATTACTAAAAATTTTTTTAGTAACCTTAGGAACATATTTAAATTTTTGAGTAGTAATAAACTTACCTGTTATGGCATTGCATAGCCTAACATTTATACCTGATTCTTGATTCCTTGTGTCAGCAGCTTTTAGTTGGATAGTTGCAAATTTCCTGCTTCGTGGGAAATGTACTGTTTGCCAACCTTCATCTAGAAGTTGTGACGGTTTTAGTAGTGGTTTTGATGGCTGATCCACTGGAGTAGAACTTGATTCAATTGCTGAAGATTGTTGTTGAGGACATGAGGTGTTTTTATGACCTAGTCTCCCGCATGATTTGCAAAAATAGTTGTCCGCCTCATAGTGTATTAGTTGTCTATGTCTTCCAATGAAAATGAATTTTTTCACCGGTTCATCCATGAGTAATTCAATGCAAAGTCTTCATATTATCCTCTAAAGGAAGAAGATGTACAAGCATCTATCTTCAAAAGCCTTCCTATGGCGCCCCCTACTTTTTGTAGTATTTGGCTATCGTAGAATTCTGTAGGTAGTTGAGGGAGTCTTACCCAAATAGCTGTATGGATTTGTTTGGCATTCATAGCTACAAAATTTAGTTACCAACGTTGGATAGATAGGAAGAATTCATAGATAAACCATGAGCCTTTTTGAAGGATTAGGTTCATATTTTCTTCTTTTTGTAATTTGATAATATAGTAGTCATTGCCTAAATCAATGAATGGGAAGTTTTCATTGATTCTCCATAATTCTAGAATTTTTTGTTTCAAAATTTGGTGCAAGATCATTTTACCATGAAGCGTTATTATTAAGGAGTATTTCCATGGGTTGTAAATCCTTTGTTTGGCCTCAAAGGAGATAGGAACGGAGATAATAGAATTTTCATCTTCTTCCTTTGGATGGGGATTGGACTCTTCCTGTTGACTATCCATAGGATGAAAGAAGGAAGACAAAGGGTCAGTAGAGATGTCAATTTTCCCCTCGTTCCCAATGAGCTTTTCCTTGAATGTGCATGAGCGGGATAGTGGCCTTTGGAATTACTAGGTTATGGTTATCCTCACTTGATTTATTAGACATTAAAATGTCCGGTGGTTTGGGGGAATTTGGATAGTAACAAGGTTTGAAGAATTTGAATTCATTTGAGATTGCAATTAGTTGAAGAAAATAGAGAGAGTGTAGATTATAGGTTAGTGAGGGGAGAGCTTCTCTCTCATCGAAGTGCTTACTTCAGATGGATCTTCAATAAAGTTGCCAAACTTTTCATTTAAGATAGAATTTTTCTGTGTTGCATCTCTCTATATATATATGTTTGAGCAATTCAGTAAACCAGCATATCTAACAATTTGATACATAAAGTTTTAAATATAATTTTCGTAAATTATCTGCTAATTGGATATCAAAATTCATAAAAATAACATATTTTCTATTTATATGACGGTAAATATAATTTTTTGTACTCGGTGTTTACCACAAAACCTTGTCACGTTTCTATTAGTCTGATATAAATGCTAGGTAAGGTTTTACCATTGTATAATGCAATTTCCAGAAATCAGTAGTACATCATAGGCAACTGTTTAGCACAATCTTAATGTGGACATGTTGACTCTTGTCATCGAAACACTGTAGTTTACGTTAACATCAGTTTGAAAATCCTGCCAAAAAGTAAAAAACTAAAAAGATGAATGAATAAATGATCCATCATGAAATTATCACATGTTCATCGTATGCTTTGTTTAGTTCTTCTTTACAGTTGCCTTTTGGGGTGATTCAGAGAGCATTTAAACGACGATGGAAAAAATCCATCAAGACAGTACAAAAGTAGGGTTCTAATAATAATAATAATAATAATAATAATAATAATAATAATTGGTTATCTACAATAATTGAATATTAAGCACAAGTGTGATTTATGCATGTTGAGAAATAAATATTTCTTTTATTTATTCAAAACCGCCGGTTCATGCAAACTAATAACCATTGTGTTAATTACGTGGATAGGGGTACATAAAATATAATAATATATTAGCATATCTAAGATTCAAATTTGAAGAGTTTAATTTTTAAATTTTTTATATTAAACTTATTATACATATGAAATTACACTTGAATCCACAGCTAATAACCTTTATCATATTAAAACCACTTAATTAATCTAACTATTTTCTGTAGTGCTTCTTGGTTTTTTTCATCTGGTTTGTGTATTACTAAAAGAATATTGGAAGGTTTTATCAGTGGAATTGGTCACTAATTTCTTCAACCCGTTGTTGATTTCTTCTCAACATCATATTTTTTTTTTCATATGTTCTATCCTCGATAATATATTTACGGGACTTTAAAGGGCTCGACATTATATTGCAACAAGTGATGGTAGGTAATTATTACAAAATATGTGCAATCAATCTGAAGATTTTTGACATGGCCAAAATGAAATCAAAAGAGATGAGAATAACACAAAAAGTTGCCCGGAAAGGCAAACATTATTTATTCCAGATTAAGAGCTAGAAATACAGTAGGCAATCAGACGAAATACAACAAAAGTGCACACACTGCGTTCAGATAATTTGGAACCATAGCCACCAGGTTTAATTTAACAATCGACAAGCTTAATCTCGACACCTTCAATGGAGATCTCTTCGCCACCTGTCTTTGGAACCACAGTTACCGCAATGGTGTCTTCATCTTCCAACCCAATATCCTCCAACAGTTCAGTGATGGCCAACTGGAAAGTTACAGAAGTAACATGAGACACATTATCTCCATGAACATGTGGCAAGCTGGTGTAACTCCCCGCATACTCCGCCTTGTCAAGCTCGTCTGCATTCACAGTCTTATCCACGTTGAGGAACACATCGAACCTTATATACTTGCTATCGTCATACTTTATGTTGTTGAACGTTAGCATCTCCTCTTGTTCGTTTTTCTCCTGTTGGGTCCTTGACGAAGATGGCCTATCGATGGAAAATGAAATGGCTCTGTCCAGCTTTGAGAGTGGGAACACCTTACTGGCTGGCGGAACTGAACTTAGATTCACCTTCCCTGCATTGCTCTTCCTTATTGGCTTAAAATTACGCCATGGGGTTGGCATCGGTGCGTAATCGAAGCCCATTTTCTTACTGTCCAAACAGTCACGGACTTTCACACGGAACGGGTTGCGGTTTTCATCGTAGAAAAAGAACTCCGAGTTCAACCAATCTTTGTGTGTGAGATCCCTTCTTTTCCCTCCTAAGGCTTTCCACTCGGACCACATCCGGTCCACATTGGCGTGATGGGAATAGAAAAGCGGGTCTAAACCGGCCGAGTAAAAATTACCCATATCCTCACCGTGTTTTACATTATTCTCATCAGGCCTACTACCAACCCAAATGTGGACAGGAGTATGAGGGATGTTTTCAATAGTCCCCATCCCTGGACTGGGATCAGTTCCTAGAGGGTAAGGCTGACCAAAGAAGAGCAACGGGCAAGGAGCATTAGTTATCATTTGACGATACATTATAGTTAAGTTATTAGTCATCTGCTGTAGTTGAGTTGTTTGAACTTCTGTACCGAAAAAACCAAGATCAATTATGGTTCCATTACGGTGACTTTGGTTACGTCTTGCGTCGTAAAGGGAAGACCCTTCACGATCGAACATGGGAGGTATACGCATGCCCTTGGGATGGTCCCAGTTCCAATATGGCAAACCAAAAGTAGGATCATTAATTAAAGAGCCCAAGATTCTCTCATAGAAGTACAAGTACCATCTATGAAAAGGGAAAAAAAGCCATGAGAAATGCACTTGTAGCTCTTTGCCACCAATTTTGTAAGCACCGTTGCAATAAGCACAATGGATATTGGCTTGTTGCTTGAAGCCAAGAGGGTCAAATGGGTCTTTGTCAAGTTCCCTCATTCGACTAGTGGCTAACTGGTATTTAGCAATGTACTCCTCATCAGCAGCATGAGCAGCGGGCCGAATACGGAGTTTGGGCATAGAAGGAAACTTGTAATAGGGAACACTGTCCATATCACTTGGGATAGGGGGGCAACAACTGTATGAAACCTCCTCTTTGTCATTTATATGGGCTTTGCTACAAGATTTGAGATCAGGAGGTGGTATAGGAGCAGCAGTAGCTAATGGCGCAAGATTAGCTGCGCCATACAGCCCTCCTAAACCCAAGAGGACATTCCTCCTGTCAACAGCGTCAAGGTTTTTGTCATGCTCGCCACTGTTGGCATTGCATGAGAACTTGAAATTTTGGTTACGTTTTCCATGAAGGAATAGCTGAGAGGGTTTTGCAAAGAAAGATGAGTTGGTGTTGGTGTTGGTGAAGGAAGAAGAGGGAGTTTTATTGGCGCATAAAGGTAAAGTAGAAGAAGAAGAAGCCATTGCTGGGATGAGTGCTTTTGGTTTGAAGGGTTACAACCTTGATTTATACACAATCAGTAAGTAGCCTGGTAAGGTACAAAGTATAAACGTGAAGCACGTGGTTGATTCTTAGTCTTATCTTGTACTACTAGTAATAAAAGCTAGCGAGAAAAACCAAACGTAAATGTGCATAGAAACAATAACAAAAGGTTATCGCGTTTCTGACCCTACATATCCATGAATTATTGAAAGGATTAGATCTGGTATAAGCTAAGAAGAAAAATACTAGTAGAACACTTCTTTAAACGAAACAATATATGTATATAACGTGGACGATAAAGAGCAATCAACTAGACTTCTTCCCTCCAAAAACTTTGATCTCTTCATTGTTTTCCTCTTAAAAGCATTGGTACGGAATCCAATATTTTTTATAAGAAACTTTGATATTTAGAATTGTATAAGTGAAAAATTATCAAAATTTTATATTTTAACCCAATAATCTTAAGATTATAATGAGTTTAGTGGTAAAAATATAAAAATCCAACTCATGTTTAAATCCTGCATTCACCTTTACTTACCAGAGTCAACCTTACTCATATTTGATCAATAACTTTTGTATGCTTATTTAGTACTATTATATCCTTCCATTCCATTTTATTACTTAGTGTATATATTTTTGGACTAACTGATTTAACAAAAAAAAAAAATCGTTAGAACTTATTGGGCGACAAGTGCGGTTTACATATGTTCTGCTAGCTAGTATCACGGGGGTTCTTTTATATAAATATTTGAATCTCTAAAGCTTTTAATACATTAACCTAGTAATTCAAGTAACAAAAATAATGGGGGAGATCCTAGCTATAGTGACTTTTGAGTTATTGAAAAGTAGTGGAAAAGGACTACAGCATGGGGCCACAAAATGTGCCAAGACAGCACAAATTGAACCAATTCAATATGTCACCAACCTACAACTATCAAGCCACAGAGAAGAGAAGAAAACCTACCAGCCTTCACTCAACTATACACCCAAACATAATTTTAATAAATTAATGGGATATTTTTTTTCGGGGAGGGGGGGGGGGGGGACAAGTTTTGGGCTTTGTTTGCTGGTAAAGGGCTGATGGGTTTGGGAGTCCTTAGTTGGGCTTCACGGGGTAGAAATGGCCCCCAAATGGCCACTTTTTTTTTTGGTGGAATGAATTTTTTTATTCATCACCAGAACAAGTACAATGGGAAAATACAAAACAACTCTAGCACCCTGCTATATATAAAACTCCCATACTTACTCAGCTAAGCACAAGTAAGTCTATTTGTATCCTATTCTGTACAAGTAGTATTTATTTCTATCCCCTATCTAGCTATATACTTTTTCTATCCATCTTCTATCCTTGTCCCGCTTCCGTTTGTTGATTATCTCCATCACATGAACTTTGCATTCCTTTTTGATTTGATCACATAACCTGCTTGGTCTAGGCATTGAAAGGCTTCGTTTCTCCCCTTCCATATGTGGTAGTTCAATGCTGCTAATACAACAAAGGAGAACTCCCTTCTTAGTTTACTTCCCATTTTCCCGCCTACTCTTTTCCATAGATGTTGTCCTTCATTGTTTGTGATTCTTATCTTTAACCACTGAAGAACTTCAGTGATACACAATTTAGAAAATTGGCACTAATAGAATAAGTGTTCAATTGATTCTGGGGCATTTCCACATAATATACATAAGCCATCTGAACTGATCCCTATGTGAGCTAGCCTATCCTTTGTGAGCAGCTTCCTTTGCATAATCAGCCAGCAAATGAAGCTATATTTTGGAATATTTTGCTTATTCCAAACTCATCTTCCCCAATAGCATTTGTCCAGATTTCCTTTCAACCATGAGTACCCTTTCATGATTGTATATCTACCTGTTTGCGATTGCCATCCACCCTGATTATATCCCCATGCAAGCTTGTCTCCTATATGGCAATTTTTTTTCCAATATCAGCTACTATCTTGTGGTACACTGTATAGCTACCAATCAGTGTTCTTTAAGTATATATGATTGATCCATTTGACACACAAAGAATCAGCCTTTGTCGTTATATCCCAAACATATTTCCCTATTGCTGCCTCATTCCATGCTATACAGTCCTTTATTCCTATCCCTCCCTATTGACTTGGCCTACAAACAAGATCCCAGGCCATTAATGGTCTTCTGTTTGTTTTCATCTTTCCATCCCATAGATAATTACAACATATTGCTGTTATTTTTTTGAGCATTGCTTTGAGAAGTAGAAAAATCGATGCCCAGTACGTGTGGAGATGCATCAACACTGCATTAATCATCTGCACTCTCCCGACATAAGATAGGTGCTTTGAACCCCAACTCATTATTCTAGTTATTATTTTATCTACTAGTACTTAACAATCCATTTTTGGTAGCTTCTTCGATGATATTGAGATACCTAGGTACTTGAAGGGAAGACTGCCTCTACTATAGCCAGTTATTTCACATAAGCTCTCTATCTCTTGAGTCTTCATATTAACAGCATATATGTTGGACTTTCCTGCATTAGTTGTTAGCCCTGACGAGTTGGACAAGGTTTGAAGCCCTCTTATCATCAACATAACAGAATTGAATTCTCCTTTGCAAAATAGTAACACACCATCTGCAAAGCATAAATGGTTGAGTTGCAAACTTCTGCACTTAGTATGGTAGCCAAAACTTTCCTGTTGGGCCACTAACTTCATAATTCTTGTGAAGTACTCCATGCATATAACAAACAGTAAAGGGGAGATGAGGTCCCCTTGTCTCAAGCCTCTCTTCCCTCTTATGCTCCCATATAGCCCTCCATTAATAGCCAAAGTATATTGAGTAGTTGATATACATTCCATGATCCACCTTATGAAGTTCATAGGGAAATTTAGAGCATGTAATATTTCCTCTACAAATTCCCATTCTATGGAATCATACACCTTTTTAAGGTCTATTTTTATCAAGCAACTCCTAGTCGCTGCTTTCCTATTATATAATCTGACAAGATCTTGACAAATCAATATATTTTGCAGGATTGTTCGTCCAGCTGCAAACGCACTCTGGTTATCAGAGAGAATGCTTGGCAGGATGACTTTAAGTCACTGCATAGCATTTTTGAGATGATCTTATATATTGTGTTACAGCAGGCTATAGGTCTATAATCCCCAACTGCTTCTGTATGGCTACTCTTAAGGATCACTGTAATAACTGTGCTATTGACTGCCTTCAGCATCTTCTCTGATCTAAAGAACTCAAGTACTCCCTCCTCAAGATCTGTTCTTATAATGTCCCAACTATCTTTGAAGAATTTGCTGCCATATCCATTCAGGACCCGAGGCTTTTTCCCAATCAATTTGCCAAAGAGCCTGTTTGATCTCCTTTTTAGTAAAGTCATAGCCACTTTTGATTATGTTATTTAAGGCATAGCCACATTTTACGAGGTATTTAATGTGTAGCCACCGTACTACTGCCTTCTTCTGCCGCACTTGATATATACGAAGTAGTGGCTTCTAATTAGGACGTTAAATTTTACCATTCGGCAGTACATCTTGTTTAATTATACACAAGCATAACATCTTATTTTATTGAATCTTTCTGTCATCGCTGAGTGGAATTACCAAAAGAAACATGAAAATAACGATGAAAGGTTCCTTGAAAGAGAAATATTTATTGTAAAGTAACACTAGAAACACAGTTAGGCTCTAACTAATTTTATTAACAGAAATAACGAGGAGTAGAACGACGGCAGAATGTAATGAAAAGATCGATATAGGTGATACCTACTAGTTGGGAATATGTTTTAGATTTGGTAGAGAACTTCTATTACTACTACTACTATTATTATTATTATTATTATTATTATTATTATTATTATTATTATTATTATTATTATTATTATTATTATTATTATTATTATTATTATTATTCACTCTTTTACTTGCACTTTTATTTTATTTTAGTAATAATGACAATATGAGTTGAGCTTAACAAAAGAAATAAGGATTCATAACGCCAGCGCCAACGTTTGGGTTAATTTGAGAGGTAGTAGTTGTTGTTGTACCGCTTAAATTTTTTCGATGAAATGTTGTAATATTCACACACTTCAACACTCTTCATTATAACTTTTCATATTCACTTTTTTCTTTATGCATAATGTATAATAAAATTTTAACTATTACAAAAAAATTAACTATTAAATAAAGAAGCATATTTGACGTCCATAAATGAATTGTATAAATACTATACAAATAGGACGGCTTAATAAGCAAACGCGACTCTTCATTTTTTCTTTTGGTCTACAAATACCAGTCTTAACTTTCATTCTTATCATCCAGCAGTATAAGAAATTAGTTTTAAGTTTCATTTAATTTAAACATGGTTCATGGTCCATAATTGGAGGGAATTAGGAGAGAGCTTGATCAAATAATGTGTTGTTTTGATGAGTTAGAACATCCAAGAAGAATGATTGAGCATATGTGTTTGAACACCTCTAGTTGATTGTAAAGAACTTTGGCCACTGTTTTACTCTATCGAAAAGTTTGATGCCTTCTTTTGGTAATTATATGTAAAAAAAAAAGTTGTGTTAAATTTTATAAAGGTCATATAAAGTTTTGTGTTTACCCTAAAAAACGAGTAACAATTGAATTTATATGTGATTTTAAGGATATGCGGATTAATTCAATATAAATGATAATTGACTAATGGCGTTAGATGTAACGACCCGGCCGACCGTTTTGAGCTTTTGCACTTTGTTTGTCAGTTCTCGGGCATGACTTTCCCCGTGTGATGTATTACGACTTATGTAAATTGTTGGTTTTGGTTTTCGGGGTAATCGGAATGAATTTGGAAGAACAGTTCTCAGTTGAAGCTTGAAATTTGAAAGGTTTGACCAAATTTTGACTTGTTTGTATATGATCTCGGATTTGAATTTTTATGATTTGGTTAGCTCAGTTAGGTGATTTGGGACTTAGGAGCGTGATCCGAATATATTTTGGAGGTCCATGGAAGGTTTAGACTTGAATTGGCGAAATTGAGATTTTGGTGTTTTCCGATTGATAGGTGAGATTTTGATATCGGGATCGGAATGGAATTCCGGAAGTTGCAGTAGTTCCGTTGTGTCAATTGGGATGTGTGTACAAAATTTCAAGTCATTCGAACGTGTTTAATTTAGAATATTTTGGGATTCTTAGGCTTGAATCGAATGCAAATTTGGTATTTTGATGTTGTTTTGAGTGTTCGGAAGGTTGGAACAAGTTTGATTGATGTTATGAGATATGTTGTCATGTTTGTTTGAGGTCCTGAGGGCCTCAGGTGAGTTTCGGGTGGTTAAACAGATCTTTTCTGACTTGGAAAATTGCAGAATTGCTGCTGGTGTTCAGTTCTGTGTCCTTCTATGCGATCGCGTGGGTATGAATGCGATCGCATAGGACTATTTGGGGGGCAGCATAATTTTGTTCTATGCGATCGCCTTAGAGTGGTCGCGGTCGCGTAAGGTTCTGAGGCGCGTGAGGTGGAGTAGTTGTTCTTCGCGACCGCGTGAGGGAATACGCGATCGCATAGGTCAGTGAGTTGCAGCTTCGCGATCGCGTGAGCAAGTGCGCGATCGCAGTGAGTAAAATTTGGAGGCTGTGAGTTTGTTCTTCGTGATCGCGCGGGTGGTCCCGCGATCGCTATGTATTAATGCTTGGGCAGTCAGATTTTATTTTGGAGACGAGGGTTTAAGTCCATTTTCATAAAAAATATTGGAGAGCTCGGGAAAAGTTGAAATTTGAGGAGATTTTTAGTGGAGCTATTGGGATAAGTATTCTTCACTCATATTCGGTTTACTTCCATGATTCAATCTTGAATTTCATCATTTAATTAGAGAAATTAGAGTGAAAATTGAGGAAAGATGGAAGAAAAAGTTTGAGATTTCTTTTGGGGATTTGAATGGGCAATTGAGGTCGAATTTTGATGAAATTGATATGGGTAGACTCTTGAGTGGATGAAGATTCTATTGATGTGATTTTTATCGGATTTCGAGATATGGGATCGGGTTTGAGTAATTTCGGGATTTTTTTTAATGTAAATTAGATATTTTCGAGTGGGCTTCGTTCCCTTAGCATATTTTAATGATGATGTAATGATTGTGGCTAGATTTTGAGCATTCGAAGGTCGATTCGTGCGGGTAAAGGCATCCCGGGGCTAGATATTTGACCGAATTGAGGTAAGTAATGATTGTAAATGATGTTCTGAGGGTTTGAAACTCCGAATTTGCGCATCAATTTGCTATATTGAGGTGATGTACACGCTAGATGACGAGCGTGGGGTCGTGCACTGTTGGAGATTGTGACTTAGTCTATCCTGAATGACTATTTTATTGCGTATTTGATTGAAAACTATTTGCTATCATCATGTTTTAGGCTGAATGCCATATTTGGGCCTCGTGCCAACTATTTGAACCCTTCAGGAATTTTTATTGATATTTCTTTACTATTTTGACTTTAAACTTGCACTCAGTCATGCTATATTCTACTGTCTTTCAAAACTCAGCCATGTTTACTCTGCTTTAACACTTGAAATGATATTCAAAATAATATTTTGGGCTGAGCATCATGTTTTACCGTTGCCCGAGTGGCTTATGTGATTTTTGACTGAGTAAGGCCGAGGGCCTATGTTGTGAGGATACTTTTTGGGTTGGGTTGCACGCCGCAGCGGTGATATGCTGATTTTGATTATCAGGCCGAGGGACTGAGATATGTATGCCACGAGGTGGCTTGTTGATATAAGGCCGAGAGCCTAGAGATGATGCCACGAGATGGCTTGATATTGCGCTTCGGCCGTAAGGGGCCCCTCCAGGAGTCTACACACCCCAGTGAGCTCGGGTACCCATTATGATGTGAGATATAGCTCGAGGGGCTGGTGTTGTTACATGTTGTTGCCCGAGGGGCTGTTTCTGTTGGTGTTTATGCCCAGGGGAGGGGGGATTTTCTGTGCTTATCTGTTCTAGTTCCTTTGCATTTAATTGCTTAACTGTTAAAAAGATATTTCTAAAGAAGTTTTAAATTAAGCTAAGATGCTTAAAGAGATTTCACAGCTTCATTGCTTTCTTACTGGTTTTGTACTGCTTCTATACAACATGTTGATGCACTTTTCGTGATTTCTTATCGCTCAGTCTTTATTTATGATTATTACTCACTGAGTTGGAGTACTCACTTTACTCCCTGCACCTTGTGTGCAGATTCAGGTATTTCTGTACCCGGTATCGGGTATTGGTTGAGCAGAGGCAGAGTCATTGGAGTTTAGCGAGGTAGCTACCCGACGTCCGCAGCACTGCTTTACTCCCTCTTGATGTCATTAGACTGTATTTAGTATTTCCAGAATTTCTGTTATATTTAGACCTCAGTAGATGCTCGTGACTTGTGACACCCCGATGTCGGGCTGTATCTATTTTTGCACTATTCATTTAAATTTACATTATGCAATATCTGATTAATTAAAAAGGCTTAGATTGATCTATTAAAATTATTGAAATGGATTTGGGGATTGTGTCCGCTGGCCTTGTCTTCACGAGAGGCGCCATCACGACCGGGTCTGGTTTGGGGTCATAACAAGTTGGTATCAGAGCCTAGGTTACATAGGTCTCACGAGTCATGAGAAGGTTTAGTAGAATCTCGCAGATCGGTACGGAGACGTCTGCATTTATCCTCGGGAGGCTGCAGAACTTTTAGGAAAAACTTCGCATTTTCAATTCTTATCATGTGTCCTTGATTCAGCTTGAAAAGTAGCTCTTTGAATTCCTTCCACGCGTTCGTATGTGCGCATGAGCGCTCGGTATCAGATGTGCATCGATGGCTTGTGGTTCCCTGATCGAGGGGCGAGATGTGATCTCTGTGTGTTGATGTTGGGCCAGTCTGGAGGCCTCGAGGCCGGATTTTTGCCTATAGCTTGAGCACCGAGGTGCTGATTGTGTGAGCATGTGCTTTTGAACTTATATGTTCGGTAGTATCCCTATCAGTAGAAGTGATGGCTGGGTAGCTACGTGATGAGTATGTTATATCTGCGAGGTGTATTCATATGATTTGGAAACGTCAAGAAGGGTTTGCTGGACGATAGAAGACTATTAGGTATTTGATTTTCATCTTGATTTGAGGTATAGCCCCGAGCTATGGGTGTGTGAAGAATCTTTTCATGTGTCCTAGTTGGGAGTGAAGTAAATTTCATATTGCGGTATGAGTTCAGACTCAGGAAGATCAAGCATCTGCGTAACATTTATGATGGTGGAAGGTATACAGAAATGCCAGTTTGAGGCAAAGCAGGTGGGTTATCTCCTGCGGAGTGTTCTGAGTTTGTGCTATCCTTATGTTGTCTGTTAGAAGATCTCGATTTCAAGTGAAAGATATGTGTTGTAATTTGAATTTGGGTCACTTAAGAGAGTTGGTTTAACTGTTATGAGAGTGAATGCGAGATTTGCAGAAGATTTAAAGTACTAGAGGATCTGTGTTTCACAAGCTTACGAAGGAGTTTAATCTTACTATGGTATTATGGTAGTAATAGAGTATACACATTATGAGTTATTATGTGATTTGATCTATGGCTCTGAGCCAAGTGGGGGAGTCTTCTATTGATTAGTTAATTGCACAGTTATGTGCTATGTTGGTTCCACTTTGAGGCGTGCTGGTGAATCAGTTTTGGTTTACGGAGATTGAGACCGAGGATGGCTCGAGTAAAGGAAAATTTTCGACTAAGTTAAGGTTATATCATGCTTCATAAGTGTGTGAGAATCACGGAATGTCTTGAGTTGTTGTTGATAAAGAATGCTCGGTACATAGAAAAGAAAGTGGCTTGGTTGCATCAAGGTAAGGTTACATGCTGTAGTGTCAGAAGTGCTAATGAGGCACAAGTTGTTCGGTTATTTTGATCGGGCTAATTGCGGTTCGAGTAGAGTGGATGACTCTTGGGAATGGTTCTAATGTGCTCAAGATTTTGCATGTAATAATTGGAAATTTTTAGGTTGTATTTTTGGCTAGAAACTGAGGTTTGCATTTGGAGGGTGTCAAGATTTGTGGTATTTCTATATCAATTATGGGCTTCTATATATCAGTATTAGGAAGGTGAAGGTAATAGCTCGGAATTCGTAGGAAGTCTCTTCAGGGTAAGTATTTTGAACGTGGCCTTTAGGAATATCTAAAAAAATATTCAGTATTCAGTAGCTTATGAGCCTTAGACACGTTTTATGCTTGGGTCTCGTGTGGTGAGTCGGGGTTGAGGAATTGTAGTGTTATAGCAAGAAGGAGTATCAAAAGGTAAATCAGAAGGAAACCTGGATGGATGGTATAGCTTTGTAGTAGACCGGAACGGTATGGTAAAGACATGATTAGTTCCTTGGGTGTGTACGAGATAATGAGTTTCTACAGGTGTTTCGCGGTGATGCCCTTGGGTCCTAGTGGCCTGCGTAGCTTAGTTGAGTTAGAAGGATTCAGTCTTGACAGTTTAGTTTTGTGCAAGTGGAATTCGGAGAGTCCTTGACGATTTCTACTGCGATTAGAGATGCGTATTTTCTGTGAGTGTGAGAAGCATGGGATGTGTAGTGATTTTCTTCTAAATGGGATCAATGGAAAGTTCTTGGTAGGTTGAGTACATAGTTGCTTATGGCTCGGAAGGATATGAAGTTCTCATGTTATTCTAGGATGGTATGGTATATGCGGTATGTTGTGAAGGATTGGGATTGCGTGTGTAAGGTTACAGTTCAGTTCTGAAAGGAAGGTCATAAAACTCTTAGGCAGCGGGTAGCTTCAGATAATTAGAGAAATGAGCTTCAGATGATTAGGGAAATGATCTTCAGATGATTAAGGAAATGGTATTGCTAATTGGGGTTATTTGACGAGGGTATATGTTTCAGAAAAAGGCAATGTGTTTAAGTTGATGGTACATTGGTAGTATTGCGGCACTTTCTTGTTAGATCGACTACTGATATTCGAGTTTGCTTGGTGGCACAGAAAATTTTTAGAGTATCTCTCATGGAATTATTGAGTATTAGAGGTGTGGTATGTATTTGAACGGCAGAATTGGGATCGGATATGGTGATTCATGTGCCATATGGATTTGGAGACGAGAAGTTCTCATATTCAGGCTATGTTATGGTTATGGGTCGTGTGTATCGGCACTGTTTAGTGACGATTGGGGTTTGGAAACCCGAGTGGATTTTTTGTTTCTTGGTATGTTAGATTTTGGATGTGATATCAGGTATAGAATGGTTGTCTCAGTGTTGTGTCATTCTAGGCGATTGCGCTAAGGCGACAATGTTGGGTATGAAGGGAATGCCACGGATTGAGTAGCGAGAGTCGACAGATTTCATGTTCTAGTAGGGTGGTTTTATATTTCGAAGAACCATCGGATGGCTGGGAAGGATTGTCTTCCTTATTTGGGATGTGGTGATGGATGTCAGTGCAGAGACTCCTCATATTGATTCAGTTCTAGTGATGAGGGACTTTTCCGGATGTGTTTCTTGCTGCCGGGCATGTCGTCGGGCAAAGTTGTTAATTTTGGTATTGATTTGGTATTGGGCACCGTATCGTATAGCATCGGCGGAGTTAAAGGAGTTGAAGGAGCAGCTTCAGGGTTTCCTTAATAAGGGGTTCGTTGGCAGGCCAGTGTGGATGCGTGTTCTAACTTGAGTCGGCTTGGTTGGCTTCGAATCGCATTGTTGAGGGATGTGTTGATTCGATTGTTATTGAGCTTATTAATGTTCTGAGGTGATCTATGAGTTACTTTTCTGTGTTGCAAGGCGTTATGAATTGTCGTTTATAGGCATGTATAGTGCGGATCCATTGGGTTTCATAGTGGAAGTCGAGCGGGAAGAGTACTGGGTATTGCTCAGTGGATGGCGTATCAGTTATGTCCTTTCTGGTTTGTGTGGTGTTATGTATTTGCTTCACCGTGGTTATGATGATTTTCTTTGGTTCTAGACATCAATTGCACGTGGTCATCAATTTTGAGCAGAGTGACTTGAGGTGTTTCATGTGGAGCAGTGTTTGGATAGGATCACGCATTGCAGTGAAGTTATGCGGAGGTATGACCTTGCGAGTTAGATTCATGTGTTCTATTTCTATGATGGGAGACGGGTTCTCAGCCTTGTGTTATGGTGGTACTGGTGAGCTTGCAGTACATCTCTTTCATTTGAGTCATTTCCATGATTTGAGTATGTTCAGATTGTTGCTTATTGTGCGCGGATTTCACAAGTTGTGGCTTTAGCCTGTATTGATGTGTCATGTCACCAGAGTAGTGTGTTGAATCAGATGAGATCGTTGGGATCATTAATGAATACGAACGGATTCGATCTCAGCATGTTGGAAGGATAATATCGAGCTTCGGCTCAGAAATTTTGCTATAGTCTTTGCCAAAGTAGAAGTGGGTTCATGAACGGTTGATCTGAGAGAAGGTTATTGTTACTGCGTGCTTCATTTATCATTGGCAGTATATGGAAGTATTGGAATGAGACTCTAGTTGATAAAAGGTTTTCTATCGGTATTCGAGTGTTGTGTGCAGTTGCTGTGACTAGAAGTTATCGCTACAAGTGTTTGAGTTATGTGGTATATCATGTAATTGCACCTGAGGTTGCAGGGATGGGTTATTACAGCTTGTTCGGGCTTATTCAGAGTATAGATGTGAGATTCTGATCTTGTGGATGATTTCAAAGGTGGAGATGTGAAAAATTTCAGTTACATTGTGTTATCGGACCTATATTAGATAGGGTGACGTGGGATCACCCCGGGGTATGTGCATGGTAAGGTTATTCAGCGGTTGGTTGGCTTTTGAAACAACTGTAGGCACATTTGAGGACGAACATATGTTTAAGTGATGTTAGATGTAACGACCCGACCGAACGTTTTGAGCTTTTGTGGGAAGACCTTGGATTCATGCAGCAGGGGTTGTGCCTTCTACTCTCCACTAGATGGTGAAATTCGAACATGAAAATCAGGAGATTGTAGTTCACGGGGAAGATGAGCAATCGATTTACCGGGACCCGTCAGTCCCTTTTCTTGAAGCTAGAGAAAGAAGTGAACATATAGTCTATCAGGCTTTTGAGGTTATGGTCGCAGACCAATGTGAAGAAGGAAACACGTGCCTTCAACCCTTTCTCTCAAATGAGTCAATTATGGTTGCTAAAGAAATGATCAGACATGGTTACAAGCTCGGGACTTCATTGCAAGGAATTACTAAACCTATCACCCTGGCTACTAGTGGGAAGTTCTTTGGGGTAGGTTTCCAACCCACATCAGCTGACGGAAAATGGGCGGACGAAAGAAAGAACATTGGTTGGGTCTTCCCAGCCGATTTCGCATCTTTATAGAACATTTGTCAGGCCTAAATACAATGAGGAAGAGGAAGATGAGGCCTCCACGACCGAAGAAATTGAAGAAATCTGTGGGGCTATGAGGCAGATGTTGTATGAAACCCACATGGTCCAACCAGGGTAAGGCTCAAGTACCGCTGAGGTGCTATACATGGGACCTGATGCCAAACTGCAAAATTGGAAGGCTACTCCATTCCCAATCAGGCTGGAATCTCGGTAGTCCAGTCTTGCCACCTTTTCTGTATCACGAGTTATTTCAGGGTGTAACTCGGACATTTTCTTTAGTTTCCTGTCTTTAATTTCCAATGTAAACCCTGTTATCTTCAAATTCAATGAAATTAAATCAATGTTTCATCGTTCATCTCTCTACTTTTTCTGATTTTTGTTATTTTTCTCTCTTATTTTTTCAGTTCTAATAATGCGTCTTTAAATAACATGACATGCTTGCGGACTTCATGCCCAGATCCAAACACGCTGTCTAACTGTGAAATAATAAACCAAGAACCGAAATATGATGAAGAAGAGGCTTTTAGGGAAATAAATCGAGAATTGGAATAATTTGAGAATAAACCTAAGCCGAACTTAAATGATACCGAACCGGTTAATTTGGGTAGTTCTGAAGAAGTCAATGAAACCAAGATAAGCATTCACACAGATGAAATAACCCAGGACGCATTGATTCAACTTTTGTTTGAATTCAAAGATGTGTTTGCTTGGTCATACGACGACATGCCAGGATTAAGTGTCGATTTGGTGGTTCATAATTTGCCAACCTACCCCGATTATCCCCCTGTCCAGCAAAAGCAAAGAAAGTTCAAAACTGATATCAGTGACAAAATTAAAGAAGAGGTCACAAAATAGTTGAAAGCGGGGTTGATCCTAGTGGTTCGATACACCACGTGGTTAGCCAATGTAGTTCCAGTGCCAAAGAAGGACAGGAAAACTCGAGTATGTGTGGATTATAGAGATCTAAACAAAGCAAGTCCTAAGGATAACTTCCCTTTGCCAAACATCCATATCCTTGTTAATAACTACGCCAAACATGAGATACAGTCCTTCGTGGATTGTTATGCAGGATATCACTAGGTGTTGATGGATGAAGAGGATGCAGAAAAGACAGTTTTTATCACACCCTGGGGCACGTACTGTTATAGAGTCTTGCCTTTTGGTCTGAAGAACACTGGGGCAACCTACATGAGGGCCATGACTGCCATTTTTCATGACATGATGCATCAAGAGATAGAGGTTTATGTGGATGGCGTGATCATGAAATCCAGGACCCAGGACGACCATGTTCGGGACTTGAGAAAATTCTTCGAGAGGCTGCGTAAATATGATTTGAAGTTAAACCCAGCCAAATGTGCATTTGGGGTACCGTCTGGCAAACTCTTGGGACTCATAGTCAGTCGGAGGGGCATCGAGTTAGACCCAACAAAGATAAAGTCCATTCGAGATTTGCCTCCTCCAAGAACAAAGAAAGAGGTTATGAGCCTACTGGGAAGATTGAACTACATCAACCGATTCATTGCCCAGTTGACGTATACATGTGAACCAATTTTCAAGCTGTTAAAGAAAGATGCAGTAATTAAATGGACAGATGAGTGCTAAGAAGCCTTTGACAAAATCAAAGAATATCTGTCGAACCCGCCAATTTCGGTCCCACCTGAATCGGGAAGGCTTCTGTTCTTGTATTTGACAATCTTGGAGAATTCTTTTGGATGTGTCCTCGGGCAACATGATGTGACCGGGAAAAGAGAACAAACGATCTACTATTTGAGCAAAAAGTTTACAAGCTATGAAGCCAAATATACCCTGTTGGAAAGGACTTGTTGCGCCCTAACTTGGGTCGCCCAGAAGCTTAGGCATTACCTGTTGGCCTACACCACTTATCTCATCACCAGGTTGGATCCTTTAAAATACATATTCCAGAAACAATACCCACAGGGAGGTTAGCAAAATGGCAGATCCTGCTCACTGAATTTGACATAGTCTACGTCACAAGCACGACAATGAAAGCCCAGGCGTTAACAGATTACTTGGTTGAAAACCTGGTTGATGATGAATAGCAGCCTTTGAGCACCTACTTTCCGGATGAAGAGGTAGATTCAGTTGAGATAGCATCAGAAGACGCACATGCTTGGAAAATGTTCTTTGATGGAGCTGTGAGCGCAAAAGGTGTTGGAATTGGGGCAATCTTGGTTTCACCCACTGGTCAGCATTATCCAGCTACAGTCCGGCTTCGACTTTTCTGCACAAACAACACTGCCGAGTATGAAGCCTGCATTATGGGTATGAACATAGGAATCGACCAAGATGTCGAAGAATTATTAATCATGGGAGATTTGGATCTGATTATCCGACAAGCCCAAGGAGAATGGGAGACCCGAGATGTCAAGCTTATTCCCTATAGGCAACATGTGGAAAATCTTAGCAAGCGATTCAAGTCAATAGAGTTCAGGTACATCCCTCGTTGTCACAATGAACTGGCCGATTCACTTGCTACTTTGGCTTCGATGCTGCCATACCCAGGCAATGCCCATATTGATCCATTGGAAATCCAAATCAGGGAAAGGCACTGTTACTGTAATACGGTTGAGGCAGAACCGAATATTCAGCCATGGTATCACGATATCAAAAGATTTTTGAAAACTAAAGAATACCCCGAGCAAGCCAGTGGAAACCAAAAAAGAACCATTAGACGGCACGCAAGTGGTTTCTTCTTGAGCGGTGATGTCTTGTACAAAAGGACTCCGGATCTCAACTTGTTAAGATGTGTTGACGCCGAAGAGGCCGGAAAAATCATGTATGAAGTGCACGCAGGAGTGTGTGGACCCCACATGAACGGGTATGTTTTGGCAAAGAAAATCCTCCGAGCAGGTTATTACTGGATGACTATAGAAAATGACTGCTTCAGTTTTGTTCGAAAAGTCATCAATGTCAGGTGCACGGTGATTTGATTCATGCACTGCCTACAGAACTGCATCCCGTGTCAGCACCATGGCCATTTGTTGCCTGGGGCATGGACGTCATTGGGCCGATTGGGCCGATTGAGCCGAAAGCTTCAAATGGACATAGATTCATATTGGTCCCTATCGACTACTTCACAAAGTGGGTCAAAGAAATTACCCTCAAATCTGTCACCAAGAAAGCTGTAGTAGACTTCGTGCATTCCAACCTCATCTGCCGTTTTGGTATTCCTACAACTATCATTACAGATAATGCTGCAAATTTGAATAGTCATTTGATGAGGGAGATATGCGAACAATTCAAGATAACGCATCGGAACTTGACTCCTTATCGTCCCAAAGCCAATGGTGTCGTCGAAGCAGCAAACAAGAACATCAAAAAGATTTTGAGAAAGATGATTCAAAGTTCCAGGCAGTGGCATGAAAAGTTGTCGTTTGCATTGTTGGGCTATCGAACTACTGTGCGCACATCGGTAGGAGCAAACCCCGTACCTTTTGGTTTATCGCACTGAAGCCGTAATACCCGCGGAAAATGAAATCCCTTCTCTCCGGATCATTGTTGAAGCTGAAATTGAAGACCGTGAGTGGGTCAAAACCCGTCTGGAACGGTTAACCCTAATCAATGAAAAGCGAACGGCCACAGTCTGCCACGGGCAGTTGTATCAACAAAGAATGGCCCGTGCCTACAATAAGAAAATGCGACCTAGAAACTTTGAAGTGGGGCAACTCTTTTTAAGGCATATCCTCCCCCATCATCAGGAAGCAAAAGAAAAATTTGCTCCTAACTGGAAATTCCCATACATTATCAGAAAATTGTTGTCAAAAGGGGCATTATATCTCGGAGACATTGAAGGAAATGACCCTGAAATAGCTGAAAATGCAGATGCAGTCAAAAGGTACTATGTCTAATCCTTCTGTAGCAATAACATTATCCGATTGGGATGACGAAGGCTTACATTCTCGCTACCCCAAACAATCAAATCCTTTGCTAACCCTTTGAGCTGGTTACCTTCCTTTCATTACCCTCTTTGGAACTTGAAGATGTTTGAAAAAGAATGAAATAAAACAAACAAAACAACAAATACAAAATGTTTCCCTGAACTACGTTCGACTTGATTCCGAAAGGATACGTAGGCAGCCTCTCTCTGGGGTTCAGTCACACCAAAATAAAAATCCAATTTCCCCCAAAAATGAAACTGGGGCAGATGTTATAATGGTACGGTGATGATCCCGCCTAAATGGTTCTAAAGTTGAAATTTGATCCGAATCCTTTTTTTACCCGAACCTTGTTTAAATCCTTCCGATCAATCGACAAAAGGTGTTCAAAATCAGAGAATGCAGTTTGTTTGGATCTGGTGCAAACAAGATGAGAGAAATAAAATGCGAGAATCTTATTGGTGAAAACCTACAGGCACCGTAAAAGGCGATGGTAAGCAGAGAAACTGAAAAACGAGAGTCTTGTTAGTGAAAACTCGTAAAAGAGCACTATAAGGCGACGGTGAGAAGAGAAATGAGAGAGATTGATTGGCAAAAACCCAAAAAGGGCGCCGTTGATCGAAAAGAAGAAGACATTCACCACCATTGGCACTAAAAGAGTCCTGGCAAGGTTTCTCGGTTTTAAAACATGGTCGCAATGGGTATATGAGGAGTTGGATAGTTGTGCGGATCAGGCATCCAGTCCAAGAAGCATGTCATGTCTATTGAAGTCTGCACGCACCCCAGATAAGTCCTTCTTTCTTCCCCTAAAGGGACACTTCTCCTTAAATTCACTTTCTTGTCCTTTGTTTACTTTCCATTGAATCCATTTCGGTCTAGCTCTGTTCTGAAACTAATACAAAGAAAAGGTGGCAAGAATGGTTTTTACAGGGTTCTGCTTAATAAAAGCCAAGTCCAAAGAATAGTACCAAGCCTCAGCGGGTGCGTTAAGTCGATCCCGACTGGCCATGATGGTCGATGCTCCGAAATCAGAATTATTGAAAATGAAAATAAATCCAAAGTCAAAAGCCCCGAGAGGTAGAATAAGGTGAAAGGGACAAAAGCCCCACATGGTTGAACCGTCATCGGGAAGGTTTGGAAAGTTGAGTTCCTCGGTCTTAGGAGAGAGATCAATCTTCAGAAAAGCCAGCGAACAGCAGAGGTTATCACCAAAAGAGTTGGGCCGAGATCAAGTGATCAAAAACAATCAAGGCCACAAAACCAACCACCGTTTCAAACTAACAATTGTTCTTTATTTGAAAAATTGAAATAGGTGCAGTCCGAAGCAACCCTGCAAGAAGCAGGTGAAACCAAAAAGGAAAAAGAAATACGCAAGTGCTAGAAATAGCTTTGCAGCAATAATCAATCCGAAAGGGAAGTCTCTTCCAAGTTCTTTCCTGCATTGTTACTCATTTTCCTGAAATATAAAAAAAAAAAAATAATAATAATAATAATAATAAAGAAGATGAAGAAGAAGAAGAAGAAAATTCAAAATCACGGTAGCATAGGGTCCCACTCCCTAGCCGATTCCAACAAAACCTGGTAATCTTTCCATTAGGGTCCCAGTCCCTAGTCGACGCCAGCATAACCTGTTAATCTTTTTCAACATAGGATCCCGCTCCCTATTTGTCCCCGGCATAACCCGGGGACCGTTTCCTTTCCGGCATAACCCGATGACCTTTTTCTCTTTTCCGGCATACCCCGATGACTTTCCTAGCATAACCCTTGAACCTCCCCGGCATAACCTGAGGACCTTTTTCTTTTTTTCGGCAAAACCCGATGACCTTCCCGGCATAACCCGTGGACCTCCTCGGCATAACCCGTGGACCTCCTCGGCATAACCCGAGGACCTTTTTCTTTTCCGGCATAACCTGATGACTTTCTCGGCATAACCGAGGACCTTTTTCGTTTCCGGCATAACCTGATAACTTTTCCGGCATAACTCGTGGGCCTCCCCGGCATGATCCGAGGACATTTTTCTTTTCTGGCATAACCCGATGACTTTTCCGACATAACCCGTGGGCCTCTCTGGCATGACCCGAGGACCTTTTTCTTTTCCGAGACGACCCGCTGACTGTCCCGTCATAACCCGTAGACCTCCCCGGCAAAACCCGATGACCTTTTTCTTTTCCGGCATAACCCGATGACCTTACCAGCATAACCCGAGGACCTTTTTCTTTTCCGGCATAACCCGATGACCTTCCCGGCATAACCCGTGGACCTCGCCTGCATAACCCGAGGACCTTTTCTCTTTTCCGGCATAACCCATGGACCTCCCCGGCATAACCCGAGGACCTTTTTCTTTTTTCTGGCATAATCCGATGACCATCCCGGCATAGCTCGTGGACCACCCCAGCATAACCTAAGGACCTTTTTGTTTTCCGGCATAACCCGATAACTTTCCCGGCATAAACCGAGGGCCTTTTTCTTTTCCGGCATAACCCGTGGGCCCCCCAGGCATGACCCGATGACCTTTTTCTTTTCCGGCATAACCCGATGACTTTTCCGGCATAACCCATGGGCCTCCCTGGCATGACTCGAGGACCTTTTTATTTTCCCGCACAACCCGATGACTTTCCCAGCTAACCAGTGGACCTCCCTAGCATAACCCGAGGACATTTTTCTTTTCCAGTATAACCCGATGACTTTCCCGGCATAACTCGTGGACCTCCCTAGCATAACCCGAGAACCTTTTTCTTTTTCGGCATAACCCAATGACCTTCCTAGCATAACCCGTGGACCTCCCCGGCATAACCCGATGACCTTTTCTCTTTTCTGGCATAACCCAATGACTTTCTCGGCAGAATCTGTGGTCCTCCCCGGCATAACCCGAGGACCTTTTTCTTTTTTCCGGCATAACCCAATGACCTTTCCAGCATAACCCGTGGACCTCCCCGTCATAACCCGAGGACCGTTTTCTTTTCCGGCATAACCTGATGACTTTCTAGGCATAACCCGAGGACATTTTCTTTTCCAGCATAACCCGATAACTTTTCCGGCATAACCCGTGGGCCTCCCCGGCATGACCCGAGGACCTTATTCTTTTCCGGCATAACCCGATGACTTTCCCGGCATAACCCGTGGGCCTCTCCGGCATGACCCAAGGACCTTTTTCTTTTCCGGCACAACCCGATGACTTTCCCGTCATAACCCGTGGACCTCCCCGGCAAAACCAGAGGACCTTTTTCTTTTCCGGCATAACCCGTGGACCTCCCCGGCATAACCCGAGGACCTTTTTCTTTTCCGGCATAACTCGATGACCTTCCCGGCATAACCCATAGACCTCGCCGACATAACCCGAGTACTTTTTTCTTTTCCGTCATAACCCGATGACTTTCCCGGCATAACCCGTGGACCTCCCCGGCATAACCCGAGGACCTTTTTCTTTTTTCTGGCATAACCCGATTACCTTCCCAGCATAACCCGTGGACCACCCCGGCATAAACCGAGGACCCTTTTCTTTTCTGGCATAACCCGATGACTTTCCCAGCATAAACCGATGACCTTTTTCTTTTCCGGCATAACCCGATGACTTTCCCGACATAACCCGTGGGCCTCCCAGGCATGACGCGATGACCTTTTCTTTTCCGGCATAACCCGATGACTTTCCTAGCATAACCCGTGGGCCTCCCCGGCATGACCCGAGGACCTTTTTCTTTTCCGGCATAACCCGATGACTTTCCCGGCATAACCTGTGGGCCTCCCCGGCATGACCCAATGACCTTTTTCTTTTCCGGCATAACCCGATGACTTTCCCGTCATAATCCGTGGACCTCCCCGACAAAACCTGAGGACCTTTTTCTTTTCCGGCATAACCCGTAAACCTCCCCGGCATAACCCGAGGACCTTTTTCTTTTCCGGCATAACCCGATGACTTTCCCGACACAAAACGTGGGCCTCCCAAGCATGACGCGATGACCTTTTCTTTTCCGTCATAACCCGATGACTTTCCCTGCATAACCCGTGGACCTCCCCGGCATAACCCGAGGGCCTTTTTCTTTTTTTCGGCATAACCCGATAACCTTCCCTGCATAACCCGTGGACCTCCCTCGCATAACCCGAGGACCCTTTTCTTTTTCGGCATAACCCGATGACTTTCCTAGCATAAACCGATGACCTTTTTTTTTCCGGCATAACCCGATGACGTTCCCGACATAACCCGTGGGCCTCCCAGGCATGACGCGATGACCTTTTCTTTTCCGGCATAACCCGATGACTTTCCCGACATAACCCGTGGGCCTCCCTGGCATGACCCGAGGACCTTTTTCTTTTCCGACACAACCCGATGACTTTCCCGGCATAACCCGTGGACCTTCCTAGCATAACCCGAGGACCTTTTTCTTTTTTGGCATAACCCGATGACCTTCCCAACATAACTTTTGGACCTCCCCGGCATAACCCGAGGACCTTTTCTCTTTTCCGGCATAACCCGATGACTTTTCCGTCACAATCCGTGGACCTCCCCAGCATAACCCGAGGACCCTTTTCTTTTTCCAGCATAACCCGGTCATCTTTCCAACACAACCTGGCAATCCTTCCAATTTAACGCTCCACTCTCTACTCTCTTTCTCCCAAGGATATACAATCCTGATTTTATTGCTTTCAATGAAGAAATAGTCTAGATTTTTATTGCAAATAACTCACGAAATTTTCCTAGTAAAACTAGGGTAGAAAAATTTCGTTCGTTTGTTTGTTTTGGTGTATGAGCAAGGTTTACCTCGAGGCACAGGGTTCGAGATGACAAAAAGAATGAGTCTCAATCCAGAATAAAGAAAAGAAGATAAGAGCAAAAGAAGTGAACTCAAAGTGCTGAAGCAGAGAAAGATGCGGACTGCTCAAGATATGATTGAAGTCACAAGCTTCGCATGTCCCACCTTGATCCAAAGCTAAAGAAAGAACCAACACCTACAGCTGATGAGCATCAAGATTTAGATCAGAGTCTGCAGCAAGAACCAGCCAAGACTCAAGATAAAACTTCAAGAGATTTATAGATAGGAATCATGTAAATCGTACCTGACAAGTTTAGCTAGATTAGCTTTTTTTTTCATTTTGGTGTAATAAGGAGTTCAGCAAACCGTTAGCAGCAACAACAACAATGAAATCACAGCTTTCTGGTAGTCCCGCTACCAAAACTTCCAGAACTACACTGACCTGATTCCTTTATAGCCAAGGATATGTAGGCACCCTCTGAAGCAAGGTTCGGTCGGGCTCTTTTCAAAAATGCTTCTCATAGAGTTTCAAACGGGCAAAAATCCCTCATAATTGCTCATTTTATCTTTGCCCAAAAACCCTTTGTGTCTCCGAGCAAAGAGGGGCAGCTGTGAGCACGTGATTTTTGCCTCACATGAATTACTCCTACAGAATTCCAAAAACTAGATTTTTTCGTTTAATTATTGGTTATTTTAGGAACTATTGTAGAATTTTTCTGATTGTTTGCATTTTACATGCATGTTAAATTTTATTCATAAAAACAATATAAAAATACCTTGCATTTGCATTTAGGATTTAATTATGCACTTTTTAGATTAAACTAGTAATTTAGTTGAAAAAAATCACAAAAAAATAACTCATTTTTTCACTTTTAATTTTTAGCTTCGAATTTTGTAGTTTTCTTTTAATTTGATAATTAATTAGTTGCTATAAATTTTATTTTTTAGTAATTAATCTAATTTGGTAGGATAATTTGGTTTTAAGATTTAATTTAGGTTTTATTTTAATTTGAAAAAGAGAAAAAGAATTTTGAAATTGAAAAAAGAAAAGAAAAAGAAACAAAAAGAGTGAGAGAATCCGATTTTGGGCCATTTAATTTAAATTCTCCCAAGCCCAATCATTTTACCCGCAAATACCCGCTCAAACTGGCCCAAACCCACGTCTCCAACCTGGTCCACTCCTTATCTAACCAAACGACCCCGTTTCAATTGTTGTTTATCAGGACCGTCGATCTCACTTGATCGGACGTTCCGGAACTGAGCCCCCAAATAGTATATAACTGTTTGCTAACCACTACCCCCCTAACTCGTCTCTCTCACTCTTCACTTCACCATCTTCAGAGACACCTCCTAACCCTAGCGCCGCCCTAATATTCTCCAGTGGCGGCGCCGCTACCAATCAATCCTAAATCAATACCACAGCACCCCCATGGTCTCCTCTTCCCCAATCCATAACCCGTTTTCCTCGAATCACCTTAGGATTCTTCGAATCTTGATTCATAGTTTTGAACCCTAAAATCCCAAAACCCCAAATCGAGATTTCAGTGAAGGGTTGGGGTCTAGTTGTATTTTACTCGTGTATTCTTGACAAGAACGCACGATTAAGGTCAAACTCGGCCAAAATTTGAAGGTTTAAAGATTCTTTTCAATTTTCTACTGTCCAGGCCACTTCTTAGGTATTTTTCTTTATTTTTCTGTTATTCAATTTTTATTTGTAGTTCTCTTCTCATCTTCTACCGTTTATTTCTTTTATTTTCTGATTTTTTTTTCATTTTTCATTTCTTCAAATCATCCATGTTTGCGTGTTAGTCTTAGATTTGTTTAGTTAGCATTTTTTTTTCTGGTTTTGAGTTTTGTATGTGGTTTGATTTTCTGTTTCTACTCTTTCTTTGGGTGCTGAGGGTTTCGTGAGCCTTTGTGACTCTGCAAGCTTTTGGGCTGTGTGGGTTTGTCTGAGTTCAATTGAACTTAGACCCTGAAAATCCGAAGTCCAAAAGAGGATTCAACCCGAATTTTGCAGACCCATAACTATTTGACCTTGGGTCAATTTGACCAATATCTATTTGGTTTCAGGGGTAAAAATAGAGGGTCTAGGGGTTAATTTAGGTTAGGGAATATATTTGTAACTAACTGGAGAAGCTTCTAGGAAGGTGGGATTGGGACTAACTCTGAAAAACTGATTTTAAACTAAGGGTATAACAGCAAAAATAAAAATTGCAAAAGGATTAAAAGGCAAAAATAAAACTTATTCCCACTGCCCTAAGACTTGCCTATAAAGGCATTGTAATTTAATTCTCAAGTCAGAACTTAGAGACTATAAAATACTGAAAAGGTGAAAACGGCTGAGCTTCAAAAACTCTGAAGAAACACTGAAATTCCTGCATTCCCCTTGGTCAAAATTGGCTAATTCTACTTCGAAATTTCCTAGTTAATCAGAGCTTTCGAGACTCTATAGACTGGTGTTCATCTGGGATCTTCACTGATTGGAAAGAAGCTGATTTTGCTGTATTTGTTTTGCTGAAACTGCAAGTTGCTATTGCTGATTTCTGTCACTTTTCCTTTTATTTTGATCATTCCAGGTATTTTCTTGAACTATTGATTGGCAAATGAAGTTATGAATGTGTTGGTTTTGTATGGAAAATAGGGGGTCTGTTGAAATGCAATAAGCTTGTTTATCTTTGAAGATCAATGTTCATGTGTTCACTTAAGCTACCCAGCTCTTGTTTATTTCTCTTGCTTCCTTCTTAAATGTCATATAGTAGTAGATGTTTTACTCATTTCATGTTGAAATATTGAGTTTGTGCAAAACTCTAAAACGTGGTTCTGATTATTTCATTTCTATAGTATTCTATGTGTAAATCCTAAACTCTACATGTTATTTCAGCTCTTCACTTGTTACTAATAGGTTGTGGAAATGAATCCATGATATTAAGAATTTTAGTATGACTTTTGGGATTCAAGTGAATAATATACTAATTCCCTGGATCCTGTTATTGTTGGTAGTGAGAAAGAGCTTAACTGAGTTCAAGTTTCATACGTTCATTTGTGAAATTAGCTAGAATTGAATGTAAGCATGAACATCTGGTTGGTTTTGTTATAGGTGTAATTGAGGATAAGAATGTGTTGTTTTAGTGTAATATGAGTTAATAGCCCGTAAAGCTTCTGTGTTGGTAGGGACTCGACATTGAGTCCTACTCTTCAGCCTTGTCTTTTGCAAAAGTTTAAATTCCTTGGGCCTGGGACTTTGAGGTCATTTGCAAGGAAGAATGGTATGCCCATTGCTATTTGGGCATGCTTCTTAAGCCTAGTAATTTGTTTATTTGTTATTGTTGCAGTTTTTCCCATAGCAGACTTGGCCTAAAAGTGCATGAAAATTAAAATCCAGAAGTCCAACCAGTTGATTCGTGTTTAAGTAATTGAAATTCAGAAGTAAAAATGCTAATTCAATTTCTTGTTTCATGTAGTTGTAGTTGATTCGTGTTTTAAATAATTTTTTGTACAACTTATTGTTCTGTGAATTGGGCTCAATGTTGGCCTATCAGTAGAAAGGCTTAATCGCTTGGACTGCCCTTCACCCATTCATTTTCTTAGGCCTATTCCGGTCCAGAAGCCCAACGATTTATTTTGTAAATAATAGCCATGCAATCAATGACTTTTAGTTACTGTACTTTTAAATAATAATTCGTTTGTTTAGAGTGAGGCGAGCCATATTAGACAAGTTATAATTCATGGCCCTCATATTAAATTCATAACTTATATTTTAATAAATAACCAATGATCGTAGTTTGCTTCAGGCTCGATTTAGATTAGTATTGCAATTATATATACGTTCGCGTAATATAATTGCAAATAAAATTCTTAAAAGAATTGAGGTATGCGTTAGCGCAACTTCAACTAAATTCTCTTAATAAATAAATAAAGCGTTATTAATCATGGACACGTTCGCGTGACATGGTTTTTGACGCGCCAAAGGAAAAGAGTATATGTACGCGTAACTCAATTCTTTAATTACGATTAATCAAGTGATTTAAAAGCAGTAAAAGATAATTGCACATAGGTCTTAAAAATGAGTAGTTAAACAATTAAGCTAAGTATGAATTGTTAAGCGACCGTGCTAGATCCGCGGAATCCGGGGGTACCTAACACCTTCCCTCGGGTTAACAGAATTCTTTATTCAGAATTTCTGGTTCGCAGACTCTTTAAAAATAAAACTTCCTCGATTTGGGATTTAAAATAAACCGGTGACTTTTATTCCAAGTGGAGAATCTGATAAATTAAATAATCCCATTTCGAATAATGTCACTTTAATTGGAAAAACTCTCATATACCCTCTCGGAGTGTAAAAAGGAGGTGTGACAAATGTGTGTGGGCCAATAAATCCACCTTCCTTTAAATGTCTACAAGCATCTAAATCCAGAATATCTAACAAGGAAACGAAAGTACAGAAGAGATAATACAAAAAGGGAGGGTAAAAAAGGACTCTTCAGTCTGCGGATGCGGCAGATATACCTTGGAGTCTCTACAAGCGTCTCGTCTCACGAGTGATAAGTCTGAATGGAGGTACCTGGATCTGCACATGAAAAACATGCATAGAAAGGGCATGAGTACACCACAGTGGTACTCAGTAAGTGCCAAGCCTAACCTCGGTTGGGTAGTGACGAGGAAGGTTAGAGCCCTACTAAGGTTAAATAAAATATAAGATTTAATAGTGTAGAATAAAACAGTATAAATAAGTACAATAGTAAAAGTAACACGGGATATGAAGGACAGCAACAACTACTACAGAGGCAAAATAAACACAAAAAGAAATACAGCTCAACACAAAGATAACAATCGGGATCTCCCAAGATACCGTCTTGTAGTCTCAAATGTAAATATCCAGTGGATCTCCCGAGATATCGTCCCGTAGTCCAACTCATAATGCGAGGAGATCTCCTGGAATACCGATCCGTAGTCCCAAATGTAAATACTCAGTACATGGGGAATCTACCGGGTGCAGTCCCGTAGTTCCAATGTAAATGTGCAGGGGGATCTCCCGAAATATCGTTCTGTCGTCCCAAAGTAAACATACAGGGGGATCTTCCGGGATACCGTCCCGTAGTCCCAAAGTAAACACATAGCAACAGCAAGAAAAGTACACAGTTCAATTCAAGTTCCATACCAAGGTAAAACATGTATTTCTAACCTAGCATGTTGCACGTAATCCAAATAAGGCAGTTTGAGCTAGTGGGAAAATTAAGTCAATTAGACATGCTTTCCTAAGCTAACAACCGGCTTAAATTGCGAGTAATATAAACAGGAAAGAAAACATACTAGTAACTACTTAATGAAAACCGGATTTTCAATAATTAGCACAAGTATGCACTCGTCACCTCACGTACAAGGCATTTCAATTATCAATAATACCAAATCCTAAGGGGAAGGTCCCCCACACAAGGTTAGGCAAGCCACTTACCTCGAACCAGCTCAAAATCAACCTGAAACCACGTTCTTGCCATGAGTACTCGATTCCAAATGGCCCAAATCTATTCAATTCAATTTCATAATGTAAATAACACTTCAAGTAACAGACTCTACAAATAAATTTTAAGCTAATACGCAAAATTAGAAAAAATGACCAAAATGCCCCTCAGGCCCACATCTCGGAATCGGGTAAACATTATATTTTCAGAATCCTCATACTCTCACGAGTTCATTTATATCAAAATTATCCAAATCCAAGGTCAAATTCTTAATCAAAATTTGAATTCTAGGTCTAAAAACTTTCTTCCAATTTTTCCCAAATTTTCACCTCCAATCCGAAATTATATGACAAAATTAACAATAGATTAATGGAATACAACTTGAAAGGGTTAAGGAATTGTTACCCAATGATTTTTTCTTCAAATTCCTCCCAAAATTGCCCTCTCCCGAGCTCCAATTTGATTTTTCCAAGTTTTGAACTAAACCCTCGATTATGTCCCTTTCTGACCAGTGAAACCGCATCTGCGGTCCCGCTTCTGCGAAAACCCTGTCGCATGTGCGGCATTTCATTAAAGGGGGACTTCCGCACCTGCGACTGCTCTAACGAAGATGCGGTGCCACTTCTGCGGTGCCCTGGCCGCATCTGCGGTTAATTGCCTTTTGCCTCAAACCGCTTTTGCGGTTGCTCGACCACTTCTGCGGTCTCGCACCTGCGGTTCCCAAGCCACAGGTGCGGTTATGACAGCAGCCTTGAAACTTCAGCTGCAACTCACAACTTCTAACCTTTCCGTCAAACATCCGAAATCATCTCGAGGCCCCTGAGACCTCAACCAAAACCACGAACAAGTCCTATACTACTATTCAAACTTATACCAATCCTTAAAACACCTAAAACAATATCGGATCAACCAATTAGCATCAGATTCAAGCCTAAGAACTTCAAAAACTCTCAAAATATGCTTTCGATCAAAAAGGCTATCAAAGTTTGTCTGAATGACCTGGAATTTGCACACACATCACATTCAACACTACGTAGCTACTCTAACTTCCGGCATTTCAAGGCTAAATTAGCTACGGACCTCCAAAACACAATCCGAGCATGCCCCTAAACCCAAAATCACCCAACGGAGCTAACGGAGCCATCAGAATTCCATTCCAAGGCCGTCTTCACACTGTTCCGACTACGGTCAAATTTCCAAAACATAAGCTCTCATTTAGGGATTAAGTGTCCCAAAACTCTCCGAAACTCCAAATAAACCCTCCCGGCAACTCACAATAGAAGAAACAAACATGGGGAAAGCAGTTAATAGGGGATCGAAGCGTAAATTCTTAAAACGACCGGCCTGGTCATTACATCCTCGCACACTTAAACATTCGTTCGTCCTCGAACGAGCATAGATATATACCTGAAGTAGTGAAATGATGAGGGTAATGGCTGCGTATATCTTGCTCGGTCTCCCAGGTCACCTCCTCGATCGGTTGACCTCGCCACTGAACCTTTACAGATGCAATGTTCTTTAACCTCAGCTTTCGAACCTGGCTGTCCAATATCGCCACTGGCTCCTCAACATAAGATAGATCCTTGTCCAACCAGACTGAACTGAAATCTAACACGTGCGACGGATCACTGTGATACCTCCGAAGCATCGAAACATGAAATACCAGATGAAATCCTACCAAGCTGGGAGGTAAGGCGAGCTCATAGGCAACCTCCCCAATATGCCTTAATATCTCAAAATGACCAATAAACCTCGGACTCAACTTTCCTTTCTTCCCAAATCTCATAACGCCCTTCATAGGTGAAACCCGAAGGAGAACCCGCTCTCCAACCATATAGGAAACATCACAAACCATCCGGTCCACGTAACTCTTCTGTCTAGACTGGGCTGTACGGAGTCTATCCTGAATCACCTTAACCTTCTCCAAAGCATCCTAAACCAAGTTTTTGCCCAATAATCTAGCCTCACCCGGCTCAAACCAACCCACCGGGGATCTACACCGCCTACTATATAAATCCTCGTACGGTGCCATCTGAATGTTGTACTGATAGCTGTTGTTGTAAGAAAACTCCACTAGTGCCAAGAACTGATCCCAAGACCCTCCAAACTCAATCACACATGCACGGAGCATATCCTCAAGAATCTGAATAGTGTGCTCGGACTTTCCGTCCGTCTAAGGGTGAAATGTTGTACTCAACTCCACCCGAGTACCCAACTCATGTTGTACAGCCCTCCAAATCCGCGATGTGAACTGAGTACCTCTGTCTGAAATAATGGAAACTAGAGTACCATGCAGACGAACAATCTCCCGGATATAAATCTCCGCCAACCGCTCCGAAGAATAAGTAGTACACATAGGAATGAAGTGCGCGGACTTGGTCAACCGATCCACAATCACCCAAATGGCATCGAACTTCCTCAAAGTCCATGGGAGCCCAACTATAAAGTTCATGGTGATCCGCTCCCACTTCCACTCCGGAATCTCTATCTGCTGAAGTAACCCACCTGGTCTCTAGTGCTCATACTTCACCTGCTGACAGTTAAGGCACCGAGCTACAAATCCAACTATATCTTTCTTCATCCGCCTCTACCAATAGTGTTGTCTCAAATCCTGATACATCTCCGCAACACCCGGATGAATGGAATATCACAAACTATGGGCCTCTTCTAGAATCAACTCCAGAAGCCCATCAACATTGGGTACACAAATCCGACCCTGCATCCTCAATACCCCGTCATCTCCAATAGTCACATTTATGGCATCACCGTGCAGAACCTTGTCCTTGAGGACAAGCAAATGAGGGTCATCAAACTGACGCTCCCTGATACGATCTAATAATGAAGACCGAGAAATCACGCAAGCTAGAACCCGACTAGGCTCCGAAAGATCCAATCTCACAAACTGGCTGGCTAAGCCCTGAACATCCATCGCCATAGGCCTCTTCGCTGCTGGTAAATAAGCCAAACTCCCCAAACTTTCTGCCCGGCAACTCAAAGCATTGGCCACCATATTGGCCTTGCCCGGGTGATACAGAAAAGTGATATCATAGTCCTTCAACAATTCTAACCACCTCCTTTGGTGCAAATTAAGATCATTTTGCTTGAACAGGTGCTGCAAGCTCCGATGATCAATATAAATCTCACAAGGAACACAGTACAAATAATGACACCAAATCTTCAAGGCGTGAACAATAGCAGCTAACTCGAGATCATGGATAGGATAATTCTTTTCATGTACCTTCTACTGTCTGGACGTGTAGGCAATCTTCCTACCGTCCTATATCAATACCACTCCAAGGCCAATCCATGAGGCATCACAAGAGACAATATAATACCCCGAACCTGTAGGCAATATTAAACTGGGGTTGTAGTCAAAGCTGTCTTGAACTTCTGAACGCTCGCCTCACACTCTTCCGTCCATTGGAACAGAGCACCCTTCTGGGTCAGCCTGGTTATAAGGGCTACAATCGATGAAAACCCCTCCACAAAACGATGGTAGTAACCCGCTAAGCCAAGAAAATTGCGGATCTCTATAGCTGAGGATGGTTTGGGCAAACTCTACATTGCCTCTACTTTCTTCAGATCCACCCGTATACCCTCACTCGATACCACGTGACCGAACAAAGCCACGGAATCCAACCAAAACTCACATTTCGAGAACTTTGCATATAACTTCTTTTCCCTTAAAGTCTGAAACACTGTCCTTAGGTGTTGCTCATGATCTTTCCGACTCCGGGAATACACCAGAATATCATCAATAAAGACAATGACGAACGAATCAAGATACGGCCGGAACACTCTATGCATCAAATTCATGAAGGCTGCTGGGGCATTGGTCATCCCAAATGACATAACAAGGAACTCATAATGACCATACCAAGTCCTGAATGCAGTCTTCGGGATATCTGGCTCTCGAATCTTCAACTGATGGTAACCTGAGCGCAAGTCAATCTTAGAAAACACCTGTGCGCCCTAAAGCTGGTCAAACAAATCGTCAATACGAGGCATGGGATAACGCTTCTTCACTGTACCTTTGTTCAGCTGGCGATAATCAATACACATATGCATAAAACCACATTTTTCTTCACAAACAAGACAGGAGAACCCCAAGGTGATACACTGGGCCGAATAAAACCCTTGCAATTCTTGTAACTGATCCTTCAACTCATTCAACTCAAGTGGAGCCATACGATACGGAGGGATAGAAATGGGCTGAGTGCCCAGCAATAGATCAATGCCAAAATCAATATCTCTATCAGGTGGCATGCCCGGAAGATCAGATGGGAATACATCAGGAAAATCCCGTACTACTGGGACTAAATCAACTGAAGGGGTATCAATACTAACATCTCTCACATAAGCTAGATACGAGTCATATCCCCTTTCAACCATATGTTGAGCCTTAAGGAAAGAAATAACTCTACTGGGAGTGTGATCTAAAGCACCCCTCCACTCAACACGTGGTACACCTGGCATAGCCAGTGTCACAGTTTTGGTGTGATAATCAAGAATAACATAATGGGGCGACAATCAGACTATGCCCAAGATAATATCAAAATCAATCATGTTGAGCAACAATAAATCGACTCTAGTCTCAAACCCACTAAGAGCAACCAAACACGACCGATAAACATGGTCCACAACAAGAGAATCTCCCACAGGAGTAGAAACATAAACAGGGGAACTCAAAGAATCCCGAGATACACCCAAATGCGAAGCAAAATAAGAAGACACATAAGAATAAGTGGATCCTGGATCGAATAGAACCGATGCATCTCTGTGACAAACCAGTATAATACATGTGATGATAGAAGCGGAGGCAATAACCTCGGTACGGGCAGGAAGGGCATAGTATTGGGCCTGGCCTCCCCCTTTAGGGCGACCTCTACCTCCCCGACCTTCACCTCTAGCTGACTGAGCAGGTGGGGTAGCAACTGGTGCTGTAATCATAGCCTGAGAACTCTGTGGGGCACACTGTGACTGAGAAGTCTATGGAGGTGCACCCTTCCTAAATCTGGGGCAATCCCTAACCATATAGCGTGTATCACCACACTCAAAACAAGCTCTAGGAGGATGTGGTGGCTATGACTGGCTCGGGCCAGGACAACTGGACTGACCACTGAAAGTACCCCGTGCAGGAGGCACACTAGATACTAGAGGTGAATAATAAGGCTCCTGAGGCCTAGGAGGAGCTGGAATACTACTGGCTGCTGGAAGAGCCGAATGAATGGGCTGACCCAGATGAACCCTACCATGACGAACTGCAGCTGGCGCACGGGCACCAGAATAATGGCCTGACTCTCGAGACCTCTTAGCCTCCCTCTCCTCTCTCTCCCTAGCATGCATACCCTCAATCCTCCTAGCAATTCTCATCACCTGCTGATAAGAAATATCCATCTCCAACTCACAAGCCATGCTAGACCTGATGCTGGGAATAAGCCCCTTAACAAATCGACGAACCCTCTCACGAATAGTAGAAACCAAGGTTGGGCATGTCTATCCAAGCTGGTGTAACAGAGAGCATACTCCGAGATAGTCATAGTACTTTAGCGCAAATGCTCAAACTCTGCGCGCCATGCGTCCCTGAGGCTCTGAGGAACAAACTCTCTCAGGAACATATTTGAAAACTAGGTCCAAGTTAGTGAAGCTGCCTCATCCGGACTGTCTAACTCATAGGTACGCCACCACTCATAGGCGGCTCCTCAAAGCTGGAAGATAGTGAAAGAAACCCCACTCGATCTTGATATACCCATAGTGCGGAGGATACGGTGACACTCCTCCAGAAATCCCAAGGCATCATCTGATGCTAACTCACTCAATACCGGAGGATCATACTTCTTGAACCTCTCAAGTCTCCACTGCTCATCCTCTAAAGCTGCAGCCCTGTCCTAAGGCTGACCTGGGACTACAGGCTGTACAAGAATAATCTCTGAGACCTGATCAACATGCACTTACTGCTCAGGAGTGCGGGCGGCGGGAGTCTATGCTCCTCCCCAGCCTGAGATGTGGCTGTAACAAGGGGAAGAAACCCTGCCTGAGCCAAATTGGTGTACATGCTCATGAACTACACAATAGTCTCCTGAAGAGCTGGAGTAATAGTAGCAGTAGGCATATCGGGTGCCTGGACTCCGGTTGGAACTGCTGGTGGTACCTTAGTGGCAGCTCGCGCGGGTGCTCTGGCTTTACCACGTGTGCGTCCTCAGCCTCTACCCTAGCCCCGGCCTCTAACGGCTGCAATAGGGGGCGCAGGTGCCTGATCATCTCGGGTTGCACGTGTCCTCACCATCTGTGAGAGAATAGAAGACATAAGTTTAGAATTGTGACATCAAAATCTCGCACGACAAGGAAATCAAATGAAGTGGAATTCTCCTAACAGTTACATAGCCTCTCCTGGATAAGCATAGACGTCTCTGCACCGATCAACGAGACTCTAATAAACCGTCTTGTGATTCATGACTCCTATGAACCTAGAGCTCTGATACCAACTTGTCACGACCCTGGTTCTCCCTCTGTGAACCATCGTGATGGCACCTAGTCTCTACGACTAGGTAAGCCTAACGATGCGGAAAATAAACCAATTTGCAGAAGAAATAATTAAAAACCGAATTAGTGAGGTAAAACAATATTTAAAGTGCCACTCGGCATACACAATATCAACTCTCGAAAACTAATAACATTTCCCAAAACCCTGAATCTCATGATCACATGCCTTTGAATATCTACAAGTATCTAAATCCAGAATATCTAACAAGGAAACGAAAGAACAGAAGGGCTAATACAAAAGGGGAGAGTAGAAAGGGACTTTTCGGTCTACAGACGCGGCAGATTTACCTTGGATTCTCTAAAAGCGCCTCGTCTCGCGAATGATAAGTCTGAATGGAGGTACATGGATCTGCACATGAAAACTATGCGCAGAAAGGGCATGAGTACACCACAACGGTACTCAGTAAGTGTCAAGCCTAACTTCGGTCGGGTAGTGACGAGGTAGGTCAAGGCTCTACTGAGGTTAAATAAAATATAAGGTTTAACACTATAGAATAAAATAGTATAAATAAGTAAAATAGTAAAAGTAACACAGGATATGAAAGACAATAACAACTACTACAGAGGCAAAGTAAACACAGTAAGAAATATAGCTCAGCACAAAAATAACAACCGGAGATCTCCTAAGATACCGTCCTGTAATCTCAAATGTAAATATCCAGTGGATCTCCCAGGATACCGTCCCGTAATCTAACTCAAAATGCGAGGGGATCTCCTAGAATACCGATCAGTAGTCCCAAATGTAAATACTCAGTACAGGGGGAATCTACCGGGTGCAGTCCCGTAGCTCCAATGTAAATGTGCAGGGGGATCTCCCGGAATATTGTTCCGTAGTCCCAAAGTAAAAAAACAGGGGATCTCCCGGGATACCGTCCTGTAGACCCAAAGTAAACACACAGCAACAGCAAGAAGAGTACAAAGTTCAATTCAAGTTCCATACCAAGGTAAAACAGGTATTTCTAACCTAGCATGTTGCACGTAATCCAAATAAGGCAGTTTGAGCAAGTAAGTTAATTAAGTCAATTAGACATTCTTTCCTACGCTAACAACAGGCTTAATGTGCAAGTAATATAAACAGGGAAGGAAACATACTAGTAATTACTTAATGAAAATCGAATTTTCAACAATTAGCACAAGTACGCACTCGTCACCTCACGTACAAGGCATTTCAATTATCAATAATACCAAATCTAAAGGGGAAGGTTCCCCACACAAGGTTAGGCAAGTCACTTACCACGAACCAGCTAAAAATCAACTCGAAACCACACTCTTGCCACGAGTACTCACTCCAAATGGCCCAAATCTATTCAATTCAATTGCATAATGTAAATAACACTTCAAGTAACGGAATTTACAAATAAATTCTAAGCTAATACGCGAAATTAGGAAAAATAACCAAAATTCCCCTCGGGCCCATGTCTCAGGATCGGGTAAAATTTATATTTTCAGAATTCTCATACTCTCACGAGTTCATTTATATTAAAATTATCCAAATCCAAGGTCAAATTCCCAATCAAAATTCGAATTCAAGGTCTAAGAACTTTCTTCTCACTATGGTATTATGGAAGCGACAGAGTATATGCGTTACGAGTTATTGTGTGTGTTTTGATATATGGCTTCGAGCCAAGTGAGGGAGTCCGCTATTGATTAGTTGATTGCACAGTTATGTGCTATGTTGGTTCCAGTTTGAGGCATATGGGTGAATCAGTTATGGCTTAAGGAGATTGAGACCGAGGATGGCTCGTGTAAAGGAAAATTTATACAAAGGTTACATTATGCTTCATAGGTGCGTGAGAATCACGAAATGACTTGAGTTGTTAATTCGTAAAGGATGTTCGGTGCATAGAATAGAAAGTTGCTTGGTTGCATTAAGATGAGGTTGCATTCTGCGGTGTCGGAATGCTAATGGAGCACAGGTCGTCCGGTTCATTTGATCGGTCTAATTGCGGTTTGAGTAAAGTGGAGGGCTCTCGAAAATGGTTCTAATGGGTTCAAGATTTTACATGTAATAATTGGAGATTTTCAGGTTGTATAGTTGGCTAGAAACCGAGGTTTGCATTGGAGGGTGTCAAGACTTGCGGCATTTCTATATCAATTATGGGATTCTATATATCAGTATCGGGAAGGTGAAGGTAATGGCTTTGGATTCGCAGGAAGTCCCTTCAGGTTAGGTATTTTTGAATGTGGTGCAATTGGGAATGTTTAAGAGAGTATCCAGCGACTTATGAGCCTTAGACGGGGTGGTTTTACACTTGGGTCTCATGTGGTAAGTCTGGATTGAGGAATTGTGGTGTTATAGCTAGAAGAAGTATCAAGTTAAAGGTAAATCAGACGGAACTTAGATAGGTGGGATAGCTTGGTAGTAGGCCGGATCGGCATGGTATAGATGTGGTCAGATCTTTGGATGTTTACGAGGTAATGAGTTTTTGCAGGTGTTTCGCGGCAATTCTCTTGGGTTTTGGTGGTATGCGTAGCTTGGTTGAGTTAGAAGGATCCACTACTGACGGTTTAGTTTTGTGCAAATGGAATTCGGAGAGTTCTTGATGGTTTCTGCCACGGTCAGAGATGCATATTTTCTGCGAGCGTGAGAAGCATAGGATGCGTGGTGATTTTCTATTAGATGGGATCACTGGAAGGTCTTGGCTAGTTGAGTACGTAGCTGCTTGTGGCTCGAAAGGGGTATGAAGTTCTCATGTTCATCCTAGGATGGTATGGTATATGATGTATGTTGTGTAGGATTGAGATTTGCATGTGTAAGGTCGCGGTTCAGTTTTGAAAGGAAGGTCACAAATTCTTGAGTAGCATGGGCAGTTTCAGATGACTAGATAAATGAGATCACTGATTGGTGTGGCTTGATGAGGGTATACATTTTAGAAAGGGCGATGTGTTTGAGTTGAGGATACTTCATTAGTATTGCAGTTCGAACCTTGAGTTTTGACCAAGCGGGCCCGGGGTTGGTTTTTGACTTTTTGGGGAAACGTTTGGGAAAACTAAATTTGTGCATTGTAGTTGATTCTCTTAGAAACATATTAATTGTGGCTAGATACGAGTAGATTGGAGGTGGAATCTAAAGAAAAAGCGGTATTTGAGGCTTGAGTTTGGTCGTGGAATCGAGGTAAGTGTTGTGGCTACCTTAGCTTGAGGTATTAGGTGTTGTTACCTTATTTGCTACGTGTTTAGTTGTTGAGTATTACATATAGGTGAGGTGATGAGTATCTATACGTTGTTGTTGGGTCATAGCATACAAGTGAGTCTTATACTTGTGACCGTTGTATTCCTGTATACGTACTATTCATGCTTTAACTGGTTAATTCTTTATGTTAAACGAGTTTTACTATATTTTTCCCTGTTTTGGATATTGGTTGAGCATTTACTTAAGTTGAGATTTATATTGTGAAGTTAAATAATGAAACGAGGTTGTTATTTATGATTCCGTTGTCGGGTTGTTATTGTTTCTGTTGTTGGGTGAGGAAGAGTGTAAAGCACGAAGGGTGATGCCGTGCAATATTTTGTAAGTGAGTGATAAAGCACGAAGAGTGATACCGTACCATATTCTGTGAGTGTTAATGCACGAATGGTGATGTCGTGCCGTGATTGTGAGAGAGTTAATGCACGAAAGGTGATGCCGTGTCGTTTCTGTTGTTTCTTATGGTAAAGACGAGAGTAAAAGCATGATATTTACTTTATTTCTTTACTGTATTATTTCCTGAACTTGATATTTTCCCTCTGCATGGCTTCCCCTTAAATTTCAGTTATTATTATCTTCTCGTATATAATTTAACTGCACAGGTTTATATTGTTGTCATGTCCGAACCTCATCACTACTTCGCCGAGGTTAGGCTCGATACTTATCAGTACATGGGGTCGGTTGTACTGATACTGCTATTTGCACTTTCTGTGTAGATTTCAGTGCCGGAACTCGTGATTAGAGTTGGGTTGCTACCTTCAGTCCATTAGGAGACCCAAGGTAGATCTGACGGCGTTCGCAGACCCTGGAGTCCCCTTTCCTCTATCTTAGTTTTCCTGTCTCTTTTCATTTCGAGAACTAATGTATTTTTTTAAACCAGTATTTGTAGAAAACTTTTAAAAGTTCGTGGATTGTGACACCAGATCTTTTGGGTAGCCATGTATTAGTGTTTTAAACTGTTATAAAATTTTCGCACTTCATATTTGTTTAGTTTAAATTATTGTTAATTACTGTTTTTGTTAATGATTAATGAATTAGAACTGTATCTGTTGGCTTCCCTAGCATTCTAAGAGTTAGGCGCCATCACGATCCCGACGGTGGGAAATCCGGGTTGTGACATTCTTGGTATGATGAGTTAGGAGAATTGTTTAAAAAGGTCGTGTCTATATAAAGTATAGTTTGATTGCTCGAGAACGAGTGTCACACCTCCTTTTTCACATGCGCCCGCAGGGCACCGTAAAAGGGAGCTTTTCCAATTAAAGGACAATCGAAACGGGATTTTATTTAAAGATTCAGAGTCGCCACTTGGGAGATTTATGGTGTCCCAAGTCACCGGTTGAATCGCGAATCGAGGAAAATATTGACTCTGTATTACAGTCTGCGAACCAGAAATCCGAGTAAGGAATTCTGTTAACCCGGGAGAAGGTGTTAGGCATTCCCGAGTTCCGTGGTTCTAGCACGGTCGCTCAACTGTCATATTTGGCTTATTTATCTGATTTTTTATACATGTTGACTCTATGTGCAAATTTTAACTGCGTACCGCTCTTATTATTATTATTTTTTACCGAGAATTGCAACATCGTGAAAATACATCTCGAACCACGTCACATCAATGCACCCGTGGTTATTGACACATTTCAACTCTGTTGAGATTTGGATTTGGGTCACATAAATGTGCACCCGAGTTTAAGAAGATAACATTATTAAATACGCGCTTAAAGCGACTAGCGTATCAATATTTTGGGTAGGGCCGAGAAATTTTGCTAAACGGCCCATCCCGAAGTCTAAGTAATTTTACCAACACATATAGAGGGCCCCGCAGCTTGTGTATTTTTGTTTGTCGAGGCTCGTCTCATTCATTATTTTTAAAGGAATTTGCAACGTCGTGGAAATGCATCTCGAACCACGTCACAATCAATGTACCCGTGATTAGCGACACATTTCGACTTCGTTGAGATTTGGATTTGGGTCACATAAATGTGCACCCGAGTTTAAGAGAGTAAATTATTTAAAGCGCGCCGGAAGTGACTTGCGCGTTGTTATCTTTTGGGGAAGGCCGTGAAATTAGCTAAACGGCCCGTCCCTAAGTCTAAGTATTTTAAAAACAAATATTTATTGAGGGCCACGCAATTTTGTATTTTTTTTTCTTTATTCGGCGAGGCTCATCTCATTTTTATCCAAGGATATCCTAAAACGACTAATTTTCTATTTATTTGTCTCTAAGAATAAAGAAATTCCTAATCAATTAATATTAAAAGTTCGGGCTTCAAATTCAAGTCCGAGTCCAAACAAAAGGAAACACCTTCTAGTTTGAACCCGCTACCTAACTTAAGATCTGCCGCCTGCCGTTGTAAATATTAACAAACCAGCTACCATTTCGATTCAGTTCAAACTAGCTTTATTATATGAATTGGACTATTTGGAATTAACTATGTGGAATACAAAGCCATTTTTCTTTTAAGCTCTTTTTACGATTTGTTGAAAAATGCATCAATGCTTAAAAAAACTATCATCAAGCTAACGTTAATCACTAACATTTGAGCACTAACATTAGTTACTAACATTATTTACATTGCTATTTAAAATGATGTTATTTACTCAAGTGAACTCGCAATTTCAGAATTAGACCTATTAAACCAACATGCTGATTTCCATAAACTATTTGAACCTGTTTTGTGACATAAACTATTTGAAACTGTTTCACAACTACTGAACAAAAGAATTAAATACAGTATATTTCATAACTAGTAATCAACAACTAAGATTAATTACAATTGATATTCCATATTTGTAGAAATAGATTCAATCAGTCCAGTTTATGCATTTCAAAGTCATTCCAATACATACTATGAAATATCAAGTGAACTACTGCTTATACATCAAATTAAACACAAAGAAATAGTTATTTTCAGAAATTCATTCCAACAACTCTTTACTTCTTTTCCTTTAAATTTGAGAGTTGTAGAACATGTACCTGGATAACGGAAATACAAGAAGATGAAGGAGCAGTCATCAACAGTAATAACACAGCAACGCAGTGACAGAAACCCCGTGGCAGATTAAAAAAAAGAGGGAACCAACAGAGTTCCAGCAACACCCAATGAAAATAGTAGCCAATAACCAATAGCAAACTCAGGAAGAACCAATTGAAACCCCAGAAATACCAAACAGCAACACCAATGAAACGACAATAGTACTAGGTCTGATATTCAGCAGTAAAAGAAGAGACCAACTTTTCAGTTTCTTAGCTCTCCAAACACTGAACCTTTTGGACTAAAAAACCAGCCTGTTTTTTTACTCTCAAATTACTGAACCTTCCAATGTTAAAAAAAATCCAGCCTAGACTCTAAAAAAAAACTGGAAGAGAAACGATTTTCTTTCTCTAAAAACCAACCCCTTTCTGTCTTGAAATGACCCTATTTATAACCCAAAACAGGTATGGGCAACATATTTTAATCAATCCTTTTTAAGCTTTTCATATCATTATGTTTTGTTCCCCACACTTGCATGCCTTGTTCCCCACTCTGCCTTGTTCCCCACTAGCAAATGTCTTGTCCTCCACTATATTAAACAAATGTATTAGTTCCCACTACCATATGTTTTGTCCCCCACTATGTATTAAATAATGTATTATTTTAATATTATTAGTGCTTAGTGGACGAAGCACTTAAATTAATCATTTTTTAAGACTTTAAATCCCAAAATACCCCTGAAACTACTGAAATTACCATACTACCCCATCAACTATATCCAATCCTCCTAATCAATTAACCAAACTATAGCAGCTACAATCAATCTTAAGTGATAAATCCTAACAATTGACTAATCAAATCATATGAGACTAACTCCCAATTGACAACACTTAGGGCCCAGTTTATCATGGTCAGATTCATATCAACAAACTTAATAGGACAAACAAGTAGATTCAAATCACTAAACTCGATCATCAATTGAACTTCAAATTAAATCCAACAACATTACAACCAAGATAAATGATTCAATGATTTAGAACCATTGTATTGAACTAGTAAGGTCAAAATTGATTCACACAGATACAAGGGAATAAACTAATTCTATTGGGAACAAAATCACAATTAACTTAGACAAAACATGAACGAGCAGGGAACCAAACAATATGATGAACAACCAAGAGCAGGGAAGCAAACAATACACAAAAATGAAACCATTTGAACCAAAAATGCTAGCAAACATTTATAGGAATAGTCATTGTTTGTACAAGAATATGAAATTGACTAATCAAACAAAGAAGTATCATTAAAGCTTTAATTAAGACCTAACCTCAAAAAGCCAATAGAAGAGATCGATTCCATAAAAATTCAGACTGTCGCCAAGGGCGTCAATCAATTCCACCAAACCATTACGGAAAACTAGTCTTATACTGACTGATATCAAACAGAAGCAATATCTTGCTAGAAGTTATAATCTGACTTGTTTAGTTTTAGACAAAACAATCAAGAGAACATGACCAAGAGACAATTCAACTTAGAACCCTTCATGCGCACCTGTAGCCCCCGTCGCCATTAAAAACCAACAAGAACTATATTCACTTCAAGAGGGACTTGAAATGGATCCTCGGCGCGAGAGTGAAGCGTTTAGCGAACATCCGATCGAACACTGTCTTTAACATCTTGAAAAGCTTCATGGTGCCACTGTTGGTGACCTAGTGTTCAAATGTGAGCTGACTGGAACAGAGGGTGTGACGGACAGCGTGGTCGACGGATTGGTTTGGCTGGAGGTGAACGACGAAGTGAGGAAGACGTGAAGCAGTTGATGACGAAGCTCAGGCGTGGTGGTTTGGAGATGGACGTTCGTCTGTGGTCGAAGAGCTGATGGAGTCAACGGTGAGGCTGGTTGGTTGCGTCGCTGGTTTGGTGGTTCGTCGAAATGAATGGAGGTGGTCGTTTGAAGGAGCTGCTGGTCGACGTGAGGTCTGCAGTTGCAGCTGGTTCACGGATGGAAATGGTGATGGCAGTTGCTCGACTGAAGAGTGGTCGACGGGCATTCGAGCTGGAGTTGCTCGCTGGTGGTTATGGGGATAATAGAAGCAGACTGGTCGCTTGGTTTCGACAACGAGGCGGAGGCTGGGCTGTTGGTGGTCGCCGCTGGAGAAGACGACGAAGAAGATGAAGCAGAAGGGGTGGGGTGCTGGGGTCTCGAAGAAGAAGAAGAAGAAAGAAGAGGGGGTGGGTGTTTAGGGTTTTTGGGGTTGGAAATGAAAAATGGAAGAAGAGGGGGGTGGTTGTTTGGGCTGTGGGGCAGACCGGGTTGGGGATGTGGTATGGGCTGGGTGCCCGGGTTTCAATTTCAAAAGGGGAAGAAATTTTTTTTGGACTTTAAATTGATTTGGCCCAAACATGACTTAACACTCCTTTATTTTGTCTTTCTTTTCTTAACTAATAAAACTAAAAATTCCAAAAATCCTAAACTAGCTTATAGGACTAGATTAATTTACAAAAGTACTACTAACTGTTTAATAACAATTAACACACACAATCAAATAAAATCACATAACTTGGACATGAAATGCTAAAAATGCAAAAAATACGTTATTTTGTGATTTTCTTTCTCTTAAAAACAAAACATGGTTCAATTAATTCCTAAGTGCACAATTACATCTCAAATGTGCATGCAACACATATTTTTGTATTTTTATTAATTAAAGTAGAAATAAACATGCACAGACAAAAATACAAATAAATCACAAACAACACCAAACCATTTTTTTTTGATTTTTTTTGGGAGTAATTCTCATAGGGCAAAAATCACGTGCTCACAGCTGCCCCTCTTTGTCCGAAAACACAAAAGGTTTTCGTGCAAATATAAAGCGAGCGGATATGAGCGAATTTTTGCCTGTTAGAATACTCCGTGTGAAGCATTTTTGAAAAGATTTAACAAAACCTTTGATTCAAAGGTTTCCTACATATCCCTGGCTAGAAGGGAATCAGGTCAATGTAGTTCGGAAAGTTTTGGTAGCTGGGCCTACCATGGGACTGCAATGTTACTGCTGTTGCATGCTGTTATTACTGCTTTCCGACCTCCTTATTACACCATGCTGAAAGAAAACAAGAAGCTAGACTAAACTACAGTTTATGAATTACAAAATCTTATCTAGCTCTTCAGCCGTGCTCTTGTGTCTCTTGTTGCTTTGATGTCTCGATGAATGGTGTTTCCTCTGATGTTTCTTTCTTTCTGTCTTGACTCGTAGTCTTCTTTTGACTGCCGAATTTGAACTACTTATTTCCTTTTTGCGAGCTTCGAATTATTTTTCCTTCGAAGCTTGAACCGCCTTCTTCTTACTAGTGTTGCCTTCCTTCCGACTTCTGAACTTTAACTTATGTTGGGGATCTTTGTCATAACCCTTCGCTCTCTGGGTGGGCTCTTGACTTCAACAACTTCTTAAAAATACAACACCTCCATTCTCCAGGCGGGCTCCTGACTTAGTCAACAACTTAAAAATATAACAACCTCCATTCTCCAGGCGGACTCCTGACTTCAACTACTTCTTAAATATATAACACCTCTATTCTCCAGGCGGGTTCCTGACTTCAACTACTTCTTAAAAATATAACACCTCCATTCTCCAGGAGGGATACTAACTTCAACTATAATTTAAAAGATAATGCCTCCATTCTCCAGGCGGGCTCCTGACTTCGACTATTTCTTAAAACGTAACACCTCCATTATCCAGGCGGGCTCCTGACTTCGACTATTTCTTAAAACGTAACACCTCCATTCTCCAGGCAGGCTCCTGACTTCGACTGATTCTTAAAAACATAACACCTCCATTCTCCAGGCGGGCTCCTGACTTCAACTACTTCTTAAACAGTAACACCTCCATTCTCCAGGTGGACTCTTGACTTCAACAATTTCTTAAAATGTAACACCTCCATTCTCCAGGTGGGCTCCTGACTTCAACTACTTCTTAAAATACAACACCTCCATTCTCCAGGCGGGCTCCTGACTTCAACAACTTCTAAAAAATACAACACCTCCATTCTCCAGGCGGGCTCCTGACTTCAACAACTTCTTGACAATATAACACCTCCATTCTCCAGGCGGGCTCCTAACTTCAATAAACCTTAAAATATAACACCTCCATTCTCCAGGCGGGCTCCTGACTTCAACTACTTCTTAAATATATAACACCTTCATTCTCCAGCCGGTTCCTGACTTCAACTACTTCTTAAAAATATAACACCTCCATTCTCCAGGCGGGCTCCTGACTTCAACTATAATTTAAAAGATAATGCCTCCATTCTCCAGGCGGACTCCTGACTTCATCAACGACTTAAAAACATAACACCTCCATTCTCCAGGCGGGCTCCTACCTTCAACAACTTCTTAAAATGTAACATCTCCATTCTCCAAGTGGGCTCCTGACTTAAACTACTTCTTAAACTGTAGCACCTCCATTCTCCAGGCGGGATCCTGACTTAAACAACTTCTTAAAATGTAACACCTCCATTCTCCAGGCGGGCTCCTGACTTCAACAACTTCTTTAAAAATATAACACCTCCATTCTCCAGGCGGGCTCCTGACTTCAACTGTAATTTAAAAGATAATGCCTCCATTCTCCAGGTGGGCTCCTGACTTCAATAAACCTTAAAATATAACACCTCCATTCTCCAGGCGGGCTCCTGACTTCAACTACTTCTTAAATATATAACACCTCCATTCTCCAGGCGGGCTCCTGACTTCAACTACTTCTAAAAAATGTAACACCTCCATTCTCCAGGCGGGCTCCCGACTTCAACTATTTCTTAAAAATGTGTTTTAATCGATGTTGTTCCTTCCTGCCTCCGAACCATTTTCCTTCTAACGTGAATCATCCTCTTTCAACTGCTTCCCTCAAAACTGGTGTCTTATTCCTCCGAAAATTGTTGGGGATAACCCCGGTGTTTTACTCATAACTATGTTATTTTCCTTCTTCACAGACTACTTCTTTTAAAGTAGGTGTCTTCCTTCCACTGGAACTACTTCCCTCAAACTGGTGTTTTCACTTCTCTGAAACCTGACGGGGATAACACTGCTGGGGAATTATCTTCCTTCTTTAAGACTAATTACTTTCCTCCCTTTAATAATGGTGGGGATGACACTGATTCAAAGACCACTACCCTTAAAACTCGGGTTATCTTGCTTCTTCCGAGATTGCTTTCTTTAAAACTTGTATTGCCTTCTCCCGTAAACTGCTGGGATTCCACTTCCTTCAAAACTTGTGTTATCTTCCATTTTCCCCAAAGGGCTATCTGATTTTCGAGAAAATTTTTGCAATGAGAGAAAATTTTCTGCCCTAGTTTGATAATCTTCTTTATGGCCATGTCTTCCCGCTGTCGATAACGTTTCCTTTCCCTGCTTCAAATCAAAGAAAAATTTGTTAGTTTAAAACGTGGTGAGTGGTCGTGCCACTCCTGCCGGGGATGGTTTTTCCCTTTCCCTTTTCCTGCTTTGAGTTTCATTACAAAACTTGCTGGGGGATGATATTATTTGCTGAGGATGATACTCCTACTGGGGATGGTTTTTCTTTTCTCTTCCTTCCCCGCTCTGTGTTGTCCGACCATTACGGAACTTGGTCGAGAATCTGTCGGAGTTGTTCCTGTATCTCGCAAATCTGATGGGGATCCTCATAACCTTTTAACTGTTGCTTTTCTGTTTTTCTCCAACTTCCCCTGGAAATTTGGTCCTCTTGGGATCTAGACCCATTCATCATTTGGTCTTGCAACAAACTTCTTTTCGCTTTGTCGCCTTATCTTTGGCCTGTCCTATTCGCATTTTGCTTTGCACCATTTTGGCAACTGGTGGTAAGCTCTGAAAATCCTTTTCAAAAATAAACTGTTGGGGAGGTAAAGTCTTTAAACCAAGAAATGAAAAAGTGATGATTTCAAAAGATAAAAAAGAAGAATTTTTTTTGAACAAATGCTGGGGAAAAGGAAAGAAAAGAACTTATCTGAATGATATAACCGATCCCAACGATCATGTCGTGCATTCCGGATTAACCAACCCAGTCTATTTGTATCAATCAATCTTTCGAACGACCTCATCTCGCTGGGGATAAACAGGCACTTGACTCTTGGCCAAATGCGGATCCTTTCCGCCAATCTTATCTTGTCTTCTCATAGTGCCCTTCGAGGAGTTTTTACTAATAATACTCTCTCATTTCTCTCAACTCCCGTCGCCTTATGGTGCCTGTGAAGTTTTTCACAGATAAGACTCTCTCATTCTATTTCTCTCATCTTCCGTCTCCTTATGGTGACTGTGAAGGTTTTCACCGATAGGACTCTCTCATTTTATTTTATTTTCAGCTGGGGATTGGAGTGCTGCCGATATGACTCTCTCTGCTGGGGATTCTTTTGGCTATCAATTCATTTCCAGCTTATGATCCTCTTCTCTGCTGGGGATCAGAGTGTTATTCCCGACTTCCGTTTGCATGACTTGGCACTTCTCGGATACTGATCGGGAGGTCTTTTTGGACATCAATATGGGTTTTTGTGTATGGCTAAAAGAAAAAGGGTAAAAGGTACAAAATAATTTTGATGGGTAACACATTACAACTCTTGGAATCAACTTTCTTTCCCAAAATTATAAACACAACTCCTGCCCCAGTTTTCTTGCTTGGGGATTTTTTTTTTGTTTTTTTTGTTTTTTTTGTTACACTATGTATCCTTCTTTGAGGAATCAGGTCAAACGTAGTTCCCAATTCCTTTGTTTTTCTTGTGACTTTTCCTTTGTCTTTATTATCATTATTTTTCTCTTCTCTTTTTCTTCCATTTTCATTACTGATTCCAAAAGAGGGGTATGAAAGAATAAATAAGGCTCAAAAAAGGGGAAGCAAAGGTTAAAGTGTTTGGATAGAAGAAAGAATTGTCTCCGTCATTTCATTCTCCGATAAATGCCAAGTACAAACAAACAACAATTACAATTAAAAGAAAGCATACATAATATCTCTTAATTGCGTTAGAATTGATAGCCATGTCGACGCATTTCCCTTCGATATATGTTAAACATAAAGAGCCATTGGACAACACTCTGGTTACAATGAATAACCCTTGCCAATTCGGGGCGAACTTGCCCTTTGCCTCAGCCTGATGTGGGAGGATGCGTTTCAGCACTTGCTGGCCCACTTCAAACTTCCGGGGATGCACCTTTTTGTTGTATGCTCTTGCCATTCTCTTTTGATATAATTGGCCATGACACACAACTGCCAATCTCTTTTCATCAATCAAGTTCAACTGCTCCAAACGGGTTTTGACCCACTCGTCATCATCAATCTCAGCTTCAGCGACAATCCGAAGGGATGGAATTTCAACTTCCGCTGGTATTACTGCTTCAGTTCCATATACCAACAAATAAGGAGTTGCCCCTACTGAAGTACGAACAGTAGTGCGATAACCCAACAATGCAAATGGTAATTTCTCATGTCATTGTCTGGATCCTTCTATCATCTTCCTCAGTATCTTCTTTATGTTCTTGTTGGCCGCCTCGACCGCTCCATTCGCCTTGGGACAATATGGGGTGGAATTGTGGTGTGTAATCTTAAACTGCTGACATACTTCTTTCATCAAACCGCTGTTAAGATTAGCACCATTGTCCGTGATGATCACTTTTGGGATCCCAAATCTACAGATGATATGGTAATGAACAAAATCAACCATTGCCTTCTTGGTTACCGACATGAAAGTTTTAGCTTCAACCCACTTAGTGAAATAATCGATAGTCACCAGAATGAACCTATGATCGTTGGTAGCTGCCGGCTCAATAGGTCCAATGACATCCATGCCCCAGGCAACAAATGGCCATGGTGCTGACATTGTATGCAATTCTGTCGGCGGAGAATGAATCAAATCTCCGTGTATCTGACACTGATGGCATTTCCGCACAAAACCGATAAAATCACGCTCCATAGTGAGCCAATAGTACCCTGCTCGAAGAATCTTCTTCGCCAATACATATCCGCTCATATGTGGCCCACAAACCCCAGCATGTACCTCTGTCATAACTGTTGTGGCTTGACTAGCATCTATACATCTCAGTAATCCCAAATCTGGTGTTCTTTTGTACAACACTCCCCCACTGAGGAAAAATCCATTTGCCAATCGCCGAATGGCTCTCTTTTGATCTCTGGTGGCCTGCTCCGGGTATATCCCCATCTTGAGGTATTCCTTGACATCATAAAACCATGGTTCGCCATCTATTTCTTCTTCTATCATGTTGCAATAAGCATGCTGATCACGAACCTGAATATGCAATGGGTCAACATGAATTCTGTCTGGGTGGTGCAACATCAATGCTAAGGTGGCTAAAGCATCGGCGACCTCATTATGAACTCTTGGGATGTGTCTGAACTCCACTGATCTAAATCGCTTGCTCAGATCATGCAAACATTGTCGATATGGTATGAGCTTCAAATCCCTTGTTTCCCATTCACCCTGAATCTGATGCACCAGGAGGTCCGAGACTCCCAAGACCAAGACATCCTGGACATCCATGTCTGTAGCTAACCGTAAGCCCAGAATGCATGCCTCATACTCAGCCATGTTGTTGTTATAATAGAAATGTAGCTGAGCCGTTACAGGATAATGATGTCCTGTTTCAGAAATAAGTACCGCTCCTATTCCAACTCCTTTAACATTTGCGGCTCCATCAAAGAAGAGCTTCCAACCTGGTTCCTCAGATAATTTCAACTCATCTATATGCATCACTTCTTCATCAGGAAAATACATCCTCAATGGATCGTACTCTTCATCAATAGGATTCTCAGCCAAGTGATCCGCCAATGCTTGGGCCTTCATGGCCGTCCTCGTCACATAGATGATGTCGAATTCTGTGAGTAATATCTGCCATTTTTCCAATCTCCCTGTAGGCATAGGCTTCTGGAAAATATACTTCAGTGGATCCAAGCGTGAAATGAGATAAGTAGTATATGATGACAGATAATGCTTCAATTTTTGGGCCACCCAAGTTAGGGCGCAACATATCTTCTCAAGTTGAGTGTACTTAACCTCATATACTCTAAACTTCTTGCTGAGATAATAGATAGCTTGCTCCTTCCTTCCTGTAATGTCGTGTTGCCCTAGTACGCAGCCAAACGAATTCTCCAGGACCGTTAGATAAAGAATTAATGGTCTTCCCAGCTCAGGTGGAACCAACACAAGTGGATTTGATAAATATCCCTTGATTTGGTCAAATGCTTCCTGACATTCTGCCGTCCATTCTACCGCAACATCTTTCTTCAGTAGCCGAAAAATGGGTTCACAAGTTGCTGTGAGTTGAGCAATAAACCTGCTGATATAATTCAACCTTCCCAACAGACTCATTACTTTCGTCTTGTTCTTCGGCGGTGGCAAATCTTGGATGGATTTGATCTTTGACGGGTCCAACTCAATGCCTCGCCGACTGACGATGAATCCCAACATCTTTCCAGATGGAACACCAAATGCACATTTGGCCGGGTTGAGCTTAATATCGTACCTTCGAAGTCTTTGGAAAAACTTCCTTAGGTCTGCTACGTGGTCTTCTTGATGCTTGGATTTTATGATCACATTGTCCACGTATACCTCAATCTCTTTGTGTATCATGTCATGAAACACAGTAGTCATTGCTCTCATGTACGTTGCCCCATCATTCTTCAAACCAAATGGCATTACCCGGTAGCAATAAGTCCCCTACGGTATAATGAATGCCGTTTTTTGTGCATCTTCTTCATCCATCAGAATCTGATGATACCCAGCATAGCAATCTACAAAAGACCCGATCTCACGTCCGGCACAATTATCGATCAATATATGGATGTTGGGTAATGGAAAGTTGTCCTTGGGGCTTGCCCTATTCAAATTGCGGTAATCGACACACAGTCTGATCTTCCCATCTTTCTTCGGCACTGGCACCACATTAGCCAACCAATCAGGATATCGGGTGACCCGAATAACCTTTGCTTGCAGCTGGTTTGTTACTTCCTCTTTAATCTTCACACTCATGTCTGTTTTGAACTTCCTCAATTTCTGCTTGATGGGAGGACACGCGGGTCAGTGGGCAGCTTGTGAACCACTAAATCCGTGCTTAACCCTGGCATATCATCATACGACCATGCAAAAATGTCTTTGAACTCAATAAGTGCTTTGATTAGTTCCTCTCGGATATTCGGTGCAATGTGGATGCTTATTTTAGTTTCTATGGTATCATTTGCATCCCCTAAATTGATGGCTTCTGTGTCATTTAAGTTGGGCTTGGATTTCTCTACAAACTGGCTTAACTCTCTGTTTATCTCTTTGAAGGCTTCATCCTCATCGTATTCCGATTCATTATCATAATCGACCCCTTGTATAATTAGTTCGGAATAAGATTGATTTTTTAGATTAGGCTGAAGATCCGTTGTGCATGACATGTCATTAGAACCAATATAAAGAGAACTGTTCAGAAAGAGAAAAGAAGAAAACAAAGTTAAAACAAAATAAGAAGAAAAAGCTTTCACTTTATTAAAATACAGGATAACAGAGTTTCACACTTTGTCGAATACAAAACAAAACTGGATTACAACCCTGGAATAATCCAAAAACAAGAAAGAAAAATCAGAGCCCACTACCAAGACTCCCTCCGAGTAGGAAGGGGAGTAGCCATCCAATTGTTGATATTAGACCTAGGCCCCACAAACTGTATATCTGCCTTACTGGAACCTTCTCCAGCTTCTATCATGTTGACATCAGCGAACAGCCTTTCAAAGCCTTCATTCAAATCTCCATCTGGCCCAATCAGTGGTCCGAGAACTTTCTGGACCGACAGCTTTCTGATACCTGCTCTGACAAATGATTTGGATAGGCGCGGGATTGGCTTGGGAAGGACCCAGACCCTTTTCTTCAACTTGCGGGCCCGTATCACATCTGCCGATGTAGGCTTGAACCCCAGCCCAAAGGTGTCCAGATTTTTGGGCAAAGAAACCGGCTGAACAATACCCTGAAGATCAGCCCCTAAACCTTTTCCTGGCACAAACCCATTTTTCAACATCTCTGAGGCTACCATGACAGTCGCAACTGCGATCCTGGGAAGTGGAAGGTCCTCGCCTTCAGAAATTTTACCCACTGAAACCGTATCGAAAACCTGGTTTACCCACGGTCCCTTATCATCATCAGTCTCTATGAAATGCACGATGGCATCACTTACGGCGTTTGCATTGTCTTCCCCGTGTACTATGATCTCTTGCCTATCCCACTCGAATTTGACCATCTGATGTAATGTAGAAGGCACTGCTTTGGCGGCGTGGATATAGGGTCGCCCCAACAGAAGATTATATGACACTGCCACATCTAACACTTGAAACTCTATGGTGAACTCGACTGGACACATTGTTAACTCAAGTATGATGTCACCCACTGTGTCTGTACCACCACCATCAAACCCTCGAACATAGACATTGTTCTTGTGAATCCGGTCACCATCGACCTTCAGTTTGTTCAGCCAAAGGACAGATATTGGCACTAGACCCATTATCAATCAGTACTCGAGTGACTACCGAGTCTTCGCACTTCACGGTTAGATAAAGGGCTCTATTGTGTTCTGTACCTTCCACGGGCAACTCGTCGTCTGAAAAAGTGACCCTGTTGACCTCGAAAATCTTGTTTTCTATTTTCTCCAGATGATTCACAGAGATCTTATCCAGAACATGGGCTTCATTCAGAATTTTCATCAATACCTGGCGGTGCTCGTCTGTATGGATCAATAATGATAACAATGAGATCTGTGTCGGGGTCTTCCTCAACTGTTCCATAATGGAATAATCTTGCGCCTTCATTTTCTTTAAAAATTCTTCCGCCTCTTCCTCGGTAACTGGATTCTTTGTCGCTACTGGATTGGCCCTTCTTAACTCTGCGGGGGCAAAACACCTTCCCGAACGAGTTAACCCCTGTGCCTCACATATTTCTTCCACAACTTCCTTCCCCCTGTGCATTACCATTACTTGATTGTAGCTCCATGACACAACTTTCTCGCTGTTATCGGCAACTGCATTACTGGCCTGATAACAACTGGTTCTATGTAGGCCACCTTCACAACTAACACTGGTGAGCTTGGTACTCCCTGCAGCACTACCTTGACCGGCTCTGGCTTCTTCACAACAACAGACGAACCTTTCCCCATTACCACAACTGGCTTGTCATCTACCCTTTTCGACTGTACTACCGCTTTTCCACTGATCGACTTTTCTTTCGGACTGGAACGGATCATCATTACCGTTTGTGAGGGCTTCTTGAGCTTCCCTCCTTCGTGCACTAGTTCGATCATGTGGACTTCATGGTGTGATGATAAAGGGTTCTGATTGATGTTGGGTGCCTTTGGCTCCTGGACCTCGATCCTATTTGTGTCAATAAGATCTTGTATGGCTGTCTTCAACTTCCAACACTTCTCAGTATCATGCCCGGGAGCCTCCGAACAATATTCACAGCTTACCGAGTGATCCAGATTTTTGGGAAGGGGATTTGGCAATTTGGGCACCACAGGACTCAATAGGCCTAACTGCCTCAATTTGTGGAACAGAGTAGTATAGGTTTCTCCCAGCGGAGTGAATGTTCTCGGCCTCTGCACCCTTTTATTCCTGAAAGTCTGATTCCTACGAAAACCTGGTCCCGAATGATTCCTGTAGGCCCTTGGTGGTGGATATGTGTTTTGTGGAGGTGGATATGCATTCTGGGGAGCCAGCGCACGCCATTGCGGGCGAGCCGGAGGCTGGGTGTAAGTTTGGGCGTGATGGACAGAGAAATGTGGCTCTTGTGGTAGGTAGTAGGGTTGTGGAGGGCCATATGGAATGTGTGGGTAATTTGAGTGATGGGGTTTAGGTTGGTAGTGAGGGGGGGGACCTCTGGATCTGGACCAAGTACCTGCCTCGACTGTTGCGACATCCTCCCTTTTCTTCTTTCCGAGCGCACCTCCCGTGCCGCTCTGGATGGCTTGAGTGGTTGCTTTAATCGCCGAATAGCTCAGGATTTTGTTAGACTTAAGCCCCTCTTCAATCATACCGCCCATTTTTACTACTTTGTTGAAAGATTTGCCAACTGACATCACCAAGTGACCAAAGTAAGTTGGCTCTAGAGTCTGTAGAAAGTAGTCCACCATCTCCCCCTCTCTCATTAGAGGATCAACTCTTGCTGCCTGTTCTCTCCAGCGAAACCCAAATTCTCGGAAGCTTTCCCCAGGCTTCTTCTCAAGTTTTACCAATGTGAGACGGTCAGGGACGATCTCAAGGTTATACTGGAAGTGGCCTGCAAATGCTTGTGCTAGATCGTCCCAGGTATACCACCTGCTAGGATCCTGCCTCGTGTACCATTCCAGTGCGGACCCGCTTAAACTTTGACCAAAATAAGCTATCAGCAGCTCATCCTTTCCACCTGCCCCTCTCATCTTACTACAGAAACCTCATAGATATGCCATGGGATCACCATGTCCCTCATATAGATCGAACTTTGGCATCTTAAAACCTGTCGGCAATTGAACATCGTGGAATGGGCACAGATCTTTGTAGGCCACACTGACTTGGTTTCCTAACCCATGGATATTCCTGAAGGACTGCTCCAGGCTTTTAAACTTTCGAAGCACTTCGTCTTGCTTTGGGCTCTTAGCTGGCTTTTCAGTCTCTATCGGGAGCTCGAAGTGAGTATTATAAGCATGAGGCTCGGGTGCTTTGAAGGCTAGTTCAGGGGGGTAATACTGGTTATCGTGAGCCTGAAACAACGGCTCGCTGGATGATCTTTGTAGTGTGGCTGGTGGGGGTGCCACGAAAACAGGAACATTTGGTGGAGGAAGGTTCTGATTGGGTTGTGAAGCTTGGGGATCATAGGCATTTCTTCCTTGATAGTACTGGTGACTGGGGAAGCTTGTTGAAGGGTCGGGGGAGGGTATTCCGGCGTGTGTCCTGGTGGGAGAGTGGGAATAACGGGAGGGTTAGGCACTTTTTGCACCCTAGCTAAGGCCAGCTGCATTTCTTTCATCTCCTATCTCATCTTATCCATTTCCTCCTTCAGCATTTGATTCTCCGTCCTTTCATCCTCGACACTTTGGTCTGAACTAGTCATGCTTTTTAGTACGGGCCCTTTGGATCTTGTTTGGTAATGGTAATTTGCCAGAACGTTCTAACAAACTAACTAGTTCGGAATCTCTGGATAAACAACAAACTTGTTAGCGTTAGAGTTTAACACATATTGCAATTTCACGTTGGGGGATGCAATGTTCCTAGGAAGTTTAACCATTTCTAACATGTCTTTGCTTCAACCACATGCATCATTCTAGCTTACTTTGTTTGTGCCTTGTTTAAGTGTTTCCGAAACTTTCTTTATCTCTTTTTTTTATTTTCTTTCTTTTCTTTTTCTTTTTCTCTTTTTTTTTTCTTTTCTCTTTTTCTTTTTAGTGGTGGTCGAATCTTATGTGGATTGCCTACGTATCATGTCCCCACATGAATCAGACCGAGCGTAGTTCTGCCACAAGTGCGGAAAATAAAGACACCATTTTTGGATTTTTCAACCTTTACTAGCAAAACGTTTTATTACAAGGCAAAACATTTTTGAAAGGAAATTGACAGACTTGATACAGACTATAGACTTTATGCCAAAAAGAGAAATACAAACTCCGACGGACAACAGACTCTGAAGACAAGGAAAATACAGACTCAAACTATGAATGTTTCCGAGTTTTGAATTTTGGCTCCTGCGGGGCGTCGTTCGGCCTCCCTGCGGGTTTTGGTGCAAGGCCCCTTTGCAGATCTTTCAAATCTTCCATGATCTGGTGGACATAAATTATTATTGAAACAAAGAAGGTGGCCCTTCACCACCTAAATCATCCCACCATAGCCGCAACTTGAAAGGGATTTTAGTCATTATTGAAAAATGTTCATTTTGTATCGTGCTCATCCTGCACATTTATTAAGGTGATTAAGAAATAAAATCTATTTGACTCAACAAATTGACTATTTTTAATTTTTCACAGATTAAAAGAAAGATCCGGCTCCGCACACGGCTTTTCAGCACTTCGGGAACGAAGATTTTAAAGATGGGTGAGTCAACCGGTCAAAAATCCAAAAATGACTAAAAGTGGCTGTTTATGCAAAGTCAGCCTTCTAGCGTCCCTTTCGGGAACATTCGGCTATTCTTGCCAAAAACGACATTACCCGACTTATTTATGTTGACAATTAACATTTGACATTTTTTGGCTATTTTTGCAAAAAGGGAGGTTGGACCCGATGAGGGTTGCCTACGTATCCCGCACCCTGTGAGAATCAAACCGGCGTAGTTCGGGTCGATAAAACAAACTTCTTTTGAAAACAAAACTCCTTTTTATTGGCAAATAAAACTATTTTTCTCTTTTTGTCTTTTCTTTTCATTTCTCAAAAATTCGGCAGAGTTTCGACACTATTTGGACATTGGTTTTTTTTTCTTTCAAAACAGACGATTAACTCTCTTTAACCCTCGTAACTCTATCTCTATTTCCTCAAAATATTCAAAAGCTGGTCAACATGCAAGTCCGGAGCAAACAAATGCACAAGTAGCAAATAAGATGCATCAGGATGGTCTTTTATCATTTTTTGGTACACCTGTCCTAGACAGACCCAACCCCTATGTTGAGCCTCCAAAGTCAAATGCACGTGATGCAAACAAACGTTCCTACTAGGGATCCGGCATGAAACTGAGTTATTCTAGGTTTATAACCTGGGTATTTGTTCTAGACTGTGTACCCGAGCGGACAACTCGAGTCGAGGAGGGGGCTACGTACCGGAAACCAAAAGGCCATCCGGCTTAGTAACTTGTCCGGCCTCTTTCTTATTTCAGGGTATGACACTAACAGAATAGGGAGTCTCAACCAGTAAGCACATCCCTGGAGGTAAGAAGAGAAGGGTTCGGCACAGTTTATATACAGTTCGGATAATATCAAAGCGGTAAAAACATCATTTAGCACATTAGACCCAAACATGTAACAAAATCAGATAAAGCCAAATATAACAATTTATCTAAGCTCGAATTTTGAACCCTGAACCAGAGATTCTGGGTTCGGTCCCCAGCAGAGTCGCCAGAGCTGTCACGCCTCCTTTTTCACCTGCGCCCACAGGGCACCGTAAAAGGGAGTTTTTCCAATTAAAGGACAATCGAAACGGGATTTTATTTAAAGATTCAGAGTCGCCACTTGGGAGATTTATGGTGTCCCAAGTCACCGGTTGAATCCCGAATCGAGGAAAATAATGACTTTGTATTACAGTCCGCGAACCAGAAATCCGAGTAAGGAATTTTGTTAACCTGGGAGAAGGTGTTAGGCATTCCCGAGTTCCGTGGTTCTAGCACGGTTGCTCAAATGTCATATTCGGCTTATTTATCTGATTTTTTATACATGTTGAATCTATGTGCAAATTTTAACTGTGTACCGCTCTTATTATTATTATTTTTTACCGAGAATTGCAACATCGTGAAAATACATCTCGAACCACGTCACATCAATGCACCCGTGGTTATTGACACATTTCAACTCTGTTGAGATTTGGATTTGGGTCACATAAATGTGCACCCGAGTTGAAGAAGATAACATTGTTAAATACGCGCCTAAAGCGACTAGTGTATCATTATTTTGGGTAGGGCCGTGAAATTTTGCTAAACGGCCCATCCCGAAGTCTAAGTAATTTTACCAACACGTATAGAGGGCCCCGCAGCTTGTGTATTTTTGTTTGTCGAGACTTGTCTCATTCATTATTTTTAAAAGGAATTTGCAACATCGTGGAAATGCATCTCGAACCACGTCACAATCAATGTACCCGTGATTAGCGACACATTTCGACTTCGTTGAGATTTGGATTTGGGTCATGTGCACCCGACTTTAAGAGAGTAAATTATTTAAAGCGCGCCGGAAGTGACTTGCTCGTTGTTATCTTTTGGGGAAGGCCGTGAAATTGGCTAAACGGCCCGTCCCTAAGTCTAAGTATTTTAAAAACAAATATTTATTGAGGGCCCCGCAATTTTGTATTTTTTTTTCTTTATTCGGCGAGGCTCATCTCATTTTTATCCAAGGATATCCTAAAGCGACTAATTTTCTATTTATTTGTCTCTAAGAATAAAGAAAATCCTAATCAATTAGTATTAAAAGTTCTGGCTTCAAATTCAAGTCCGGGTCCAAACAAAAGGAAATACCTTCTAGTTTGAACCTGCTACCTAACATAAGATCCGCCGCCTGCCGTTGTAAAAATTAACAAACCAGCTACCATTTCGATTCAGTTCAAACTAGCTTTATTATATGAATTGGACTATTTGGAATTAACTATGTGGAATACAAAGCCATTTTTCTTTTGAGCTCTTTTTACGATTTGTTGAAAAATGCATCAATGCTTAAAAAAAACTGTCATCAAGCTAACGTTAATCACTAACATTTGAGCACTAACATTATTTACATTGCTATTTAAAATGATGTTATTTACTCAAGTGAACTCGCAATTTTAGAATTACACCTATTAAACCAACATGCTGATTTCCATAAACTATTTGAACCTGTTTTGTGACATAAACTATTTGAAACTGTTTCACGACTACTGAACAAAAGAATTAAATACAGTATATTTCATAACTAGTAATCACCAACTAAGATTAATTACAATTGATATTCCATATTTGTAGAAATAGATTCAATCAGTCCAGTTTATGCATTTCAAAGTCATTCCAATACATATTATGAAATATCAAGTGAACTACTACTTATACATCAAATTAAACACAAAGAAACAGTTATTTTCAGAAATCCATTCCAACAACTCTTTACTTCCTTTCCTTTAAATTTGAGAGTTGTAGAACATGTACCTGGATAACGGAAATACAAGAAGATGAAGGAGCAGTCAGCAACAGTAATAACATAGCAACGCAATGACAGAAACGCAGTGGCAGATTAAAAAAAAAGAAGGAACCAGCAGAGTTCTAGCAACACCCAATGAAAAAACAGTAGCCAATAACCAATAGCAAACTCAGGAAGAACCAATTGAAACCCCAGAAATACCAAACAGCAACACCAATGAAACGGCAACAGTACTAGGTCTGATATTCAGCAGTAAAAGAAGAGACCCACTTTTCAGTTTCTTAGCTCTCCAAACACTGAACCTTTTGGACTAAAAAACCAGCCTGTTTTTTTTTTACTCTCAAATTACTGAACCTTCCAATATTAAAAAAATCCAACCTAGACTATAAAAAAAAACTGGAAGAGAAATGATTTTCTTTCTCCAAAAACCAGCCCCTTTCTGTCTTGAAATGACCCTATTTATAACCCAAAACAGGTATGGGCAACATATTTTAGTCAATCCTTTTTAATCTTTTCATACCATTATATTTTGTTCCCTACACTTGCATGCCTTGTTCCCCACTCTGCCTTGTTCCCCACTAGCAAATGTCTTGTCCCCCACTATATTAAACAAATGTATTAGTTCCCACTACCATATGTCTTGTCTCCCACTATGTATTAAACAATGTATTATTTTAATATTATTAGTGCTTAGTGGACGAAGCACTCAAATTAATCATTTTTTAAGACTTTAAATCCCAAAATACCCCTGAAACTACTGAAATTACCATTCTACCCCATCAGCTATATCCAATCCTCCTAATCAATTAACCAAACTATAGCAGCTACAACCAATCTTAAGTGATAAATCCTAACAATTGACTAATCAAATCATATGAGACTAACTCCCAATTGACAACACTTAGGGCCCAGTTTATCATGGTCAGATTCATATCAACAAACTTAATAGGACAAACAAGTAGATTCAAATCACTAAACTCGATCATCAATTGAACTTCAAATTTAATCCAACAACATTACAACCAAGATAAATGATTCAATGATTCAGAACCATTGTATTGAACTAGTAAGGCCAAAATTGATTCACACAGATACAAGGGAATAAACTAACTCTATTGGGAACAAAATCACAATTAACTTAGACAAAACATGAACAAGCAGGGAACCAAACAATATGATGAACAACCAAGAGCAGGGAAGCAAACAATACACAAAAATGAAACCATTTGAACCAAAAATGCTAGCAAACATTTATAGGAATAGTCATTGTTTGTACAAGAATATGAAATTGACTAATCAAACAAAGAAGTATCATTAAAGCTTTAATTAAGACCTAACCTCAAAAAGCCAATAGAAGAGATCGATTCCATAAAAATTCAGACTGTCGCCAAGGGCGTCAATCAATTCACCAAACCATTACGGAAAACTAGTCTTATACTGACTGATATCAAACAGAAGCAATATCTTGCTAGAAGTTATAATCTGACTTGTTTAGTTTTAGACAAAACAATCAAGAGAACATGACCAAGAGACAATTCAACTTAGAACCCTTCATGCGCACCTGTAGCCCCCGTCGCCATTAAAAACCAACAAGAACTATATTCACTTCAAGAGGGACTTGAAATGGATCCTCGGCGCGAGAGTGAAGCGTTTAGCGAACATCCGATCGAACACTGTCTTTAACATCTTGAAAAGCTTCATGGTGCCACTGTTGGTGACCTAGTGTTCAAATGTAAGCTGACTGGAACAGAGGGTGTGATGGACAGCGTGGTCGACGGACTGGTTTGGCTAGAGGTGAACGACGAAGTGAGGAAGACGTGAAGCAGTTGATGACGAATCTCAGGCGTGGTGGTTTGGAGATGGACGTTCGCCTGTGGTCGAAGAGCTGATGGAGTCGACGGTGAGGCTGGTTGGTTGCGTCGCTGGTTTGGTGGTTCGTCGACGGGAATGGAGGTGGTCGTTTGAAGGAGCTGTTGGTCGACGTGAGGTCTGGTGTTGCAGCTGGTTCACGGCTGGAAATGGTGATGGCAGTTGCTCGACTGAAGAGTGGTCGACGGGCATTCGAGCTGGAGTTGCTCGCTGGTGGTTATGGGGATAACAGAAGCAGACTGGTCGCTTGGTTTCGACGACGAGGCGGAGGCTGGGCTGTTGGTGGTCGCCACTGGAGAAGACGACGAAGAAGATGAAGCAGAAGGGGTGGGGTGCTGGGGTCTCGAAGAAGAAGAAGAAAGAAGAGGGGGCGGGTGTTTAGGGTTTTTGGGGTTGGAAATGAAAAATGGAACAAGGGGGGGTGGTTGTTTGGGCTGTGGGGCAGACCGGGTCGGGGATGGGGTATGGGCTGGGTACCCGGGTTTCAATTTCAAAAGGGGAAGAAAAATTGTTTGGACTTTAAATTGATTTGGCCCAAACATGACTTAACACTCCTTTATTTTGTCTTTCTTTTCTTAACTAATAAAACTAAAAATTCCAAAAATCCTAAACTAGCTTATAGGACTAGATTAATTTACAAGTACTACTAACTTTTTAATAACAATTAACACACACAATCAAATAAAATCACATAACTTGGACATGAAATGCTAAAAATGCAAAAAATACGTTATTTTGTGATTTTCTTTCTCTTAAAAACAAAACATGGTTCAATTAATTCCTAAGTGCACAATTACATCTCAAATGTGCATGCAACACATATTTTTATATTTTTCTTAATTAAAGTAGAAATAAACATGTACAGACAAAAATACAAATAAATCACAAACAACACCAAACCATTTTATTTTGAATTTTTTTTGGGAGTAATTCTCATAGGGCAAAAATCACGTGCTCACAACGAGCAATAGTTTAAGTGTGGGGGTGTTGATGATAGGCTATAATTACGTATTTTAGCCTCTTATTACACTCTAAATTACTACACTTTAATTGAGTTTGAACTATCGCTAGTGTTTTGCACGAATTGTATATTGTATGCCTTGTAGGAGTGATTCCGAGCTATGTAGATATAATAGAATGAATTCAACTTATTTAGAGCTTTGAATTCTAAGTAAAAACCTACGGAATTAAGTTGGGATCGTGTTCGGGGATCAATGAATGATAGTTAAGAACGAAACGAAGAATCAAACGGGCATACGACACATTGTCTAGTAAAATGCACATAACATTTCTCTCAGAACTCCGTTTGGGCTCCACAATATATTATTGAAAAACTATTTAAAAGGGCTACAATTTTCATGTTTTACGTTTTCCCGAATTCCTACTAACGCGGTGCGTGGAGCGGCGGGGGGTGCACTGTGCCTGTGGAAATTTCATGCAGCCTATGAGAATCAGCTCTCTGAACTTCCCCACTACCGCCCCGTATGGCGCATCGCCCCATGCGGCACGGTAGTGAAAATTTTATAGAGTGATTGTCCTATTTCGCGCGGGAGAAGTGTTTTCGTCTAGGTCCGACCCTACTTGGTATATATACATGGAAAAAATATTATTTTTGGGACTTTTGACACACTTTAGACTTAGGGAGAGCACGAAGCCGCCGGGGATACCTGGGATCCGATCTAAGGAGGTAAGAACATACTAGGAACAAGGCGGAGAATTCTTCTACGAGTTTTTCAATTCCTTCTTCCTATTTCCATTATTAATTATGAATTCTAGTATTGTAGTTTTGCATACTATTATGAATAGCTAATTTGTTATCTAGGGTTTTGATGGAACCTCTTGAAGGATGATTTTTCTGTTGCGTTTAATATAATTTTGCGGTGGGATTTTCTCTTCTTGTTCAACTACGTAATTATTTTAGTTGATTGATGGGTCCTCAATTGATTGTGCCTATTTAGTGCGTATTACGTGGAAGAGAGTGCATATTTAGGTAGTTGTTGAACAACATCACTCCTAACGTATATGAATGATCAATACGAAGGGTTTATAGTTGGGATTAGGAATAACGAAACCTTGGTGCGATCCAAGTGAGCAGTAACTTAGTGCCAGCTAGGATAATTCAGAAGAATATGTCTAGTAAATTGTGGTAGTTACTCGGGAGAGAATTACAACACTCAGAGAGCTCATAATCGGTAGAGAAAAGTTAGGCGAAATTATAGGAGACGTAGCGGGAAGGATTCCGACAATTGGAGAAATCATAACTCTAGACCTCCTTAATCTTGTCTCTAACCTTAGTATCTTTAGTTGTTAATTTACTATTTTAATTTGTTATTTAATTAATTAAACACAAGAATCTTAATATCTGTAAGTTAGGAATTGTTCAAGCTTGTCTTCTTGGTGATAGTGAACAGTTGTAGCTAAATCTTAGTTGTGTTCCTTTGTGGGATTCGACTCCAGACTTTTAGATCGAATTATATTTACAACAATCGTTTATTCTTTTTAGGACTAGAGTTAGAAGTGATCAGTAGGGATATATTGAAAATGACAAATAACGTAGAAACTGGCAAAACGAAGTAAAATAACTGGATCCATGTGTCGTTTATGACACTACTATAGTTTTTCGTGACAATGGTGCCTAAATTTCATTATATGTGATATTTGCCGGTTTCCACTAATAATTTTATTCTAACAAATGTGAAAAAAGGGTTAAATTATCATTTTATTCCTCTTATAATCTAGACTAGATACTCCTATTTCAATTTTTGTGGCGCTATGGGATTCAAAGAGGTTCTTCGATCACGCTTTAATATTTTTTGAAATTTTTAAATATTTCATATTATTAATTATTACAATTTATAATTTTGTTATGCAATTTTGGAATATATCATTTTATTTTTAATTTTTGAAAGAATTCAAATTCACACACAAAAGTTACTCCTTCTGTCCCAAAAAGAATGTTATATTTTTTACTTAGAAATAATTTAATATAAACTTCTCATTATACCTTAATGACATGATTTATAGCCACAAAAACATCCATTGCTTATTTTAGACAATATGTTTTAAAAGTTTTTATTTTGTTTCTTAAATTCCGTGCACAATCAAATACCGCATCATAAATTAGGACGAAGTGGATTATACTTTATCATTATACTTTGGTGTTTTTTGATTTGGGAACAAGTTATCCCAGAATTATAATGATAAAATTATAATATGAGGATTAAATAGTGATGTGATTATTTGGTGGATATATTTTTATTGGGAGATACTTGATATTGGACTAAAAATAAAATATACAGAGCGTAATATAGAATATGTATTTAATGTATATTAGATAAATTAGGATAAACTTCTAATTTCAGTTTTAATCTTGGATTTTTTAAAGGACTTGAGGAGAGCCTTGAAAAAATGGCAGCTTTATCATTGTAGTATCTTTCCACCTAAAATGGGACGGATTACTAACATTTCTCACGTTTTCGTATTTTTGTGTTCAGGAACTGATTGCTCATACAAAGTAAAGAAAAGTACAAATAATAGTAAAGAATAAGCATATACGTCTCATAAATGTCTTGCCCAAATTGTTCCGATGTCACATGCAATGGATCAGTCATGTCGAAATCTAATCTACATACTAGTAGCACGTGATAAAACACAACCAATTGAAATCTTCAATATTTGGGGTCCAGTTTTAGGTGGAAATAATGACTGATATTGAATAAGCAGCAGCCCTCCGCACTGTCAGTTTTTTGGGTACAGTGTTAGGTGGCTGAAGTAAATACAGCACTAAATACAGTTGTACTAATACACCCATCTAATAGCCTGTTTGGCCAAGCTTCTCAAGACAAAAAAATATTTTTTTTTTCAAAAAGTACTTTTTTTTTAATTTGAGGTGTTTGGTCAAGCTTATTTGGGAAAAAAAGTGTTTTTAGAAAGAAGCAGAAGCAGTTTTAGAGAAGCAGAAAAAAGTAGCTTCTTTCCAAAAGTAGAAGCAGAAGCAATTTTGGCTTTTCTTCTTACCTAAAATACCCTTAACAAAATATAGTATATACCAAAATAACCCTAAAACCTAATACTTAGGATATTAATTTATAAATATTTCTTCTTATTTTTAGGAAACTTTCTAATATATAGTGACTTTAGGGGTGGATGCTTTTATATTTGTTGAAGGAATTTTAATATATTTAACTTATATTAAAAGAATTAAGTACTTTTTAATTTTATTTTCATATTTTACTTAAATAAAATGAATTTTTTTAATTATTGCATGTAATAACAAAATTTTGATATTATTTATTTACTTATAATATTAATTATTAAGTAAATTTATTCATGTCCTTATTCGTAATTTGATACTTAAAAGCACTTTCTAAAAAGCTTGGCCAAACACAAATTATTTCTCAAAAGTGTTTTTCAGACTGATTAGCCAAACACAAACTGATTCTCTCCAAAAGTACTTTTTTCAAAAACACTTTTTTCAAAAGCACTTCTTAAAATAAGCTGATTTTTCCAGCTTGGCCAAACAGGCTATAAGACTTGGCGATCAAAATTGCTCTAGGAACACCACTTCCTTGAATTATTGTAGTACTAACTTGTGATCCTACATTAATTGGTTAAATAATACTTTGACTAAACTTCAATAAGGTTCAAAATAAATATTTAATTCCAGTTATGTAACATGTATACGCAAAAGTTAAATTTCTAAAAACTGAAATTCAAAACTGACCACTTTAAAGTTACATATAACTACTACTTAATTGTAACGATCCGACCAGTCGTTTTGAGCATTTGCATTTCGCTCGGTTGTTTGACGGGATGAGTAGCTCCGTATGATGCATTATGACTTATGTGTATCATCGTATTTGGTTTTCAGGTTATTCGGAACTAATTTAGAAGAATGATTCTCAGCTAGAAGCTTTAAATTTAAAAGGTTTAACCAAGTTTGACTTTTTAGTATTTGATCTCGGATTGGATTTTTTATGGTTCCGTTGGGTGATTTTGGATTTAGGAACGCGTCTGTATTGTGATTTGGAGATCCGCGGTAGAATTTGGCTGGAAACCGCAAAAGTTGGAATTTTGGAAAGTTTGACTGGTAGTGGAGTTTTTGATATCGGGGTCGGATTTCGATTCCGGAGTTGGAGCAGGTCCATAATGTTAAATATGACTTGTGTGCAAAATTTGAGGTTAATCGGACGTGATTTGATAGGTTTCGGTGGAAGTTGAAGTTTCAAAGTTCATTGATTTCGAATTGAGGTGTGATTCGTCGTTTCGATATTGTTATATGTGTTTTGAGGCCTCGAGTAGGTCTGTGTTATGTTATGGGACTTGTTGGTATGTTTGGACGGGGTCCCAAGGGGCTCGGGCGTGTTTCAGATTGATTTCGGGCCATTTTTCCTTTATTTTCCACTGCTGTGTTCTGTTGGTATGGTGTCTCAGTCCTTCATCGCGTTCGCGAGGCAAGTGTCGCGAACGCATAGTATATTTTGATAGCAGTAGTATTTCCTTCATCATGTTCGCGAGTATTGGTCCGTGTTCGCGTAGAGTTGGGGTAAGTCTTCTTCGCGTTCGCGTGCGAGGGATCACGTTCGCGTAAGGTTGATCTGGGAGCTGGAACTGGAGGCCTTTCTTCATCGCATTCGCGTAGTTGGAGCCGCGTTCTGAAGGTATTTTTCAGCTGTGAGTCACATTTGCGAGGTGTTTACTGTGAACACGAAGTGTATTATGGTGGCAGATTATTTTGTTCATCGCAAACGCGATGGTATTGCCGAGTTCACAAAAGAGGATGTCTGGGCAGAAGTATAAAGTATTATATTTCGAGGATTTCGGCCATTTTCACTTTTTTGAGCTATGAAGCTCGGATTGAGGCAATTCTTGAAGAAATTTTCACCATATGAATCGAGATAAGTGTTGTCTACTCCGTTTTGGTTATATTCCGTGAACCTATCTTCGATTTTAGCTTTTGGTTGATGAATTTTAAGGAGGAATTTGGGGGTTTTGGCCTAAAGTTTCATAAAATTAATTTTTGAGTTTTGAACATCGAGTTGGAGTCGGAATTGAGTGAAACTAGTATGGTTGGACTCGTAATTGAATGGATTGTCAGATTTTGTGAGTTTGCTGGGTTCCGAGGTGCGAGCCGAGTGTGATTTTTGGCCGGATTTGGGATTTGATTTAGGATTCGATCTTTATCATTTGGAACTTTTTCCTTAGTTTTTATTTGATGTATTTGAGTTGCTTTTTCCTAGTTTTGAGTCGTTCGAAGGTTGCTACGCGCATGATGGAACTTTTGGAGCATCGCTTGGCTTACTCGGTATTGGTATTGGCTTGTTCGAGGTAAGTAACTTTTTTAAACTTAGTGCTGAGGGTATAAAACCCCAAATTACGTGCTATGTGATTGATGATGAGGTGACACACATACTAGGTGAGGGGCGTGTGTGTGTGCACCCTGTGATTGAGGCTCCGTTGTTTTCATGGCGCTACTTAGTGGACCTATTTTGTTGATATTTGTGTTTCACCATGTGATAAAAGTAATTGAGCTATTAATCATGCTAGATATCATGTTTAGGCTTCATGCTGATAAGGTTAGGACCCATAGTGGCAGTTTCTTACTGTCATCTCACTGATTTCATTGATATTTCATACTCAGTCATATGCATGCATTCATATCATATCTCAGTCTCAATTGTTGTTTATTGATACATAATATCATTGTTGCCCGGCTAGTTTCATGACATTGTGAGCCCGTGAGTGAGATTGGAGAGGTTGATGACTGAGTGAGGCTTAGAGATGCATTTTTCCTCATGTTGTACGGTATCACGTCATTCATGACTCTTTACACACATTGATATTTGGGCATAGAGAGGTATTTCACAATTGCTATCTGGAAAGAAAACGAAACATCTAATTTATTGTGGAAAGGATTTTTGGAAAAATTTACAATTTTCAAACTATCTCATATTTACGACAATTTTGGTAAAGGATTTGAGTTTTCACTGATATTCTTGAAAAGTGGAACTATTTTCGGAAAACTATGAAAAAACTTAGTGTTTTTATCTCTGAGTTACTTTCCTATTTATATGCTTTACGTTGCTATGAACTGCTATTGGTTATTGGTATTGGACTATGTTCCAGCTCGTCACTGCTTTCAACCTAAGGTTAAGTTTGTTACTTACTCAGTACATGGAGCCGATTGTGTTTATACTACACGTATGCACATTGCGTGCAAATGTTGGCTGCTATTGTTGCTGCGCTCGATAGTTGCCGGATTTAAAGATGTACCTACGTTCCTGTTGTAACTACCTCTTGTTCATGGTAGCCTTAGATTAATAAAAACTCTATTTATGTACTTTTCTAACATAAGATGTATTTACTTCATATCAGTTTTGTATATTCTATTTTTAGAAGCTCATGATTTGTACTACCAGTCCTTGGGAAAGGTTTAAGATTCAGATAATTCCTTTGTTTGATTGTCTTATTACTATTATTGAAATTGGACAGTTATTAGTTGGCTTACCTAGCGGGTTGGCTTAGGTTCCATCATGACTAGCGGATTTTGGATCATGACAGATTGGTATCAGAGCTCTAGGTTCATAGGTTCTACAAGTCATGAGCAAGTGTCTAGTAGTGTCTTGTGGATCGGTACGATGACATCCATACCTATCTTCGAGAGGCTACAGAGCATTTAGGATATACTTCCCATCTTTCTTTCCTTATCGTGTGGCATTGATTCAGCTTGAAGTGTACCTCTTTGAATTCCTTCCACGCATTCGTATGCGTACATGAGCGCTCGGTATCAGCTGTGCATCGAGGACTTGTGATTCCCGGGATGAGGTGCGAGATGTGATTTCATTATGCTGATGATGGGCCAGTCTGGAGGACTCGAGGCCGTGTTTTGACTGTAGCTTGAGCACAAAGGTGTTGATTATGTGAGCACGTGTTTTTGGATTTATACATCCGGTAGTGTCCTTATTAGTGGAGCTTGTAGCTGGATGGCTATGTGATGAGTATGATGTGACTGCAAGATATGTTCATATGGTTTGAACGTGACGAGAAGGGTTTGCTTGAGGTGTAGAAGGGGATATTGTGTGCTTGATTTCTGTCTTTATTTGACGTATAGTCTCGAGTTATGGGCGTGTTGAATGATCTTTCATATTCTTTAGTTATAGAGTGAAGTAAATTTTCAATGTCGTGATATGAGTTCAGACTCTGGAAGATTAAGTGATTGCGTAATAGTTATGACTGTGGAAGGGAATAGAGAGATGTCAGTTTGAGACAAAGCAGGTGGGTTATCTCCTACGGGGTGTCCTGAGGTTTGTGTGATCCCTATGTTGTTTTGTAGCGAGTTCTCTTTTACCAGTGAATTATATGTGTTGCAATTTGAGTTTGGATCGCTTATGAGAGTTGGCTTGACTGTCACAAAGGCGAATGCAAGATTTGCAGATGATTTGAGATACTAGATGGTTTGTGTTTCATGAGCTTATGAAGGATTTAGTGGAATCTCACTGCAGTATTCTGGCAGTAATAGAGTATGGGTATTGTGAGTTATTACGTGTTTTGATCTATGGATTTGAGCCAAGTTGGGAAGTCTACTATTCCTAAGTTGATTGCACGGCTAGGTGTTGTATTGGTTTCGGTTTGAGGTATACTTGTGAATCAGTTATGACTTACAGAGGTTGAGATTGAGGATGACTCGAGTGAAGGAATTTTTGGATGCAGGTTGTATTACACTTTATGGGTATATGGAAATCATAGAATGATTGAGTGGTTATTCGTGAAGGATGTAGTGTGCATGGAGTAGGAATTTGTTTGGTTGCATTAAGGTGGGTTCAATTCCTTGGGTATTGGTGTGCTAATGGGGTACATGCTATTCGGTCCATTTGATCGGTATGATTGAGATTTGAGCAGAGTGGAAGACTCTTGAGAATGGTCCTAATGGATTCAAGATTTAAATGTAGCAATTGAAAATTTTCGAGATTTGTATATGGCAGGGTCGGGGATTCTTCATTGGATGGTGTCGAGACTCGCAGTATTTCTACATCATTATGGATTCTACATTCAGTATCAGGAAGTTAAGATTAACAACTTTAAATTCACAGAAGGCCTCTTTAGAATGGGTATCTCGGTTGTGGTACTTTTGGGGTGTTTAAGAGAGCATTCAGTGACTTATGAGCCTTAGGGCGATGTGGTTTTATGCTAGGGTCTCATGTGGTGAGTCTTGGTTGAGGATTGTGGTATTATGGTGAGGAAAAGTATCAATTTGAGGTAATTCAGAAGGAACTCGGAGAATTAGGACAACTTGGTAGTAGGTTGGATCGGCACAATAATGGATATAATCGGTTCCTTGGGTACTTATGATGTGGCTAGTCTCTACAGATGTTTTATGACGAGACTCTTGGGTTTTGACGGTCTGCGTAGCTTGTTTGAGTTAGAGGGATTCAGTCCTGACAGTTTGGTTATGTGCAAACGTGATTCAGAGAGTTCTTGACGGTTTCTACCATGGTTTAAGATGTATATTTCCTGCTAGTGTGTGGGACATGTTGTGTATTGTGATTTTCTCATGGATCGGGTCAAATAGAAAGTTATTGGCTAATTAAGTATGTAGTGGCTTGTGATTCGGAGTGGATTACGAAGTTCTCATATTTTTCATATGATGGAATGGCATATGTAGTGTGTTGTGTGGGATTGAGATTTGCATGTACAAGGTCACGGTTCAGTTTTAAAGGGAAGGACATGAATTCTTAGGCAGCATGGACGATCTCATATGACTAGATAAATGATATTACTATTAGACATAGCTTGATGAGGGTGTAAGTTTCAGAAGGGGAACTGTGTTTTGATTTATGGATACTTTATTGGTATTGTGGCACTCTTCTAGTTGATCGTCTACTAATGTTCAAATTTTGCTTTGTGGCACAGAAGAATTTTAGAAGTATTCCTTGTGTGATGATCGCGTATGAGAGATGTGTCAGATATTCAGGCAGTGGATTTGGGGTCAGATATGGTGATTCGTGTGCTCTATGAATTTGGAGATTGGGAGTTTTCATAAGTAGATCGTTCGTGGTTGTGGACTGTGAAAATATGGCCAAAGCTAGTCAAAGGATGGTATGTGTAATGGGTAAGTCATTGTGGATCTTCGGAGGGTTGTTTATCTATTTATGAATGACTAAAGTTGATTTGGGGGCCCATTGGTAGGTTCAACTAGGATGTGTATTCTACACCAGGTCGGATTGGTTGGCTCCATATTGCTATTGTTGAGGGATGTGCCATTCGGCTGTTGCCGAGCTTATTCGTGTTTTGAAGTGATTTGTGAGTTACTCTTCTATGTTACGAGGAGTTGTGATTCGTTGGTTATATGCACATATGGTGCGGTTTTATTTGGGCATTACAGTGGAATTTGAGCGAGATGAGTATTTGGGTACTACATGATTGATTGCGCGTTGGCTATGTTCTTTTCGGATTGTGGTATCATGTTGTTTGCTCTAGTTATGGTAATGCACTTTGGGTATTGGATGTCGAATCTCGCGTGGTTATTGGTTTTGAGCAAGGCAGCTCGAGGTATGTAATATGGACCAGCGTTTGGATGGGGTCACGCATTGCGACAAAGTTATGTTGAATATGATCCTTTGTATTGGATTCGAGTGTTTTGGTTCTACGGTATGTGCTAGGCTCTTAGCATGGCGTTGTGATGGTACTTGTTAAGCTGGCGGGACAGTTCTCTCGTTTGAGTCATTTTCATGATTGAAGACATTTGGAATGTTGCTAATTGTTACACGGGTTGCACGGGTTGTACGGGTTATGGTTTTAGATTGTATTGATGTGTCATGCCACTAGAGTGAACGGGTTGGACGAGATGAGGTCATTGAACCTAGGATGGATCCTATCGGATTTGATTGTGGTATATTTGGAAGGATAATATCAAAAGTCGGCTTGGAAATCTGCTATAGTTCTTGTCGGAGGAGAGGGAGCTCCACGACATGTTGATATGGTGAATGGTTATGAGTTTATGCGTGTTTCTTTCATCATTGGTAGTGTATGAAGGTTCTAGAGCGAGGCTTTATTTGATAAGAGGTTTGTTACCGGCATTGGATTGTTTGGAGCAGCTACTGTGGTTTGAAGATATCGTTATGAGTATTTGAGTTATGCGGTATATAATGTGATTACATCTTGGGTTGTGGTGAAAACTTGATATAGCTTATTCAGACTCGACAGTGTGTAGATGTAAGTTTCTGATCTTATAGAAATTCCGTATGTTGGAAATTTGATTCTAAGGCTTATAGGTTAAGGTCAGAGTAATAATTTTCAGTTATGTTGTGTTATCAGACCTATATGGGATAGGGTGACATGGGATCACCCCCGAGTATGTGCATGGTAAGGTTACACGGTGATTTGATGGCTTTTGACAAAAAAAACTTTTGGCACGTTCGAGGACGAACATTTGTTTAAGTGGGGGGGGGGGATATAACGACCCGACCGATCGTTTTGAGCATTTGCACTTTGCTCGGTTATTTGAGGGTATGAGTAGCACCGTATGATGCATTATGACTTATGTGCATCATCGTATTTGGTTTTCAGGTTATTCAGAACTGATTTAGAAGAATGATTCTCAGCTAGAAACTTTAAATTTGAAAGGTTTGGCCAAGTTTGACTTTTTAGTATCTTGGATTGGATTTCTGATGGTTCAGTTAGCTCCGTTGGGTGATTTTGGACTTAGGAGCTCATCCGTATTGTGATTAGGAGGTCCGCAGTAGAATTTGGCTTGAAACCGCGAAGGTTTGAAATTTTGGAAAGTTTGACTGGGAGTGGACTTTTTGATATCGGGGCCGAATTCCGATTCCGGAAGTTAGAGTAGGTACGTAATATCAAATCTGACTTGTGTGCAAAATTTGAGGTCAACCGGACGTGATTTGATAGGTTTCGGCATCGGTTGTAGAAGTTGAAGTTTCAAAGTTCATTGATTTCGAATTAAAATGAGATTCGTCGTTTCAATGTTGTTATATGTGTTTTGAGGACTCGAGTAGGTCTGTGTTGTGTTATAGGACTTGTTGGTATGTTTGGATGGGGTCCCGAGGGGCTCGAACGTGTTTCAAATTGATTTCGGACCATTTTTCCTTCATTTTCCACTGCTGTATTCTGCTGGTTTCTGGCGTCTCAGTCCTTCATCGCATTTGTGAGGCAAGTGTCGCGAACGTATAGCGTATTTTGATGGCAGTAGCATTTCCTTTATCACGTCTGCGAGTATTGGTCCGCGTTCGTGTAAAGTTGAGGTAAGTCTTCTTCGCGTTCGCATACGAGGGATCGCGTTCGCGTAGGGTTGAGCTGGGAGCTGGAACTGGATGCCTTTCTTCATCGCGTTAACGTAGTTAGAGCCACATTCGCGAAGGTATGAGTCAGTTGTGAGTCTCGTTCGTGAGGTGTTTACCGCGAACGCGAAGTGTATTATGGTGGCAGATTATTTTGTTCATCACGAACTTTATGGTATTGCCGCGTTCGCGAAAAAGGATGTCTTGGCAGAAGTATAAAGTACTCTATTTCAAGGGTTTCAGCCATTTTCACATTTTTGAAGCTATGGAGCTCGGATTGAGGCGATTCTTGAAGAAATTTTCACCATATGAATTGGGGTATGTATTCTCTACTTGGTTTTGGTTATATTCTATGAATCTATTTTCGATTTTAGCTTTTGGTTGATGAATTTTAAGGAGGAAATTGGGGTTTTGGCCTAAAGTATCATAAAATGAAGTTTTGAGTTTTGAACATCGAATTAGAGTCGGAATTAAGTGAAACTAGTATGGTTGGACTCGTAATTGAATGAGTTATCGGATTTTGTGAGTTTTGCCGGGTTCCGAGGTGCGGGCCCGGATTTGATTTTTGGCCGGATTTGGGATTTGATTTAGGATTTGATCTTTATCATTTGGAGCTGTTTCCTTAGGCTTTATTTGATGTATTTGAGTTGCTTTTGCCTAGTTTTGAGCCTTTCGAAGGTTGCTACGCATATGATGGAACTTTCGGAGCATTGCTTCGCTTGCTCGGTATTGGAATTGGCTTGTTCGAGGTAAGTATCTTTTCTAAACTTAGTGCTGAGGGTATGAAACCCCGAATTACGTGCTATGTGATTGCTAATGCGGTGACGCACATGCTAGATGACAGGCGTGTGTGCGTGCACCCTGTGATTGAGACTCCATTGTTTACATGGCACTGCTTAGTGGCCCTATTTTGTTGATATTTGTGTTTCATCGTGTGATAAAGTAACTGAGTTGTTAATCACGCTAGATATCATTTTTTGGTTTCATGCTGATATGGTTAGGACCCATAGTAGTCGTTTCTTGTTGTCATCTTACTGATATCATTGATATTTCCTACTCAGTCATATTCATGCATTCATATCATATCTTAGTCTCAGTTGTTGTTTATTGATACATCATATCATTATTGTCGGGTTAGTTTTATGACATTGTGAGCCTGTGAGTGAGACTGGAGAGATTGATGACTGAGAGAGGCTGAGAGCCTGATTTTGAGTGGCAATTATGGGATCAGGCTGCATGCCACAACATGTTATGTTGATTTATGCCTGGATCTGGCTTATGATAGCACTTGGGCTATAGGAGCCCCTCCGGAGTCTGTACACACCCCCAGTGAGCGCGGATGATATTATTGAGGGATGGATTTCCCTCGACATGGATTTGTCCGAAGTACTTGATACCTAGAGATGGATTTCTCTACAGGGTTAAATTGCCCTTTTTTATCGGTACTGGGTGACTTATAGTAAGTGTTGTATATATTCCGAGATGGATTTCTCTGGGCTGTATGGGCCATATACAGTACCGAGTGGTTGAGCATGATGAATGGAAAGTGTGAGACAGTGAGATTGAGTACTCTGAGAGTGTGAGTACATGATTCATCTTTGAGATACATGGCATTGGCATGTGCACATGACATACATGCATAGAGATGCATCTTTTCTCATGATGTATGATATCATGTCATTTATGACTTTTACACACATTCATATGTGGACATAGAGAGGTATTTCATACTTGTTATCTGGAAAGAAAACGAAACATCTAATTTATTATGGAAAGGATTTTTGGAAAAATTTACAGTTTTCAAACTATCTCATATTTTACGACGATTATAGTAAAGGATTTGAGTTTTCACTGATATTTTTGAAAAGTGAAACTATTTTCGGAAAACTGTGAAAACCTGAGCATTTTTATCTCTGAGTTACTTTCCTATTTATATGTTCTACGTTGCTATGAACTGCTATTGGTTATTGGTATTTGACCTGACCTATGTTAAAAGCTTGTCACTGCTTTCAACCTAAGGTTAGGTTTGTTACTTATTCAGTACATGGGGTCGGTTGTACTGATACTACACTTCTGTACCTTGCGTGCAGATGTTGGTTGCTGATTGTTGCTGTACTCGATGGTTGCCAGATTTGAAGATGTACCTGCGTTCCTGTTGTAACTGCCTCTTGTTCATGGTAGCCTTAGATTAATAAAAACTCAGTTTATGTACTTTTCAAACAAGAAGATGTATTTACTTCATATCAGCTTTATAAATTCTATTCTTAGAAGCGCATGATTTGTACTACCAGTCCTTGGGAAAGGTTTAAGATTCAGATAATTCCTTTGTTTGATTGTCTTATTACTATTATTAAAATTGGACAGTTATTAGTTGGCTTATCTAGCGGATTGGGTTAGGTGCCATCGCGACTCGCATATTTTGGGTCGTGACATTAATTTTAGAGGCGGATCCAGGATTTCGAAAGGATTGATGCAAATATGAAGAGGTAAATCCAAGATATAAATTTGACGGGTTTAATCTTTAGATTCTTTCCATTGCATCTATTACATTTTGAAACTATAAGTTTAAATTCTTCTAATAATAATTTTTACATACATATCTATGTTCCATGTGTCAAACATGTTGGAATCAGTTGAACTCATTGACTATATGCTACAATATCCACTACTATTAAATTTGATATAAACATTTGGTTTGAATATATAAAATTTATGGTACCAAAAGGAGAGTATGGATTTTAATGCAGACACAAGTAAAAATTTTGAAAGATTAAACCAAAGAAAATAAGAAAGAAAGGAAAAACACTTAGTTAAAACACAAGAAGAGACACCAAACACGCCCATCCCCATGGGTGAGTCCAAATCTAAAAAAGAAAGGAAAAATAACAAGATAAACATAAGATTTGAACTTCCAATCTCACATAGAGAGGTACACTCAATTACCAATGTATCATATAATAGTTTGAGCTTGAGTGCATACATACATACATACATACATACATACATACATACATATATATAGGGAGAGGACAATGGATTAACGTGTCCCAAGAACCTCCTAAATATGCCCTGCTTATTTTATACAACTAGTATTTGGGTACGCGCGTTGCATGTGTAACTTGTCTCAATAAAGCTTTTTTAAAAAAAATTCAAAAAATATTATATTATTAATTGTATAACAAAATATTGATATTATAAGAATTGAAAATATAACATTCAAAAAAAATCAGAAATAGACACATGATATGATTTCAATCTCAATTTTGATTTAATCAAAGTTACACCTTATACGCAAGAATGCCAAAAGAAGAAATAGTGATATATATTTTAATTTGACTTTTAAAATTAGTAATTTAATTGAATAAATATACTTAACTAAAAAGATTTTAATTAGAGTGCTTTGATGAACCCTAAATTTCATTCTAATTTCCTTTATTAAAAGACTTATATCAGTATAAGGTGTATACATAGTTTGGATTGATTCGATTTTTTTATTTAGAACAAAGACTTGAAACTTGCCTAACCATTCCTTACGTATTTAAAATAAACTGAAAAACTCAACAAAAAAAGTCCTAAATACTAGAAAAGTAATTATAATTAAATTTTTAGTTGATTTTAAAATCTTGAGTAATAAAAAAATAATAATTTTAAATTACAGGTTTTTTAATGTGAAATATATTTTTAAATAAAAAATTATTTATAAATTATAGAGATACTTTTAATAATTTCTGACGTAAATCAAAAAATATAATAGATGGTAATAGTTCAATAATGGAAGAATTTAATGGAAAATATTGTCACGATCCAAAATCTCACCCGTCGTGATGGCGCCTATCGTGGTACAAGGCAAGCCTCAACTCAACATCTCATCACAGTCGAACATTTAAATAAAGACCGAAGTATTTAATATTAAATAAAACCTTTTATAACAGAATATAACTCCAAAAGTACTAAACAATCCATCCCCAAAACCCGGTGTCACTGAGTGCATGAGCATCTAAATGATAACAACATCCGACTGATAAAACACTATCTGGAAATATAGAACAGTACAACATGAAAGCAAATGAAGGTCAAGGTCAGCGAACGTCATGCAGCTACCTCAATAGTCTCATGAGTCTGACTCCTCAATCAGCAACCGCCGTGACCAGAAGTGTCTAGATCTGTACACGAGGTACAGGGGGTAACGTGAGTACACCAACTCAGTAAGTAACAGAAATAAATAAGGAATTGAGAAGTAGTGACGAGCTATGCAAATACAGTTATCTCAATAACTTTCAAATAAGAGTAGTCATACTTTCAATTTAACAGTTTAAATCACATAAGTACGTACTCAATAAACCAGATATCAAATTTGACTAAGTAGTAAATAATATCTTCCAATAATTTTCAAAACAGTGATATGACATCTACGATGCAACAGTAATGAAGTAAATGTATTTTCTGAGAATAACAGTCACTCTGTCCTCCCATTCACTCTAACATCACAATCACATTCACTCATTCCTCCCAGTCGCTCAGCACTCGGCACTCGCACATAGCACTCGCACTCAGTAGGTACTTGCGCTCACTGGGGGTGTACAGACTCCGGAGGGGCTCCTTCAACCCAAGCGCTATAAACTGCACGGACAACTCACGTGCTATAATAATATAGTATCTGGATCTGCACGGACAACTCACGTGCAACACGGACAACTCACGTGCTATAATATAATATCTGAATCAGCACATACAACTCACGTGCTGTATGGACAACTCATGTGCTATAATATCAATAACCTCTCAACAAGGCCCTCGGCCTTACTTAGTAATCAATCTCTCCAGTCTCTCGGGCTCTCGAAAATCATATAAACAGCCCAAACAAAGGTAATGTCATGTATCAACAATGAACAGCAAGAGACAGAGGCATAATAAGCAAGAAAAACTATGGATGAGTACAAAACATCAATTAGCAGTTAATTCAGCAAGTACACGACCTCGCAGGTCTCAACAGTGATCACATAAGGCTTAAATATGATTTCTAACATGAAGTACAGTCAATTTCTATGAAAACAGAGGAAGCATGTATTAAATAGTAGGCCAATTAATTCCACAGTCTCGCGGGACGGACCAAGTCACAATCCCTACGGTGCATGCCCACACGCCCGTCACCTAGCATGTGCGTCACCTCCAAAATAGTCATACGACACAATGTCTGGGGTTTCATACCCTCAGGATCAGATTTATAACCATTACTTACCTTAGTCCGAGCAAAATCCTACTCCACAATGCCCTTGCCGCTCAAATAGACCTCTGAATGCCTCGAATCTAGCCACAATAATTCGATTCAACCAATAAAAATATAGGAATTAATTTCACATGGAATTCTACATTTTCCATTAAAAATCCGAAATTGCACAAAAAATTCGCTCGTGGGGCCCACGTCTCGGAACCCAACAATAATTATAGAATATGAACCCCCATCCAACCACGAGTCCAACCATATAAATTTTACCAAAATCCGACAATAATTCGGCCTCCAAATCATCAAATCTTATTTTCAAACTCTTCCAACTAAATTCATAGATTTAATGCCAAAACTAGTAATAGATTTGGGTAATCTAACCAAAATTTAGTCAAGAATACTTACCCGGTTGTTTTATTTGAAAATCTCCCGAAAATCGCCTCTCCCTGTCCCATTTTTAGAACTTAACAATCTATCCAGAATTTTCGTGTTTACTGTTCACGCGAGTTACTGTTCATGGATACTATTTACGGATATTGTACATTGATACTGTATACGGATATTGTTCACGCATGTGCGGTCACTGTTCACGCATGTGCGGTCACTGTTCACACGTGCGAAAAATGCAGAAGCTGCCCAGAAAATTTCAGCAGCTAAATTCAAGTCCGAATTGATCCGTTAACCTTCTGAAATCCACCCGAGGCCCTCGGGACCTCAACAAAATACACCAACAAGTCCTAAAACATCATAAGAACTTAGTCGAAATCTCAAATCACATCAAGTAATGTTAAAATCGCGAATCACACCCCAATTCAAGCCTAATGAAACTAAGACCGTCCAACTTCTATATTCTATGCAAAAACCTATCAAATCCAGTCCGATTGACTTCAAATTTTGCACACAAGTCATAAATGACATAACGAACCTATGAAAATTTTCACAACTGGATTCTGACCCCGATATCAAAAAGTCTACCCTCAGTCAAACTTTCGAAAAATCTTCTATTTTCCAACTTTTGCCAAAATGCGCCAAATTATCCTACAGACTTCCAAATCCAAATCCGAACATGCGCCTAAGTCCAAAATAACCATACGAAGCTATTGGAATCATCAAAAATTTAATCCGGGGTCATTTGCTCAAAAGTCAGATCTCCGGTCAAACTTAAAAAATCTTTAGCCTTAGATTTCTAGATTCCGTTAATTGTCGATAATTTGATCTAGGAACCTCCGAATTCGATTTCGGACATATGACCAAGTCCCAAATCACGATACGGAACTACCAAAATGTTCAAAACTTGTATCCGGGTTCGTTTACTCAAAATGTTGACCAAAGTCAACTTAGTTGAGTTTTAAAGCTCTAATTCACAATTTAATCCATTTTTCACATAAAAACCTTCTGAAAAATTATACGGACTGCGCACGCAAGTCTAGGAATTATTGATAGTGCTTTTCAAGGTCTTAGAATACCGAGATAATTATTTAATTTAAAGATAACATTTTGGGTCATCACATTCTCCACCTCTAAAACAAACGTTCGTTCTCGAACGTACTAAGAATTATTCTCAGGTTGCAAGACGATTTTACTTTTACACAAATATTCGCGGTTGATCCCACATTACTGCATTCAACATAAGTCTGACAATACCATTTCAATTGAGATTATTTCCTTTATCCATATTTGTAAACTTGAAAACCAAATTTTTTACACTCTAATCATTTCCAGAAAGGTCTGATTTTCACGTCAACACACGATATTAGTCTCGACTGGCTATAGCAACTCATGCCTATGCACCGATCAAATATGGGGTATACATTCTCCCCCACTTAGGGTCATTCATCCTTAGATGAGAAGTAGAGCATGTCCTTAAACACATAATGTAACTTATCTCTTTCTTTGCACATCTCAATATCCCAAATTCTTCTAACTCCCAAATTTTTCAGAAATTTCGGCAGAGTCTCCCCTGTAATTGGGCCTATCCACCTGCCAGAGTAACACTAAAAGAACTCCTAACAACATGTCCACAACCCAACAAAGCACCACAAAGTATATATTAATAACACTAATCTCCGCATTACAAGCACGTCATTATCACAATGATATCTTGACATGAAACACATCATATGTATGACCATAACTACATCTCTGGTCTTAATAGTTGTTCATAAAAGATTACAACATCACCAATTAACCTCATGTTAACAAAATCGCATTTCAAAACTCCAGTTTACTAACAACGAGGCATGAATATCTCATAACTACTTACCCGAATTAACGAGTAACAATTTACATCCCCCGAGCACTCACCTCGTAGTCTAAAACTCAATAATTACAATACAAATATGGCAAATTATACACAAAGATATTCATACAAGAATTTTCAAATGAGTCTAATAGACATGACTCCCTATAAGTACTATAGTACAAAGTTTAATTTCACAAATGGAGCATTTAAACACATTATTTTTTTAAAAAAATTTCACCGCAAGGACCTCGTCCTTATATAACATCTACCACAACTTGTAGCCGGTTTAAATATTTCTTATTATATAAAAGACGAGGATCTCATCCTCAACTCTGTACCACAAGTAATATGCACATCGTGCCAAATTGGAACATTCCATTTTCTTCTTTTGAATAATTTTCCGTTTAACAAAATCACAACACATCATGATAGACATAGCTATCTCCATCGAATTCCCAACATGAGTATTCACATAAGTAGATTTCAGAATTACAAAGTTCACTCATAAGTGGAGCACAATAGGAGGACTTGCCTCGATACTCAAAACTGAATCAAGTTAAGAAAATTGTTGCTTTATAATAATTTGAGACCGTACTTGTAACGACACTATCTGATGTTGCGACCGCAGCCATACCATAGAAATATATCAACAAGTTTGGTCTCCACCTCTAGGAGTCTCACCTCCACCTCTAACATCCTGACCCCTACCTCTGGCTGGTCATTTAAGTGGAGTAGTAACTACAATGGGGCACGTAGCCTGAGTGCTTTAATAAAATATGTTTGTCCCAAGTCTAGGACAATTTTCCCATGATGTGCCTAGTACTACCACATTCATCACAATCCCTTTGAGGGTTCAACTACTCATACTGAGTCTATGCTAGATAACTGGAATAACCATTATACGAAGCTCGTGTCGGTAGTGAATTAAAAGAACTTACTGGAGCACCTTGAGTAATCAGATATATTGACTGGGCTGGCCGGCTACCCGAGCCCCTGTCATAATGATTTGTAGTTGTAGAGTAGAATCCGCCAAATTCATTAAAACCTAGAGACCTATTGGTCTCCTTAGCTTCCTCTTTTCCTCATCCAGAACACATTCTAATATTTTGGCAATTTCTACCACTAGCCGAGATGAAGCATCAACCTGCAGCTTCCCGAGTTGTACAAAATTTCAATATCATAATTGAGTCCTTTAATGAGTCCGTGGACTCGCTCTCTAGCTTAGGAACCAAAGTAGGAGTATGCTGGTTAACTTATTGAACCTGATGACATATTCTGACACTGTCGTGGTGACCTGACACAACCGTTCAGACCACATATACCACATATTACAAAGAATCCGAGAGACAAACTCCTTTAAAAATATTTCTGAGAACTGAGCTGAGTAGGTGGTGTTGCATTAGCTAGTCTGCCCTCTTCATGGGCTTACCACAAACACCGACGACTAATTTCTTCTTTTGCTATGTTGACTCGACACTGGTGAACTAACCTATTTATTCATATACTCTTTGATTCTTCTTTGGGGTAACTCTTTCCCCTAATTATGCACAATAATCACAAAAGTATAGCTCCATCAAGATAAATCTTGGCACGAACTACATAGTCTAGAAGATCGTCAACCACTGTATTTTCTCTGAAGCACCCCAAAATCTGCAACCTTGACTTCTACACTGAGCAAACATTCTGTAAATGTAAAGTTATTTTTTTCTAACTCCTTTGAAACTGAAGTATTGGATTATTAAGAGGCAGACATACCACAAGTCCTAACCTTATCCCCTGCATGTCTTAAGCCTTAAATATGTGTAAATTATTGGGGAGCCTTTTAGTACCATATATATATACATTTCAGGTCAAGTCTGATATAACATATGACCATTCGATCCATTCATTGATAGTAGACATCCCTATTTGGCGGGAAGTTATGGGTCACAACGTCCAATAATCTACAATGTTGACCTTTGTAACTCATATAAATCAACCAGACACCAAGGTCCATTGCACCCCTACATGATTCACTGGGTGATCTTTTCAATGCGTCCACATCTTCAGACAAAACCATTATGGGTCTAGTAAATACATAATCTTTCCACCACCTCTTGGCGGAACCCGTCATCTGAAACACAGTAAAATCAACCCCCACTGCTTTCAACTATTCCCATGTTCTACGATATTTCATAGCAGCGGTTGAGAAAATCATGTGGGTCCACAGAAGGTGTACCACTGAAATGGACTGGAAATAGCTTGGTAAATTGTCCAATCTCAGCAAAGCCTCAAAAGACAAGGCAAGCCTCTCATCGGCCAGTGCCGCAATAACTGGTTGAGCTACCCCAACTAGATGAGATTAAGCTAAATCCTTCATAAGCTCATGCAACACAACCCATCTAATTCCTCAAACCATTTACAAATCTCGCATTCACCCTCAAAACAATCAATCTAACTCTCATACGCGATCCAAACTCAAACTGCAACACGTATATTTCACTGGTAAAAGACGAATGCCAACCAACAACATAAGGATCACACAAACTTCAGAACATCCTGCAGGAGATAATCCACTTGCTTAGCCTCAAATTGGTATCTCTCTATACTCTTGAATAATCATAACTATTACACAATTACTTAACCCCCCTCTGTGTCTGAAATCATACATAATATGGAGATTTACTCCGCTCCACAACTAAACTACACGATAGGTCCTTCAATACGCCCATAGCTCGAGGCCATATGCCAACTCAAGACAGAAGTCAAACACCCAATAATCCTTGCTACATCCTCAGCAAACTCTTCCCGTCACATTCGAACAATTTGAACACATCTCGCAATCAAATCATACTCACCCCTAGTCATCCAGTCACAAATCCCACCAGTAAGGACACAAACGGACATATAAGTCCCAAATGCACGTGCTCACACAATCGAAATCTCAGTACTCAAGCCACAGATAAAACCTGGCCTCAAGTCCTCCAGACTAGCCCAACATCACACACAGAAATCACATCCCGCACCTCATCCAGGGAATCACAAGCTGTCGATGCACAACAGATACCGAGCGCTCATGTGCGCACACGAATGCGTGGAAGGAATTCAAGGAATTATTCTTCAAGTTTAATCAATGTCGCACGATAAGAATTCAAGAACGTGGAATTTCCTAAAGGGTTCTGCAGCCTCTCGAAGATAAGTACAGACGTCTCCGTATCGATCCGCAAGACTCTACTAAACATGCTCATGACTCGTGAGACCTATGTAACCTAGTGCTCTGAAACCAACTTGTCATGACCCAAAATCTCATCCTTCGTGATGGCGCCTATCATGGTACAAGGCAAGTCTCAACTCAACATCTCAATACAGTAGAACTTTTAAATAAAGGCGGAAGCAGTTAATATTAAATAAAACTTTTAGAACAGAATATAACTCCAAAAGTACTAAACAATTCATCCCCAAAACGCGGTGTCACTGAGTGCATGAGCATCTAAATGATAACAACATCCGACTGATAAAACACTATCTGGAAATATAGAACAGTACAACATGAAAGGAAATGAAGGTCAAGGTCAGCGAATGCCATACAACTACCTTAATAGTCTCATGAGTCTGACTCCTCAATCAGCAACCGTCGTGACCAGAAGTGTCTAGATCTGTACACGAGGTACAGGGGGTAACGTGAGTAAACCAACTCAGTAAATAACAAAAATAAATAAGGAAATGAGAAGTAGCGACGAGCTATGCAAATACAGTTGTCTTAATAACTTTCAAATAAGAGTAGTCATACTTTCAATTTAATAGTTTAAGTCACATCAGTACTGTCACACCTCCTTTTTCGCCCGCGAGGGGGCACAGAAGGGAGTTTTTTCCAATTAAAGGACAATCGAAACGGGATTTGTTTATTTATTTCAGAGTCGCCACTGGGGAGATTTATGGTGTCCCAAGTCACCAGTTGAATCCTGAATCGAGGAAAGAATGACTCTGTTTAACAGTCCGCGAATCAGAAATCCGAATAAGGAATTCTGTTAACCCGGAAGAAGGTGTTAGGCATTCCCGGATTCCGTGGTTCTAGCACGGTCGCTCAACTATTATATTTGGCTTATTTATCTGATTTTTTTTTAACAATTAAGGACTTATATGCAAATTTAACTTTGACCCGCTTTATCATTATTATTATTATTATTTTGTACAAGAATTGCAACGTCGTGAAAACACATCTCGAATCACGTCACAACCAGTGTACACGTGATTTGTTGACGCATTTTGACTCCGCCAAGATTGGGATTTGGGTTACATAAATGCACACCCATATTTAAGAAAATACCCTTATTAAATATGCGCCTAAAGACTACGCATTGTTATACTTTTAGGTAGGACCGTGAAATTTACTAAACGGCCCATCCCGGAATCTAAGTATTTTAAAAAAAAAAAGATTGGAGGACCCTGCAAATTTTTGTATTGTTTATATTTTTTTAGCGAAATCCTCCCTTATTTTATGAATATCTTAAAATGACTACATTTTTTTATTATTAAATTTGTCTATAAATATAAAATCAATCTTTACATACTTAAAAATAACATATTAAATACTAGTTTAAAACAAATATTAGCGGAAAGGAATATTACTAAAATTGTAATTATAAATACAATATGGAATTGTCAAATAATTTTTTAAAAGAAACTAATTATCCCACAACCGAATTAAAATCATATTGTTAGATGACTTGAGCTATTGAAATTAATTATTTATAACTACTGAAAATTAGAAACAATCTTGATTACTAATGCGTATTTCTAAAATTTAATTAATTTAACCTTAACTAACCTTGTTTTAATTCAAATCATGTCCTAATACTTGATTCGCAAAAATTAATTTAAATTCATGTTTGAACTAAATTTAGCTACATGATTTCGATTAACTTAATGTTGGCGATACTAAAACCCTTATAAATAGTGAACTTAATCAATTTTGCCAAACTGATTTTATAAAGTCATTTTTACGTTATTTTCTTCTCATTCTAATTATTAGACAGTTTAATCAGTAATGAACATGCTTAAATATATACTACCTAATAATCAGGTTAAAGCAAAGCATTGTTTAATACATCACTACAATATGTCTAGTTATGCAAAACGACGGCGATTTACAGAATAATAATACATGAAATAACCTAAATACAATTAATAAAAAAAAGGAAAAGCTAAATTAGAAATTTAACATTCCATTCTTCATTTCAACTTACAAAATGCCAAAATTACAGTTGTGTACCTGGTATTGCCAATATAAGAAGAAGAAAGTCAGCAACGTAGTACGTAACACAGCAACAGCAATAATAACCAGCAATCCAGTCAACAGAAATCCCAGTAACAGATTTGAAAATCAAGATAAAAATCCAGAAATACCGACAACAAACAACGGACAGAAGCCAAGGGAATCTTTTCAGATTTGAAAGACTAATTAATGTTTAACCCTTAATTTCTGAACCCGTATATCAGAACATTTATCAGGTGTATACTACTCTCTCTTTTAATTTCCAGCTCTTTTTTTTATTTGTATTTTTTCTTTTTTTGAAAGTCTTAATATTTTTCGGAATTTTTCTTTTTCTCTCTTCAATCTTCAGCCCTCTTTTTTTTCTCTCTATCTTCTCCCTTTAAATCTGTCCAAGTCCCCCTATTTATTACTATCTTTCAGCAATTTTTAAAAATTAAAACCCACTATCTTCCACTCATCCCCCTTTTAATCCCACTACCTAATGTTTTGTCCCCCATTATATTAAACAAATACATTATCCTTCCCCATTATATCTTGTTCCCCATGTCTATATTAAACAATTGCATTATTCCACACCATTATGTCTTGTCCCCCACCATGTACTGTTTTATATTATTAAAAAATATTATTTAATCTTAATGGACAGAGCACTAAAATAAATAATTGTTCAGAATTTTAATTCCAAAATACCCCTCTCACCTTACTGAAATTACCATTTTAACCCTGAAAATACTGCAATTTACCAATCTACCCCCATCAGCTATAACCAATTCACCTAATCAATTCTAACCAAAAAATAGTAGCTATAACCAATTCCTAATCAAATTTTATGAACAAACTCAAACTAAATGATGAACAACAAAGAAACAACTGGAATTATTTTGATTGAACAATCTTTAAACAACAAATCTACTTTCAGATTCAACAACAATAGCAAACAATACATTCAAATCATGAGCTCAAATTCAAATTAAAACTTAAACAAAAATAAATAAACAGATTCAAATCACTAAACTCAAACAATCAATTGATCTTCAAATTAAATCCAACAAAATTACAACAAAAATACATGATTCAAACTAAAATCAAAAATTAAAAACTAAAATATAAACTCACATTAAATCACTGAATTAACATGAACTTCAAACAAAAAATGAACATGAATTATATGTCTCAATTAAACGACAAACATGTTAGATTCAAACGAACTGAAGAAATAATTAATTGAACTCAACTTAAATCTAGAAATATTATAACTAAACTAACAATTTCTACCTAAAAATAAACAAGAAAAATGAAACAAACTGAAGAAAATAACAAAACGATAAACATGAACTTAATATCGAACATATCTAATTTCAGATCCGAAAATATCAAACAAATTATGGACAAAAAATGAAACTTAAACCAACTAACCGGATCGTAACGATGATGAACTCGAACGAAAACAAATCTGCCCGGAAACAATTATCGCACCAAAATAACTCGACACCGAAGACGACCACGAACGGACCATCGAAGAAGATGGTCATTTGGAGTCATTTGAAAACGAAGCAGAAGCAGCGACGATGGGAGCTGGACGCGGAGCAGCTGCTCGACGAGCTTGACGCAGCCATGGCAGCGAGGATGAGATCTCATGGCTGTTTGGACGAGCTTGACGCAGCCATGGCAGCGAGAGATCTCATGGCTGTTTGGACGAGCTTGAAGACGCAGCCATGGCAGCGAGGATCTCGTCCATGGCTGGACGTAGCAGGAGCAGCAGCGACAATGACGAAGAAGAAGAAGCAGTGGGCAGCAGCGACAATGACGTGAAGGTGAGGAAGAAAACGCAACAGCAAGGTGACAGCCATACTGGACAGAGCAGAAGAAGAAGCAGCAACGAGGGAGATGATAAAGAAGAAGAAGGCGCAGCAGCCATGGGAGGTCGACGGAGCTCGATGAAGAGGTGGAGGGGTCGTTTAGGAGATGGTTCGTTTGGGACCTATAGGGATGAGGTGTTATTGGCTGAACGTAGCAGACGAAGCAGCAATGCAGTGGGGGGGAAAGCCATGGTTGGAGCTCGGAGGTCGTTTGGGGTGAGTCGAGGAAGAAGAAGAAAAGAAGGGGGGACGGGTAGTTTTTTTCAACAGTTAGTTTTAGGGTTTTGTTTTGAAATGAAAGATAGGGAAATAGGGGTGTTGGGTCTTTGGGGTTATGGACTAGGTTGACCCGGTTTGAAATGGACCGGGTCGTAGAGGAAGGTTGGGTTTATTTGGGCCTGTGGTTCAAAATTGAAGAAAAGGCCTAATTCCGATCTTCTTTATATTCTTGCTCTCTTTTCTTTTACTTCCTAATTAATAAAACTAAAATTCTAAATTAACTTATAAACTAAATTAACTTATCAAAAATACTAAATAATTCCAAATAACTATTATCGCACATTTAAATAGCAATTAACGATAAAATCGCACAATTTAGACGTTAAATGCTAAAAATGCAACGTACATATTTTTTATGATTTTCTCATTTTTGTAAAGCAAACTTAAATAAATACTAAATGAAAATGCGACATATTTTATATTTTTATTAATTTAAACAAATAAACATGCACAGACAAAAATACAAATAATTATACAAAAATTGCACACAAGGAAAATTGTTTTATTTTGAATTTTTGGGAGTGATTCTCATATAGGGCAAAAATCATGTGCTCACAGCTGCCCCTCTTTGTCCGAAAACACAAAGAGTTTTCGTGCAAAGATAAAGTGAGCGTATACGAGCGATTTTTGCCCGTTCGAGTACTCCGAGCGAAGCGTTTTTTTTTTTAAAAAAAGATTTGACCGGACCTTCGCTTCAAAGGTTTCCTACATATCCCTGGCAAAAAGGGAATCAGGTCAATGTAGTTCGGGAAGTTTTGGTAGCTGCGACTATCATGGGACTGCAATGTTACTGCTGTTGCATGCTATTACCACTGCTTACCGATCTCTTTGTTACACCGTGCTTAAAAGAAAAATCAAGAAGTTAGGCTAGACTACGAATTACAAGATCACATTTATCTTCCATTTGTTCTTGATGCCTTGCTTTCTTGTCGACTTGTGTTTCTTCCGGTGCTTTTCTTCCAAGAACTTGGGGATGACACTGGCCTTTTGCTTTTTTGAATACCAGTTTTCATCATTTTGCTCGGTCTACTGGGGATATGGCTTCCTTCATTAAGCTTTTCGGTGGTTCCTCTGGGGATACAACTCTCTTCATCAAAATATATTATGCCGGGGATTTTTGTTGTAACCTTCTGCCTTCCGGTGGGTTACTGATTTCCAGACCTGAAGTATAAGACTGAAAAATATTCCTCTCGTTATACAGGTGGGCGCCTGAATGCAAAAATGTGAAATGTATTCCCTCATTATACTGGTGGGCGCCTAGGACATGAAATGAAAAACAGAAGTGTATGCCCTCATTATACTGGTGGGCGACCTAGGACATAAAATGAAAAATAGAAATGTATTCCCGCATTATACTGGTAGGCGCCTAGGACATGAAATGAAAACAGAAATGTATACCCGCATTATACTGGTGGGCGACCTAGGACATGAAATGAAAAAACAGAAATGTATTCCCGCATTATACTGGTGGGCGCCTAGGACATGAAATGAAAACAGAAATGTATGCCCGCATTATACTGGTGGGCGACCTAGGACATGAAATGAAAAAATAGAAATGTATTCCCGCATTATACTGGTGGGCGCCTAGGACATGAAATGAAAATAGAAATGTATACCCGCATTATACTGGTGGGCGACCTAGGACATTAAATGAAAAAAAACAGAAATGTATTCCCGCATTATACTAGTGGGCGCCTAGGACATGAAATGAAAACAGAAATGTATACCCGTATTATACTTGTGGGCGACCTAGGACATGAAATGAAAAAAAACAAAAATGTATTCCCGCATTATACTGGTGGGCGCCAAGGACATGAAATGAAAACAGAAATGTATGCCCGTATTATACTGGTGGGCGACCTAGGACATGAAATGAAAAAACAGAAATGTATTCCCGCATTATACTGGTGGGCGCTTAGGATATGAAATGTAAAGATTGGAAAGTATTCCTCTCGTTATACAGGTGGGTGCCTAATGGTAAAGACATGAAATGTATTCCCTTGTTATACAGGTGGGCGCCTAATTGGTAAAGACATGAAATGTATTCACTTGTTATATAGGTGGGCGCCTAATGGTAAAGACATGAAATGTATTCCCTTGTTATACAGGTGGGCGCCTAATGGTAAAGACATGAAATGTATTCCCTTGTTATACAGGTGGGCGCCTAATGGTAAAGACATGAAATGTATTCCCTTGTTATACAGGTGGGCGCCTAATGGTAAAGACATGAAATGTATTCCCTTGTTATACAGGTGGGCGCCTAATGGTAAAGACATGAAATGTATTCCCTTGTTATACAGGTGGGCGCCTAATGGTAAAGAATAACTTGAATTTGTTTCCTCGATTCTCCGAGAAAATTTTCACTTGTGGCAGAAAATTTTCTACCCCAGTTCTGGCGATCTTTCTTATGGCGTGTCTTTCGGCCATCATCAACACTTTATTTTCCTGTTCAAATCATAGAAAATTTAGTTAGTTTTTTAAAAATATGGCGAGTGGTCATGTCACTCCTAATGGGGATGATTGTTCCCTTCCCCTTATTCCTGTTTGGCGTTCCCAAAACTTGTTGGGGATGATGTTATTTGCTGGGGATAACATTCTGCTGGGGATGGTTTTTCCATTTATCCCTTCCCCGTTCGGTATCTCAAAACTTGTTGGGGGTTATTTTGCTGAAGATGGATTTTCCTTTCTTCCTTTCCCATTCAGTGTTGTCCGACCACCTCGGAACTTGGTCGATAATCTGTCGGAGTTCTGCTGGGAATCCTCTTAGAACTTGGCCCACAATTTCCTTAACATGCTTTTTTTCGGTTCTTCCCCGTACTTTCCTTGCCCTTTTAGACCAATATTTTTCGGCCTTGTAACCAACGTCTTTTGTCTTATTGCCTTGTCTTTGGCATGTCCTCTTCACATTTTGCGTTGTACCATTTTGGCAACTGGTAGTAAGCTCTGAAAGACCTTTCTAAAAAAAATAAATTTCTGTAAAAAGTCTTTTAAACAAAGAAATGAAAAGATAGAAAAAGAGAAAATCTTTCTGAACAAATGATGGGGAAAAGAAAAGAAATGAACTTATCTGGGTGGTATAACCGATTCCAACGATCATGTCGTGCATTCCGGACTAATCAACCCGGTCTATTTGTGTCGACCAATTTTTCTGATGTCTTCACTTGCTGGGGATAAATAGGGGCCCACCTCTTTGCAAAATGCGGATCCTTTACGCCAATCTATCTTGTCGCCTCATAGTGCCCTTTGCGGGGTTTTCACTAATAAGACTCTCTCATTTCTCAGAGTTCCCATCGCCTTGTGGTGCCTGTGAAGGTTTTCACCGATAAGACTCTCTCATTTTGCTTCTCTCAACTTACGTCGTCTTATGGCGCCTGTGAAGTTTTTCACCGATAAGACTCTCTCATTTTGCTTCTCTCAGCTTACGTCGCCTTATGGTGCCTGTGAAGGTTTTCACCGATAAAACTCTCTCATTTTATTTTCTCAGCTGGGGATTGGAGTGTTGCCGGTAAGATTCTCTCTGCTGGAAATTCTTATGGCTATCAATTCTTTCAGCTCATGATCCTCATTCAGTCGGGGACCAGCATGTTATTCTCGGCTTTCATTTGCCTGTCTTGGCACCTCTAGGATACTGATCAGGAGGTCTTTTTTGGACATCAATATGGGTTTTATATGGGGCTTAAAAGAAAAGGATATAAAAATTCAAAATAACTTTTATGAGTAAAACATTACAACTCTTGGAATCAAACCCCTTCTTTTTTTTCAAAATTTAAAAACATAACTTCTGCCCCAGTTTTCTTGCTTGGGGAATTTTTGATTTTTGTTACATTATGACCAAGCCGTGAGGCGCCTACGTATCCTCTTTGAGGAATCAGGTCGAACGTAGTTCACTCGATTCCTTTGTTTTTCTTGCAACCTTCCCCTTTTTTTTTATTCTCCTCTTTTTCATTTTTCTTTTTCTTTTTCATTAATGATTCCAAGGGAGGGGTATAAAAGAATAAGTAAGGCTCAAAGGGGTAAAGCAAAGGTTAAAAGTGTTTGGATAGAAGAAAGAATTGCCTCCGTCATTTCATTATCCGATAAGCACTAAGTACAAACAAACAAATAAACAACAAAAGAAATTACACATAATATCTTTTGACTGCATCAGAATTGATAGCCATGTCGACGCATCTTCCTTCGACATCTGTCAGACGTAAAGCGCCGTTGGATAATACTCTTGTCACAATATACGACCCTTGCCAATTCAGGGCGAACTTACCTTTTGCCTCGATCTGATGTGGGAGGATCCGTTTCAATACTTGCTGCCCTACTTCAAATTTCCTAGGGCGCACCTTCTTATTGTATGCTCTTGCCATTCTCTTCTAATATAACTGACCATGGCATACTGCTGCCAATCTTTTTTCATCAATTAAGCTCAACTGCTCCAGTCGGGCTTTGACCCATTCGTCATCATCAATCCCAGCCTCAGCGACAATCCGAAGGGATGGAATTTCAACTTCTGCTGGTATCACTGCTTCAGTTCCGTATACCAACGAATAAGGCGTTGCACCTACTGATGTACGAACAGTAGTGCGATAACCCAACAATGCAAACAATAACTTTTCATGCCACTGTCTGGACCCTTCTACCATCTTCCTCAAAATCTTTTTTATATTTTTGTTGGCTGCCTCAACTGCACCATTCACCTTGGGATGATACGGAGTGGAATTACGATGTGTAATCTTGAACTGTTGACATACTTCTTTCATCAAATTGTTGTTAAGATTAGCACCGTTGTCCGTGATAATCACTTTTGGGACCCCAAATCTACGGATGATATGGGAATGAACGAAATCAACCACCGCCTTCTTGGTTACCGACTTAAAAGTTTTGGCCTCAACCCACTTGGTGAAATAATCAATGGTGACCAGAATGAACTTATGACCGTTGGAAGCTGCTGGCTAAATCGGTCCAATGACATCCATGCCCCAGGCAACAAATGGCCATGGTGCTGATATTGTATGCAACTCTGTTGGTGGAGAATGGATCAGATCTCCGTGTATCTGACATTGATGGCATTTCCGCACGAAATTGATACAATCACGCTCCATAGTGAGCCAATAATACCCTGCTCGAAGAATCTTCTTTGCCAATACATATCCGCTCATATGTGGCCCACAAACTCCAGCATGTACCTCTGTCATAACTGTCGTGGCTTGACTGGCGTCTATACATCTCAGCAATCCCAAATCTGGGGTTCTTTTGTACAACACTCCTCCACTGAGGAAGAATCCATTTGACAATCGCCGAATGGCTCTTTTTTTTATCTCCGGTGGCCTGCTCCGGGTATATCCCCATTCTGAGGTATTCCTTGACATCATAAAACCATGGTTCGCCATCCATTTCTTCTTCTATCATATTGCAATAAGCATGTTGATCACGAACCTGAATATGCAACGGGTCAACATGGATCTTGTCTGGATGGTGCAACATCGATGCTAAAGTGGCCAAAGCATCAGCAACCTCATTGTGAATTCTCGGGATGTGTCTGAACTCCACTGATCGAAATCGCTTGCTCAGATCGTACAAACATTGTCGATATGGTATAAGCTTTAAATCCCGTGTTTCCCATTCACCCTAGATCTGATGTACCAGAAGGTCCGAGTCTCCCAAGACCAAGACATTCTGGACATCCATGTTTGCAGCTAAACGTAAGCCCAGAATGCATGCCTCGTATTTAGCCATGTTGTTGGTACAATAGAAACGTAGCTGAGCTGTAACAGGATAGTGATGTCCTATTTCAGAAATAAGTACTGCTCCTATTCCAACTCCTTTTGCATTCACAGCCCCATCGAAGAAAAGCTTCCACCCTGGTTCCTCATTCAAATCTAACTCCTCTATATGCATCACTTCTTCTTCTGGAAAATACATCCTCAAAGGCTCGTATTCTTTATCAATAGGATTCTCAGCCAAGTGATCGGCCAATGCTTGAGCTTTCATGGCCGTCCTCGTCACATAGACAATATCGAACTCTTTGAGTAATATCTGCCATTTTGCCAATCTTCCTATGGGCATAGGCTTCTGGAAAATATACTTCAATGGATCCAGGCGTGAAATAAGGTAAGTAGTATGTGACGACAGATAATGCTTAAACTTCTGTGCTACCCAAGTTAGAGCACAACATGTCTTCTCAAGTTGAGTGTACTTATTCTCATAGACTGTAAACTTCTTGCTGAGATAATAGATGGCTTGCTCTTTTCTTCCTGTGATGTCATGTTGCCCCAACACGCAGCCAAACGAATTCTCCAGGACTGTTAGATAAAGGATTAATGGTCTCCCCGGCTCAGGCGGAACCAACACAGGTGGATTTGATAAATATCCTTTGATCTGGTCAAATGCGTCCTAACATTCTGTCGTCCATTCTATCACAGCATCTTTCTTCAGTAACCGAAAAATGGGTTTACAGGTTGCTGTGAGCTGTGCAATAAACCTGCTGATGTAGTTCAACCTTCCTAACAGACTCATTACTTCTGTTTTATTCTTTGGTGGTGGCAAGTCTTGGATAGATTTGATCTTTGACGGGTCTAGTTCAATACCTAGCCGATTGACGATGAATCCCAACATCTTTCCAGATGGAACACCAAAGGCACATTTAGCCAGGTTAAGCTTAATATCGTACCTTCTAAGTCTTTGAAAAAACTTCCTTAGGTCTGCTACATGGTCTTCCTGATGCTTAGACTTTATGATCACACCGTCCATGTACACTTCAATTTCTTTATGGATCATGTCATGAAACACATTAGTCATTGCTCTCATGTACGTTGCCCCAGCATTCTTCCAACCAAATGGCATCACCCGGTAGCAATTAGTTCCCCACGGCGTAATGAATGCCATCTTTTCCGCATCTTCTTCATCCATCAGAATATGATGATACCCAGCATAGCAATCTACAAATTATCCAAGCTCACGTCCGGCGCAATTGTCGATCAAGATATGGATGTTGGGTAAAGGAAAGTTGTCCTTTGGGCTTGCCCTATTCAGATTGCGGTAATCGACACACACCCTGATCTTCCCATCTTTCTTTGGCACCGACACCACATTAGTCAACCAATCAGGATATCGAGTGACACGAATAACCTTTGCTTGCAGCTGCTTGGTTACTTCTTCTTTAATCTTCACACTCATATCCGTTTTGAACTTCCTCAATTTCTACTTGACGGGAGGGCATGCCGGGTCAGTGGACAATTTATGAACCACTAAATCTGTGCTTAACTCCGGCATGTCATCATATGACCATGCAAAAACGTCTTTGAACTCAATAAGTGTTTTTGATCAATTCTTCCCTGATATTTGGTGCAATGTGGATGCTTATTTTAGTTTCTCTGATATCACCGTCATCCCCTAAATTGATGGCTTTTGTGTCATTTAAGTTGGGATTGGATTTTTCTTCAAACAGGCTTAACTCCCTATTTATCTCCTCGAAGGCTTCATCCTCATCGTATTCCGATTCATTATCATAATCGACATCTTGTATAGTTAGTTCGGAATTAGATTGATCCTTTAGACTAGGTTGAAGATCCGTTGTGCATGCCATGTCATTAGAACCAGTATGAAAAGAACTGTTCAGAAAAAGAAACGAAGGAAACAAAATTAAAAATAACATATAAAATAAGGAATAAAGAAGAAACTTTTTCGTTTTATTGAATTATGGGATAACAAGGTTTCACACTTTGTTGAGCAGTAATAAAAATAAAAAGGAATCTGGATTACAACCCTGGAATAATCCAGAAAACAAAAAAAGAAAGTCTGAGCCAACTACCAGGACTCCCTCCGAGTAGGAAGGGGAGTAGCTGTCCAATTGTTGACATTGGCCCTAGGCCCCACAAACTGTATGTCTGCCTTACTGGAACCCTCTCCAGCTTCTATTGTGTTGACATCTGCGAAAATTCTTTCTAAGCCCTCATCCAAATCTCCATCTGGCCCAATTAACGGTCCACGAATTTTCGGGACTGACGACCTTGTGACACCTACTCTAACAAAAGATCTAGAGAGACGCGGAACTGGCTTGGGAAGAACCCAAACTTTCTTCTTCATTTTCCGAGCTCTCTTTATATCTGCTGCAGTTGGTTTGAATCCCAATTCGAAAGTCTCTAAATTCTTGGGCAAAGAGACATGTTGAACAATTCCCTGGAGCTCAGCCCCCAGATCTTTTCCTGGCACGAACCCATTACTTAGCATCTCCGAAACTATCATGACAATTGCGGAAGCTATCCTGGGGTGTGGAATGCTTTTACCCTCGGGAATCTTGTTTGCTGACACTGCATCAAAACTCTGGTTAACCCAGGGACCTTTGTCATCGTTAGTTTCTGTGAATGGCACAATGGCACCTCCCATTGTGCACGTAGTGTCTTCCCCATGCAGCACGACATCTTGTCTGTCCCATTCAAACTTGACCATTTGATGCAATGTGGATGGCACTGCTTTGGCCGCGTGGATCCACGGTCGTCCCAACAAAAGGTTATAAGATACCGCGGCATCCAATACCTGGAACTCCATAGTAAACTCGACCAGGCCGATGGTCAACTCGAGTATAATATCCCTCACGGTATCTGTTCCACTTCCGTCAAACCCTCGGATACAAACACTGTTCTTGTGGATTCTATCATGGTCAATCTTCAACTGGTTCAGTGTGGATAATGGACAAATATTGGCACTTGAACCGTTATCCACCAACGCCCGAGTAACTGCAACATCTTCACATTTGACAGTCAAGTAGAGAGCTTTATTATGTTCTGTGCCCTCCACTGGCAAATCGTCATCAGAGAATGTTACCCTGTTTACCTCAAAAATTTTGTTGGCAATTGTTTTAAGGTGGTTCACTGAAATTTCATTGGGCACATGAGCTTCATTTAGTATCTTCATCAGGGCCCGGCGATGCTCGTCCAAATGGATCAATAGTGATAACAACGAGATCTGGGCCGGTGTTTTCTTCAATTGTTCAACAACGGAGTAATCCTGCACTTTCATCTTTTTCAGGAATTCCTCCGCCTCTTCTTATGATACGGGCTTCTTTGTTACTGCTGGGTTGGACCTTCTCAACTCCACGGGAGTAAAACACCATCCCGATCGAGTCAATCCCTGCACCTCACAACTATCCTCCTCCACTTGCTTTCCCTTGTACATTACCACTGCCTTTTCATACTTCCAAGGCATCGCCTTGGTATTAATCACTGGCAATTGGACTACCGGCTTTATGATGATTGGTTCCCTGTAGACCCCTTTCACAACAACTACGGGTGCAGATGATGCTCCCGATACTACCAACTTGGCTGGCTCTGGTTTCTTTGTAGCGGTGGATGGATTCTTCCCTAATATCACCACTGGCTTAACATCTTCCCCCTTCAACTGTACCCCTTCTTCCTCATCGATCGATTTTTCTTTCGGAGTGGCACGGATCATCATCACTGTCTGTGAGGGTTTCTTTGGCTCCCCTCTTTTGTGCACAAGCTCGATCATGTGGGCTTCGGGGTGCTTTGGCAATGGATTCTGGTTAATGTTGGGTGCCTCCGGTGCCTGTACCTCAATCTTATTGGTATCAATAAGATCTTGTATTGCATGTTTCAACCTCCAACATTTCTCGGTATCATGTCCAGAAGCTCCCGAACAATATTCACATCTTACCGAGTGATCCATATTTTGGGGTAAGGGATTTGGCAACCTAGGCTCAATAGGATTTAATAAACCCAACTGCCTTAATTTGTGGAACAAGGCAGTATAAATTTCTCCCAACTCAGTAAAGGTTCTTTGCCTCTGCAGTCTTTCATTTCTAGAAGCCGGATTCCCCTTGAAACCTGTCCCTGGAGGGTTCCTGTAGGCTCTTGGTGGTGGATAGGTGTTTTGTGGTGGTGGGTAGGTATTATGTGGGGGTAGGTATGTATTGTGGGGAGCTGGCACGTGCCATTGCGGGTGAGCCGGAGGTTGAGTATATGTAAGGGCTTGATGGACGGAGAAATGTTGTTCTTGTGGTGGGTAGTAGGGTTGTGGAGGGTAATTTGGAATGTGTGGGTAGTTTAGATGATGGGGTCTGGGTTGGTAATGAGGGGAAGGACCTCTAGATCTGGACCAATTGCCTGCCTCTATTGTCGTGACCTCCTCTCTCCTTTTCTTTCCGAGCGCACCTCCTGTGCCGCTCTGAATGGCCTGAGTCGTTGCCTTAATTGCCGAGTAACTCAGGATTTTATTGGACTTAAGTCCCTCTTCTATCATACCCCCCATCTTCACCACTTCGTTGAAGGATTTGTCAACTGACGTCACCAAGTGACCGAAGTATGTTGGCTCTAGAGTTTGTAGAAAGTAATCTACCATTTCTCCCTCTCTCATTGGAGGATCAACTCTGGCTGCCTGTTCTATCCATCGGAACCCAAATTCCCGGAAGCTCTCTCCTGGTTTCTTCTCAAGCTTTAGCAATGTGATACGGTCTGGGACTATCTCGAGGTTGTATTGGAAGTGTCCTGCAAAAGCCTGTGCCAGATCATCCCAGGTGTACCACCTGCTCGGATCTTGTCTTGTATACCACTCTAATGCCGACCCGCTCAAACTCTGGCTAAAGTAAGCTATCAGTAGCTCATCTTTGCCCCATGCTCCCCTCATTTTGCTACAAAATCCCCGTAGATGGGCCATAGGATCTCCATGCCCTTCGTATAAATCGAATTTGGGCATCTTGAACCCTGCTGGTAATTGGACGTCAGGGAAAGGGCATAGATCCTTGTAAGCCATGCTGAACTGGTTGCCTAACCCGTGCATGTTCCTGAAGGACTGCTCCAGGCTTTTAAATTTCCGCATCACCTCGTCCTGCTCTGGGCTCTTAGCCGGCTTTTCAATCTCCGCCGGGACCTCAAAGTGGGGATTATAGGTATGTGGCTCGGGTGCTTTGAATGTGAGTTCAGGGGGTAATATTGTGTATCGTGAGCCTGAAACAGTGGCTCACTAGATGATCTGTGCAATGGGGCTGGGGCAGGCGCCACAAAGACGGGAACATTTGGTAGAGGAGGATTCTGATTGAGTGGTGGAGCTTGGGGATCATAGGCCTCTCTTCCCTGATAGTAGTGATGGCTTGGGAAACTCGTTGAAGGACCGGGAGAGGGGTATTCTGGCGTGTGTCCTGGTTGGAGAGTAGGAGTAACAGTTAGTTCATGCCTCTTTTGGGCTTTAGCTAAGGCTATCTGCATTTCGTTCATTTCCAGCCTCATCTTTTCCATTTTTTCCATGGCTTCCTTCAGCATCTGATTTGCCGTCTTTTCCGACTCAACACTGTTGTCTGAACCAGTCATGCTTTCTGGTATGGGCCCTTTTAATCTTGTTTGATAATAGTACGGTGCCAGTACGCTTTAACAAGCTAACTGGTATAGATTGGAAAAGCAACAAACTTGTCAGTGTTAGAGTCTTAACAGATATTGTGATTGCACGTTGGGGGATGCAATGTTCTTAGGCAGTTAACCATTTCTAACATGCTTTTGCTCTGATCGCATGCATCATCCCGACTTATTTTATTTGTGCCTCTTTCGAGTGTTTCAGGGACCTTTTCTTTTCTTCTTCTCTCTCTCTTTTTCCTTTTTTTTTAATTAAGGTCGAATCCTATAGATATTGCCTACGTATCGTGACCCCGCACGAATTAGACCAGGCGTAGTTCATGCATCCGTAAAATAAAGACCCAATTTTACATTCTATTACCCAAATATGCTATTATAAACTGTTATTTGAAAGAACGAAATACAGACTCCACACTATTAACAATGTTTGAAGAGAACATAGGGGTAGACAGCAGACTCTGAAAAACAAACAAGTGCAGACTTGAACTAAGGATACATTAAAGCCTTGAATTTTGGTGCCCGCGAGGCATCGTTCGGCCTTTCTACGGGCTTTGGTGTATGATCCCTTTGTAAGCTTTTCAACTCATTCATGATCCGGTGGACGTAGCCCATGATGGAGGCAAGAAGGGTATCACGAGGTATTTTCTCACATGCTAGGCATCTCATGTAGATGTAGTGCCCAATCTCATCAATCCTACCCCGGATGTTATCCCTTTCCCCTAACAGTTGCTCTATTCGCCGGTTCTTTAGTCCCAGTACTTGAGCATTTTCGGCGGGTTGATCCTGAAACCTCTCCATTTGTTCTTCCATTCTGGCCATCACATCATAACAGCGCCTTCTGTCTGCTTGGGCATCTCGGATTTGTTTAAAGATCCGCTCCTGAAGAGTGGAGTTTGTTTCTCTTAATAGTCCAATGCTTATTTCAGAATCCCTTATGACTTGTTGTAGATGTTTTCTCCATGTCATTGTACCTTTTGCCCATCTGACCCGCATTATCGCTATGCAAGCCTCGGATCTCTCCAAATCCTCTTGGCTTTTGCTGACCTGACTCCTCAACTCTGCTATCAACCTCTCATTGGATCGACTTTTCTGTTGGTCACCGGCATTCTTTCTGTCTTGGCGGATTCGGGCTCTCAGGGCCTTGTTCTCTTGAATCAACTTGCTTTTCTCTCCTGTATCAGCATCAATTTGCAAGCTGCTTTGGTATTTTATCCCCTCAATTTGCTGTTTTAACTTGCCAATCTCGACCCGATATTCTTTCTCTTTTACTAGCCAATACCATTGTGCTTGCGATGATTCTACAAAGTCTTGGACGTGAGCTCTCTTAGTTGGTCTCTGGTGCTCAAGCTATCTTCTGTACCATGTGAGGTATTTTGGCGACACTTCGCCTTCGGCCCGGTGTTGTACACAAGTATCTACTTTCAGGGTTTGACATTCATTCCAGATTCTCCGAACGACTGCTTCAGGGAACTGCCCACCAGGCCCGATTTCGACCACATGGCCACTAAGATCCTCTTCCTTTGGGACTATTTGGTATCGCCTCAACTGTCTCAACACTCTGTATGGTGCGTAGGGCTGGATACTTTGGAGACCCATCAACAACAAATGAGATTCGGCGGCTGACATGTGTATGATTTCATCTATGGGTAGCCACCCAAATGCCCATTCTATCTAGTTTGCTGAGACGGAACACAACAGAGTGACCCATTCAACGACCCCTTCTGGCAGGCTAAACCCGTTGACCCTTGTGGAAACTCTTCTATACAAGTCTTTTGTGACGACTCACATTTCAGAAACTGAGGGTGATGACATAGGTGTTCTATCATCCACATTTGCAGTAGTACATTACAACCCTCAAATAAACCTCCTCCGGTTTTGCAAACAGTGAGAGCGCGGAAGATGTCTGCTATTATCATTGGTGCCAGAGTGCTGTTGTTTTGCTTGAGCAAAGTGCTGACGGCCCCAGCGACTTGTATGTTAATTTTTGCGTCTTTTCTCGGGAATACCAGAAGGCCCAGAAAGGCTACCATGAAAGCAATACACCTATGTCTTTCCCATTTCAGCTGGTTTTCCCCGCTGCAGATCTTTCCCTCGGGATTGTTGAACCCTCCAAAATGACCGTATCTGTCGTACAGGAATGCCAAACTACAAAAACCTTTAGATAATTCTGGGTTGTGTATAACTCTACGGATCTTCACAGTGTCTAAAAATCTGTGTATGGTCACGGTCCTTGGTGCAATAAGATACTGCTCTCTCATAGGGACTTTGGGACTCCCGATGTACCCTGCCAGTTCTTCCAGTGTCGGTGTGAGCTCAAAGTATGAGAAATGAAATACATTGTGTGCTAGGTCCTAGAATGAAATTAGCGCCCTTATAATGTCCCCTCTCGGAACAATGTCCAGTAACCCAAAGGTGGCTGCTTATGCAAAGTCAGCCTTCCAGCGCCCCTTTAGGGAATGTTCGGCTATTTTTGCAAAATGGCATCGCCTGACTCTTTTATAAAAGTGGCAACATTTTGTCATTTTTTCTTTTCTGGTCGTTTTTGCAAAATGGGAAGTTGGACCCGATGAGGGTTGCCTACGTATCTCACACCCTGTGAGAATCAAACCGGTGTAGTTCGGGTGATCATGAATAAAGTAAATAAACTAACTCTTTTTTTTTATTTATTATTATTTTTTTATTTTATTTTTTGAAGGAAAGACTTATAAAGAAGAAAAAGAGCATTTTTGCAAAGAAGGATTTCTAAAGAAAAAAAAATTAAATTTTTTTTTCGAATTTTGAAAGAAAAACTTCTAAAGAAGAGCTGTCACACCTCCTTTTTCGCCCACGCCGCCCGCGAGGGGGCACAAAAGAGAGTTTTTTCCAATTAAAGGACAATCGAAACGGGATTTGTTTATTTATTTCAGAGTCACCACTGGGGAGATTTATGGTGTCCCAAGTCACCAGTTGAATCCCGAATCAAGGAAAGAATGACTCTGTTTAACAGTCCGCGAATCAGAAATCCGAATAAGGAATTCTGTTAACCCGGGAGAAGGTGTTAGGCATTCCCGGATTCCGTGGTTCTAGCACGGTCGCTCAACTATTATATTTGGCTTATTTATCTGATTTTTTTAACAATTAAGGACTTATATGCAAATTTAACTTTGACCCGCTTTTATTATTATTATTATTATTATTATTATTATTATTATTATTATTATTATTATTTTATACAAGAATTGCAACGTCGTGAAAACGCATCTCGAATCACGTCACAACCAATGTACACGTGATTTGTTGATGCATTTTGACTCCGCCAAGATTGGGATTTGGGTTACATAAATGCACACCCATATTTAAGAAAATACCCTTATTAAATACGCGCCTAAAGACTACGCGTTGTTATACTTTTAGGTAGGACCGTAAAATTTACTAAACGGCCCATCCCGGAATCTAAGTATTTTTAAAAAATAAATAAGATTGGAGGACCCTGTAAATTTTTGTATTGTTTATATTTTTTTTAGCGAAATCCTCCCTTATTTTATGAATATCTTAAAATGACTACATTTTTTTATTATTAAATTTGTCTATAAATATAAAATCAATCTTTACATACTTAAAAATAACATATTAAATACTAGTTTAAAACAAATATTAGCGGAAAGGAATATTACTAAAATTGTAATTATAAATACAATATGGAATTGTCAAATAATTTTTTAAAAGAAACTAATTATCCCATAACCGGATTAAAATTATATTGTTAGATGACTTGAGCTGTTGAAATTAATTATTTACAACTACTGAAAATTAGAAACAATCTTGATTACTAATGCGTATTTCTAAAATTTAATTAATTTAACCTTAACTAACCTTGTTTTAATTCAAATCATGTCCTAATACTTGATTCACAAAAATTAATTTAAATTCATGTTTGAACTAAATTTAGCTACATGATTTTGATTAACTTAATGTTGGCGATACTAGACCCCTTATAAATAGTGAACTTAATCAATTTTGCCAAACTGATTTAATAAAGTCATTTTTACGTTATTTTCTTCTCATTCTAATTATTAGACAGTTTAATCAGTAATGAACATGCTTAAATATATACTACCTAATAATCAGGTTAAAGCAAAGCATTATTTAATACATCGCTACAATATGTCTAGTTATGCAAAACGACGGCGATTTACAGAATAATAATACATGAAATAACCTAAATACAATTAATAAAAAAAAAGAAAAAGCTAAATTAGAAATTTAACATTCCATTCTTCATTTCAGCTTACAAAATGCCAAAATTACAGTTGTGTACCTGGTATTGCCAAAATAAGAAGAAGAAAGTCAGCAACGTAGTACGTAACACAGCAACAACAATAATAACCAGCAATCCAGTCAACAGAAATCCCAGTGACAGATTTGAAAATCAAGATAAAAATCCAGAAACACCGACAACAAACAACGGACAAAAGCCAAGGGAATTTTTTCAGATTTAAAACACTAATTAATGTTTAACCCTTAATTTCTGAACCCGTATATCAGAATATTTATCAGGTGTATACTACTCTCTCTTTTAATTTCCAGCTCTTTTTTTTATTTGTATTTTTTCTTTTTTTGAAAGTCTTAATATTTTTCGGAATTTTTCTTTTTCTCTCTTCAATCTTCAGCCCTCTCTTTTTTTCTCTATCTTCCCCCTTTAAATCTGTCCAAGTCCCCCTATTTATTACCATCTTTCAGCAATTTTTAAAAATTAAAACCCACTATCTTCCACTCATTCCCCTTTTAATCCCACTACCTAATGTTTTGTCCTCCATTATATTAAACAAATACATTATCCTCCCCCATTATATCTTGTTCTCCATGCCTATATTAAACAATTGCATTATTCCCCACCATTATGTCTTGTCCCCCACCATGTACTATTTTAATATTATTAAAAAATATTATTTAATCTTAATGGACAGAGCACTAAAATAAATAATTGTTCAGAATTTTAATTCCAAAAATACCCCTCTGACCTTACTAAAATTACCATTTTAACCCTGAAAATACTGCAATTTACCAATCTACCCCCATCAGCTATAACCAATTCACCTAATCAATTCTAACCAAAAAATAGTAGCTATAACCAATTCCTAATCAAATTTTATGAACAAACTCAAACTAAATGATGAACAACAAAGAAACAACTGGAATTATTTTGATTGAACAATCTTTAAACAACAAATCTACTTTCAGATTCAACAACAATAACAAACAATACATTCAAATCATGAGCTCAAATTCAAATTAAAACTTAAACAAAAATAAATAAACAGATTCAAATCACTAAACTCAAACAATCAATTGATCTTCAAATTAAATCCAACAAAATTACAACAAAGATACATGATTCAAACTAAAATCAAAAATTAAAAACTAAAACATAAACTCACATTAAATCACTGAATTAACATGAACTTCAAACAAAAAATGAACATGAATTATATGTCTCAATTAAACAACAAACATGTTAGATTCAAACGAACTGAAGAAATAATTAATTGAACTCAACTTAAATCTAACAATATTATAACTAAACTAACAATTTCTACCTAAAAATAAACAAGAAAAATGAAACAAACTGAAGAAAATAACAAAACGATAAACATGAACTTAATATCGAACATATCTAATTTCAGATCCGAAAGTATCAAACAAATTACGGACAAAAAATGAAACTTAAACCAACTAACCGGATCGGAATGACGATGAACTCGAACGAAAACAAATCTGCCCGGAAACAATTATCGCACCAAAATAACTCGATGTCGAAGACGACCACGAACAGACCATCGAAGAAGATGGTTATTTGGAGTCATTTGAAAACGTAGCAGAAGTAGCGACGATGGGAGCTGGACGCGGAGCAGCTGCTCGACGAGCTTGACACAGCCATGGCAGCGAGGATGAGAACTCATGGCTGTTTGGACGAGCTTGACGCAGCCATGGCAGCGAGGATGAGATCTCATGGCTGTTTGGACGAGCTTGAAGACGCAGCCATGGCAGCGAGGATCTCGTCCATGGCTGGACGTAGCAGGAGCAGCAGCGACAATGACGAAGAAGAAGAAGCAGTGGGCAGCAGCGACAATGACGTGAAGGTGAGGAAGAAAATGCAACAACAAGGTGACAGCCATGATGGACTGAACAGAAGAAGAAGAAGCAACGAGGGAGACGACAAAAAAGAAGAAGGCGCAGCAGCCATGGGAGGTCGACGGAGTTCGATGAAGAGGTGGAGGGGTCGTTTAGGAGATGGTTCATTTGGGACCTATGGGGATGGGGTGTTATTGGCTGGACGTAGCAGACGAAGCAGCAATGCAGCGGGGGGGAAAGCCATGGTTGGAGCTCGGAGGTCGTTTGAGGTGAGTCGAGGAAGAAGAAGAAAAGAAGGGCGGGGTGGGTAGTTTTTTTCAACAGTTAGTTTTAGGGTTTTGTTTTGAAATGAAAGATAGGGAAATAGGGGTGTTGGGTATTTGAGGTTATGGACTGGGTCGACCCGGTTTGAAATGGACCGGGTCGTAGAGGAAGGTTTGGTATATTTGGGCCTGTGGTTCAAAATTGAAAAAAAGGCCTAATTCCGATTTTCTTTATATTCTTGCTCTCTTTTCTTTTACTTCCTAATTAATAAAATTAAAATTCTAAATTAACTTATAAACTAAATTAACTTATCAAAAATACTAATTAATTCCAAATAACTATTATCGCACATTTAAATAGCAATTAACGATAAAATTGCACAATTTAGACGTTAAATGCTAAAAATGCAACGTACATATTTTTTATGATTTTCTCATTTTTGTAAAACAAACTTACTAAATGAAAATGCGACATATTTTATATTTTTATTAATTTAAACAAATAAACATGCACAGACAAAAATACAAAATTATTTATACAAAAATTCCACAAAAATACAAAAATTGCACACAAAGGAAAATTATTTTATTTTGAATTTTTGGGAGTGATTCTCAAATAGGGCAAAAATCACGTGCTCACAAGTACGTACTCAATAAACCAGATATCAAATTTGACTAAGTAGTAAATAATATCTTCCAATAATTTTCAAAACAGTGATATGGCATCTGCGATGTAATAGTAATGAAGTAAATGTATTTTCTGAGAATAATAGTCACTCTGTCCTCCCATTCACTCCAACCTCACAATCACTCATTCCTCACATTCACTCATTCCTCCCAGTCGCTCAGCACTCGGCACTCGCACTCAGTAGGTACCTACGCTCACTAGGGGTGTACAGACTCCGGAGGGGCTCCTTCAGCCCAAGCACTATAAACTGCACGGACAACTCACGTGCTGCACGGACAACTCACGTGCTATAATAATATAGTATCTGAATCCGCACGGACAACTCACGTGCTATAATATAATATCTGAATCCGCACGGACAACTCACGTGTTGCACGGACAACTCACGTGCTATATTATCAATTACCTCACAACTAGGCCCTCGGCCTTACTCAGTCATCAATCTTTCCAGTCTCTCGGGCTCTCGAAAATCATATAAACAGCCCAAACAGAGGTTATGTCATGTATCAACAATGAACAACAAGATACGGAGGCATAATAAGCAAGAAAAACTATGAGTGAGTACAAAATAGCAATTAGCAGCTAATTCAGCAAGTACACGACCTCGCAGGTCTCAATAGTGATAAAGCCTAAACATGATTTCTAACATGAAGTACAGTCAATTTCTATGAAAACAGAGGGAACATGTATTAAATAGTAGGCCAATTAATTCCACAGTTTCGCGGGACAGACCAAGTCACAATCCCTACGGTGCACGCCCACAAGCCCGTCACCTAGCATGTGCGTCACCTCCAAAATAGTCATACGACACAATGTCTGGGGTTTCATACCCTCAAGACCAGATTTATAACAGTTACTTACCTCAGTCCGAGCAAAATCCTACTTCGCAATGCCCTTGTCGCTCAAATCGACCTCCGAATGCCTCGAATCTAGCCACAATAATTCGATTCAGCCAATAAAAAATATAGGAATTAATTCCACATGGAATTCTACATTTTTCATTAAAAATCCGAAATTGCACTAAAATTCGCCAGTGGGGCCCACGTCTCGGAACCTGAAAAAAATCACAGAATATGAACCCTCATCCAACCATACAAATTTTACCAAAATCCGACAAATATTCGGCCTCCAAATCATCAAATCTTATTTTTAAACTCTTCCAACTAAATTCACAGATTTAATGCCAAAACTAGTAATAGATTCGGGTAATCTAACCAAAATTAAGTCAAGAACACTTACCCCGTTGTTTTCCCTGAAAATCTCCCAAAAATCGCCTTTCCCCGTCCCATTTTCAGAACTTAACAATCTGTCCAGAATTTTCGTGTTTACTGTTCACGCGTGTTACTGTTCACGGATATTGTACATTGATACTGTATATGGATACTGTTCATGCATGTGCGGTCACACGTGCGAAAAATACAGAAGCTGCCCAGAAAATTTCAGCAGCTAAATTCAAGTCCGAATTGATCCGTTAACCTTCTGAAATCCACCCGAGGCCCTCGGGACCTCAACAAAATACACCAACGAGTCCTAAAACATCATACGAACTTAGTCGAAATCTCAAATCACATCAAGTAATGTTAAAATCGCGAATCACACCCCAATTCAAGCCTAATGAAACTAAGACCGTCCAACTTCTATATTTGATGTAAAAACATATCAAATCAAGCCCGATTGACTTCAAATTTTGCACACAAGTCATAAATGATATAACGAAGCTATGAAAATTTTCATAACTGGATTCCGACCCTAATATCAAAAAGTCAACCCTCGATCAAACTTTCCAAAAATCTTCTATTTTCCAACTTTTGCCAAAATGCGCCAAGTTATCCTGCAAACTTTCAAATCCAAATCCGAACATGCGCCTAAGTCCAAAATCACCATACGAAGCTATTGGAATCATCAAAAATCTAATCCGGGGTCATTTGCTCAAAAGTCAAATCTCCGGTCAAACTTAAAAAATCTTTAGCCTTAGATTTCTAGATTCCGTTAATTGCCGATAATTTGATCTAGGGACCTCCGAATTCGATTTCGGACATATGACCAAGTCCCAAATCACGATACGGAACTACCGGAATGGTCAAAACTTGTATCCGGGTTCGTTTGCTCAAAATGTTGACCGAAGTCAACTTAGTTGAGTTTTAAAGCTCTAATTCACAATTTAATCCATTTTCACATAAAAACCTTCCGAAAAATTTTACGGACTGTGCACGCAAGTCTTGGAATTATTGATAGCACTTTTCAAGGTCTTAGAATACCGTGATAATTATTTAATTTAAAGATGACATTTTGGGTCATCACTGTCACACCTCCTTTTTGCGCACCCGCCCCGAAGGGTTAAAATGCGCGGGTGGAGTTTTTCCAATTTAAGTGACAAATATTCGAAATGGGATTATTTATTTAATTCAGAGTCGCCACTTGGGAAAGGTTTGGCTTTTGGTGTCCCAAGTCACCGGTTTATCTTGAATCCCAAATCGAGGAAATTTTCGACTTTTCCAAATGAAGTCTGCGAACCAGAAATTCTAAGTAAGGAATTCTGTTGACCCGAGGGAAGGTGTTAGGCACCCTCGAATCCCGTGGTTCTAGCACGGTCGCTTAAATTGTTATAATGGCTAAATATCTGATTTAAATACATGTTGTGACCTATGTGCTTTTATTAAGTTTTAATCGCTTTTATTATTATCATTTATTTTACAGAATTGCAACGTCGTGAAAATGCGTCTCGAACCACGTCACAATCAATGCACCCGTGATTGTCGACACATTTGGACTTCATTGAGATTTGGATTTGGGTCACATCAATGTGCACCCGAATTTAAGAATGTGATTTAATTAAACCGCGCCAACAGAGTCTAACGCGTTATTATCTTTGTAGAAGGCCATGAAATTTATTAAATGGCCCATCCTGAATTCTAGATAATTATCAAGGTTATTTATTGAGGGCCCCGCGATTTACATCTCATTTGGCGAGGCTCGTCTCATTATTTTAGAAGGAACATCCTAAAACGGTTACATTTCTGATGTGTTTATCTCTTAAAAATAGAAGAAAAGATGCGTGCTATTTTTAACTATGTGTTTGGCCCAAATCCGGATTTTAGCTAATCGTCCGATTAATTATTTACGGACTGAAGAAAACATCGTACCTCATGAAAACATGCTTTGAACTTGATAAAAGAAATGTATATGGGATTGATGAAATGCTACGACTGTTACAAGAGCTCCCTAACTTTAACTTATTCAGACAAGATTAATTAAAATTGCTTGTTTAGGAAATGCGACTAGTGGTATTTGAAACTCATCCTGTAAACTGCTTCACGCAAACTGAAACTCAAGAGTTTGAAACTGTGTTGTCTTTAGCTAGATCTAAACAATCATTTGCCCTTACATATTCGAAACATGCTTAAATAGCGAGTTTGAGTTAACAATTGTATTAAAATGGCTGCACATTTCATGGATTGTATTTACATCTTATGTACTACTAAACGAATAAAATGTCACAGTTTCAGATTGGCATAAACTTTAATTAAGTACAACCTTACTAATGTGTCTCTATTAGGCTAATCAGACCAAGAAACTACATATCTTAACAACATTAAAAGGCAATTCATAAGCAATACAACAGGTGCTTCTAACTCCTTCAAATCTTTTGATTCATGCTTTCATTGTTACATCAAATGCGAGTCTTAGTATGTACCTGGATATTGGATACAACAGAAGGAGCAAGGGGTCAGTAGGGCAATAGAAGCGAAACCAAACAGCAGCAGTAACAGCAGGTACCAATAGAATAACTCCCAGTGCAAGATACAGTTAGAACCGACAAAAAATGGCAGACAGGTAGCAGCAAACAATGCAGTAGGAATAATACTCCAAGACAGACCAATCCAGGGGAAACGACCAATATGAATCAACTAATGAACTCAGCTAATACTTGGAAGAAAACAGAGTTGATTGAACAGGTTGAACAAGACTGGGAATCAGACAAACAAGACAGAAGTAATTGCTGATTTTCTGTTTATCCCTTTCCCTATCTTCTTTCTTTTCAAGAATCCAATATCAGTCTGCAGTTTTGAACTTATACTTAAGTTATCAGAAAGAGACCTTTTCCAGTTTTTTACTGTTTTCCCCCAGAACTTCAATTCTCAAAATTTCAGTTTAGGCTCCCCCTGTGTCTCTCTATGTATGTCTGTGTGTGTATACTTCTCAGTGTGTATTTCAGCTCTCTCTTTAAAAAAAATTCCTCCTTCTGTCTATATTCTTTTTCCCTTCTCATTCTGTCTCTCCTCTGTGTCTGTTCATGTATCCCCCCTTATAAGCCTCAACACTGCTCCTTTTAACAGCCTCTTTTTGAATATAACAATACCCCTCCCATGTGCCTTTTACATTTTCAGATTCCAATTAGTTATTTAAGTATTAATCCCCATCAACATTCCCTGGCAGACTTAACTTTTAAAAGGTTTAATACTTTTTAAACTTAAAGCAAGGTATGGGCAGTAGAATATATCTGACAGCATATGCTGTCAAACAATTTTTAAAATCAAAAGCCTTCTTATGCAGGAAAACAGGCTGTGCACAATGCACATGCTGTGCACAAGTGCACATGCCATCAACTCAGATTTCAATTAACAGACCAAGCCTTAGGTTTCTGAAATCATATTAACAGCTATAAGTAACTGGACTTGGTTCTTAATTGATTCAGGCAAATGTTCAACAGAAGCAAGTCAATTTGTTATTGTTCGGACAGTTGAAACTAATTGACGACATATGTCGACTCGACTATATTAATCATAACACATACAACCGTAACCAAAAATCAAACATTCAACAGTATCGATATATGATTTAAATTGTACTGGCTAAGCAAAGTGGTGCTCGAGAAGCCAATTGATCAGTTCAATGTAGAGAATCAGCTAATTGCACACCACTTACATACACATTATCAGGGCAAATATAAAGACTCATTCAAACAAACAGAAGTTCAGGCAAAGTGGACAAACAGAAGTTGGTAAAATTAAAAACAAATATGAACAGACTTTTAAAAACAAATCACACGGACTAAAACAAAAATAAAGAAAAGAAAACAAGACTCACCTCAAATCTTTGAAAAATCAAAACCTTGACTCGGATTTGGACAGACCTTTCTTAAGGCTGAATGGATTTTAATCGAAGTGTTTCTCAGATGAGAAACACTTTGATTAAAGTCCATTAGACCTTAATCTCTTCGGTTGAACCGGTATGAACCAGTGACGAAGAACTACAAACATTTCCAAAACTCAGATCCGGGATTCAGGCTTCCCTGGTCAGATTCGGACCAAACCAAGTATGGTTTGGTCACGAGGGGGGTCTGGGGAGTGTCTGGTGTGAAGCTAGGGTTGGTTGGTGTAGATCGAGTTTTGACTCGAATCTTCAAATGAAGATTCGAGGACCTGGAGGGTGATTCGAACTAAACGGTTAACAGGTCTATGTTCAGGGTGGTGAGGGGGTTCTATGGTGTTCAGGGCGAGGTCACCGGCGTTCATGCCGCCGGTTTTTCATGGCGAAGGGTACAGGGGCGGCTCTAGGGTTTGTGGGTTTGGGTGAAGACGACGAGGCTGGGGTATTGGATAGGGGGGTAGGGTAAGGATCTGGGCTTATATAGTTAGTGGGTGGGTTGATCTCAACCGTTAGATCAATCTAGATCTACGGTTTGGATCTGATGGTCTTAAGTGAAACGGTGTCGTTTCAAGTGTTGAGGGTTTGGGTTTGGTCCGGGTGTAAACGGGTCGGGTTTGTTGGTGGGTTACGGGGGATTGATCTTGGCCGTTGATCACTCTGAGATCAACGGCCCAGATCAGGCACGATCCAAACGACGTCGTTTGGACACCCTGGGCACTAAGTGGTCTGGACCGGGCAGGCCTGGGTTTTGGGCATTGTTTGTTTGGGCCAATTTTATTAAATTGGCCCAATCCGGAAAAAGAAGGGGTCCTTTCTTTTTTTTTCTTTTTTTTTTATTTCTTTTTCTTATTTATTTTAAAACTAAACAAAAAATCAAATTAAAATTAAATGCATACTCAATACAATTATTTGCACACACGCTAAAATATTTCAAAACAAGTAAAATTAAACAAAACAAAATCACGGACAAAGGTGCATGTTTATGCTTTTCTATTTAAACCATGTTATGGTTCAGATTATGCATGACACGTACACATTTTTGAATTTTGTTTTAATAAAGTAAATAAATAAAAATGGGCCGAAGTCACAAATAAATCAACAAAGTGCCGCACAGAAATCCAAAAATTGTACAGCAGGACAAATTTTATTCTTTTGGAGCGACTGTCGCGCAAAAACAAAAATCACGTGCTCACAGCTGCCCCTCTTTGCTTGGAAACACAAAGAGTTTTCGTGCAAAGATAAAGTGAGCGTGTATGAGCGATTTTTGCCTATGGACCACTCCGTATGAAGCATGTTCTTTTTTGAAAGATCTGACCGAATCTTGCTTCAAAGATTTCCTACATATCCTGGGCTAAACAGGAATCAGGTCAATGTAGTTCGAGAAGTTTTGGTAGCTGGGACTATCATGGGATTGCAATGCTTGCTGCTACTGTTGCTGCTGTTGTCACTGCTACGTCACTGACCGCCTTATTACAACCAAACGAAAATTGGAAACTGAACTAACTACTTATATGCATGCCAACTGCTAGTTACAAGATTCCTATCTATGATTCTTTTACGACTTGATCTTGGGTCTTAGCTGATTCTGCTTGCAGACTTCGATCTGAATCTTGATGCTTGCGAGTTACGGCGACTTGTTTAATCTCCGGGATACTGAGTGAGGCGCGATTGGCAGGGTTCAGGACCTTAGTCAAATGTTGGAGTCGATCCGCCTTCCATTTACTCCGATATCTTGGGATTTTTTTTTTCTTTTTTTTTTTTGATTCCGAACTGGGATTCATCTCGTGGGTCATTTCGATCCATGTGGCTCGAGGTCAGACCTGCGGGAAAAAACAAACGAACAAAATTTTCTGCCCCAGTTTCACTAGGAAAATTTCGTTAATTATTCACCAGGAAGTTCATTAATGAAAGAGGATATGCATGCTCAGTTCGGGGTTGGAGCCCTAATACCGACTAGCTGGGGAAAGGTTCAGTTTAAAGGTTTAAAACCTTAACGCCGAACAAAGGAAGAATTCAGTTTAGGGTTTAAAACCCTAATGCTGACTAAAGGGAAAATTCAGTTTAGGGTTTAAAACCCTAATGCTGATTGCATGAAAAAGCTCGGTTTAGAGTTTAAAACCCTAATGCTGGCTGAAAGGAAAAAGTTCAGTTTAGGGTTTAAGACCCTAATGCTGACTAAAGGGAAAATTCAGTTTAGGGTTTAAAACCCTAATGCGGATTAAAAGGAAAATTCAGTTTAGGGTTTAAAACCCTAATGCTGATTGCATGAAAAAGCTCGGTTTAGGGTTTAAAACCCTAATGCTGGCTGAAAGGAAAAAGTTCAGTTTAGGGTATAAAACCCTAATGCTGACTAAAGGGAAAATTCAGTTTAGGGTTTAAAACCCTAATGCTGATTAAAAGGAAAATTCAGTTTAGGGTTTAAAACCCTAATGCTGATTGCATGGAAAAGCTCAGTTTAGGGTTTAAAACTCTAATGCTGGCTGAAAGGAAAAAGTTCAGTTTAGGGTTTAAAACCCTAATGCTGACTAAAGGAAAATTCAGTTTAGGGTTTAAAACCCTAATGCTGATTGCATGAAAAAGCTCAGTTTAGAGTTTAAAACTCTAATGCTGGCTAAAAGGAAAAAGTTCAGTTTAGGGTTTAAAACCCTAATGCTGACTAAAGGGAAAATTCAGTTTAGGGTTTAAAACCCTAATGCTGATTGCATGGAAAAGCTCAGTTTAGGGTTTAAAACTCTAATGCTGGCTGAAAGGAAAAAGTTCAGTTTAGGGTTTAAAACCCTAATGCTGACTAAAGGAAAATTCAGTTTAGGGTTTAAAACCCTAATGCTGATTGCATGAAAAAGCTCAGTTTAGAGTTTAAAACTCTAATGCTGGCTGAAAGGAAAAAGTTCAGTTTAGGGTTTAAAACCCTAATGCTGACTAAAAGGAAAATTCAGTTTAGGGTTTAAAACCCTAATGCTGATTGTATGAAAAAGCTCAGTTTAGAGTTTAAAACTCTAATGCTGGCTAAAAGGAAAAAGTTCAGTTTAGGGTTTAAAACCCTAATGCTGACTAAAAGGAAAATTCAGTTTAGGGTTTAAAACCCTAATGCTGATTGCATGAAAAAGCTCAGTTTAGAGTTTAAAACTCTAATGCTGGCTGAAAGGAAAAAGTTCAGTTTAGGGTTTAAAACCCTAATGCCGGCTAAAAGGAAAATTCAGTTTAGGGTTTAAAACCCTAATGCTGATTGCATGGAAAAGCTCAGTTTAGAGTTTAAAACTCTAATGCTGGCTGAAAGGAAAAAGTTCAGTTTAGGGTTTAAAACCCTAATGCTGACTAAAGGAAAATTCAGTTTAGGGTTTAAAACCCTAATGCTGATTGCATGGAAAAGCTCAGTTTAGAGTTTAAAACTCTAATGCTGGCTGAAAGGAAAAAGTTCAGTTTAGGGTTTAAAACCCTAATGCTGACTAAAAGGAAAATTTAGTTTAGGGTTTAAAACCCTAATGCTGATTGCATGAAAAAGCTCAGTTTAGAGTTTAAAACTCTAATGCTGGCTGAAAGGAAAAAGTTCAGTTTAGGGTTTAAAACCCTAATGCTGACTAAAAGGAAAATTCAGTTTAGGGTTTAAAACCCTAATGCTGATTGCATGGAAAAGCTCAGTTTAGAGTTTAAAACTCTAATGCTGGCTGAAAGGAAAAAGTTCAGTTTAGGGTTTAAAACCCTAATGCTGACTAAAGGAAAATTCAGTTTAGGGTTTAAAACCCTAATGCTGATTGCATGGAAAAGCTCAGTTTAGAGTTTAAAACTCTAATGCTGGCTGAAAGGAAAAAGTTCAGTTTAGGGTTTAAAACCCTAATGCTGACTAAAGGAAAATTCAGTTTAGGGTTTAAAACCCTAATGCTGATTGCATGGAAAAGCTCAGTTTAGAGTTTAAAACTCTAATGCTGGCTGAAAGGAAAAAGTTCAGTTTAGGGTTTAAAACCCTAATGCTGACTAAAGGAAAATTCAGTTTAGGATTTAAAACCTTAATGCTGATTGACTGGGGGCAAAGTTCGAGAATACTAAGCGACCTCTTTTTTTGAATTTTCTTGTTTTAGTAGAAGATACAAGGGAGTTTCGTGGAAATTTACCTTTCGATTGAATTCCTTATTGCCAAAATATTTCTTGTACCCATGTACCTTCTTCTTTGGGTGACACCTGCTCCTTGCACGGTTGTCTTGGATTATACCTGTTTCAACTTTTTAGACAAAGGACAATTGTTAGTTCGGAAATGACGGTCGGTTCGGCGACCTTGATCGTTCCCAATTGCTTTGTTGCGTCTTCATTCCTGTTGTGAAGTCCCGCCATTGATTTGATTCATATGCCGAAACCCTTTAGACCGCTCAGGCTTGTATTTCCAGATTCTGTGATGATTTGCCTCGTAAGGCTCTTTTTTTTTTTTTTTTTTTTTGTGTCCCGTTGTGCTTGGAGGTTCTCGACGGGGATTTTATTGGAGGTATTTTGTGGGGATTTGTACAAAAGGGAAGCTCTGTGGGGAATATTTACAAAGTGGATTCTTTGTGTGGATTTTTGTACAATGGGCATGCTGGGGATTTATTTCAAAATGGGATTTCTAGGATTTGTTGGGGTAAGCTTGTTGGGGAATGTTTACAAAAGGACTCGCTGGGATGTGCTGGGGAGATTCCATTTTTTTTTTTTTATTGGGGAGATTCTGTGGGAGATTGTACAAGACTCTGTTTGGATTTGTACAGGGGGAGACTCTGTGGGGATTTGTCCGAAGGTGGACTTGCTGGGGAAGATTTCAAGATTTCTCTCTTTTTCCTTTACTCCGGAACACCATCAAACGTCATGATTCATCATGCTTGGGTAATCATATCAACGAGATGAGGTGCTTTCCTTCATGAGACGGGATTCCGTGCAAACAAACCATGCCACCTACTCTTTCCGGTGTGTCCTGAACTCGGGGTTAAAATGCAAAAGGGATTCGAAAAGAAACAAAGCAGGGGAAAACAAATCAGAAAGGAATACCCCTTTTCGGGACGAGAAAGACTTATCTGAGGAAGATAACGCTGGCTTTAAACGACATGACATGCTCTTTGGACTGGACGTCCGACCTTCCATGAACTTGCGTTTTCCTGAACCAGAACAGATCTGTGATTCCAAAACCGGTGGAACTTTGCCGAGACCTTCTTGTGGTGGCGTCATTCCTTTTCGGCCAACAGCGCCCTTTGCGAGTTTTCACTGGCTGACCTCTCTCATTTCTCTTCCTGTCATCGCTTGATAGCACTCTTTGCGAGTTTTTACTAAACAAGCTCTCTCATTTTGGTTTCTCTACTCCCGTCGCCTCATGGTGCCCGAAGGTTTTCACCGCCGAGACTCTCTCATTTTATTTCTCTCAACTCAGGGTGTGCCGGTTTCCATTTGTGATGCTTATTGGTTTCCCACTATCTTTGGTAATTGATTTGAAGGCTTGTACTTGGTAAAGAGAGGTAGCTGATACTAAACTTCTCAAGTGTCCGACATGCCCCGGTTTTCAATTTCAGGGTGGATGGGATTTTGTTGTTGGTGTGACTGAACCTCAGGGAGAGGCTGCCTACGTATCCTTTCGGAATCAAGTCAAACGTAGTTCAGGCCTCAATCAATGTTTTGTTTTGTTTTCTTTTCTTTTTTTTTTTTTCTTCTTTTTTTTTCTTTTTTCTTTTTGTAGAGAGGATTGGGTAGTGTTTGGGAGTAGTGGGGGATAAAACCTTCGCCATTCTCAAACGTGTCAGGACCACTGGAGTACGATTTAGACGTAGTACCTCTTGACTGCATCTGCATTTACTGCTGTGTCGGGGTCATTTCCTTCGATATCACCTAAATACAATGCTCCTCTTGGCAATATTTTCCTTACGATGTATGGGCCTTTCCAATTTGGGGCAAACTTTCCTTTTGCTTCTTCATGATGCGGCAGAATACGCCTCAGTACCAATTGTCCTACTTCGAAATTCCGGGGTCGGACTTTCTTGTTGTAAGCACGGGCCATCCTTCGTTGGTATAACTGTCCGTGACAAACCGCAGCCATCCGCTTTTCATCAATCAACGTCAATTGCTCTAACCGAGTCTTAACCCACTCGCTGTCCTCGATTTCTGCTTCGACAATGATTCGAAGCGAAGGGATTTCTACCTCTGCCGGTATTACAGCCTCGGTCCCATAAACCAAAAGATAAGGAGTCGCTCCCACCGATGTGCGTACCGTAGTGCGGTACCCCAATAATGCAAAAGGTAACTGTTCATGCCACTGTCGGGAACTTTGTATTGTTTTCCTCAAGATCTTCTTGATGTTTTTATTTGCAGCTTCCACAGCACCATTGGCTTTTGGCCGATAAGGAGTGGAATTCCTGTGTGTTATCTTGAATTGCTCACACACATCTCCCATCAAGTGACTGTTCAAGTTTGCTGCATTATCTATAATGATAGTCGCAGGAATACCGAAGCGACAGATAAGATTTGAGTGTACAAAATCCACTACAGCTTTCTTGGTGACCGACTTGAGAGTGACAGCCTCTACCCATTTTGTGAAGTAATCGATGGCAACCAGTATAAACCTGTATCCATTCGAAGCCTTTGGTTCAATTGGTCCAATGACATCCATGCCCCAAGCGACAAATGGCCAAGGTGCGGACATGGGATGCAGTTCCGTGGGAGGTGCATGAATCAAATTACCGTGCACCTGACACTGATGACACTTCCGGACAAAGCTAAAGCAATCCTTTTCCATGGTCATCCAGTAATAACCTGCTCTAAGGATCTTCTTCGCTAAGACATACCCGTTCATGTGAGGTCCACACACACCTGCGTGTACTTCGTGCATGATCTTTCTCGCTTCCTCGATATCGACACATCTTAAGAGATTGAGGTCCGGAGTCCTCTTATATAACAATTCACTGCTCAAAAAGAAACCACTTGCATGTCGCCTAATGGTCCTCTTTTGATCTCCAGTTGCATGCTCGGGGTATTCTTGTGTCTTCAGGAATTTCTTGATGTCATGGTACCAAGGCTGCGTATTTGATCCCGCCTCGATTACACTGCAGTAACCGTGTCTTTCCTTGATTTGGATTTCCAAAGGATCGACGTAGGCGTCGCCCGGGTAGGGTAGCATAGAAGCCAGAGTAGCAAGTGCATCTGCCAGTTCATTGTGACACCTCGGAATATACCTGAATTCTATTGAGGTAAAGCGCTTGTTGAGGTCCTCCACATGTTGTCGGTATGGGATAAGTTTGACATCCCGAGTTTCCCATTCGCCTTGAACTTGCCGGATGATCAGGTCAGAATCTCCCATAATCAGTAAGTCTTTGACATCCTGATCGATTGCCATATGTATGCCCATAATGCAGGCTTCATATTCAGCTGTATTATTTGTGCAGAAGAAACGAAGTCTAGCTGTGGCGGGATAATGCTGACCGGCAGGTGAGATCAAAATTGCCCCAATCCCTATACCCTTGGCGTTCACGGCTCCGTCAAAGAACATCTTCCAAACATGAGCTTCCTCTGAGATCACTTCTGCGGTGTTTACCTCTTCATCTGGAAAGTAGGTATCCAATGGCTAGTATTCCTCATCGACCGGGTTTTCGGCCAAACGATCTGCTAACGCCTGGGCTTTCATTGCCGTGCGAGTGACATAAACTATGTCGAATTCCGTAAGCAAGATTTGCCATTTAGCCAGTCTCCCAGTAGGCATTGGTTTCTGAAATATATATTTCAAGGGATCCAACCTGCTTATGAGGAATGTAGTGTGGGCTTGGAGATAATGCCTCAGCTTTTGAGCAACCCATGTGAGAGCGCAGCATGTCTTTTCCAACAGAGTGTATTTGGCCTCGTAGCTGGTGAATTTCTTGCTCAGGTAGTAGATCGCCTGCTCCCTTTTCCCGGTCACATCGTGTTGCCCGAGGACGCAGCCAAAAGAGTTCTCCAAGACTGTCAGATACAAGAAAAGTGGCCTCCCTGGTTCGGGAGGGACCAAGACTGGGGGATTCGAAAGGTACTCTTTGACTTTATCAAAGGCTTCTTGACACTCCGTTGTCCACTTAATCGCCGCATCTTTTCTTAACAACTTGAATATGGGCTCACACGTGCTTGTCAGCTGGGCAATAAATCGACTGATGTAGTTCAGCCTGCCCAAAAGACTCATCACGTCTTTCTTCGTTCTCGGGGGAGGTAGATCTTTGATAGATTTTATCTTAGTCGGATCTAGCTCGATACCTCTCCTGCTTACGATGAAACCCAAAAGTTTACCCGACGGAACTCCGAAAGCGCATTTGGCTGGATTTAGCTTCAAGTCATACTTCCTTAGCCTCTCGAAGAATTTCCTCAAGTCTTGGATGTGATTATCCTGCGTCCTGGACTTGACTATTACATCGTCCACGTACACCTCTATTTCTTGATGCATCATGCCATGGAAAATGGCGGTCATGGCCCTCATGTAAGTAGCCCCAGCATTCTTTAGACCAAATGGCATGACCCGATAACAGTAGGTGCCCCAAGGCGTGGTGAAAGCGGTTTTCTCGGCGTCCTCTTCATCCATCAGTACCTGATGATACCCAGCATAACAATCTACAAAAGACTGTATCTCGTGTTTGGCACAATTATCAACGAGGATGTGGATGTTGGGCAGCGGGAAATTATCTTTGGGACTTGCTCTGTTCAGATCTCGGTAATCTACACATACCCGAGTTTTCCCGTCCTTTTTCGGTACTGGAACCACATTCGCCAAGAAGAAGTTGAATTATCGCCTCTCGCGTTTTCTTGTCTGTGTGAATGCTTATCTTGGTCTCCCGAATTTCTTCCGGGGTTCCTAAATTTACCGGTTCAGTGTCATTCAGATTTGGCTTAGGTTTATTCTCGAAATATTCCAACTCTCGGTTTATCTCCCTAAAAGCCTCTTCTGCATCATATTCTGGTTCTGGGTTCATTAATTCCCAGTTAAATAGCTCATTGTGATCTGGGCGTGAAGTCCGCAAGCATGTCATATTTAAAGCCGCATTATTAGGACTGAAAAGGAAGATAAGAGGAAAAGTAATAAAATCAGAACAAAAGAAAGAATAGGAAAGCAATGATGATTTTTTTTTTTTATTTTCTTTGGAAAATTGGAAGACAACAACGTTTACAACTAGGAATTCGGAACAACAATTGAAAAGAAGAAAACGTCCAAGTTATGTCCCGGAGATAACTTGTGATACAGGAAAGGTGGCAGGACAGGTCTACCCGGACTTCCGTCTAGTTGGGAATGGCGTGATCTTCCAGTTTTGGAGTTTGGCGTTTGGCCCCATGTACATCATCTCAGCAGTGCTCGTGCCTTCGCCTGGTTGAACCATGTGGACCTCGTAGAGCATTTCCCTCATTGCCCCACATATTTCCTCGATTTCCTCCGCTGTGAAGACCTCATCTTCTTCTTCTTCAGCGTACCTTGGCCTGACGAAAGTCGCATATAAATCCGGCAGCGGTTGAGGCAGCTTCCAGCCCTCATTTCTCCTTTTCTTTGCCCATTTTTCGTCTGTTGGAGTAGGTTTGAAACCTAGCCCAAAAGGTTTCTTGATGACTGGCAAGGTAACGGGTTCTGTTATTCCCTGAAGGGTTCGTCCAAGTCCCTTCCCTGGCCTAAATCCGTGCCGGATCATCTCTTTAGCCACCATGACCGAGGTGTTAGACAAGAAAGGCTTGGGGCAAGGTACTCCCTCTTCGTGCTGCTCTGCCAGTACCACCTCGAAAGCTTGATAGACCGTATGTTCGCTCCCTTCTCTCGGTTCAAGATACGGGATAGATGGGTCCCGATAAATGGCATGTTCATCTTCTCCATGGACCACGATCTCTTGGTCTTCATACTCGAACTTCACCATCTGGTGAAGAGTTGAAGGCACGGCTCCTGCCGCATGGATCCAAGGCCTGCCAAGGAGGAAATTGTAAGATGTGTCCATGTCGATCACTTGGAAAGTGACTCGAAATTCGACTGGTCCTATGACCAGCAGCAGGTCTATTTCTCCCATGGTGTCTCTCTTGATACCATCGAAAGCTCTTACGCAGACGTTGTTGGGTCGGATTCTTCCGGTCTCAATTTCCATTCTTTGCAGCGTGGAGAGCGGGCAAATGTCAACACCTGATCCCCCATCCAGCATCACCCGCTTGACATAGTAGTCCTCACATTTGAGTGTTAAATGCAATGCCTTGTTGTGTGCCGCTCCTTCTGGGGGTAGATCGTTCTTGCTGAAGGAGATTTGGTTGACGGCGAAGAATCTTTCTGTCATCTGCTCTAATTGCTCCACCGAGGTTTCAACCGGCACATATGCCTCATTCAGGGTCTTCAGTAAGATCTTTTGATGCTCGGCCGATCTTGTCAATAATGATAGCATGGACACCTGCTCAGGGTGCTTGCGCAACTGATCTATCACTTCGTAATCCGGCATCTTCATTTGTTGGAAGAACACTTCCGCTTCTTCAACACTCACGGGCTCCTTTGGAGGGAAGCGCCTTTGTGTGGCGTTGTTCAGTTCCTGGGTATTTGAGTACCCTCTAACGAAAGTATTTTCTGGAAGTTCTTCCATGACCTCCTTACCTTTGTATGTTACCAAAGTCTTTTGATAATTCCACGGCACTGTGGACGGGTTGGTCATTGGCTTTTGTGGCACGCGTCCGATAACCACTGGCTCATTCAGCCGAGGTGGTTGAATCGTCCCCCGGACCACATAGGCCCCTTTTGGCACGTACATAGGTTTTGTCTTTTTGATCCCGAAGTTCTGCGTCTTCTTGGCTTGACCCCGCGGTATGTAAAGAACTCCACCCTTTGCTGGTACCACTTTCTTCTCCACCTTCTTTTCAGGCTTGCTTTCTGCAGCCTTGACCTCCTCCCCCCTTTCTGATTTCTGGTCTATTTCAGGCCTCCTACCCGTGTCGACAATGGCAATTATGGCTTTCAAGGCAGGGTCGAACTCTTTGTCTTCACAAATCATGCCGACCAGCGGCCCATTATTGTGAGCGGGCAATGGATTGTTAGTCACGTTTGGGATCTCTTCGTCCCTTAGCACTATTTTTCCCTGCTCTATCAAATTTTCGACCACTCTTTTCAATGACCAGCAGTCGTTTGTATCATGTCCTTCGGCCCCTGAATGATAGGCACATCTGACTCCGGCTTTATAAGAAGGAGATGTCGGGTTTTGCCTCGTTTGGGGAATTGGTTGCAAGAAACCCAACTGGACTAGCTTAGGGAACAATGTAGAGTATTGTTCACCGATGGGCGTGAAAGTCCGCCGTCGAGGTGGCTCCTGGGGGCGATAGTTATTCTGCGGGGGTTGTGGGTTATAGTGGTTGCGGTAAGGAGGCTGATTTCTGGGAGGTGGAGCTAGGCTTCGGTTGGCTTGTTGTGGTGGATGGTTATAAGGTTGGGCATTCATGACCATATAAGGTTGATGAGCATATGCCACATTTGAGTGGGGGTAGTAGTGTTGTGGGGCCCTTTCCGGAAAACGGGGCCTGGGATGACGATACTCCCTTGCTTCAGAGGCTGCCATAGCCGTTTCTTCCTTCTTCTTCCCCCTTTTCGTTCCTCCCGACCCGCTTTGGACGGCCTGAGAGGTTGCCCTTATGGCTGCTTGACTCAAAATCCTTCCCGTTTTCAACCCATTCTCTACCATCTCTCCTATCTTGATCACTTCTGCGAATGGCTTACCCATGGCCGACATCATGTTTTGGAAATAGTCAGACTCTTGAGCCTGGAGAAAGGTAGTGACCATTTCCACTTCATCCATGGGGGGCTTCACCCTCGACGCCTGTTCACGCCACTTAATAGCGTACTCTCTAAAGCTTTCCGAAGGCTTCTTCTTCAAATTCGACAGAGAGTTTCGGTCTGGCGCAATGTCGATGTTATACTGGAATTGCTTTACAAAATCTCTGGCGAGATCATCCCATATATGCCATCGGGACATTTCCTGATCCATATACCATTCCGAAGCTATCCCTACTAAGCTTTCCCCAAAATACGCCATTAGCAGTTCTTCTTTTCCGCCGGCTCCCCGCAATTGGTTGCAGTATTTCTTAAGATGTGCAATGGGGTCACCGTGCCCATCGTATTTCTCGAACTTGGGGGTCTTGAAGCCCGTCGGCAGGTGCACGTGAGGGAACATGCACAGGTCGGCGTAAGAGACGCTCTTTTGTCCGCTCAACCCTTGCATATTCTTCAAACTTTGTTCAAGGCTTCTCATTCTCTTAGCAATCTCATTTTGTTCTGCAATCCTGGGGTTCTGATCCTGTCCCGGTGCGAGTTCGCACTGAGGCGGTAGAGGATTATTGTTGGTAGCGAACCTGGTTGGTTCCATTGAGAACGATGGTGCTTGGAATGTAAAAGAGGATGAGTCAAAGCTTGGCTTGTATGTGGCAGGCTGTGCCGTAGCCGGGCAAGGCGATGCAGTAAAGATGTTCATGCTTGCATCAGTGGCCGACATTCGGGGATGAGGCTCAGAAGGTGATCCTGCGGAGAAAGCGGAGTTGGCTGGGTACCCGAACGGGGTAGCAGGGTAATTTATGGGGACATTAGAAGTCCCACCTGACCTGGAGAATAATTCAGGGAATCCGGGGACGACACTTGGCGGCTCTTTCCCATTGTTCCAGTCATCCAGCATTTCCAACATGCGGAGCCGTAGGATTCTATTTTCTTCCGCAGTTGCGGATTCAGGCGTGAGGACGGCTGAGATTGAGCTCTCCTCAGAGACGGGGACTGTTTGCAATGGAATTTCCGAAGACATTTCCACACTTCCTTTTGACCTGGTGAAGTAAGTGTGAGTACTGTTTCTGGTCCTAACAATAGGTAGTTGAACACCTCTCCTTGACCTCGTGAAGTATGAGTGCGAGGCCAGACTTTCACCAAACCAACCGTCTTTTCAAAAACCCTGGAAAAAATGCTCAATGACAAACGCACGGTTAATTCTGCAGCAAATAATAGATAGTTAATCTAACGTTGGGCATGATGCACCTATACAGTTAAGTGGATTACTATATGTTTGCTACGAGAGCATGCGTCATTTCGGTATTTTTCCTCTTATTTCCCCTTTTTTTTTCTTCTTTTTTTTTCCTTTTATTTTATTTACATTTATTTTTCTTTTATATTTTTTTTTTGTAGCAAAAGAAAATGCGATCGGATCCGATGAGGATTGCCTACGTATCACGATACTCACGTGAATCAGATCATTACGTAGTTCGAAAAAACACAAATGGATGTAAAAGAAACAACCTCTTCATTGTTGAAATGTTCTATTACAAGCTACATTCTGCAAAAGAAAAAGCAAACTTGGAAAATGAACCTAGACTCAAAATAGACTGAAAATCACCTTGATGAAGAAGTAGGCAGAAGATGCTAAAATACAGATTTGACCTATGAATGCATTATGGTTTTAAAAATCGGTTTCCGCGGGGCATCGTTCGGCCTCGCCGCGGTCCTAGGCGTGAGATCCCTCTCAAGTTGCTCCAGCTCGTGCATAGTCTGCTTGACATAACCCATTACTGCCGAGAGGACGGTAGCGCTGGACATGTTCTCACATCGTAGGCGTCGTCTGGTGATGGCATGGGCAATGGCCTTGATCCTATCTCTGGTTTGCTTCTTCTCTACGAGCAGGCGTTTTGTCTGATCGCTGCATATCTTGAAAACTTGAGCATCTTGTACATGCTGATGCTTCAGTCGTCGTACTTCCAACTTCATCTGGGCTATTGAGTCATACCAGTATCTGCTCTCAATTTGGAAATCCTTGGCCTGATTAGCTGCTTTGATCTCAAGTGCAGCCATCTCTCTCTTTATCTTAGCAACAATCTTCTCATGGTCGTTTTCCAATCGATGCAGGTACCTGCGATGCTTATCCGTTCTTGTATCCCACTGTGCTTTGAGCTCTGCTATGATGTTTTCAGATTTCTCCAAACCATCTCGCCATTCCCTGATTTCACCTTTTAGCCCTTTTATCAGCTGCTCGTCCGATCGACGCCTTGGTTGTCTATCTGCATCCAACCTTATCTGTTTGATCTGGGCTCTGAGCATTTCATTTTCTTGAATTAACATGTTCCGCTCTCCCAGATCGGTAGCAACTTGCACGTTGTGTTCATATTTCAAGTTTTCCACTTGTTGCTTTAACCTGCTGATTTCGGTGCAATAGCCTCTTTCTTTTGCTAACCAATCCCACTGCTTTTGTGATGATTCGGTAAAATTCCGGATGTGGGGTCTCTTAGCTGGCCTTTCATGCTCGAGTTCCCTTCTGTACCATGCAAGGTAACCTGGCGCCGTTTCTCCTTTGGCTTGATCCCGCACGCATGTATCTGATTTCAAATATTGTCCCTCATTCCAGATTTGGCGAATCTTTGCTTCTGGGAACTGTCCGTTAGGACTTATCTCAACTGCTTGAGTGCTTAGATCTTCCTCATGAGGTACTGTCTGGCATCTTCCGAACTGTCTTAAAACTCGGCAGGGTGCGTAAGGTTGAATGCTTTTAAGCCCCATCAGCAAGAAATGAGTTTTAGCCGCTGACATATATAAGACCTCATCAACGGGCAACCATCCCAACTTCCATTGTATTTGGCTGGCAGTAAGAGCTTGAAAGAACGAGGTCCAAGTCAGGACTCCTTCGGGCAAACTGATCTCTTTGGCTCTCGCGTAAGATTCTTCTATGCGGGTCTTTTCCGGGGAACCATGGCTCAAAATCTCGGAATGATGGCAAAGGTGCTCGGTCATCCATATCTGCAGGAGCAAGTTACAACCTTCGAAGAAATTTCCCCCAGCTTTACAAGCTGTGAGAGCTCGAAAGATGTCGGATACCACCATAGGCGCGAGAGTACTGTCACTTTGCGTGAGTAAGGTGCTGACGACCCCAGATATTTTCAAATCAATGTTTCCATCTTTCCTGGGAAATACCAGAAGGCCCAGGAACATCATCATGAATGCTACTCGTCTGTGCTCGTCCCACTTCTGCCGAACTCCTTTGCTGCACAGTTTGTTGATTGGATTATTGAATCCCCCCTCATGACCGTACCTATCATATATGAAGCATAGAGTACAGAATCCGGCTGATAGATCCGGGTTGTGGACTGTTCTGGGTATCTTCAATGAATCTAGGAATCGATGTGCCGTGACAACTCTTGGGGCGACCACGTATTTTTCCCTCAACGGAAGTTCAGTATTCCCGATGTATCCGGCCATTTCTTCCAAAGTTGGGGTGAGCTCAAAGTCAGAGAAATGGAAAACATTGTGCGCCGGGTCCCAATAGGTAACCAAAGCTCTTATGATATCTCCCCGAGGCTGGATTTCCAACAGACCCATAAGACCTTTCAGATATTTCTTAACTCATTTTGCCCTTCAACACCTAGATCATTCCACCATAGCCGTAACTTGATAGGGATTTTGGTCTTTATTGAAAAATGTTCATTTTGCATCGTGCTCATCCTGCACATTTATTAAGGTGATTTAAACAAAATTGACTGACTCAAAAAATATATATTTTTTTTAGAGAGGATCAAGCTTTGCCCACGGCCTTTAAACACTTCGGAGACAAAGATTTTAAGGCTGTGCGGGTCTAAAAAAAACGCTAAACAAGACCCAAAGGTGGCTGTTTATGCAAAGTCAGCCTTCCGGCGTCCCTTTCGGGAACATTTGGCTATTTATGATAAAACAATGTCACCTGACTTATTTACGACTCTATTAAAAATTTGAAACATATTTTTGATTTTGGCTATTTTAGCAAAATGGGGGTTGAACCCGACGAGGGTTGCCTACGTATCTCACATCCGGTGAGAATCAAACCGGCGTAGTTCGGGCATATCATGAATAGAGAAAACCTAGAAATCAAGAATAAGTATTATTATTTTGAAAAAAGATAAAGGCTCAAGAAAAATATTTTTTTTATGCAATATTTGGGTCATTAGTCTGAATTTATAAAAGGGGTACTACAAAAGAAACAACACACTTTTTGAATTATGGATTTTCCATTTTTTTACTTTTAAAATAAACACTTTTTCTTTTTTTTGATTTTGAAAGTGATAAAAGAAATTTTTTTTTTTTTAATAACTCTCGATAAAAGACAGTTTTTTTTTTTAGAAAAAATTCCGGCGAGGTTTTGACACTACTTGGACATTGGTTTATTCTCCAAAAATAAGTAATTATCTCCCCTACGCTGCTATTTTCCCCTTTTTAGGAACCGGTCGACATGCGGAACCGAAGCAAATAAATGCACAACACAAATAGGATGCACCAGGGGGTCTTTTTTGTTTCAGGCTGCCTGTCCTAGACGGACCCAACCCCTGTGTTGAGTCCCCTAAGTCAAATGCAACATGATGCAGATAAGCGTTCCTACTAGGGATCCGGCATGAAGTCAAGTTATTCTAGGTTCGTAACCTGGGTATTTGTTCTAGACTGTGCACCCGAGCGGACAACTCGAGTCGAGGAGGGGGCTACGTACCGGGGACCCGCGAGATCGTCCGGCTTTGTAACTTGTCCGTCCTCTTTCTTATTTTAGGTATTGACATTAACAGAATAGGGAGTCCCGACCAGCGAGCTTCTCCCCGGAAGTAAGAAGAGAAAGGTTTCGGCGCAGTTTATATACAGTTCAGATAATATCAAAGCGGTAAAAGACAACATTTAGCACGTTACGCAAAAAACATGTAATAAAAATCAGATAATAAAGCCAAATATAACAATTATTCTAAGCTCGAATTCTTGAACCCTGAACCAGTGGTTCTGGGTGTACAATTCCCCAGCAGAGTCGCCAAAGCTGTCACACCTCCTTTTTGCGCGCCCGCCCAGAAGGGTTAAAATGCGCGGGTGGAGTTTTTCCAATTTAAGTGACAAATATTCGAAATGGGATTATTTATTTAATTCAGAGTCGCCACTTGGGAAAGGTTTGGCTTTTGGTGTCCCAAGTCACCGGTTTATCTTGAATCCCAAATCGAGGAAATTTTCGACTTTTCCAAATGAAGTCTGCGAACCAGAAATTCTAAGTAAGGAATTCTGTTGACCCGAGGGAAGGTGTTAGGCACCCTCGAATCCCGTGGTTCTAGCACGGTCGCTTAAATTGTTATAATGGCTAAATATCTGATTTAAATACATGTTGTTACCTATGTGCTTTTATTAAGTTTTAATCGCTTTTATTATTATCATTTATTTTACAGAATTGCAACGTCGTGAAAATGCGTCTCGAACCACGTCACAATCAATGCACCCGTGATTGTCGACACATTTGGACTTCATTGAGATTTGGATTTGGGTCACATCAATGTGCACCCGAATTTAAGAATGTGATTTAATTAAACCGCGCCAACAGAGTCTAACGCGTTATTATCTTTGTAGAAGGCCATGAAATTTATTAAATGGCCCATCCTGAATTCTAGATAATTATCAAGGTTATTTATTGAGGGCCCCGCGATTTACATCTCATTTGGCGAGGCTCGTCTCATTATTTTAGAAGGAACATCCTAAAACGGTTACATTTCTGATGTGTTTATCTCTTAAAAATAGAAGAAAAGATGCGTGCTATTTTTAACTATGTGTTTGGCCCAAATCCGGATTTTAGCTAATCGTCCGATTAATTATTTACGGACTGAAGAAAACATCGTACCTCATGAAAACATGCTTTGAACTTGATAAAAGAAATGTATATGGGATTGATGAAATGCTACGACTGTTACAAGAGCTCCCTAACTTTAACTTATTCAGACAAGATTAATTAAAATTGCTTGTTTAGGAAATGCGACTAGTGGTATTTGAAACTCATCCTGTAAACTGCTTCACGCAAACTGAAACTCAAGAGTTTGAAACTGTGTTGTCTTTAGCTAGATCTAAACAATCATTTGCCCTTACATATTCGAAACATGCTTAAATAGCGAGTTTGAGTTAACAATTGTATTAAAATGGCTGCACATTTCATGGATTGTATTTACATCTTATGTACTACTAAACGAATAAAATGTCACAGTTTCAGATTGGCATAAACTTTAATTAAGTACAACCTTACTAATGTGTCTCTATTAGGCTAATCAGACCAAGAAACTACATATCTTAACAACATTAAAAGGCAATTCATAAGCAATACAACAGGTGCTTCTAACTCCTTCAAATCTTTTGATTCATGCTTTCATTGTTACATCAAATGCGAGTCTTAGTATGTACCTGGATATTGGATACAACAGAAGGAGCAAGGGGTCAGTAGGGCAATAGAAGCGATACCAAACAGCAGCAGTAACAGCAGGTACCAATAGAACAACTCCCAGTGCAAGATACAGTTAGAACCGACAAGAAATGGCAGACAGGTAGCAGCAAACAATGCAGTAGGAATAATACTCCAAGACAGACCAATCCAGGGGAAACGACCAATATGAATCAACTAATGAACTCAGCTAATACTTGGAAGAAAACAGAGTTGATTGAACAGGTTGAACAAGACTGGGAATCAGACAAACAAGACAGAAGTAATTGCTGATTTTCTGTTTATCCCTTTCCCTATCTTCTTTCTTTTCAAGAATCCAATATCAGTCTGCAGTTTTGAACTTATACTTAAGTTATCAGAAAGAGACCTTTTCCAGTTTTTTACTGTTTTCCCCCAGAACTTCAATTCTCAAAATTTCAGTTTAGGCTCCCCCTGTGTCTCTCTATGTATGTCTGTGTGTGTATACTTCTCAGTGTGTATTTCAGCTCTCTCTTTAAAAAAAATTCCTCCTTCTGTCTATATTCTTTTTCCCTTCTCATTCTGTCTCTCCTCTGTGTCTGTTCATGTATCCCCCCTTATAAGCCTCAACACTGCTCCTTTTAACAGCCTCTTTTTGAATATAACAATACCCCTCACATGTGCCTTTTACATTTTCAGATTCCAATTAGTTATTTAAGTATTAATCCCCATCAACATTCCCTGGCAGACTTAACTTTTAAAAGGTTTAATACTTTTTAAACTTAAAGCAAGGTATGGGCAGTAGAATATATCTGACAGCATATGCTGTCAAACAATTTTTAAAATCAAAAGCCTTCTTATGCAGGAAAACAGGCTGTGCACAATGCACATGCTGTGCACAAGTGCACATGCCATCAACTCAGATTTCAATTAACAGACCAAGCCTTAGGTTTCTGAAATCATATTAACAGCTATAAGTAACTGGACTTGGTTCTTAATTGATTCAGGCAAATGTTCAACAGAAGCAAGTCAATTTGTTATTGTTCGGACAGTTGAAACTAATTGACGACATATGTCGACTCGACTAAATTAATCATAACACATACAACTGTAACCAAAAATCAAACATTCAACAGTATCGACATATGATTTGAATTGTACTGGCTAAGCAAAGTGGTGCTCGAGAAGCCAATTGATCAGTTCAATGTAGAGAATCAGCTAATTGCACACCACTTACATACACATTATCAGGGCAAATATAAAGACTCATTCAAACAAACAGAAGTTCAGGCAAAGTGGACAAACAGAAGTTGGTAAAATTAAAAACAAATATGAACAGACTTTTAAAAACAAATCACACGGACTAAAACAAAAATAAAGAAAAGAAAACAAGACTCACCTCAAATCTTTGAAAAATCAAAACCTTGACTCGGATTTGGACAGACCTTTCTTAAGGCTGAATGGATTTTAATCGAAGTGTTTCTCAGATGAGAAACACTTTGATTAAAGTCCATTAGACCTTAATCTCTTCGGTTGAACCGGTATGAACCAGTGACGAAGAACTACAAACATTTCCAAAACTCAGATCCGGGATTCAGGCTTCCCTGGTCAGATTCGGACCAAACCAAGTATGGTTTGGTCACGAGGGGGGTCTGGGGAGTGTCTGGTGTGAAGCTAGGGTTGGTTGGTGTAGATCGAGTTTTGACTCGAATCTTCAAATGAAGATTCGAGGACCTGGAGGGTGATTCGAACTAAACGGTTAACAGGTCTATGTTCAGGGTGGTGAGGGGGTTCTATGGTGTTCAGGGCGAGGTCACCGGCGTTCATGCCGCCGGTTTTTCATGGCGAAGGGTACAGGGGCGGCTCTAGGGTTTGTGGGTTTGGGTGAAGACGACGAGGCTGGGGTATTGGATAGGGGGGTAGGGTAAGGATCTGGGCTTATATAGTTAGTGGGTGGGTTGATCTCAACCGTTAGATCAATCTAGATCTACGGTTTGGATCTGATGGTCTTAAGTGAAACGGTGTCGTTTCAAGTGTTGAGGGTTTGGGTTTGGTCCGGGTGTAAACGGGTCGGGTTTGTTGGTGGGTTACGGGGGATTGATCTTGGCCGTTGATCACTCTGAGATCAACGGCCCAGATCAGGCACGATCCAAACGACGTCGTTTGGACACCCTGGGCACTAAGTGGTCTGGACCGGGCAGGCCTGGGTTTTGGGCATTGTTTGTTTGGGCCAATTTTATTAAATTGGCCCAATCCGGAAAAAGAAGGGGTCCTTTCTTTTTTTTTTCTTTTTTTTTATTTCTTTTTCTTATTTATTTTAAAACTAAACAAAAAATCAAATTAAAATTAAATGCATACTCAATACAATTATTTGCACACACGCTAAAATATTTCAAAACAAGTAAAATTAAACAAAACAAAATCACGGACAAAGGTGCCTGTTTATACTTTTCTATTTAAACCATGTTATGGTTCAGATTATGCATGACACGTACACATTTTTGAATTTTGTTTTAATAAAGTAAATAAATAAAAATGGGCCGAAGTCACAAATAAATCAACAAAGTCCCGCACAGAAATCCAAAAATTGTACAGCAGGACAAATTTTATTCTTTTGGAGCGACTGTCGCGCAAAAACAAAAATCACGTGCTCACAATCACAAAAATATAACTGGCTTCAATGTTCTAATTTAGTTATATTACATAATTCAAATAAGAGAAGAATTTACCTAAGGCAATAAATTCTAAAGTCCTAGAGTATATATTAAAAATAATTAAATTATAATTATAATTAATTTACATAGTAATATAACTTAACTCTAACAAATTTATATTATGTATAATACTTGCAAATTGTTTTGAAACCCCAAGATATTTGTTTACCAACTATCATCTCTTCTATTACCTAGAATATCATAAATGTAGGCTGTAGCAATTAACTACGCATAATCTTAAGATCACCACCGTACCGTGTGTAATGTGTTATATTTATCTATATTGGAACTTCATTTAAAGAGTTATAATATTAATTTACTTCAAGTTCCTATATATTAGATAGTCTTAAAGGACTGCCTCTCTGTACGGGCCAAACAAAGAAGAATATTTAATATTAATACTTTAACCTAGTTCAATTAGGTAAAATTAATAACCAAATTTTAGTTTAATGAAATGGCCAAAATATTAGGAAGGTAACCTAAATTACAATTTTATGTAATGTGAATTTTGTTTTTAAAGGGTAAAAAGGACGAACGACCTTTCACTAAGGGGCTTCGTGCTTTTAATATAGTACTAATTTTTATGAGTGTGCGTTGCACGTTAATAATGACACATGATGGTTTAGTCAATTATTTATATGAAGGGACGCCAAAATAAATTAATAAGAGAGAAATTGTCACGACCCAAAAATCCCTCCGAAGGAGTCATGATGGCACATAGTCTCTAAACTAGGTAAGCCTAACATTAACTGAAATAACATTGACATTTGCCAACTTTAAATTCAATAACTCTTAACAATTTATAATTCCCAAAACCGGTGGTACAAGTCACAAGTCTTTCTAAGAGTAGTTATACAAAATAAGTACATCACTGTTCCGAAACAAAGGGGACAAGTGGAAATAAGTACAATTTAAGGTGACTCCGAGGACTGTGAACGCTGCAACAGGTTTACCTTGAGTGTCCACCGCAACGAACAGTTACTATCGATCAAATACCTGGATCTGTACACAAAAATGTACAGAAGTGTAGTATCAACACAACCGACCTCATGTGCTGGTAAGTGCCTAGCCTAACCTCGGCGAAGTAGTGACGAGGCTAGGACCAGACTACCAAATAAACCTGTGCAATATAGCGTACAAAAATAATAGGAAGCAGATAACAATGATGGCAAAAATGATCAACCAGTGATATAAATAGTAGGCAACAAGAACACCATAAATGCTTCCCAACCAAATAAATAAATAAATAAATACAAGTGCAATCAATTAATCAAGTCCTTTAAATATAAATCTTTCGCCTATAAATCCTTCAAGTAATAATCTCTAAGATAATATGTTTTTCAATAAATATATTTCGAATATATTTCCTTCAAATAAGTATCTTTCAAATAAGCATCTTTCGAATATAATTCTTTCGAGTAAAGGTCACATTGTGACGCCTCATTTCATAATCATAGATAATATAGGTCTCAGCCCACTTTCATATTTTTACGGCACCTCGTGCCCATATATTTCTGTCTCATATTGCACAACAATATTCTCATATTACTCAGTTCATAGGTTCTATAACCCAATACAATTAAGAATGTTCAAGGAGCCTCATTCACTTAACATAAAGTAGAGTACAACCCTCAACCCAAATAGGAAATCAACAAGAAAAGATGAAGTTATTTTTAGAAATCATTTGATAAATAAAATACCCTTTTCAATTAAAGTACAATATCGAATGAATCATTACCTTTAATACGAGAAATCAATAAATCAAGACATAGAAGGAATTCCCTTTTAAGTAAAGTACAATCTCAAATGGTTTAAGGAAAAATTTAGTTGAGAAATCAATTGAGTTAAAAATGTAACAATTATTGAAATTTGAAGTATTGAACATATAAAAAAATAAGGCGAGGTATTGTAAACATTATGGATTCCAACACAAAGGATCACAGCAGTAAAGAGATCTAAACAGTTAATACACTTGAATTGTTAATAACAAGTAAACACATCAAATAGAAAGTGCACGGCATCACCCTTCGTGCTTTAACACTCTCTCACCAAAACAATACACGGCATCACCTTTCGTGTTTTAACACTCTTTCACCAAAACAATACACAGCATCAACCTTCGTGCTTTACACTCTTCCTCATCCAAGAAACAAACACAAGGCAAATAGGGTAAGGGAATCTATAACATCGAAATAAAATCAAGTAACAACAGAAAATCAGTAAATAAACGTAAAGGACAACATAACTCAATTAGAATCAGGAAAAATTAAGGACAAGTGCACGGCATCATCCTTCGTACTTTTACTCTCTTCCTCACCATAAGAATCAATATAAACTACACGGCATCACCCTTCGTGATTTTACTCTCAATATAATAGGCACAGAATGGTACATCATGCGGCACGACATCACCCTTCGTGCTTTACACTCTTTTCTCACAAATCATACACGGTATCACCCTTCGTGTTTTAACACTCTTCCTCACCCAAACAACAATCACAAAAATAAGGGCAAGGAAATAAATGAAATCACAATAAAATCCCGGCAAGGGAACAATAGTGCAACAATCAAATTCCGGCAAGGGAAACAACATCAAAACAATAATATCCCGGCAAGGGAGACAATGTCATGATTCTCTCTCTCCTTTATTCACAACTTGAGTCAATGCTCTACAATGTTCAACAATTCAATTGTCAACTTGAGCCAATGCTCTATAATGTTCAACAATTTTATTCTTAACTAGAGTCAATGCTCTACAATGTTCAACAATTCAATTCTCAACTTGAGTCAATGCTCTATAATGTTCAACAATTCAATTGTCAGCTTGAGTCAATGCTCTATAATGTTCGACAATTTTATTCTTAACTAGAGCCAATGCTCTACAATATTCAACAATTCAATTCTCAACTTGAGCCAATGCTCTATAATGTTCAACAATTTTATTCTTAACTAGAGCCAATGCTCTACAATATCAACAATTCAATTCTCAACTTGAGCCTATGCTCTATAATGTTCAACAATTTTATTCTTAACTAGAGCCAATGCTCTACAATATTCAACAATTCAATTCTCAACTTGAGCCAATACTCTATAATGTTCAGCAATTCAATTGTCAGCTTGAGCCAATGCTCTATAATGTTCAACAATTCAATTGTCAGCTTGAGCCAATGCTCTACATTGTTCAATTAACAATAATACTTCCGCAAGTCATAATCCTCAATAGAAATTATCATATAGAGCATATACAATACGAAACAGAGTCACATTAATTAAAGTATAAGACTCACGAGCATACTTGATACCAACGTATAAATACTCGTCACCATGCCTATACGTCGTACTCAACAAATAACACATAACAAATAGGACACAACTCCTAATCCCTCAAGCTAAGGTTAGACCAAACACTTACCTCGTTTTGCAATCAATTCGAAATTCCAACAAGCCTTTGCCTCGCGAATTCGTCCGAACCTTCAAATCTATCCACAAACAATTCAACATACTCAATACGAATCGTAGGAATTAATCCCATATGAAATTACTAATATTCCGGATTAAAATCCAAAATTTAGCTCAAAAATTGCCCGTGGGGCCCACGTATCGGAATTCGATGAAACTCAGAAAATCCGACAATCCATTCCGATACGAGTTTAACCATACAAAAATTATTGAATTCTGATACCAAATGGACCTTCAAATCCTAAATTTTCATTTTTGGAAAACTTTACAAAAACCATAATTTCTTTCATCCAAATCCGAAATAAACGATGAATATTGATATAGATTCATGAAATGTAATCACTTCCGGATATAGAACACTTACCCAAGTCGAAATCCTGAAAAACCCCTTTGGAAACGCCCAAATCCGAGCTTGAATGACCAAAAATGGAAGAATTTCAGACCCCTTCGGTTTATACACTGTCCAGGGGTATTATAGCAAGTTTTACTAGCGTGGTCGCGCATGTAGCTGCGCTACGGCCGCGCTCACAGGCAGAAACATTTCGAATATGCGCGGTCGCGCATCTGGCCGCGCTCCTGGGCGCGCATATGACACATGTCCGGTAAAATGGTTATAACTTTCTGTATACACCTCCAAATGACAATCGGTTTGATGTTCTGGAAACTAGACTCATAGCGCTTTAATTTGATAAGTTGTACATCACACAACTCGTTATATCCACGTAGATATACTCGTTCAAGGTGAAGTCTTGTGCGTACTCATTTGCAAATTTTGTATATTATGTAATTTTCCAACTTGTCTTAGACTTAGAACTTTCCTTAGACCCCATATATCTTATAGTACGCCTTGTACACTTGCTATCATATCCAATTGGTATTCATAATGGTAATAGACCTCTTTCACATATAAGATAATATAATTAGAACACGTCAACTTTCTTATTTCGCCAAAATGCGCCGAATTGTCATGTGGACTTCTAAATCCAAATTCGGACACACGTCTAAGTACGAAATCACCATACGAAGCTGTTGACATCATTAACATTCCATTTCGGGGTCGTTTACTCAAAAGTCAACTCTCCGGTCAACTCTTTCCATTTGAGCTTCAAAATAAGATATTTTTTTTTAACTCCGAATCTTACGAAAGCCAAACTTGATCATACATGCGGGTCGTAATGTGTATTCTGAAGCTTCTCGGGGTCTTAAGCCGTTGAACGAGACGCAAATTCTTAAAACGAAAATTCGGATCGTTACAGAAATAAATAATAAAACAACCCTTTGTCTACAAGCTAACAAAATGCTCAGTACACAACTGTTGCAAAATAATATCTAATTTGATTGAATAATCTATATATTATCTCTAAGATATTAGAATGCTCGATATAACAAATAATGTATTGACCCTTTGCCTAATATGAATTTATGAGGAATTCTAAAAACAATCAAATTCTAAGTTTCTTTTTGCATATTGTATGACCAACGGATTCTTGGAAGTTATGAATCATACAAATTCTCGAATACTAAGGGCATTGAACCACTTTGTTTCGTTGCCCCAGGCAAAGTTTCTCTAAAGGTAATGCTGAAAATTAATATTGTCATACTAACAATAGTTGAAATAAGACAGACCAATCTCTAAAGGTATAAAATTTAAACTTAAATACTAAATCAATATAAGAGACTTTGATATCCAAAACTAAAAATTATGACGAAATATAAGAAGTACGACACAAAAACAATTACAATAAAAGTTAAGATGCTATTTTTTTCGCTGTAATTCATACATGACTCTAAAGAGTTACTCAATTGGGAAAAATGGAACAAAAGAGAGAACTAATAATACTTTTGGAGAAATTTGTTTCGATACCTTTAGAGAATTACGATTAATGTGGAACAATGGTATCTTTAACTGGCTTATTCTTTTCCTAGATAGAGTCATGCAATAAATTTGAATCCTACACAAACTCAAGAATTAAATAAGGAAGAATATTGTTTTGTTGTGAAAAACGGAATAAGCTAGGAGGAAAAAGTAGGCGGTAGAGACCAACCAAGAATTTAACCAAAATCGGCATATTGTTGTCCAACAAATAATAGTTTAGCAAGAAGTATGCAGCGAGAAGTAGAGTCCAAAAAAAGAATTTGATCCAAAGCCGGCTCTGTAGTATGCCTAGTTTAAATGAAAAAAAAAATTAGTGATTTACAATTATATCCTTAAATTATACAAATATTTAAGGTTATAAAAGTCTATCAATATTTCAAGATTATTTTAATCGTTCAATATTTAGCATAAATTATTGATGCTTTTATAATAACTAGTTTCTATGAACGTGCGTTACACGTGATCCTTTAGTCAATTGTTTATATGAAGGGATACTAAATTTACTGCCAAGTTATTATTTCTTATATATAAGTTATCGTGTATATAACAAACACAAAAATTCTTTCACAACTATATATTATGTCTGTCACACCTACTTTTTTCACTACACCTCCGGAAGGGATGTGTATGAGGGAATTTTTTCAATTAAAGAACAATCGAAACGGGATCATATTATTTAAATTTAGAGTCGCCACTTGGGATATTTATGGTGTCCCAAGTCACCAGTTTAAATCCTGAATCGAGGAAAAGATTGACTCTGTATTACAATCCGCGAACCAGAAATCCGGGTAAGGAATTCTGTTAACCCGGGAGAAGGTATTAGGCATTCCCGAGTTCCGTGGTTCTAGCACGGTCGCTCAACTGTTATATTCGGCTTAATTATCTGATTTTAGTACATGTTCAAACCTATGTGCATTTTCAACCTTAACCGCTTTTATTCATTTTAGGAATATTGCAACGTTAGTAAAACACGTCTTGAACCACGTCACATAAATGCACCCGCGGTCCCCGACACATTTTATCAAACGTTGTTGAGATTTGAATTTGGGTCACATAAATGCGCACTCGAGTTTAGGAAGGTAAATTATTAAAATAACGCATCTAAAGCGACTACGCCTTTCAACTTTGCGAGGGCCATGGCAAATTCAACTAAATGGCATGCCTCGATTTTTAAGGAGTTAAAATAATTAATGGAGGGCCATGGGTTTTGAGATTTTGTTTGGCATGGCACGCCTCAACCTAAAGAACTACGGTGTTCATGATTAAGCCTACGCTACTTTGAGGTTCAATGCAAAGGTCTTTGTGGAAAACAATGTGGAAAGACATATGATTTATGTAACTTATTCAAATGAAATTGATAATATCGGGCCATGACTACCTTAACTCAACCCCAACGAATCAATTTCTCAAAACAATACCAATCGAACTTCAAATCCACACTGATTGTCGACAACATTAAAATATGCTTCAATATTACAAAAATGATAGCCACAACATGAAAGCAAATCAAGTAAACGAAAGCAACGACTATAGGTTTTAATCATTTTCCGACAAATGAGTGAATAGCAATCACATGTCATCAGACACATAATTAGCTAATTCAATATGACTCAAATGCTCAACTTTGCACACAATTTGACATAGATTAAACAAGGATCAACACAAATTCAAAGCTCGACCTCAATTACAGTACCTTAATAGTGAGAGATCAACAAGAATTAAGCTTCAAAACACCACATATTACGCAAAAATCAAACTCAAAGAATCCATGTTGATTGAGTTTGGTCAATCGTTTCCACAAGCACCTTATGTGCATAACTGAAGCTTCGTTTCTATAAGCCCCCATAAAGCTATACCTTAGACAAAACTTAACCATCGAATTGGGATTCAATAGTCACCCAACAATAGCCATTAGCAGTTACACTCTCAAAAACAACAAAAATCTCGACAAGAGATTAACCCAACAAGAATAAAAATGTTGCAGAAGTCCGGGCAGCGGGGAGAAAGGAAGAAGTACCAGCGAGTATATTGAAATGCGAGAGAGAAAAGAAAGACCGGAGATGCTTGGAGCTCGAGCTTGCTAGAATTTCGATCGGCAAAGAAGAAGCAGTGGCGGAAAAGACGCTAACTACTCAGTCATCAGTTCAAACGATGCAAATCGAGATTAATGGCGACGAAGCATATACGAACCAAAATTAACAATCGACTGGCCGAGCAAATAAATCAGAAATTTAGAGCATCTGAAATTAAAGATTCATTCAACTAAAATTTCAGCAATTACACAGTCATATTGAAGTGCCAAAAGACGAAACTCGGACCGGATTCGCAATCTCGAACGGAAGAAACTTCAGTCGGCGCCGGAAATCTTCTTAGGCGTTAAGTTTGGTTTTGATGGGTGTGCTGGGAGACGACGGAGGTGGTGAGGCAGAAAAATTGGAGGGGTCGTTTGTAAAAAAACCAACTAGGAGTTCCAGGGAAGGGGTCGTTTTCTGGTGTCCATCGACTGAGGAAGATCAGTCCATGGTTGGGAGAGGGGTTCGGAGAAGACGACGCAGGGAGGGGGTGTCTGTATTGTTCTGCGGCTGAACCTTTAGGTCTTGGTCATAGGGTTTTCATTGTTGTCCATCTTCAGGGTCTGTGATTTTCATTCCAGCAGAAGAAGGAGTTTCGTGTGGGGTCATTTGGAGAAGATGACCAGTGGGGTGGGGTCTTTTGAAAAGCTCTGCTGATTCCCTAAGTGTAGTCTAGGGTTATTTTTAGACTAGTTTTGGTTATATAGAGGGGTTTTTAGGTTAAGGGGTATGAGCCTAGAACTTATGGGCTTGAAAATTATGTGTTATGTCCAAAAATTTGGCTTAAAAATGGGTCGCTTGAGCCCAAGTTTTATTTTTTCCTTGCGAACGAGATTAAAAATACGCTCTTATTTATTTACTAATCCTACTATTGAAATAATTATTAAAATAAAACTAACCGTTAAAACAAACCTATTTTTGGTATTTTCAAATATCATATTAAGATAAAAATATGATACTATTTTTTTTGTATTTTTTAGGATTAAAAATGACTACAAAACATTAATGAACCTATTTTTATAATTTTCATTTTCTTGTATAAAATAAAGTAAAAGAGTAAAAATGAGTTGAAATAGCTATATTAGGCCTAAATTAAATATTTACGTGCTAAAATATGAAAAATCTTGGGGATGGTCAAAAATCACATGTCTACAGCTGCCCCTCTTTGACTGGAAACACGAAGAGTTTTCAGACAAAGAACGACTAGACAGGTTTTTGACCCGACCCTTATTTGGAGAGACCAAAACTAAGAGAGAAGGGAATGTGACCGAGCCCTCGTATCTGAGCTGCCTACATATCTTTGGCTATAAAGGAATCAGGCCACGTGTAGTTCAGAGGCGAGTGAGATGATGGAGTACCGAGGTGGAGGGCTAGTCGAGGTGCCGTTCCGCCGAGGTTCCGGTCCGCGGTTCCTGTTATTACATCAAAAATCAAATGAAAAAGACTAACTAGGCCTTTCAACTACGAGTTACAAAATTCCTATCTATAAGTCTTCTGAAGCTTGATCTTGAGTCTTGAATGGTTCTTCATGCAGACTTTAGATTTGAACCTTGGCGCTTGTTAGCTGCAGGTGCTAGCTCGTTCTTCTTCAGCTTTTGGATCAAGACCGGACCTGTAGTGCTTGCAACTTCCACCATGTCTTAAGCAGTTCACATCCTCCATCAACTTCTGCATTTGGATTAACTTCTTGCCTTTCTCTCTTTTTTCTTTATTGTGACTAACTTCTGTTGATCACCTTGGACTGTTGACTCTCATTCTTGCCGCGAGCTTCTTTGGTTGCTGACTTGAATTGCAATCTGAGATACTTTTCATTTTCTTTAGGTGGACGCCTGATTGTTGAACTTGAATTGTATTCCCGTGCTCTCCAGGTGGGCGCCTAACTGCTGACTTGAAATGTATTCCTTGCTCTCCAGGCGGGCTCCTGACTGCTGACTTGAAATGTATTCCCTGCTCTCCAGGCGGGCTCCTGACTGCTGACTTGAAATGTATTCCCTACTCTCCAGGCGGGCTCCTGACTTCAACAAAATAGACAAAAACAAAGAAAATTTTTCTGCCCCAGTTTGGGTATCTGGGCACATATGTAAGTGTAAAACGAACCACATTACCAAATATCAATAAGAACTTGAAAACTAAAACTTGAGTTATACTCCCTTGTTCTCCAGGTGGGCTCCTAATTGCCGACTTGAAATGTATTCCCTGCTCTCTAGGCGGGCTCCTGACTGCTAAACTTGAATGTATTCCCTGCTCTCCAGGCGGGCTCCTGACTGCTAGACTTGAATGCATTCCCTTCTCTCCAGGCGGGCTCCTGACTGCTGACTTGAAATGTATTCCCTGCTCTCCAGGCGGGCTCCTGACTACTGAACTGAAATGTATTCCCTAATCTCCAGGCGTACTCCTGATTGCTGAACTTGAAATGTATTCCCTGCTCTCCAAGCAGGCTCCTGACAGCTGAACTTGAAATGCATTCCCTGCTCTCCAGGCGGGCTCCCGACTTCAACAAAATAGACAAAACAAAGAAAATTTTCTGCCCCCGTTTGGGTATCTGGGCACACATGTAAGTGTAAAACGGATCATATTACCAAATATCAATAAGAACTTGAAAGCTAAAACTTGAATTGTACTCCCTTGTTCTCCAGGCGGGCTCCTGATTGCTGACTTGAAATGCATTCCCTGCTCTTCAGGCGGGCTCCTGACTGCTGACTTGAAATGTATTCCCTGCTCTCCAAGCGGGCTCCTGACTGCTGAACTGAAATGTATTTCCTGCTCTTTAGGCGGGCTCCTAACTGCTGACTTGAAATGTATTCCCTGCTCTCCAGGTGGGCTCCTGACTACTGACTTGAGATGTATTCCCTGCTCTCCAGGCAGGCTCCTGACTTCAACGAAATAGACAAAAAACAAAGAAAATTTTATGCCCCAGTTTGGTGGCTGGGCACATATATGAGTGTAAAACTAAATCATGTTACCAAATATCAATAAGAACTTGAAAGCTAAAACTTGAATTGTACTCCCTTGTTCTCCAGGCGGGTTCCTGATTACTGACTTGAAATGTATTCCCTACTCTCCAGACGGGCTCCTGACTGCTGAACTTGAATGTATTCCCTGTTCTCCAGGTGGGCTCCTGACTTCTGAACTTGAAATGTATTCTCTGCTCTCCAGGCGGGCTCCTGACTGCTGACTTGAATGTATTCCCTACTCTTCAGGCAGGCTCCTGACTTCAACAAAATGACAAAAACAGAGGAAATATTTCTGCCCCAGTTTGGGTATCTGGGAACATATGTAAGTGTAAAACGAATCACGTTACCAAATATCGATAAGAACTTGAAAGCTAAAACTTGAATTGTACTCTCTTGTTCTCCAGGTGGGCTCCTGATTGCTGACTTGAAATGTATTCCCTGCTCTCCAAGCGGGCTCCTGACTACTGACTTGAAATTCATCCCCTGCTCTCCAGGCGGGCTCCTCACTTCAACAAAATAGACAAAAACAAAGAAAATTTTCTGCCCCAGTTTGGTGGCTGGGCACATATGTGAGTGTTAAACTGAATCATATTACCAAATATTACTAAGAATTTGAAAACTAGGTCCCATTATCCAGAGGGTCCTGACAATTCTTACCTAAACGACAATTTTAAATCTGAGTTATATCTTCTAAAGGTGTGACTTCCGCTAAATCTTGTTATCTAAGAGGGTCTTAAAGCTACATCCCACTATCCAGGAGGGTCCTGAAAACTCCTAATTACATCCTATCTTAAACATGCAAACTTTGAAACCAACTTATATTCCTTTGTGGTACATTTATGCTACTTATGATTGTTTCGATTTTTAAACTAGGTCCCATTTTATAGGAGGGTCCTGAAAACTCCTAATTGAATTCTATCTTAAACTGCAAACTTTGAAACCAACTTATATTCCTTTGTGGTACATTTATGCTAGATTATGCTACTCATGATTGTTTTGAATTTTAAACTAGGCCACATTTTCCAGGAAGGTCCTGAGAGTTTAGGGTCAAACCTGTCTGGTGCTTGCTTTTCCTTGCGGAGGGTTTCTCCGAAACAAACGAAATTTTCTGCCCCTGTTTCAATCAAAGAAAAATCTTGTCAGTTTAAAATGCGGTGGTTGGTTTGTGGCCTTGACTTTGAGGGCGATTGCTCCTTCACTTCCTATGATAACTGATTTCCACTCGAGGACCTTGCTTGCTTATGGACTAACCACTTTCTCTGACATCATTATCACAGAAAATACCCCTTCTCCATTCAGACCCAATTCCCTTTATCTGTTGCATTGCTCATGAACTGACATTTACCAACCTTTGTGTTTCACATGAATCCCAAAGCGCGTCAATTACCGTCCACTCAATGTGCATGATGTTCTTTTCTGACTTAACCCACTAGCATTGGCCGTGAGGTCTATTGCTCCTTCACTTGCCATGATAACTTTGATTTCCATTTGGAAGACCTTCCTTGTCATTGGTTAACCACTTTCTCTGTCAATCGTATCACAGAAAATACCTTTAATCTATTCACCTAACACCCTCCATCTGTTGCACTGTTCACGAATTGAAATATACCAAACCTTTGTATTTCTCATGGACCCCAAAGTATGTTGATTGTTACCAACTCAGTGCGCTTGTTGTTCTTTCCTGACTTATGATACTGATATGCTGGCCAGATCCCGTTTTGTGCAATTGGAAAGCTGGTGACAAATTTTGAAGTCATTTCTCACTTATTTTGACCAAACAGACTCAGGAAGAGAAAGTAAACAAGACCAAAGGAATAGAGTAAAGGACAAAGGAAAGAGATGATTCCTAACAAGAAAACTACAAAGTAGAAACCTATCAGATGTGGATACCAACTCTAATGACCATAACATGCACATGTTGATTAAGTGGCCTAATCTGTCAAACAAGTCTGATGTTCAACTCTTGTTATACCCCTGAACCGTGAAACTGTACTTCAATGCTCCGATTATCCAATCTGATTCACAATCCTTATTCGACTTGTAGTGCCCGAAGGATTTTCACTATCAGGCCTCTCTCATTTTGTTCTTTCTCTCAACTTACCGTCGCCTTATGGTGCCCGCGAGGGTTTTCACCAATAAGACTCTCTCATTTTTGGATTTATCTCAGCTCTCGTCGCCCTACGGTGCCCGTGAGGGTTTTCACCAATAAGACTCTCTCATTTTCATTATTTTTCTGCCTGGACCAGAGTGTTGCCCCTGATATGAATTACCTCTCCTTGCTTGACTTGGCATCTCTCGAAGACTGATCGGAAGGTCTTTATTTGGACTGTAACGTGGGCTTTTGGATAGGGTTAAAAATATAGGATATCAAAGGCTCAAAACAATTCACATGGGTTCAAAATTACAACTTTCGGAATCAGATTTCTTACAACAACCACAACTTCTGCCCCAGTTCCTTGCTTAGGAACTTTTGGATTTTTATTTTGATGAGACCGAACCGTGAGGCTGCCTACGTATCCTTAAAAGGAATCAGGTCGAACGTAGTTCATGTCATAGAAGTTACTTTGTTGTTGCGATTTTTTCTTTTCTCTTTTTTGTTTTTTTTTGTTTTTCTTCTTTTTTTTCTTTTTTTCTTTTTTTCGATTTTCATTTTTCTTCTCTCCCTTTTCGTTCTTTTCTTTTCTCCTTTTCCTTTACTTATCTTTCACGCTTGTGTTTTTTATCTTTGCTACTGATTCCGAAAGAGGGGTATGAAAGAAAATAAACAAGGCTCAAAGGGGTAACGAAGGATAAGCTGTTTAGATAGCAGAACAAAATGCATTCGTCATTCCCATCTTCAAAACATGCCAAATGCAAACTACACAATTTAAACAAACCAAGGAAAATATTTGTAACATCTTTTGATTGCACTAGACTTGATAACCATATCCATGTATTCGCCTTCGATATCTGTTAATTACCAATCCCCATGGGACAACACCCTCACTCTCATTACCACGAATGACCCCTTACAAATTTGGGGCAAACTTGCCATTATCTTCACCCGACGCAGCATGATGCAATTCAATAGTGAATTTTTATGTTCTACCTGCCCCAGTTTCACACAATTCGGGCTTGAAGTGATCTCAAAATGCCTTTACTTATTTCCCTCCAATGTCCTTACATCTTCAACATTGTTTCATTGCTTCGTGATTAAGCTGACTTTTAAAACCAGGCTGAGAATTACGCGTGCATGTCATGTCACTAGAGTCAACAGGAAAAGAACTATAAAAAGAAAAGAGAACTAAACGAAAATGACTAGAAATCACAGAAAATTGCATTAGACAGATGGTGAAAGGGTTTGGACAACAAAACAAACAAACTAAACTGGGGTTATAAACCTATAACAAACCTAGACAACACTAAACGGGCTATTATGACTAAACAAACTAAGCAAAATAAAAGGATAGAAAGGTTTAAGTCACAAGACAATATCCGGATTACAACCCTGAAATAACCCGGACAGCAGAAATGACAACAAAATAAACCACCAAAACTCCTCTCCGACCGACCAGGAAATGGAGCGTCTTTCCAATTACCAAGTGCAATATCTTAGCCACTGAATTCTGCTTCAGCAATACTAGGGCCTCCACAAGTCTTCATTACATTGTTCTTAACAAATTGCTTCTGGGTTGCTTTTGCCGGCTCGTTCTTAAGATCAAACCCTTGATAGTGTTGAAAGCTTAGTAGCACGTGGACCTCCAAGGCTCCCAGAAGAATTCTCACATTCCTTTTCAAAATAAACCATACCCACCATATGCGTCTCATTATGCACAGGCGATGGACTTTGGCTAGTGTCTGTTGCATCTGGATTTTGCACGACAATGTCGCCTGCATCAATAAGCTTCTGAATCGCATTCTTCAGATTCCAACACTTCTCTATGTCATGCCCCGGGGTATCTGAGCAATAGGCGCACCTTTGAGAAAAATCAAACTTCTTTGGAAGAGGGTTTGGCATTTTTATCTGGGTCGTCTTCAACATGTCCAATTTCCTTAGCCTCTGGAACAGATTGGCATATGACACTCCCAATGGAGTGAATGTTTTCTTCTCCTGTAACCTATCGTTCTTAAAGGCTTGATTGGGCCGGAAACCTGATCCAGGGGGTTTTCGATAGGCTCGTAGGGGTAGAAAGACATTTTGTGGAGCTGGGTACTAGGAGAGTGATGTGCGACTTTGGGAGTTCTGTGGAGAGAAGTGGAATTGGGGAGGATCATCTGGTGCATAAGGATATCCACGGGGATGATGTCGAGGCTGGAAGTGTTGATCGAGAAAGCCCATTAGATCATCTTTACTGTTTCTCTTTCTTCCACCCAAGCTTACTGGGATGTTCTGAATGTTTTTCGAACAACTCATGATTTTGCCTGACTTGATTCCCTCTTCTACTAGCTCCCCCATTTTTAACACATCATTGAAAGGCTTCCCCAAGGCCGGGATCAAATGACTTAAGTAGGTGGGCTCCTGAGCTTGTAGGAAAAACTCAACCATTTCTTCTTCACCAATCGAGGTATTGACTCGAGCAACCTACTCCCTCCATCTGAGCCCAAACTCTCTAAAGCTTTCCTCCGGCTTCTTTCCCATTCTAGATATGGAGGAGCGGTCTGGGGTAACGCCTGATTTGTATTAAAAGTTTTGAACAAAATCTTGAGCCATGTCACCCAATGTAGGCCACTTACCAACATCTTGACGAGCATGCCAGTCCAAAGCTGCCCCAGTCAGGCTCTCACTGAAATACGCCATCATCAAGTCATCTTTCTCTCCAACACCTCTCATTTCACTGCAATAAACCTTCAGGTGGGTTACTGGATCCCCACACCCATCATACAAGTTAAATTTTGGCACTTTAAACCCTGCGGGCAGGCGAACGTCAGGGGACACAAACAGTTCTTTGTAAGCCATGCTTCCCTGGTCTCCTATTCCTTGCTTGTTCTTTAAGGACTGTTCTATGCCTTTCAGCCTCCTGGTGCCCCATCTTTCCCTTTTCTTCCTGTGAACCTTTCATTTTCAACATGAGGCTCATCCCTAGGGCCTGTTTATATGAGTAGGGAACCTTGTGGGCAACCTCTGAGGGGTAATATTGGGCGTCATGAGCTTGGAGATAAGCGGGTGGATCTGGAGAGTATGGAGGATCATCTGGCATTGTGTCCGGAGTATGGATAAGGGCAGCATCTAGGAAGCTAGGTGGTGGTGGGAATGGCGCCTTCCTAGTCATCCAAGCCTGATGCATGTCAGCCATGTGTTGTTTTAACATCTTTACCTCTTCAACCAACCCGTTTCCCTGTTCAACCAACTGCTTTCGAGCGCCGGTATCAACCAAATCAGTTCTGTTGTTGTCTGTCATTGCCTTTTGACTTTATGTTGTAGAGAAGATTTACCACTTTAAAACCACAAATCAGCAACCCTTCTGCTATGAATATAACAAAATGAAGCCATCACGTTAGCATTAGGGAATTTAACATAAGATAATCTCACTTTATGTGCAATGCACCTAGCCACAGTTATCGGTTCTAAAATGACTTTGAGGGTACAAAGGTCAGTTGGCATCATCCCAATTTGTTCATTTCAACCTCTCTTTTCTTTGCTTTTCTAGCACTTGCTGGCTTTCCCATTTTCCTTCATTTCTCTTTTTTTTAATCATCACTCTTTCTTTCTCTCATATCTCACATCTCACAATTTCACCTCTTTTTTTTCTTATTTTTTTTTCTTTTTTTCTTTTTAAAAAAATAAAATGATTCGATCGAACCCTATGTAGGTTGCCTACGTATCATGACGCCGCATGAATCAGATCTTTGTGTAGTTCTGGAAGATCGGGAATAAAGTAAATAAGCTGACATTTTTTTTACCTTAATGACTACTCTGATGAGAAAAAGAACTAAGTTGAGAAAAGAGAAATAAATGAAGCAAATCTTTTTTTGAATTTTCTAAACTTAATGTTCTATAACCTATTTTAAACTCAAGCTTAACAGATTTTTTTCTTTTCTTTGAAACAAATACTCTATTAAGGAAAAACTCTAGAAGAGAAAAATATTTTTTGATTCCTTTTTTTTAGGAAGAAAACCTAAAGAGTGAACCACGGAAAAATATTTAGAATTTTCATTTGATATTCTGATGCAAGGTTTCGAAACAAGCAATGAAAAAGATAAAACAAAATGTTTTTGGATTTCAATTTTGATTACCTAAAGAAGAATTTCTAATGATAAACAAAGGATAAAGTATATTTTTTTTCTATGTACAATATCCTAAAGTTCTAATGAAAATAAAAAGAATTTTTTTTATTTTTCACTAATTTCCCCAAGAAACACCTCAAAAGAAAATCTTTTTGGATTTTGGAATTAATACCTTAAAGAAGGATTTTAAAGAAGTACTAAAAGAAAATTCTCTTTTTTTTAAAATTTTGGTCCTAATATAGTAGAGGAAATATAAAAACAATTCATTTTAAGTCCTAGATATTAATTGCCTAAAGGAAAAACAATCTCAAAGGAGAATTTTTTTATTTCTTATAACAAAAACGCAAAATTTCTTCTTTTTTTTGTTTCTGGATTTTCGACTTGTAACATATTTCCACATACAAAATAAGAAATACAATAATAAAAGACTCGGCAAACTTAACCTGACTATTACAAACTCTAACATCACCTAAAAGACTAAATACTACTAAACAGGACTAGAAAATAAAACAAAACAATTGACTCAAAAACATAAAATGGTTCCTCGAGCAGCTCCTGAATGCAGTGATCCTGGGGTATATGTCATGCTCAAATTGCAGTAAGTAGATACACACCTGTATGAAAAAACTTAAACCAACACTATGTGAGACAATAACATTCCCTAAGACACATGCAAGACATGATTGAAGCTATTTTTGCCAAATGACTTATTTGGCCAAAAGGTGGCTAGAAGTGCAAAATTTGGCTAAGACCCCGCAAAGCCAAGAACCTAAGATTTACTAGGAAGACCGGACTCTATGTGGGTTGCCTACGTATCACGCTCCGAAAGACGAGAATCAGGTTTGCGTAGTTCGGGCCAATTGGATACGGGCGAGAATAAATAAAAAACAACTGACATATAGAAAACACATTTTTTTTCTTTTCGAAAAATGATGAAGCATATAAAATCTTTTTGGATTTTCTTTTCTTTTTTTTCGATTTTTTTTTTTATTTTTGAAAAATGATAAAAAGTGCAAAATCTTTTTGAAGTTTCCATGCTTTTTTTTCCTTAATAAAATGTAACAAAATATAATTGGGCCCTACTCGCTTCATTCTTACACTTCAGCCTCTTTTTTTCTCTCTTTTTTCATTCGCCCTCAATTATCATTGGTCCGCCAAATGACCCTCTTACCCTTGAAGAAATGCAACATGTAGCACATAGGATGCATCATGATGGTCTGTTATTTTGGGTACACCTGTCCTAGACGGACCCAACCCCTGTATTGAGTCCCCAAAGTCAAATGCACATGATGCAAACAAACGTGCCTACTAGGGATCCAGCATGAGGCCGAGTTATTCTTGGTTCAAAAACCTGGGTATGTGTGTTAGACTGTGTACCCGAGCGGACAACTCGAGCCGAGAAGGGGGCTATGTACCGGGAACCAAAAGGTCATCCAGCTTAGTAACTTGTCCGAGCCACTTTCTTATTTCAAGGTATGACATTAACAGAATAAGGAGTCTCGACCAGCGAGCACATCCCCGAATATGAGAAGAGAAGGGTTTCGTAGCAGTTTATATACAGTTCAGATAATATCAAAGCGGTAAAAGCATCATTTAACACATTAGGCACAAGCATGTAACAAAATCAGATAATGGATAAAGCCAACTATAACAATTATTCTAAGCTCGAATTCTTGAACCCTGAACTAGAGATTCTGGGTTCGTTCCCCAGCAGAGTCGCCAGAGTTGTCACACCTCCTTTTTTCACTACACCCCCGAAAGGGATGTGTATAAGGGAATTTTTCCAATTAAAGGACAATCGAAACGAGATCATATTATTTAAATTCAGAGTCACCACTTCGGATATTTATGGTGTCCCAAGTCACCAGTTTAAATCCCGAATCAAGGAAAAGATTGACTCTGTATTACAGTCCGCGAACCAGAAATCCAGGTAAGGAATTCTGTTAACCTGGGAGAAGGTGTTAGGCATTTCCGAGTTCTGTGGTTCTAGCACGGTCGCTCAACTGTTATATTCGGCTTAATTATCTTATTTTAGTACATGTTCAAACCTATGTGCATTTTCAACCTTAATCGCTTTTATTCATTTTAGGAATATTGCAACGTTATTAAAACACGTCTTGAACCACGTCACATAAATGCATCCGCGGTCTCCGACATATTTTATCCAACGTTGTTGAGATTTGGATTTGGGTCACATAAATGCGCACCCGAGTTTAGGAAGGTAAATTATTAAAATAACGCGCCTAAAGCGACTACGCCTTTCAACTTTGTGAGGGCCGTGAAAAATTCAACTAAATGGCATGCCTCGATTTCTAAGGAGTTAAAATAATTAATGGAGGGCCATGGGTTTTGAGATTTTGTTTGGCATGACACACCTCAACCTAAAGAACTACGGTGTTCATGATTAAGCCTACGCTACTTTGAGATTCAATGCAAAGGTCTTTGTGGAAAACAATGTGGAAAGACATATGATTTATGCAACTTATTCAAATGAAATTGATAAAGTCGGGCCATGACTACCTTATCTCAACCCCAATGAATCAATTGCTCAAAACAATACCAATCGAACTTCAAATCCCACTGATTGTAGACAACATTAAAATATGCTTCAATATTACAAAAATGATAGCCACAACATGAAAGCAAATCAAGTAAACGAAAGCAACGATTATAGGTTTTAATCTTTTTCCGACAAATGAGTGAATAGCAATCACATGTCATCAGACACATAATTAGCTCATTCAATCTGACTCAAATGCTCAACTTTGCACACAATTTGACATAGATTAAACAGGGATCAACACAAATTCAAAGATCGACCTCAATTACAGTACCTTAACAGTGAGAGATCAAGAAGAATTAAGCTTCAAAACACCACATATTATGCAAAAATCAAACTCAAAGAATCCATGTTGATTGAGTTTGGTCAATCGTTTCCACAAGCACCTTATGTGCATAACTGAAGCTTCGTTTCTCTAAGCCCCCATAAAGCTATACCTTAGCCAAAACTTAACCATCGAATTGGGATTCAATAATCACCTAACAATAGCCATTAGCAGTTGCACTCTCAAAAACAACAAAAATCTCGACAAGAGATTAACCCAACAAGAATAAAAATGTTGCAGAAGTCGGGGCAGCAGGGAGAAAGGAAGAAGTGCCAGTGAGTATATTGAAATGCGAGAGAGAAAAGAAAGACCTGAGATGCTTGGAGCTCGAGCTTGCTAGAATTTCGATAGGCGAAGAAGAAGCAGTGGCGAAAAAGACGCTAACTATTCAGTCATCAGTTCAAACGATGCTAATCGAGATTAATGGCGACGAAGCATATACGAACCAAAATTAACAATCGACTGGCCGAGCAAAGGAATCGGAAATTCAGAGCATCTGAAATTAAAGCTTCATTCAATTGAAATTTGAGTAATTACACAGTCATAATGAAGTGCCAAACGACGAAACTCGGATCGGATTCGCAACCTCAAACGGACGAAACTTCAATCGGCGCCGGAAATCATCTTAGGCGTTAAGTCTGGTTTTGATGGGTGTGCTGGGAGACGACGGAGGTAGTGAGGCAGAAAAATCGGAGGGGTCGTTTGTACAGAAACCAACTGGGAGTTCTAGGGAGGGGGTCATTTTCTGGTGTCCAGCGACTGAGGAAGATCTGTCCATGATGGGGAGGGGGGTTCGGAGAAGACGACACAGGGAGGGGGTGTCTATATTGTTTCGCGGCTGAACCTTTAGGTCTTGGTCATAGGTTTTTCATTGTTCTCCATCTTCAGGGTCTATGATTTTCATTCCAGCAGAAGAAGGAGTTTCGTGTGGGGGGTCGTTTGGAGAAGACGACCGGTGGGGTGGGGTCTTTTTGAAAAGCTGTGCTGATTCCCTAAGTGTAGTCTAGAGTTATTTTAGACTAGTTTTGGTTATATAGAGGGGTTTTTAGGTTAAGGGATATGGGCTTGAAAATTATGGGTTAGGTCCAAAAATTAGGCTTAAAAATGGGTCGCTCGAGCCCAAGTTTTATTCTTTACTTGCGAACGAGATTAAAAATACGCTCTCACTTATTAACTAATCCTACTATTAAAATAATTATTAAAATAAAACTACTGTTAAAACAAACCTATTTTTGGTATTTTCAAATATCATATTAAGATAAAAATACGATATTATTTTCTTTGTATTTTTTAGGATTAAAAATGACTACAAAACATTAATGAACCTATTTTTATAATTTTCGTTTTCTTGTAATAAAATAAAGTAAAAGAGTAAAAATGAGTTGAAATAGCTATATTAGGCCTAAATTAAATATTTATGTGCTAAAATATGAAAAATCTTGGGAAGGGTCAAAAATCACATGTCTACAATGTCTAATTTGTAATGGGTTAGGTTCTAACTGTTAGGTGTTTGCCATAATTTTCTTGCCATATTTAGTTTTCCTATTTGTTGAAGGAAAGGGCAATATAATTACTTTAATTGGATTTTCCTTTTTGCAGAAGGAAATTATAATTCTTCTATACTTGGCTAGTCCTTTTTCTTGTAAGAAAAGGTTTGGAGTTCTATAAATTGAAGATCCGTCCTTCTCATTTAGTAGCATCTACAATGTAGCCATAGGGGTTTGAGAGTAGTGTTTAGGGGGAGAACTTTATGGGGTAATTGTTAGTGTGTCACTTGTGTTTGCCTCTTCGTGAGGTTGTTCTCTCGATATTTTGTACTCTCTTTTTATATAGTGGATTGCTCATCTCCGCGGTGGACGTAGGTCAGTTGACCGAACCACGTTAAATGTTTGTGTCTCTTTTGGTAGATTTCTCCTTTGTTGTCTGATTTATCGTCGTTGAAGGTTTGCTTTGCTAGCTTCCTCATGACACCTAGTTTTTCGGTCCTAACAAGTGGTATCAGAGCGAGGTTCAAGACAGGTTCATCTTGGTGGGTTCAGTTCTAGACGCAACATATTTGACGATAATCGTGATTTTTGTCTGAGAAATTTGACCGGTGTGCTACGCACGTTGAGACAAACTTTGTGGTGGAGATTTGGAGATGCGACCTGTTGAAGGCTATGTGAAGAAGGTGGATCAAGTTTATTTTGTCAGAAAATTCCGGCCAAGGGGGAGAATTGTTAGGTGTTTGCCATAATTTTCTTACCATATTTGATTTTCCTGTTTGTTGAAGGAAATGACAATATAATTACCTTAATTGGATTTTCCTTTTTGTAGAAGGAAATTATAATTCTCCTACACTTGGCTAGTCCTTTTTCTTGTAGGAAAAGGTTTGGAGTTCTATAAATTGAAGATTTGTCCTTCTCATTTAGTAGCATCTACAATGTAGCCATAGGGGCTTGAAAGTAGTGTTTAGGAGGAGAACCTTACGGGACAAGTATTAGTGTGTCACTTGCGTTTGCCTCTTCGTGAGTTTGTTCTCTCGATATTTTGTACTTTTTTTTTATATAGTGGATTGGTCATCTCCGCGGTAGACGTAAGTCAGTTGACCGAACCACGTTAAATATTTGTGTCTCTTTTGGTAGATTTCTCCTTTGTTGTCTGATTTATCGTTGAAAGTTTGCTTTGCTAGCTTCCGCATGACACCTAGTTTTTTCGGTCCTAACACTAACTATCTAAATGCTTAAAGAGTTCCCATTCAATTAGGAACCATTGCAGATTTTAATTTGTATAGATTTCACTGTATGCTTTCTTCTCTTCCACTCAGCCATAATTCGTAATACATGCTTTAGTAAATTTTTAATTCGTTTGACAACTAAATCCCTTTAGTTTCTTTTACGTTATTTTGGTTTACTTTGAGGTTTCGGGATGCATTAGTATTTTTTTTTTTTTCAAATTGCTAGCTGCTTTAACAAGAGTTAAAAATATTCTTATTACTTAAAATTGATCTTCCATTGCATGCAGGTCATTTTAAAAAAAAAATACCCATTATGTTAGTGAGAAACTTAGATCCATCAAATGACTTATGTAATAGTACAAGAACGGTACGTAGAGGTTTTGATAATAATGTCATACATAAAGAAATTATGATGGGTCAATGTTCTGTTAAATTTGTACAAAAATAATTTTCTGTACGCTTGTGTTTTACAATGATAATAAATAAAGCACAAGAGAAACAAATTCAAATGTTAGATTATATCCGCCGCAACATGTTTCTCTCTTGGACAACTATATATTACATTTCAAGAGGAATATTAATGTCCACAACAAAAGTTCTTATCATGACGGAGCAACAAGTGTCAGAAGAAAATTTTAAAAAAATAAATAAATGAGGCGTTAGTCTTAAATAGAATGATTACGTAATTAAATTTAATCATGAAACTCAAGTAAGATATGGCTAGATAGGATTCTTATTTATCAGCTCTCCTCCTAATTAAATCTCAATAGTAAGGATAATTCCGAAACAAATAAAAACAAAAATGCAAAGTGAAAACTAGAAGTGATATTACCACAAATTGATTTAAAGTCAAAGAACATATAAAAGACCTTATAATTTTGGAACTCTAAGAAGCACCCAAAGCAAGATAGTGTTACCACAAACTGCACTATTATCTTCAGTTTCAAAACATGCCCAAGAAAAAATATGATTCACAAAATTGAATACTATAATCAAGCTTGATAATGATTCTTTTTATTTATTTTCTTTTTGAGAACTGGAAAATTATCGCTACAAAGAAAAAGAAGACAAATGACTTGCCCTAAATAGTTTATGAAATATTATCAATGGCATTTCGAAACAAAAAAAAAAACCCTTCTTTATAGTATTTAAAGCTGATAAATTTAAATAAAAAAGAGTGAATAGCTTTGTCGTTTTACTCTTATTGTCCTGTAAACCTAACATTTTTAATCGAACAAGGAATACTCCTAAACTTAAAAGGAGTTGAAAGTTCTCGAAGGATTTAATAACTAATTTTACAAACCTTCTTTATTAATTTTTTTTACAAATCCATAGTTCAAATAAAGAAGAATTTAATATACAAAACAAAATTGACATTAAAATTATAAATATTAGAAAAATAATTGAATGACTATTCACTAATATTAGTAAAATAGTAAAATGACTATTTTGTTCAGTGTGAGATTTATTTTTGTAATAGCTGCAACTTTGCACTTCAAAACGAAAGCTATCCAAATCTTCGATGAAGAACGTAGAATAATAGCTTCTTCTAGAAATGCATTTGCCTATATAATTCAAAAAAAAAATATGTAAGGTAAAATTGTATAACTGAAATAGTCCCCCACCCCCCCACCCCCCACCCACCCCCAAAAAAAAAAAAGGAAGAAGAGAGTAAGGACTCCTAAACTCCAACTAAAGGAATAGAAACGGCTCGAAAAATGAAATACTCCTAAACCTAAAAGTTGTATAAGTTAAACTAGATAAGTACTCCTAAAACCCGAAAAGAATTGCATCTTTTACGTATGCCTTATGTGTAGTTTAAATGGGAAAATAACTCCAGCCTTAAGTGATTTACAATTATGTCCTCAAATTATAGAAATATTTAAGGTTATAAAAGTCGATTAATATTTCGAGAATATTTTAGTCGTTTAATATTTAGCATAAGTTATTCGTGCTTTTATAATAACTAGTCTCTGTACACGTAAATCTTCATTTAATTATTTACATTACAGAACAAGAACTAAATTTACTATAAAATTATATACAAGAAGAAAGAATCCTTGAAAGGCAATTGACATGGATGCAATGCAATTATATAAATATGTTGTCTATTGGTAAGAGGTAGTTATAAATAGTTATCTAATTCTTTTCTGAAGGGAGAATTATTATTTATTGGACGGTAAGCGCTAAAAGAGTATATAAAATGCGACCCACATATGACCCTAAACCAAAGCACCATAATTGAGAATAAGACAAAAATAGTTATTTTCGTCAAATTCATATATATAGCCTTAAACCAAAGCATTACTCAATTTCGAAAAAAAAAAAGAAAAAAAGAATTAATAATACCTTTGAAAAAAATTTCTTCTTTCTACGACAATATCACAATTATATCCAATAGCCAAAACCTACAAACTAAAGATTTCAATATTAAAAAAAAAAAAAAAGAAGCAAAATAGAACCATGTTAGAATTATCTTTCATTAGCATATAAAGACGTTATGGAAGAGCGCCAGAAGAAACAAAAAGGCAAAGTTTTTGACATGTTTAATTATAGCCAATTACAAACGGTAAATATAGTAGTAACAAGGATGTAAACTACTTGATAATTTAAAAGTTTATACTTTCTGTTGGTTTGGAATTTACCCGGCAAGAGGTTAATGCAACTACTCTTTGAATATCTGCATAAAAAAAGTTTATTATGAATAATGTGGAACAATACTCATACAAACTGGAGAACCAAATACCAAGCATAGCCCAAGAATTATACGCAATATCTTGTAGGGAATGTGTATGTGTAGTATAAATTGCAAAAGAATTTCAGCCTCGGATAATATATAACTACATACTTAAAAATTATATATAAATAATGTTTCTGAAATACTTTAGTCGTTCTTTATTCATCGATAGACATAAAGAATATTCTATAAACAAATATTATCCTTTTCCAGATCTAACTCCACATTACATAATTAAAACTAAAAGATTTTAACATTAAGAAATAAGGGAACAAAAAAGAAAGCAAAAAAAAAAAATCACGTAATTAGGAAAATTATCTTTGGTTTGCAAATAAAAAGAAAAGAAATAAAAAGGAGAAGCTTTTGACATGCTTATAACCAACTCCAAATTGTAAATACATGAAGTTATTACGTGTCCACTTGGAACTTTCCCGGCTAGAGGTCCATGCGGCTATACACTTGTGAGAGCATAAGCAAAAAAGGAACGGTAAAACCTTTTTTTCATAACAGTAATTAAGGTATGGTTCCAGGTATTCTTATTCAGGTGGGACATGTATGGAAGTAGGATGCCTGATTGGTATAAGAATTCAACGCAAATTTGTATTACGGTGAGGGTTTTCATGTTAGAATTTTAGTTTAGATTGGAAAAGAATTCTAGTCTTGGATAATTTACAATTATATCCTTAAATTATACAAATATTTAACGGTATAAATGTCAATTAATATTTCGGGGATATTTTAATCATTCAACATTTAGCAAAAAATATTTGTGCTTTTATAATAATATAGATATAGACTAGTTTCTACGTACATGCGTTGCACGTAAATCTTTAGTCAACACAATATTTAAATTTGAAATAAATTAGTTATCATTCGAACATACAAAGATGATCAACTTAATTAAACTAGCTAGATGTTTTCTTCTACAGCTTTGGTTTGCTTTATTTTAGTTAAACCAAACGAGCGATTCTCGTCCTTAAAGCTAAATATTATAACTCATCATTTTGCAATTAATTTCTCCCGCAAGAATCACTATATTAGATCACCAACTTTATTGCGACAATAATTACATTACCGGGTTCTCTATTGATTATTTCTGGAACTCGACTATTGATGATTTGTCGAATTCAACTACCTCTTAATAATAATTATATTTCATATTTTCTAGAAGTTAGAAAAAATAAATAAATTTAACTTTAAGATTATCTCAAACCCTGATACTACTTATGATGAATTTCCCATTCTTCTTGTTAAATGCCCAGAACTTTTTATTCTGGTGTGCATAGATTAATTAGACTTTTTTTAGTGTTTTGATGTTCGAGAACCTTTACACAATAAGATTTATTTGGAAGGGAAAAAAGATATAACCTTATAATAGTCAATATTGGAGAATAGTGTCATGACCGCCACATCATCATGCCACGTAGGTGCCACTTGGCATATATTTTTGCCATATGAAATGGTTACTTAAGTTTGAGACTAGATCATGATGGAATATTCTAGAACTATGGAGAATTTTCTTGAAAATGTTCTAGATATTTATGCACTTATAGGAAGGTTCTAGAGAAATATAGAGGTTTCCTTAGGAATACCCTAGAACCCTCTAGAATTGTTAGGAAAGTCCTTAGAAGATTCTAGCTATGTAGAATATTCTAGAGAAGGGACTTAGTTGTAAATATGGAATGATTTGTAGAACAATTATTATTTACATACTAGCCCCTACGTGATTAGTATAAATAGGGGGCATTCATTTGTAATTCATGAACCAAGCAAAACAATCAAGTTCTCTCTTAATACAAAAGCTTCCTTTGGCAATTCTCATGTGTTCTAACGTTCCTCAGCGATCTTTAGTGTAGTACGACTGACTTGGCATAGCAAGAACGCGAGCAAGTTGTGCAAGATCGTGAGCGAGTTTCCAAATGCCGCACGTGCGCTTAGTTTAAGACTAAGGACGTGACAACGTCGTATCAGAGCAAAGGTTATGCCTAAAGAATGTTAGAAAGAATACAAGAGATTGCTAGAAGGAAATTTTGTAGGGAACCATGGCCGGAATTACCAAAGGCTTGGTACTTACAGAAGGGATCAACGCGAAGGTCCCTAAGCGAAAGCAGTATGGTGGTGCATGCACGGGCTGCACACGAGGTGGCAGACTGGCGGAAGCTAAGGGAGCTCCGACAGAGGCCACAATTCGGGAGTATGTACGCGAGTTCACTACCTTAATGCTGCAAATTCGTCATTGTCCGAGGAAGATTTCCTCTTTTACTTCATGGATGGGTTGCAAAACTGGACAGAGCATAAGTTAAGAAGACATCAAATAGCCAACGTGAACAGGGCTATCAGAGTAGCCTAGTCACTTGTTGACTTCAAGATGGATCCTGCCAAGTCCAAAGAAGGCAACGCCGAGAGGGATGAGGGAGATCATTATGAGGACAACGGGAAATGCATAGCCGAGGTATACAAGGGTAATGGCAAGGGGCCATCCCATAACGGACAGGGGTCCAAGAGAAACGGTAAGGGGCCGGGAAAATGGTAGGGAGTACGTGCCTAAAGGCGGGTGCTACTTCTGTGAAGGATCACATCAGGAAAGTGAATGCTCAAAGTTGGGGAAGCTTGCGGCAATGATAGGGAACTTTGCTCAAGCACATAAGGATGACACAGGGGGAACCACCTGCATTGAAGGGATGGGCTTGGAATCTAAGCCGAAAGTAAGGGATTCCAAAGCCTATATTGGCACCATGCAAATGGAGCATGGTGGCAGCAAGAAAAGTTGGATGGACATAGTTGAAGAGATGTCGAGTTACAAAGTGATGGCATGCTATCGGACTCAGACGATATACCAAGCAGAGGGTTCAAGTTTGCCAGTAAGGCTGGACCATAAAGGGCATCCAAATAGGGAGTGGAAGCATGGACTCGATGCTTGAGAAGCTGGTAGACTTGGTTGAGTCATGGGAAGATTCAGGCCAAGAGCAAAGAGGGGCATCCGATGGGCGGAGGATGGAGGCCATCATTGCTAGCTATCCAAAGTACAAACGCGTGAGAAGAAAGGTAGCTACTAGCCAGTAACTTGTGAAATGGGAAGGAGAACCGCTTCATAGGGCATCATGGCTAATGGACAAAGATTTCCGACGACGCCAAAGCAATGTGCGCGCGTACGTGTAGATGTTATGTGTGGAGGGCGGCACAAAATTGGGTGGGGGAGAGTGTCATGACCCGCCACATCATCATGCCACGTAGGTGCCACGTGGCATATATTTTTGTCATATGGAATGGTTACTTAAGTTTGGGACTAGATCTTGATGGAATATTCTAGAACTTTGGGGAATTTCCTTGGAAATGTTCTAGATATTTATACACTTGTAGGAAGGTTCCAGAGAAATATAGAGGATTCCTTAAGAATACCCTAGAACCCTATAGAATTGTTAGAAAAGTCCTTAGAAGATTCTAGCTATGTAGAATATTCTAGAGAAGGGACTTAGTTGTAAATATGAAAGGACTTATAGAACAATTATTATTTACATACTAGCCCCAAGGTGATTAGTATAAATGGGGGGCATTCATTTGTAATTCATGAACCAAGCAAAATAATCAAGTTCTCTCTTAATACAAAAGCTTCCTTTGGCAATTCTCATGTATTCTAACGTTCCTTAGTGATCTTTAGTGTAGTACGACTGACTTGGCATAGCAAGAACGCGAGCAAGTTGTGCAAGATCGTGAGCGAGTTGCCAAATGCCGCACGTGCGCTTAGTTTAAAACTAAGTATGTGATGACCCAAAAGGTTATCACTTGCTTTTAAACTATATTCTGTGTTTTTGAGGCCTTGAAAACCTCATTTAGAGTCACCTCAATTTGCTTGCGCAGTCCGGGTGCGTAGCCGGAAAGTTTAAATGTGAAAATCTGTAAATAATTATAAGTTTTGACTATAAAATGAATAAATTTGACTTCGGTCAATGTTATGGGTAAACGGACCCGGACCCGTGATTTGATAGTCCCGTAGGATCCGTAGGAAAATATGTGACTTGGGCGTATGTTCGGAATCGAATTCCGAGGTCCCAAGCCCGAGAAATGAATTTTTAAAGAAAATTATTTTCTGAAATTGTTTAAAAGAATTTGAAATGAAATGTGATTAGAACATGTCAGCATCGGGCCCGTATTTTAGTTCCAGCACCCGGTACAGGTCTTATATATGATTTAAGACCATCCTATGAAATTTGGTAAAAAACGGATGTCATTTGACGTGATTCAGACCTAATTTGCAAAAGTTGAGGTTTAAGAAGTTTTGAAATATTTCATTGATCTTGAGGTTTAATTCATTGTTAATGGTGTTATTTTGGCGATTTGATTACACGGTTAAGTTCGTATGATGCTATTGAGTTAGTACGTATGTTTGGTTAGGAGCCCCGAGGGCTCGGGTGTGTTTCAGATGTGTTTCGAAAGGTTTCGGACATAAGAAAAGTTGCAGGTTTTTGCTTTTGAGTGCCCGGGGATTTTACCCTTCGCGTTCGCGTGGTTCCTCTCGCGAACGCGTAAGGCAAATATCCCAGGTTCTAGATTCCTTCTACGCGAACGCGTAGCACAGGTCGCGAACGCGAGGCAGTGGGGGGCTATCCCTTTGCGAACGCGGTCCTGGCCACGCGAACGCAAAGGCCAATTGAGCCTGGGCAGGGGGGTGGGGCAATTACCCTACGCAAACGCGATACCTTGAACGCGAACGCGAGTCGTATTTCACGAACGCGAAGGCTTATCAAGCCTAACCCATCGCGAACGCGATGAGTGTTTTCGCCCAGTGATTTTTAAAAACCAAAACAGAACACTTACGGGATTTTCATAAAATTTCATAAACCCCTACTTCTCCAAAGCTCTTAGACGATTTTTGAAGCATTTCCTCACCATAAACTCTTGGGTAAGTAATCTTTAACTTGTTTTCTTCCATTTTTATCAACACCCACTAGATTTCCAGGCCTAAAACATATGATTAAAGGTAGAAAATTAGGGATTTGGGTAGAGTTAGGGCTTTTTAATGATTTGTGATTTAGACCTCGTTTTGGGGTCGAATTCTGGAACTAATCATATATTCAGGCTCGTGGTTGAATAGGTGATCGGGTTTTGGTCCGAACCTCGTATTTTGACCAAGCAGGCCCGGGGTCGATTTTTGGATTTTTGGGAAGAATGATTAGAAAGCTATAATTAAGCATTGTAATTGGATTGTTTAGCATTTACTGATGTTATGAAGTCGATTATGTATAGATACGATTGATTTGGAGCCAAATTTGAAAGGAAAAGCAGTGTTTGAGGCTTGAGTTGGCCGTGGAAGATCGAGGTAAGTGTTGGTTTAACCTTAGCTCGAGGGATTAGGAGTTGAGTCCTATTTGCTATTTGCTTCTTGTTGAGTACGACATATAGGCATGGTGACGAGTATCTATACGTTGGTGTCGAGCATGACCGTGAGTCTTAAATTGATACTTGTTGTATTCTTAAATGATACTATAGATGCTTTAGTAGGTAAATTCTTGACATTGAGCAAAGACTTAGTTTATTTTCGTGGAATCTACTTAAGATTGAGTAATGGTGATAACTGAGATGAGTAGGAGTTGAGTTAAGATTGGTTATAGCTGATTCTCCCTTGCCGGGACGTATATACTTGTACTGTTGAATTCCCTTGCCGGTGTAGTGTAGTTTATTGTTGATCCCTTGACGGGACGATTATTATGATTATTGTTGATTGTATATTTGGAACGGGTTGTACGCCGCAACAATGTTAGGTTGGATCGGGTTGCACGCCGCAACAAATATTATATTGGATCGGGTTGCATGCCGCAACAAATATTATATTGGATCGGGTTGCACGCCGCAACAGTATTAAATGATAAGGGATCGAGTTGCGCGCCGCAACAGTAGTATTACTGTATTGTTGTAGATATTGTACTGTCCTTTCATATTTCTATTTAGTTTTTGCTAGAATTGATATGTTCCCCCGAAGCATGTACCCCCTCCCATTTAAACTCCTTATTTCTGTTTATTTTCCGTCGTACATTATATAATTGCACAGGTTTATCTGGAGTCTGGTCCTAGCCTCGTCACTACCTCGCCGGGGTTAGGCCAGACACTTACCAGCACATGGGGTCGGTTGTGTTGATGCTAAACTCTGCACTCTGTGCAAATACCGGAGCAGCATTGGGACAGTAGCTTGGGAGCCAGCCTTCAGTCCACCGAGATTTCAAGCTAGTCATGCAGGCGTCTGCAGGCCCGTCGTCTCTTCTATCCGTTATTATGTTCTGTTATCACTTGTATCCGAGACAGACCGTGACTCTTTCTTTCAGATATTTGTATGTAGTAATCATAGACAGTCCGTGAATGTTGTGACACCGTTTTTTGGGTAGAGACATATGTTGGCTTTTCGTATTTATTTTGGTATTATATTCGTTTAAGTTTTCCGCTTAATTTTCATCTTTCGCTATTATTCAAATGTTCATCACTTGTTAATACAAGTTGTTAAAAAGAATTAAAATGAAAGAGTTAAAGATTTCTAAACTTCGTGGCTTGCCTAGCTTCTACGAGAAGGTACCATCATGACTTTCGAGGATGGAAAATTCGGGTCGTGACAAAGGATATGACATTAGCAAATAAAAATTACCTTTACGAAAGACAGCAAAATGCAACGTGTGAAAATTATACGTTTTTATCGCAAAGATATTAGATGAACTTCACTTTGCACAGAGGAATCTTTTAATCTGGATTGACAATATTTATGCAAACTTGATCATCTTTGAATTTCAATTTATAAAACATTTTGCATATAGAATGAAAGATACACGCACTTTTATAGTTTCTACCCAAAAACTTTATCCTGGATTTAGTTCAAATACTTATTAGAAAAGTATTACAATTTTATCCCACGGAAGTCATATATTTAAAAGAATAACCGAACTTGATAAAGCTCTCACTCTTCAAGCTTTCTATTTGCAAGTTGTTTCGTGTTTCCTATTAAACAAACTCATCTCAATTATCAAAACCAATGGACACGTAGCATTGTCCTCACAAAAGCAGGCCATCTAGAATTGTCAAATAACGTTTGTGGCGGCGGTGATATACTAAAATCTAATTTTAAAAAATCTTCGTTGATATAAAGTCCCAATTATTAGGTTAAGCCCTAATATGCACCATGATATAAGAAAATATATTATTAATCATAATTAAAGAAAAATATAAAAATCACCTTTCATGTATGCCTGTCTAAGGTGACATAACAAATTCTCATGAACTACTTCTTCTACCTCCATCGTGCAACCATGTAGCTAATTACAAGAGATATGGGGTGTGTTTGGTAGGAAGGAAAAATGTTTTTCATGAAAAATGAGTAGTTTTATCACTTATTTTTTTTATTTGGTTGGTAAGTGGGAAACATTTTTCGAAAAATATTTTTTATTGTTTGGTTAGAGAGTAGAAAATATTGTTTTTAGGAAAATATTTTTTATGCAACTCTCCTCACCCCTCCCCCTCTCCCTCCCCCCACCCCTTCCCGAAATCTCTAAAAATTGACACAACCCAAAGGACCTAATGTGATGCTTTACTTTTTTACGCAAAAACCGCGAATTTTCGAACCCGTAAACTTTATAATTTCTAAACCCGTAAACTTTCAAACACATAAACCTCTGAACTCATAATTTTGGAACTTGTAAAATTTCGAACCTGTAAATCGAAAGATAAAAAAATAAAACTGAGAAAATATATAAAAAAATATTTTTTCCTTGGGGGTGGGGGAGGGGCAGGGTGGTGCAGAAAAACGAAAAAACAGAAATTTAAAATTACAAAAAAAAAAGTAAAAAAAAAAACTTTTTTTGCGGGGGTGTAGGGTGGGTGGTGACGGAAAAGAAAAACTGAAATTTGAAAAAAAAAAAGCCTTTTTTTGTGGGGGAGGGGGGGGTTGGGGGGCAGTGAGGGTGGGGTTTTGGCAGGGATAGCAGGGTGGGTGGTGACGACAAAAAAACTAAATTTAAAAAAAAAATCCTTTTTGGAGAGAGAAGGTGGGAGGGTGGGTTGGTGAGGGAGAAATAGGATGGGGAAGGTTGAGAAGGAATTTTGGAAAATGTTTTCCCTTCACTTGATAAGGAAAACATTTTCCTCCAATTGGAGGAAAATGAGTTGATAAGGAAAATGTTTTTTAAAATATTTAAGCCAACCAAACATGGAAAAATTAAAAAACATTTTCCGAAAAATATTTTCCTTTGTACCAAACACACCCATGTATACTGAGTTATTTTCTTCAACATAAATAATTACTAATCAAGTATATCATTCAAAAAAAAAAAAAAATTCAAGAGTAAAGAAAAAGCAAAACCAATCCATGTTAGGAAAATTTTCTTTAGTTGGCAAATAAAAATACGTTATTAAGATGCACCAGAAACCAAGAGAAGAAGCTTTTGATAGGTTTATAGCATACTATAAATTACTGCAAATATATTACAATAGGTTTGCAATCAAATATGAAGTTTATGATTTACCTATCGGCTTTACGCGATTGAAAATATATGCAGCAATAGGCACGTTATAACCCTTTTTATATTGGTAAAAACGGCATTCTTATATATGTGGAATTGGTATAGCTTAAGAACTTCATTAATGAGTTGGACACTTAATCCGTATAAGCATTCCATGCGAATTCGAATTAGGATGAGGTTTTTGGTGTGACAGTTTTATCCAAAAGCTAATTATCTTTTTCAAAATATATTTTAAATTTATAAGGGTAAAAAAGTCTATCAATATTTCAGGGATATTTTTGTCGTTCAATATTTAATGTAAAATATTCGTGTTTTTATAATAACTAATTTCTAAATACGTGCGTTGCACGTGTATTCCATATCAGACTTGTTAGAACAATATAAATACTATTAAAATATTATGCTAACCTATAAATACAAGTCCCAACATAGTAACCACTTAGAAGAAAATAAACTTATCTAATAGGCCTAAAAAAATAGTAAACAGATTTACCTGTCGCTTGCAAGTGTTGCTAAGTGAAATATCGGGAAAAAAAAGCAGAATTTTTGTGAGAAAAGAGAATTTCCAACTGCAAACATGAGAAATAGGATAATGTGATGAAGTAATTAGACACCTTATTATTCATTCTTATAATATAAGGTGTAATGAGAATTTGAAAATGATATCCAATAATATATTACCACAGAAGCTAAAAGGAACATAACAATCAAATGCAATGGTTTATAAAGAGGATAAAAGGGAAGAAGAAATCAATAGAAGCATAAGTTTGCAACCTGCAAAAAAGAAGGAATAAAATACAAGTAAAAGCTCTGCAACTAATAACAAAAAAAAAAAAAAGTATACCATGCCACGACTTACTTATATAAACTGAAATTCCCAGATTTATGATTTTGAAACTCCATTTTAGAAGGTGGGATCAGGTCTCATGTTTTATCTTCCACTACAGTTTGTCTAATACTATTTAGTGTCTCAATATAGTTTACAAGATTATCATGATCTTTCATTTATAAGAGTAAATTAAAAAGTTCTAAAACATTAATAGTCTTGGACCATAAAAAGTTTTGAAAACGGAAGCCTTTTCATCTTCCTCCTTTAATTTTGTAATGTATTTAGACACTTTTGGAATTTTTAAAATAAGCTAAATTATAAATTAATGAGGAAAAAAAAAAAGAAAATGATAATTTTTGTATTAGGGATAAAATGACCACTCAACTTTTAAAGGATATTTTCGTAAATCAGCTTTTAAACATTTTGGTTTTTATGAGAAAACTGATATAACTAATGGATAATGAAGTGATCTAAACTTATACATTTTATAAAATGACAGAAAGGATAACAAAGGATAGGGTGGAAGATAAAGGAGCAAAAGTTCAAGCTAAGACGTGAAAAATTTCAATTAACGTGTAGTTATAATTTATCATTTAATAGAATTCCCAGTTAATTACATTCATGTACCTATAAAGTATTTAATATAAGGTTACTTTTTAATGGTGAAGGTCAAATGGCTTCTATGTTTGTGTTTATTTCAAATAAACTTTTTTAATTAATTTTGTTAGAATGTGTATTGACCTTTTTAGACAAAAATTATTTAAAGGTATATTATGTTGAAGGGTATTATAGTCACTCAACTTTATAGGGTTATTTTAGTCTTTCAATTTCTAGTTTGGGTCTTCATACTTATAATATAGTATGATGATATGATATAGACTAGTCTCACGACACGCACGTTGCGCGTGTATTTTATTTCAATGGGCACAAATTTTTATAAATTATATTAAATTTGTGTTTGAATCATAAAATATGTCAAAGAAAAAAAATTCTAAGTTCCTGAAATTTATGATTCTTGATTCTATTTTGCTAACTCAACAAAAGAAGAAACTTTGTTCCATAAGAGTTCTCAATCATCCCAGTCATATTTAACATAAAATCATTTCAGTTTTATAATTTTATTACTATAATTTTATAAGCCATGCATCCTCTTTAGTTTCAGCAAGATCATATAACTTTGAAGATTTAGAATTATTATTATTATTTTTTTTTAAAAAAATATGTATTCTTATTTTCATTCTAAAAAGACATAAAGCAGGACGCCGTCTAACTGACATAAGACGTTGATACTATTCTAGAAGGAGTAAAAGTATAAATTTCATGTAAAAATAAAAAATAGAGTTTATTATTTCAATCAATTTTCACGGATTTATTGTGTTAGTTTTCTTGTGTGTGTATAATAAATTTTTATATTTTAATTTGGAAGCGTTAAAAGTTAGTCTAATTTGATTCGAAAAGAAAATTATAATTGTTTTCTAATATTTTTATGAGACGATTGTTACTAAAATAATTTTCTTGTATACTTTTCTAATTTTATGTAATTAATAATTTTTATTTTGTCATTGTTGTAAGCGTGGTCATAATTAAACAACCAACATCAAAAACTAAAAACGACATTCCCAATTTCTTCGTAGAATTGTGTGCACGTAGTATAGAACATTTAAATTTGGTTTCTACCTCATTCAACTCTCTAAACAATATTCAAGAAAAGTTGTGTAAGACTACAAATATTTAGTTAGAATTAAAAGTTAAACTAATACTAATAACATGGACCTCCTTGAAGATAATTGGTCCTCTGATAAAGTTTTCTTTCATCGTTTGAACAACTTTGGTTTTATTTTTTCGACCTATATAAGGTAACTTTTCAATTGATTTGAGTGTCCTAAATATTTGGATTATATACATTATTTAAATAGGGAAAAATTTAATAAGTCAAATTTTAATTGATTTTAAAATCTTAAAACTTAGGAAAATAACTTAAATTACAATTGTATCCAATATGAAATCTATTTTTAGCGGATAAAAAAGGCGAATAACATTTCGCTAAGGGCATTTGTGCTTTTAATATAGTACTAGTTTTAGTATACGTGCGTTGCACGTGTGCATCACATTAATCAATATAAAACATATACAAATTATTAAAAAATAGCAATGGAGGTAAAACTAAACGCAATATATGTTTAAATGATGAAAAAATATTACTACATTGATATAATATATAGCTGAATTCAACATTTTCCGAGTGAAGTTAGTGTAATTAATTCTATAGTATTTATAGCTATAAATATTTTATTATATTAGATAAAAATATGCTATGTTATTATATCTCATCCAACATCTCTTTGTAAACTTTACGTTCATAATGTCATTATACAAAAAAATAGTTCTTCATTCAATGTTAATCAAAATTATAGCCAAATTAACCTCTTCTTGTGTAAAAAAAAACGTTGTCTGAATTCTTATTGATTTAAGTCTAAATTTACTTCTTTGCATGTTCATCCAATACCAAATAATAGTCAATACCATCCTAAATTCACTCTGGATGCACTCTGCTAATAACAATTTTGAAATTTCAAGAGTTCACAATGTTGAGGTCAATTATTCAAAATTATCAGAGGCTGAGGGGGTGGGAGGATGACAAATTTATAGTTATTTCAAGAGTTCCAAATACATTAGTTTAACTTAGGTTTAAAATATTAACTATAGTTGCACATTCACATAGTATGGTGGTAGCTTAATTTATTTCTAAATTAACACCATATTAGTTCAGACTTCTAGAAATTTAAAGTTAAGATTAAATCAAAACTCTTAAAAATTTAACAGGAAAAAGCGAACATACATTGCTGATGGATGTTCCATATTTTAGGCAATCAATTATTGGCAATTTGGAGAAAAACAAATACTATTATATACCTTAGAGGCTAAGAATTAAAAAAACTTTAATGGTCACGTACTAAACTCTAAAAGGATATTTATAAAAACTGGTCAAATAAGGAAAAAAAATAATAAAGTCAATTTTAATTGAATTTGAAGACCTAAATATTAGGATTTTCTTAAATAAAATTTTAGTTGATTTTGAAATCCTAAATATTCGAAAATAATTAAATGACTATTTTGTCTGGTGTGAAATTAATTTTTAAAGGATAGAAAAGGCGAACGATATTTCGATAGGGACTTTATAGTATAGATATAGATGAAATTAGGCGTGTATAATTTTTTATTCTTAAATATGATATTGAATAATTATTTTGGGTGCTTAATTGAACATGAATTAATTACTTTATATGATTAAAATAAGAATACTTAAACTACATAATTAATTATTCTACATTGAAATAATTTTACTTAGAAGTTACTGTATTAAATAATTTTAATTTAATGTATGTGATTTTATGTCTCCATTTTTTAATTTTTAATTAGTAATTAATTGAAGTCGCCATCGTTCTCATCTTGATTTTATACATATTGCACAAAGGATGTATTGTCTATTAGTACAATTTACATAAGGAAAAATATTTATTGATTTTAACTTCCTAAATATTAGTACTTCCTACCTATTTTAATAGGGAAAGATTTAATATCAAAATTTTTAGTTGATTTCAAAATTCTAAACATTAGGAAACTAACCAAAGTTACAAATTTGTCCATTGTAAAAGTTATTTTTTAAGGGTAAAAGATGAACTACATTTACTATTTTCTGGTCGTGCAATATAATAGAAATAAATTTTATATATATTTTATCTAAGAGAAATAATTTGGTATATGGTTTTTTTCTTTTTCCGATTCACACCCTCGTCCTCCCTTTCTTTTAGCCAAACGTATATTAAAAAGATCCTAAGTAAAAGGATTGAATGTAATGGATTACAGTCAAACCTCTCTATAACAGCCTCATTTGTTCCAAATTTTTTGGCTGCTATAGTGAAGTGCCGTTATAGAGAACATATATTATAACATAATATAATATTCGGTTCCGAGAATAACTCAGCTTTTATAGTGAATGACTATTATATAAGGATGATGTTAGAGAGAGAGGTCTAGGGATATAACCTAAAATATATATGAATACTTAACGAAACTTTTGCCTAAAATATTTATAGAAAATTTAATTGGTTAATGTTTAAAAAAAAAGACTCCTATTGCTAAAAGGATTCCAAAGTGCTCATACTTTTTCTAATATAACTTTAGGAATTGAAAGTGTTCCATCAAAGGTTTTTACATGCAGACGAAGCGTACAAAACATTGTGTTTTTCCGAAGCTATTTTTTTTTTTTTTTACATATATGTTATATTATATAGCTCAAATAAAGAAGGATTTGGTACACAATCTTTAATTGATTTTGGAGTCCTAAATATTAGGGAATGAATTAAAACTATTCCTAAATATTAAAAAAAAAATTAAATTACTATTTTGTCCAATGTAAAATTAAATTTTTAAGGGTAAAAATGGCAAACGACATTTCGCTAAGGGCCTTCGTGCTTTTAATATAATATAGATATAGATATAGACTAGTCTCTATGTTCGTGTGTTGCACGAGTATCTAGTGTAAAATATTACAAACCGTATAACAAAATGAAGATGACCAAGATAACAACTGCATAAATATTCTAAACTTAGTTGTTAAAGTTCAATAATTCCATTCACACAATTGATACACAATTTACACATACACCATACACACACACTTATAATTAAAAGTTAGGAAAAATTGAAGATAACCATGATATTTCCATCACTGTATTTGGGTATCTTGAAGAGTTTTTAGGGGATATAGTGTCTGAAGTGCAAAGGGGGATTAATCGAAGACGAAGAAGTTAAAATTGTTAGTAGAGAGACATATTCAGAGAGAAATAATTTTGAGAAAATTAAGAGAATTTATGTCCGAGGGTCTACCGGAAACATCATATCTACTCCCAAGAGTTGGGTAAAATTTGCATACACACTATCCTACTCAGACCCCACACCCCACTGGATTGTTGTTGTTGGTGTTGTATGTCCAAAAGAATTGCATGTAAGATTATAATAGAACAAATCTTATGTGCGCTCATTAGCATTCCAAGAAGCATAGGTCTCAACTACATAAAGACCTCCTTCCTAACTATCTGGATCAAAGATGGTCACATTTACAAGAAACCCATTATCATGTACTCTTTCATTACTCTTTCCAATTACTACTATCAAATTTGTATAAAATAAAACTTCTAAGTTAAAAGTACTTATCGTTTTATTTTTAAACCAAACAACACTTAAGAAAAAAGATTCGATAAATCAATATCATATTATACTTACTTAATATTCTCAAGTTTAAAAAAAAAAAGAAAACAATGATAATTCACTTCTACCATGGATAATATATGTGGAATAAGACAAAATACCTTTTCTTTTATCATTAATATAATCTTAATGCTCGACCACCATAGCAGAAAAAGTTAAACAAGGTTAATAATTTGGATGAATAGAAAAACAATAGAACAAACATAATGTGGGAATGTAACTCAAGAATCATCATACAAAAGTAATGGAGATATCAAAATTTGAGTTGCTTGCATTATTATTGAGAAGACTTTATTTTCTCAACCAAAAGTCTTGTCCTTTGCACCCATGCATAGTAGTAGAAATTATTCTTTGGATACTTTTGGATCTCTTATTATTATCTAATATGAAATAATTATGTTCAAGTAATTCCTGTCTTTGCTATAATTCTTTATTATGTATTCTAGTTCTAGTCAAAGTTAACTTAGTGATTAGAACGTCAAATTAAGTCCAAAAAAAATCTATTTCACCAAAAATTTAATCTAACTTAGTTCATGAATTAAAAGCCCTAGATATTGAGTAATATTTTATGAATTAACATTATATCCAACATTAATTTGCTTCACTAAAAAAATACTATCTTTCGAAGAGCATAAACGCTGGTCAATATTTCAGAAATATTTTTATTGTTCAATATTTCATATTTTAATATCCATGCTTTTATAATACCAAGAAAAGTAAAATTGTGAATGCCAACTCATAAGAATATGAAGTGAGAATTAATCGTTTCAAATCCAATCCAATACAATAACAAAATTATATATTCAAAAAAATCAATACCAACACACACAGAGACAAGAACCTAGGTATCGAATTCCTATTCAAATTGAGAAACATTCAGCAAGAAGTTTACTTGGCGATCTCTGATTCTTTAACCACACTCCATTACAAATTATACTTTTAAAATATTAAATATTAGGTATAGTTCAATTAAAATTTTACAGTTTTATCCAATATGAAATTATTTATATGAAAGAATAATTTAGTTTGAAGGGTGTAAAAGTCAATCAATGTTTTAGGGATATTTTTGTCGTTCAATCTATATATATATATATAGAGAGAGAGAGAATAGATAGATAGATATAGATATAGATAAATAGATAGATAGATATAGATATGGATATAAATATGGATTACCATATGTATAAGCTTCATCCGCCTATGCATTTATTGATTTCGGGACTTATAGGTTTCACAATACAGTATAATATCTTTTTCAGTACAAAAGGTGGAAGTTGACTGTTAATTTTAAAAATACATATTTGGTTTGATGTATTGAAAGAACTGATCATGTTATAAAGAAGTTGTAAAAGTTATTTAATGTTTGAGCTATATTTTCTATGCATGCATTGTTAATTCTTGTATAAAATAGTATAAAATTTGTTATCATTTAGACCACCAAAAAATAATTATTTTATACACTCGTTTGGTTTGATGCATAAGTGTAATAATCATGGTATAAGATTTGATATTATTTTATTCAATATTTGATTTTTCTTTTGAATCATGTATAACTAATCAATTTACAATTTAAAACATTAATTGGTATATTATTTTATACCAAGAGTAATATGGTATAACAAAAAACAATAATATAAGTTATATATGGATAAAGCATTCAAAGGCCAAAGCTAGTGTTGTAGCTCTCTCAAACCCTTATACAATTCCAAAGCAAACACAATTTTAAGCTATACACAGTATATTTAGTTTTTAATACAATGAATCAAAGGCATGATAAAAGATAATCTTTTATTACACCCGAGCATTATTAATCCTTGTATTACAATCTCTCCATAATATATAACTTATACATAAATAAAGTATCTAATAGGACAAAATTACCTTTGTCTTTTTCTCTAGAAGCCTAAGAGTATAATTATAAACTCATTGCCTTTTAGTTTAGTAGATAAGTAAATATATATTTTTTCATAATATTTTGTATATCCAATTTTAGCATCCAATAAAAAATAATTTATACTGCACTATGATCTCTTCATTATAATTCCTGTATAACTTATCTTCGAATTGTATTTTCTCTTTCTTTAATTTTTATATTACTATCAAAATTCTTTGTCTTCAATGTTGTTAATAATTGTGTTTGATTATTATTTATTTCTTGTATATGACATAAATAGCATTTCGATTAAGCTATATAGGCCAATACGATAAAACAAATGAAAAAAATTAGAAAAATACATCATGATAATAAAAACGACGAAAAGGAGGAAGTTAATAATAAATAGCACAAAAAAGACACTACATGTACTAAATCACGGGTCGATGTTTTTAAGATAAAAAGACAGGTATAGAGTCTACACTTTAGACATGGAGGAGAAATTTCATTTTTAATAGAAACTTTAGTGAAGAAAATGATTCTCACCAATAACTATATGGTGCCAGCCACTGTTCCACAAAATCTGATATCTTAATATTGTAACAATCCGATCAGTCGTTTTGCTTTCTAGATCTCCGTTCTCCTAAATAAGACTCTTTGTATGTGCTTTTACTATTTTATGACTTGCGGGGATGGTTAATTCGGATTTGAAAGGGTTCGGATTAAATCGGAACACTTAGTTCCTTATTATTAGCTTAAAAGAGTTAAATTTGACTTGGGTCAACATTTATAGTAAACGACCTCGGAACCGGGATTTGATGGTCCCAATAGGTTAGTATGATGATTTTGGGCTTGGGCATATGTTCAGATCGGGTTTTGGATGAATCGGGAACGTTTCGGCGCACAAATTTGAAAGTTGGCGCATTGAAGGTTTTAAAGTTCATTAAATTGGGTTTGTAGTTGGTTTTAATGTTATCGAGGTCCATTTGGGATTTCAAGATTGAGAATAGTTCCGTATAGTGATTTAAGACTTGCACGTAAAATTTGGTGTCATTCCGAGTAGTTTAAGTATGATTCGGCGCGTTTGGAGTGAGTTGGAAGAACTTGAAGTTCATAAGTTGATTTGATTTGGGGTGTAATCCTTAGTTTTGATGTTATTTTACGTGTTCCGAGGGTTTGAGTGAGTCCGTTTTATGATTTCGAACTTGTTGGTATGTTGGACGAGGCCTCGGGGTCCTCGGATGCCATTCGGACGATGCGCGGAACTCGTTTGGACTTGGAAGAATTCTGAAGCAGCAGGGCTTCTGGTGCGTTCGCACCTACGAAGAATTGGCTGCAGGTGCGGCATAGCTGAAGTGGCTAGTTAACCGCAGGTCCGAATCTGGGCTCCGTAGGCTGAGTCCGTAGGTGCGGGCATGAGAGTTGCAGGTGCGCGGCCGCATAAGCGATCAGTGGTCCGCAAAAGTAGCCTTAAGCTGGAGGGCAGTGGCGCAGGTGCGAGGTCTTGACCGCATCTGCGAGCCCGCAGATGCAATGAGGGCACCGCAGAAGAGGAAGGAGGCCAGCTGGGGAGGGCCGCATCCACAATGCTTTTTCTGCAGATACAGAGCCATAGAAGCAGCCAATTCTCAGTAGAAGCGGAACCATTGGGAGGCAGAAGGGCGCATTTAAGTTGGGACTTAGGCTATTTTGGCTCATTTATTTCATTTCTTGGCGATTTTTGAGCTCTTTGAAGAGGGGTTTCACCTAGTTATTGGAAGTAAGTAATTTCTATCCAATTGTTATACCCCATATTTTCGTACATGAAAATATGCCATAAATAAATTAATGAGAGCCCGGAAGTGAGATGTCATGTCCCGCAGTACTACATTACGACGATGTTGCACCCTGTAGTGTTGTACATTGAATTTGTCGTAAGGTAATTGACATCAGTCCAAGGAAAAGATTATTTGGAGATTATAAGGATTATGCTATTTCAAACAAGTAATAAGTAAATTCGTGAAGGTGAGAGTGGAAGCAAGTCAAAGAAAATGAATTTTCGTCCCAGTTTGGCATGTTGGGATAAAATACGGCTCGAGCTAAAATACTCGGTATTTATGGACTAGTACCATAAGGGGTACCACATGACCATAATAGTAAGGTATATAAGGTATGTGAAAAGTGTGTAATATTTTAAGTAAGTGGGAATAATTTTTAATTTTACAAGTAATTAATTAATTATCGGGTAACGAGACATTACCTAATTAATTGGGGATATATTTGGATAAGATCAATCTCCCCACGTGGCAGCACCCCCAAATCCTCGTGTACGAGTATTTAAGTTAAATAGAAATGTGGCAAGAATTGAGAATTGGACAAAGTCTTTAACATGAATCATATACCAATCTAGGAAAAAGAGACTATTATGTCTTAAAGACATAGATCACCATCTCCATTTTGGATAAAATGAGATTTCAAGACTTCAAATAGAACTTCAGTAATATAACATTACAAAGGTAACGTGAATCCTTCGTCAAAAATTCATGCGAAACTATTTATCATTATAGCAGCGGGATTTTGCAATTCTAAGGGAGTACAGTGCAATCTTTCTCAAGAATATCATATAGATTCTCTCTACTTCAATCCGCCGTTACATTATTGTTGCAATTGACGTATGTTAGAGGGGTGGTCAAGAGTCTCGGCTCAGGTATGTTAAGGCTATCCCTTCTTTCTTTTTGGCATGATCCATATAATACAAATGAAACGTGTAAATGCACAATTTCCATACATGACTCTATTCATAAAAATATTAGAGATGCTTATGTTCTTGATTCCCCATGTGTCATATTATTCTATCATCGGTTCATGGGTCTCAGAAAAATACGTAAGATGAAAAGGTTTACTTCATGACATTATTCAAAGGCATAATGGTCTTATTACACTCCAAGAGATTTTATTAACGTACTTTTCATGCATTGCATTCATGTACTTTGACCCATGACCAGATGATGTTATATACGTGTATATATGTATATATATGTATATGAGATATGAAAAAAGGTTACGACGTTATATACGCACCACCACCTGATCAGCTGGTATACGTTAATGATTTTGCCCACAATGGCCGAGATGATATGATGGTATGCCATCAGAGGCTGATGATGTTATGAAACATGTACCTATGCACGACATGACATTCATACGCATATGCATGATACTATAATTATTTCATGATTTACAAAGTTATTCAGACTTATAGGTGGAGTCATTTACCATATATTTCCTCCATATCTGTTATGTACTTATTTATGTGCCTTACATACTTAGTACATTATTCGTACTGACGTCCCTTTTTGCCTGGGGATGCTGCGTTTCATGCCTGCAGGTCTCGATAGACAGGTCGAGAGCCCTCCAAGTAGGCTATCGGCTCAGCGGAAGATGTTGGTGCACTCCATTTGCTTCGGAGTTGCTTGTGTGGTTAGTATGAGTTAGATGTGTATTGTTTGGTATGGCGGAGCTCTGTCCCGACCTTTATGAAAATTATGTATTATTAGAGGCTTGTAGACAGATGTCATGTACGTAAAAGATTGTATGGCCTTGTCGGCCTATGTTCAGTGTTCGAATGGTTATTTTGGTCTTAGAGGCCCATATGTCTTATGTATAAGTTGGCATTACCTATTGTATTCTACCTATTTCACGGCAGCCTCTTCGGCTCAGTTATTTATGATAGTATGATATGAAAAGATATGTTATGTTGGTACTCGGTTGAGTAAGGTACCGGGTGCCCATCGCGGTCCATCAGTTTGGGTCGTGGCAAAAGTGGTATCAGAGCAGTTCTGTCCTAGGGAGTCTACAAAGCCGTATCTAGTAGAGTCTTGTGTATGGGTGTGTCGTGCACCACACTTATAAGCAGGAGGCTACAGGGCTTTTAGGATTGTCACTCTTTCTTCTTACTCTAGATCGTGTGGTAGAGCTCACTTATAAGAATTCAAATTCAGAAATTCTATTTTATTCGTAATAAGACAATACATTCATCCGGAAAGAAGGTCGGAAAGAGAGATAGTTGTGGAAGAGCTGAGTCAGAGGAATTGGATTTTTGTATGATACATACGATAAGTAAATGTGAGGTCTTTAGCAGATCATGGGTATACTTAAATGTGTAAGCTTCCTGATAAGAAGCCTTAAGGAAAGAATGCCTATCCACCTTTATGGTAAAATACAACGAGAGATTAAGAAGATAAATACAAGTTTAAACAAGCAAAGGAAGCAAGATGAAGAATGGCGAGGCGCCCAGTTAATGAAGGTTAACAGTGTTTATAATTCAGGCAGAGGAACATAAGCGTTTTTTTTGTAATATTCAACAGTAACAGAGGTATGTACAATTGGTCACACCCATTTCAGTTATGCCTTATGGGGGCTAATAGGTATAGTTAAGAGAAGGACGGGATATCAAGATTCGGCTAGGGTTAGGGTAACCCAAATTGGTGAATGGATTGCTTGTGTTAGTTGATATTGCCGAAGGATATTGTAAATGTGCTAACAAAATCTCCTTATGAGGCACCCAAATGGTATACTCTGAAATAATACAGATAGATATGAGCAATAAAAAAAGAAAAAGCACTGATAACCTTGAAAGGATAAATATTACCTTAGTGTGACTCTCGTCCATAGTAGAGCGAGGACGTTGAGCAACCCGAAGAACCGATGAATGAAGCAAGGAGAGCTAAAAGCAAAAGAATGTCGTGTTGAAGTTTTCACAAGAAAAGGGATATGCCGAAATATTAGCAGAGTAATGAGTAGAGAGATAAGGAATCATTGTGAATAAGGTGTGATACATGGATGACAACGGTAGAGTGTTACAAAACCTATAGTCAAATGAAGAAAGAGACGAAAGGTGATGGGCCTTAAGACAATAAAAGAGTATATGCCATAAGGTTATATCCTCATTTCGAGAAATAAGTTCGTGACTCCAACGCGACTGTCAAAAGGGAGAGTTAATCCCCAGAGTAATAGAAATCAGTATGGGCTGGTAAACAAGATAACTAAACATGAATTAGGGACTGAGTGATTGAAAAATACTCGGCATCATGGGAATTTTAGATTTTGTTCCGGCGGTGATAGAATGGACCACAGAAGAAGATTCATGATGAATTCAGAGAATGGTCATTCAGGAGACATTTCCCTAAAGCAAGCAATGTGAGCAAAGTTAAGCTTAAGAGACTGTATGTGCCAGTTACACTAAGTGTCACCATCATGAGCGAGGAATTTTGTTATCCTTGATACAGAAGGATTGTCGGAAGGCAAGGAAGGGTCATCAATGATGTGAAAAAAAACGCCAAGGCTAAAGAGGTAACACATCTATAGGTAAATCCTCGTGGCTTCAACTGTTAGTACTCCCCTAAAGGGGGGGGGATATGGAGTAATGTAGCAGTAAGTCAGAATTAAGTGGATCTAATAACTATGGAGCGATAAAGGAAGGATGCGATAAGAATGAGAAAGGGATGAGATTTCACTTATCCAAATGTTACAGATATGCTATGATTACAGAACGTTATGTAAGCACGACGTCCAAAAAAAGTAAGGGTTCCTGCACGGGATGTTATTTTTAGATAAGGAGCCAGTACGTAAGGTAAGTTAAGACAAGGAAATAACCCAAGAAAGATTACACAGAATATTAAATGAGAATGGGCCAATGAGTAATTAGTAGTTGATTCAGAAAGAGCCTAGTCATGACTAGACAAGAAGTTACGGACAAATTAACAGATCATGCATGATGAATGTAGTAAACCCCAACATGGAGAATTCAGCCTCGCAGTAATATCATTATAATACTTGATATATATTCAAATAGGAGTCGGGGTGGTTAAAGGTACCGTATGTGTGTTACGGGGATAAAGGAAAGTTCCACTAGGAAGGCAATAAAAAAACCAGTTCAGGAGCAACCCTACAAGAATAAGGGCACGGAGGTAAGCAACTACGGATAATTATAGGCAATAAAGGACATTAAAAGATCTGTAATAAGCTCACAGCTTTACGAGAGTTAAGGGTTCTCCCTAAGTACTAAAAAGAAAGACTAGCTGAGGAAATAAGGAAGAAGGCTTCAACCTAAGCTGGGTGACCTAAGGAGGAAATGGTCTTATAATGGTAGTCTCACAACAACATTGTATGCACTCCAAAAGAAAATGACACTTACTGTGGCTAAGGAACGGGAAATAAAATCAAAAGTGATATTCAAGATTATATGAGTTCTATGGAATTCCAATATGCGTGGACACCAAGATAAGCTATGTATGCACGCAAGAAGTGGGAAGAAAGACTAAGAAAAGTAATTGCTTACGTTTGAAGAAAGCTGAGATGGAACAAAAAGAATTATTCGATTCATGATCCAGAGTTAGTTACGTTATGAGCGCACTTAAGAGTTTGGAGTTTTACACATGCAACATATATAAAATTCTGGTATAAGTTAAAAGAAAGAATTGAGCCGAGGTCATAGACAAATAACTGTATATTCCTCAGTGCCTATGAAAGGCTAAACGTAATAACTAATACCATGAAACGCATATCGGGAGGTAGCTTAAGCCTACATAAAGTCTGATTAGAAGAAGGAGGAAACTAAAGAGATACATCAACGAAGTAAATCAGGAATCTGATTATTGGACCCTGAAAATTATAGAAATCGTGATTGAGAACATTGCAGAATCACTCTTACTATCAAAGGTACAAGAGAGATAATGCAGTATCCAGTAGAAACCCGGGGGAAATCTCAATAAAAAGAGTCTCAGTTCACTCTTCACCATATTCTATAATGGCTCTACGATAAAGCCAGTTAGAAGTGTCCCAACCGCATAAGAAATTAGTATGAAGCTCTCACGAGATTGTGTAAAGAAGTGCATGTATTATAATAGAAGTTCAAGACATGGATGTGAATTATACCTATGTGGAGGGAAGGTTATGAAAGAGATAGAAGATTTGATGTGAGGTTGTAAGGAAAGTAAGGTAAAGGTGAACAATGTACGAGATACTCAAAAGCAGAAGGTTGAAAACATTCCATAATTGGGATATAAGGCTAGAAGCGCGGGGATTCAATATCCAGGAATGATAGCAGCGGCGTCAGTAGCATATCTTCCAGCCTATGGTCTAAGTACTGAGAGATCTAGTCAAGAGAGTAAAGAATAGTTAGAGACGATGTGATGTCTCGCTTGATGTTCCAGAACAACATAAGGAAATCTATGGTGCAAGCAAGTTGAAGGAAGGCCGCTAATTATATAAATAGATATGTATAGGTCCCAAGCTAAAGTATAGTATAACGACAAAATTTTATGACAGGAGTAAGAACGAGAAAGGGCGAGTGGTAAGGTGACAAGAACGGATAAGTCCTCGGGATTAAACCCATGAAAAAAAAAGAAAGCTAATGGTTTCTCTAAGTTATAGAAAGTTCAGTATAGCCTGAATGAACTCAAAAGAGTCTAAGACTAATAACATTCAGAAGAGATGGAATGCTGCCCTGTTAATAGAATGAGGGGTAATTATTATAGACAAAAAAATGACATTTGGGCCTTCGATTAAATAGTGATTTGACGAATAAAAGAAAGGGATCTCATGAATTGGACAAGATTAAAATATCCATGCAAGGTGAATCATATTGGGATGCCGTGAGAGACGGTTATGAAAGCAGGGTATCACCCCAGGTGGATCAATCTAATCATTTCAGATGTTCCCCAATAAAACATGAATCCTAGCAGCAATATTACATAAAAGGTTAAGTTATCAGGGGTGGATTATGGATCGAAATTGAGGTAAGTCAACAATGGATGGATAAAAGTTATAAAATATGAGAGGAGATAAGGCCGTCATTCTTAAAGATGAACAGTAATGTGGAGGCATTAGAGGACATAAATTTTGTATGTATGAGATAAGCAATGAAAGTAACCTGAGATTTGGTAGCAGACCTGAGTAACGAGAAATCGAGGTAAGAGTTATGGTATAGTATGACCTATGTAGATGCAGTAAAGTCATATGAATGGATAACCATGTCTATAAAATAAGATATAACAATATTCGTAAGTTCGACAAAATACCAAGTGAAGAACTTCAGGATTGGCTAAAAGCTGGAGGAAAAAGGAGAGGAGAGTCGCATAAGCACACTTACAAGGTCAGTATCGTAGAAGCTGCGTAATGGAAGGTAGCAACAGTTACGAGATTGGAAGGAATTCGATCACAAGTCATGGCGTGGTAAAGAGGCCTAAAGGGGGAAATGCCCTGGCATGTGGACTTATTCACAGAATAGTTGCCTAGATGGCAAAAGGACTACTAAAGTATTCGCAAGAGCTATAGGATATGAGAACGATAAGCTCATCTCCAAAAGAGGAATGATGTTACATCCCATATCTTCGTACATAAAAATACACCATAAATAAATTAATGAGAGCCCCGAAGTGAGATGTCACGTCCTGCAGTACTACATTACGACGATGTTGCACCATGTAGTGTTGTACATTGAATTTATCGTAAGGTAATTGACACAAGTCTAAGGAAAAGATTATTTGGAGATTATAAGGATTATGTTATTTCAAACAAGTAACAAGTAAATTCGTGAAGGTGAGAGTGAAAGCAAGTCAAAGAAAATAAATTTTCGTCCATGTTTGGCATGTTGGGATAAAATACGATTTGAGCTGAAATACTCGATATTTATGGACTAGTACCATACGAGGTACCACATGACCATAATAGTAAGGTATATAAGGTATGCGAAAAGCGAATAATATTTTAAGTAAGTGAAAATAATTCTTAATTTTGCGTGTAGTTAATTAATTACCGGGTAACGGGACATTACCTAATTAATTGGGGATATATTTGGATAAGAACAACCTCACTATGTGGCAGCACCCCCAAATCCCCATGTATGACTATTTAAGTTAAATAGAAATGTGGCAAGAATTGAGAATTGGACAAAGTTTTTAACATGAAGCATATACCAATCTAGGAGAAAGAGACTATTATGTCTTAAAGACATAGATCACCATCTCCATTTTGGATAAAATGAGATATCAAGACTTCAAATAGAACTTCAGTAATATAACGATACAAAGGTAACATGAATCCTTCATCAAAAATTCATACGAAACTATTTATCATTATAACAACGGGATTTTGCGATTCTAAGGGAGTACGATGCAGTCTTTCTCAAGAATATCATACGGATTCTCATTTACTTCGATCCGCCATTACATTTTTGTTGCAATTGACGTATGTTAGAGGGGTGGTCAAGTGAATAGGTTCAGGTATGTTAATGCTATCCTTTCTTTCTTTTTTGCATGATCCATACGATACAGATGAAAGTGCAAATGCACAATTTTCATACATGACTCTATTCATAGAAATATTAGAGATGCTTATGTTCTTGATTCCCCAGGTGTCATATTATTCTATCATCGGTTCATGGGTCTCAAAAAAATACGTAAGTTGAAAAAGTTTACTTCATGATATTATTCAAATGCATAATGGTCTTATGACACTCTAAGAGATTTTATTGACGTACTTTTCATGCATTGCATTCATGTACATTGACCCATGACCAGATAATATATATATATATATATATATATATATATATATATATATATATATATATATATATATATATATATATATATATATGTATGTATATGGGATATGGGAAAGACATTATATACAAACCACCACCTGATCAGTTGGTATACATTGATTATTTTGTTCATAGTGGCCGAGATGATATGATGCGATGCCTGATAACTACGAATTTTGACGTGTTTTATGCTCCGTCCTGCTTACGCTTTGATTATAAATTCTTACAAAATAGTCCTAAAAGGCTCATAAGTTGTGCTTGATTGCAGGTTTGATCGACAAAGTGACGAAATGTCAAAGATTGGCTCAAAAGGAGTGAAAGCTGCTCAAGTACCAAAGACAAGGCAAACTCAGGACAAAAAGGCCTAGTGCGGCCGCACTATACTTTTTGCGGTCCACACTACACTTTGTGCGGTCCACACTAGGGGATTCAGAGAGCTGGCAAATCGAGCTTCAAGGGAGTGCGACCACATTCGATCTTGCGCGATCCACACTGAAGGTTCCGCGATCGCATTGCCATTATGTGCGGTCAGCGGAAGAGAAGATCAGAGAGATGTAATTTGACAAGGATCAAGCCAGCGCAGTCCGCGGTCATTTTTGTACGGACCGCATTAGAGACCTCCGCGGCCGCGGTCCATTTTGTGCGGTCCGCGGAGCCTGAGTTCAGAGAGCCAAGACTTCAAGTCCAAGATCCTAGCGGGCGCAGTCCATTTTGTGCGGCCCGCACTGGCCCTGCAGGGGCATTTTTGTCCAGTATTTCCAGCTTAGTATAAATAGAACATTTTTCCATTTTAGGGTATCAGATATTTCCAAAACGAAGCTGTGCTCGTGAGAAGCTATTGTGTAGCCATTTTTGGCATCTTAACTTAGATTTAACCATAGATTCTCTGTATTTACATTAGCTTTTAATTAATATGTCTTGTTCTTCATCCATTTCTCTATTTTCTTCTTCAAGCATGAGTAGATAAACCCATTAGCTAGGATTGTGGCTCAACCCTAGTATGGGTAATTGATGGGTGTTGCCATCTAGGGTTAGATTGACTATGAGTGTTTGATATTTGGGTCAATTTTATGGTTTAATCTATGAATTGGTGGTTGCAAACACTGGGTTGTGCTAAGTTGAGTTGGCTCTTCTTGAGAAAGAGAGCCTAAGTCTCCAAAATTGACCTCAAAAGGAATTGGGATGGACTCAAGAGAATTGATAGTCCCAATTAAAGGGTTAAACCTCGAGAGAGTAATTACCCAACTTGAACCCTAGTTGCTTGAGCTAATTTGCCTACCCATTTGATCTTGAGAGAGTCAATTGGGCAAAATCACTCTCTCTACCGAGAGGCGTGAGAGTGGGTAAAATTGTTCAATAGTTATAGCATATTTCCCCAATCATGTCAATCGAACCTTAGAAGCATCTACCCGTCAATTAGCCACCTAGGTGAAAGTCACTACCCTAGTGCCTTTCTACCCATTAGATGCAACTCTAGCAATTTTCTCATTAGCATAGTTTAGTTCTAATTAGTAGTTGATAATATTAGTTTGTTAAAGAAAAATCAAAAGATGTTTGGAAGTGACATTTGGAATAATTACATGACTCTAGTCTAGATAGATACTCGACTCCATTCCTAGCTCCCTGTGGAAATCGATCTCGACCCTCATATCGGGTAAAAGCTATTGCGACCCTCTCTTCCTACTTTTTAGTAGTGCGGAGTTGGCAGCGATCAACTTTTTGGCACCGTTGCTGGGGAGCTAACAGTTTTGGCTATCTATTTGGATTGTTTTGTGTATTTTTCTTCTTTCCTTCTTTGTTACTTACTTGTTTGTCATTACTCATGTACCAGCATGGATTTAAACAACGCTAATGACCCTTTTGGAAACGTGATAGCGAGGGAAGAGGTAGATGATCTTGAGCAAGATGAGGTGCCTCTTGCACCTCAAGGTCAACGGAGAGGCCAGAATGCCAATGCTAATCCAAATGACAATATTCCAGACCCTCCCCTGGTTCCTCCAAGAGTGGCTCCCAGAGTATTACCAAACCAGGGCTACGCAAGTGCTATTGTCCCACCCCGAATCCGGGCGGGCAACTTTCAGATAACCAATGTGATGTTGACCTTACTTGAGCAGCGTGGGTAATTCACGGGCGCTGCAAATCAAAATTCCTACAAACATCTCAAGGGGTTCATAGATAGATGCTAGGGAAGCAAACAGACAAATGTGTTCGAGGATGCATTGAGATTGAGACTTTATCTGTTCTCACTTCGGGGAAAGGCATTGGATTGGCTCGAGAGACTCCCCAACCATTCCATCACAACTTGGGATGAGTTGGCAGATAAGTTTATTACCAAATTCTTCTCTCCTAGTCATATGGCGTCACTTCGAGATGAAATGTTAGCCTTCAAGAAAGAGCCAACAGAACCTTTGCATGAGATTTGGGAGCGGTATAGAACGATGGTGAAGGAGTGCCCAAATAATGATATGACCGAGGCCATGATCCAACAAACCTTCTATCAAGGCATAAATACTACAAATCAATGCATTGTTAACCAATTGGCCGGGGGAAATTTTATGAAGCTTTCTTATGAGGAGGCATGTGATGTACTTGATGAAATGGAGGACACTTCTTCAGCATGGCAGAGTAGAGCAAATGTGCCTCAAGGTGACCCTACGATTATCTATTTGCACAAGGAATTACATGATCACGGGCAAGCGATAGCTGATCTTACTACTACGATGAATCAATTGACTAAGGCACAGTTGCAACAAGTTCAGAATCCTCGCCAAGTGAATGCCATAGAGGGTGTTAGTATGCTTGTCAACAAGAGAAGGCAAAGGCGGCAACAAAATCAAGGAAATTCTGAGCAATTTGTTGATGAATATGATGGGTTTCAAAATGATGGTTATGATGACCAAAGCAAAGAGGTACAATATGTCAACAACTATCAAGGCAATAGAGGCAACATTTCAAACCAACAATGGCGTCCCCAAGGAAATTGGGGCAATCAACAACAAAGTAGTGACAATTGGAACAACAACAACCAAAACAACAATTGGGGTAATCAAAACAACAACCAAGGCAATTGGAATGGAAATAACAACAACTGGGGCAACAACAACAATCAAGGCGGGTGGAACAACAATGGAAACCAAGTCAACCAGGGGCAAGGCTTTCAAAGGCCCCCAATGTACCAACAATCGAACAACCCACGCCCTTTCCCTTCTCAAGGTCCTAGTTCTTCTTGTAATGATATGGGTAGAATTGAAATGATGTTCGAGCATATGATGAAGAGGAATGCGGATTCTGATGCACAGTTAGCTTCTCACAACACCTCTATCTAAAACTTGGAGGTGCAATTAGGCTAAATCTCTCAGTCATTGAATACTCGCCCGAATGGTGCTCTACCAAGTGATACAGTAGTGAACCCAAAGGGTGGGAGCAATCATGTTATGGCGGTCACAACAAGAAGTGGGAAAGGCGGTGATGTGAATGCCTCTAAGCAAAAGCAAGTTGTGAATGATGATGTTGAGTTGGAAGATGACGAAGTCCCTTTGGTAGTTGAAGATGTGGTTGATGAAAATGTGAACAATGAAGTGAGGATTGATATTTAAGAAGTCGAGGTGGAAACCCAAAATGATGTGATCCCGTCTAGGGAACACATAATTGACATGCCGGAGCCGGTTGTGCCAAAAGCCAAGGCTCCTTTGCCAAGACCACCTCCACCTTATCCTCAAAGGCTCGCGAAGCAGAAGAATGATAATCAATTTAAAAAGTTCATTGACATGATGAGGAGCTTATCTATTAATGTGCCTTTGGTGGAGGCACTTGAACAAATGCTGGGTTATGCAAAATTCATGAAAGACTTGGTTACAAAGAAGCATTCTATGGATGGTGAAACTATAAAGATGACTCACCAAGTTAGTGCTATAGTGCATTCAATGGTCCCGAAGCTTGAAGATCCCGGTGCTTTCACCATTCCTTGCACCATTAGGAGTGCGGATTTTGCCAAGGCTCTATGTGACTTGGGAGCTAGTATCAATTTGATGCCCTACTCGGTTTTCAAAACTTTGGGTATCGGGCAACCTAGGCCAACTTCAATGAGACTTCAAATGGCGGATAGATCGATGAAGTGACCTTTGGGCATTATTGATGATGTGCTTGTCCGGGTGGACAAATTCATATTGCCGGCCGACTTTGTGATTTTGGATTGTGAAGTGGACTATAAGGTTCCTATTATCTTAGGCAGACCTTTCCTTGCAAAGGGGAAGGCATTGGTTGATGTTGAAGCGGGTGAGCTCACTTTCCGAGTGGGATGTAAAAAGGTCGTTTTCCACATTTGCAAATCTATGAAGCAACCCAATAGGACCAAGGTGTGCTCATTTGTAGACCTTGTCACAGCTGTGATTGTGGATGATACCAATGCTATGATCAACGTGGAGGATCCTCTTGAAGCAGTGCTCTTAAACATGGATGTCAATGATGATGCTAGTAGAGTGGAGTGCGTGAATGCCCTACATGGGATGGGCTCTTATTCTTATGAGCCGAGGAAATTATCTTTGGATCTTGAAAATCGGAAAACTCCACCAACAAAGCCATCAATTGAGGAGCCACCGGTGTTAGAGTTGAAACCACTTCCTCCACACCTCAGGTATGAATTCTTGGGCTCAAATTCTACTTTACCAGTTATTCTTTCTTCTGGCCTTACGAACATGCATGTTGAAGCCACTTTGGCAGTTCTTCAAAAGCGGAAAAAGGCAATTGGATGGACTCTAGCTGACATTCGGGGAATAAGCACCACATTTTGCATAAACAAAATTATCTTGGAGGAGGATTCAAAGCCTTCCTTGGAGCATCAATGAAGATTGAACGAGGCTATTCAAGAAGTTGTAAAGAAAGAAGTGATCAAATGGTTGGACGCCGGGGTTATGTACCCCATTTCTGATAGCTCAGGGACTTCTCCGGTGCAATGTGTACCGAAGAAGGGTGGTATGACTGTGGTGACCAATGACAACAATGAACTTATTCCTACTCGGACAGTCACAAGTTGGAGGGTTTGCATGGACTACCGGAAGCTAAACAAGGTGACCCGAAAGGACCATTTCCCATTGCCATTCCTTGACCAAATGCTTAATCATCTCGTGGGGCGTGCTTTTATATTGCTTTTTGGATGGGTACTTAGGGTATAATCAAATCGTAATGCCCCGGAGGACCAAGAGAAGAACACCTTTACTTGTCCATATGGAACCTTTGCTTTCTCTTGGATGCCGTTCGGATTGTGTAATGCTTCGACGACATTCCAAAGATGCATGATGGCTATTTTCACCGACATGGTGGAAGATATATTGGAGGTCTTAATGGATGATTTCAACGTGGTTGGTGATTCCTTTGATGAGTGTTTAGGAAATTTGGATAGAGTGTTGGCCCTGTATGAAGACACCAACCTTGTACTCAATTAGGAAAAGTGCCATTTCATGGTTGAAAAGGGTATAATGTTGGGTCACAAAATCTCAAAGCGAGGAATTGAAGTGGATAAAGCAAAGATAGAGGTGATTTCAATACTTCCTCCCCGTACTTTTGTCAAAGGGGTGAGGAGTTTTCTTGGGTACGTGGGGTTCTACCGGAGATTCATCAAAGACTTTTCGAAGGTAGTGAACCCCCTGTGCAAGTTGTTGGAGAAATATTCTAAGTTCATGTTTGATGACAAGTGTATGCAAGCCTTTGAACTTCTCAAGCATAAGTTGACCACCACTCCTATCATCACCGCACCAAATTGGAGCTTGCCGTTCGAGCTCATGTGTGACGCAAATGACATTGCGGTTGGGGCTGTTTTGGGTCAAAGGGTTAATAAGATATTTCATCCGGTGTACTACGCAAGCAAGACCATGAATGATGCTCAAAGGAACTATACAGTCACCGAGAAAGAGTTGTTGGCTATAGTGTTTGCAATGGAAAAGTTTCGATCATATCTTATGGGGGCCAAAGTTATAGTACACACCGATCATGCCGCTCTTAGGTACTTGATGACAAAGAAATACTTCAAGGCAAGATTGATGAGATGGGTGTTACTACTCCAAGAGTTTGATCTAGAAATTGTGGACCGGAAAGGTAGTGAGAACCAAGTGGCGGACCACTTATCCCGTTTGGAGGAGGAGGGGAGGCCTTGTGATGGCCTTGAGATAAATGATTCATTTCCCGATGAACAACTCCTTGCGGTGTCAATGAATGATATGCCATGGTTTGCCGATGTTGCCAATTACCTTGTGATCGGAATAATCCCGTATGAGCTCTCTTCTAACCAAAGGAAGAAGCTCAAGCGGGATAGCTTGGATTTTTATTGGGATGAGCCATACTTGTTCAAGAGTTTCACGGATGGATAGATTCGTAAATGTGTCCCGGAGGAAGAACAATTGAGTATCTTAGAGGCTTGCCATTCTTCACCCTATGGTGGCCATCATGGTGGGGTAAGGACCGCCTCAAAAGTCCTTAGTTGTGGATTCTATTGGCCCACCTTGTTCAAAGATACGGGCGATTTTGTGAAGAGGTGTGACAATTGCCAAAGAGCAGGCAAAATTTCAATAAGGGATGGGATGCCTCTCAACACCATTCTTGAAGTGGATATCTTTGATGTTTGGGGCATCGATTTCATGGGTCCATTTGTTGGCTCTTGTGGGAATACTTACATTCTCGTGGTGGTTGACTATGTCTCAAAATGGGTTGAAGCCGTGGCTTTGCCTAACAATGAAGCCCGGAGTGTTGTTGCATTTCTTAAAAAGAGCATCTTCACAAGGTTTGGCACTCCTCGTGCGATTATTAGTGATGAAGGGTCTCACTTTTGCAATAAAGCTTTTGATACGTTGCTTTCCAAGTATGGTGTCAATCATAAGGTTTTGACCCCTTATCATCCTCAAGCTAGTGGTCAAGTGGAAGTCTCCAACAGAGAAATCAAAAGTATCTTATCAAAGACAGTCAATGCAAATAAGACCGATTGGTCGAAGAAGTTGGATGACGCTCTATCGCCTTATCGGACGGCTTACAAAACTCCGATTGGGATGTCTTCATATAGGTTGGTGTTTGGGAAAACATTCCATCTTCCGGTTGAGTTAGAGCACAAGGCCATGTGCACTTTGAGGAAGTTGAACCTTGAATGGGATGTTGCAGCTAATCTTCGTGTTGAACAACTCAATGAACTCGATAAATTTAGATTCCGTGCCTACTCCAGTTCGTCCTTATATAAGGACAAGATGAAGTACCTTCATGAAAAATATGCTCGTGGAAAGGAGTTCAATGTAGGTGATTTGGTTCTCTTGTTCAACTCCCGGTTACGTCTGTTTCTGGGAAAGCTCAAATCCAAATAGAGTGGACCGTTTGAAGTTGTGTTTGTGACCCCTTTTGGTGCTCTTTATTTGAGAAACAAAAATGGTGAAGTCTTCAAAGTTAATGGGCACCGGGTCAAGCATTATCTTGGAAAGTTTGATGACAGCCACATGGTGGCGCTCCTTCATTTCAAATGTTGTGATGGTAACATGTGTCCTGCGGCGACGTTAAATCAGGCGCTTCTTGGGAGGCAACCCATGTCTTTTTCTTCTTGTTTTATTTGATTTTCTTTGTAGTGTAGGATTAATTTTTGTGCTAATTGGTTGTGAGATGTGCAGGGATTGTATTGATGCAGTGCAAAACATGATGGAAAAATTGAACAAGACTCTGAAGTTGCCAGTGCGGCCGCACTACACTTTGTGCGGACTGCACTGGTGTGAGCCAATGTGAGGACTCTCTGAAGTTTTCCACCGTGACCGCATTACATTTCGTGCGGACCGCGGTGGACCTCTGCGGCCGTAGTCTGTTTTGTGCGGACCGCAGAGGTTGCCTTCTCAAACTTCTTCTAAACAAACCCAGCGTGGACCGCGGTCCATTTTGTGCGGCCGCACTGGTAGGTGAGAATGGGTCCCAACGGTCATTCTATAAATAAAACCCAGGGACCCCCTTTTACGCTTTTCGCATTTTTAACTCTCAGAGAACTGAAGCACTGTTCATCTTTAATCCTTTGATCATACCTGCGTATTTGCATTGCCTTGATTCATACCATTTCAATACCTGGTAACATTTCACCCATCTCTTTTTAGTTTAATTTTTTAATTTCATTTTAGCTTTATTTCTATTAGCTGGTAGTTTTCCCTCCCGCATTTTCTTCAATTTTTAGGTTAGTTCAATCCAAATGATGATTCTGGTGGACTTCTTGAGTATAATGTAGTGGGTAAATTGAGTAGGGACCCTAACTAGGTGTAAATTTGAACTAAGTAGCTATATCTCGAACCCTAACTCAATGCCATAACTAGGCACCCTTCGCGGACCACGGTCAAGTTTGTGTGGTCCGCGATGCCCTAGTGCGATCCACATTACTACTTTGTGCAGAACGCAGTGATGAACTTATGCAAGGTGACCTTAAGCCCAGTGCGGCCGCACTGCATTTTGTGCGGTACGCACTGGCCCACCGCAGCCGCGGTACTACTTTGTGCGGTCCACGGTGGTCAAATTCAGAGGGGGGTATTCTGAGTCCCACCCCTGTGCGGACCGCGGTTGTTTTTGTGCGGTCCGAGGTGGTCTCAGTGCAGCCGCACTCCTTTTTGTGCGGTTCGCACAAGCCATGTTCTGCAACTGTTTCTGCAATTGTGTTATTCTGTTCTGCAATTCTTACTACACTAATGTCTCACTGTCTCTGCTGATACTAACAATATTAGATGCTTGTGCTTGCAAACAATGGTTACTCAAAGAGGAAGATGCTCAAAACAACCCGGGAGAGGTGAATCCTCTCGGAGAGGCAAGGGCAAGAAGATGATCCGACGCACTCCCCAAGTGAGAGAAAATATTAAAAAGATGCGAAAAGCAATTAAAGCTACAGATAGAGCTTGTGACCAGTCGGGGAGTGAGTACATGCCTTCTTAGGATATTTCCTCCGATTCTGTGCCCGAATATGTCCCTGACTGGCCCGGGAGAATGAGATTGACTGATGATACTCCTCCACCCACACCCACTACCCAAGGAGCAGATCATGTCTCCACTGAGTCATTTGAGGGCTCAGTAGCCGGCAGTGGCGAGTACTCTACCTCCCCCACAACTTCATTATCCGGGGAGAGTGCAGGCGGGGGTGATGAGGGAGATGAGGAGGTACCTGAAGGGGGTGAGCCTCAGGTTGGGGGGATTGCCCGTACTAGGAAACCCGAAGTGTGGGAAGACAAGATTGTAAGCCAAGTAGCATACCACAAATTCAGGGAGTGGTGGCCGGTGCAAAAACTGATTTTGGAGAGGAGTTTCGTAGATAGAGATCTTCTACCCCTAAACCCCGATGTGCATAGACAGTTTAGAATAAGAATGGGGTGAGAGCACTTTATAGATAACTGCAGGGAGGAAAATGAACACTTGGTCAAGGAGTTTTACTGTAATGTGGCCCACATCGTCAAGGGCTCCAAAGTGACTAAGGTTCGAAACAAAAAGGTGTTGTTCGACGGGAAGTCTTTGAATGAATATTTGGGCTTCAATGAGGAAGATGAGTCTCTCTATATGGCAAAGCTGGAGATGGGCGAGGAGGTCCTTCCATGGTTATCTCAGTACCTGGAAATCCCAGGTACCGTTCCGGAGTGGTTGACTGTTGGGGTAAAGATACTACGGAGGACTCTTAACTTTGAGGCGAGGGGCTGGGAGACATTTGTATGCAACCGATTAGACCCCACTTCCCATGATCAGACTCTACCTCTCCACCGACTGTCCTAGTTTCTTCCATCATGGCAGGGTACACCATCAATGTGGGGAATGTGATGTCCCGCATCATCTCTATTGTGGGTACTGAGACTGACAGAAACTACCTTTTCCCCAATACCCTGACCATGTACTTCAGAGATTTGAAGGTAGAAAAGAGGCGGTTTGACATCAAGGTAAAGGCCACAGCCCCATTCTCATAGTATAGTCTAAGGGGACCAGACAACCCCAAGGACAAAAGCTACAAGGCACCCACTTCTGCCCCAACTAGCTAGTCTGAAGAGCCAGTTGTGGTAGAGGCCCCCATTGAGCCTGCCTCCACCTCTACTGAGATGCCTCCCGGACCCTCCACTTAAGATATTCCTCCAGGCCCTTCCACATCAGCGGGTCCAGAGATTCCATCTACTCGGGCCCATCCTATCACTGCCCACCAGCTGAGGCAGACACTTCAGAGTTTAAATAACTGGATGTATACTGCGTCATCCAAGTTGTCTACCTTGACCTCTACCATTGCAGCTTAGTCGGCCCCTCAGCCAACACAGGTCCCACAGTCTATAGAGGACGCCTTGAAGAAGATAATTGAAAACCAGGAGAAGATCCTCAGTTCCCAATCTGATTCGGCAAAGGTAGTGGATTCACATGGCAAGGCTCTGAAGGAGCTTGGTAAGGAGCACAAGAAGCTGCGCTAGACACGGGATTCCAAGGAGTTCGTGAAAGAGTTGAGGGGGGATGTGGATAGACTAAAGGTAGACTAGCTGCCTTTAGACTATTTGTTTGAGGACCCAGCTCTAGCAGCAGTGCCAGCAGCAGAGCCATAGCAGGAGTAGTCATAGCGACCTCCAAAGAGGAGGAGGATGATCCCGAGCGCAGATGATGCCATCATCCAGTTGGCGGACCCACCGGAGGCTTCCTCCAGTCAGCCGCAGGATGTATCTGATACAGAACCGATCCAGGTCCAAGCCCAGGTCCCAGTTGCTAAGCAACAGGATACCGGTAACCAGTCTGAGGTTCCCGAGCATACAGAGGACCCAGGGACCGCCCATGATCCGATGATGACAGATACAACTTAGGGAGTCTTCATATCCTTCCTCTATTTTATTTTTAGTGCTTATTTGATTTAGTTGGCATTGAGGACAATGCCAACTTTTATTTGAGAGGGTGCGCCCTTTATCTTTGGATGACTGTATATATACTGATTTAGTTTAGTCTTTCTTGATTTTCATTTGGTCTGTATATAATCTTACACTTAGTTATTTTTATCGTACTTTTTATCTTTCATTTGGTCTGCATATGAAGTTACATCATTGTATATATTCATTCCGCGTTGTATATTCAAATCCCCTATTGTATATATTCTTTCTATTTTCGCAAAATTTTTCGTTTTTTGCTTCTTATTTACGTTAGTAATTTTTTTTCGTTTCGTTTTTGGCGCTTTCAATAAACCTTTAGTTTTCTTAATTCCACGGTTCTTTCCAAAGGTGGAGTATTGTCTGAACCAGGTGACTCTTCCCGATGATGGATGGCGTGACAACCTTCTTAAGGGTTTGAGTCCATTTTTGTTTTTGTTTTTGGTAGTTGCAGTTAAGGGTACCTCAAGTAAAGCTTCACTTGGGCCTAGCGCATTTGCCTTTGATCCCAAGGTCAAAGACAAAATGTTTTGTTTAGGATGGTGAAAGTCATGACCTTGAGACTTTTTTGTTGACCAACAATCATCAAGTGGTCTTTCGGGACCATTGTGTGCTCAAATCATGTCTAAGGTTGTTGTGGGCCTCCAACTCTATGTCTTTAGCAATCCTTTAGCTTGTGGGGTGAGAAATCAAACTGCGAGTCCAAGTCCCAAGTCATTGGTCTAAAACTTGCCCTGAATGTTTGTTGAGGCAAAATCTTAGGTGAAATTTTACTTGAGAAGTGATTATAGGCTCTCCTTGATCCAAATGATAGTCGAACAATTCCATTGCCTACCAATGATATGATCCCTAGTAAACCCTTTTGAGCTTTAAACCTTTTTCTTTCAGAAACCATGATACAAGCCTATACCCATTCTAAAAGATACCCTCTCTTGGCACCCGATCTTTCCTTGAGTACATGTCAAAAGTATAAGTTTGGGGGAGGGGGAGGGGGAGAGACGAGGAAGGGAACAAAGTGGTAAGAGGTACAAAAGCGAAGAAAAGGAAAGGCAATGAAAAGACAAAAATAAAGCTCAATGTGAAAAAGAATAAAAAGGGATTCAAGAAAAGCAAAAGAGAAAAAGGCGTGGAAAGTTGAAAAAGGAGAAGCGTTTTGAATTGCATGAGAAAGAGTGACAGTGTGTCTCTCTAACCCCTTAGAAAGAAGTAAGATGACTCAAAGAGTTAAGAGAATTGTGCCAAATGAATCAAGAAAAGTGCTTAAGGGAAGATGGAACCCACTTAGATCTAAACATGTCCTACCCTGAACCAAAAGCTTCGCAATGACTCCACAAAAGCCCTATATGATCTTGAGTTGAATGAAGCTTGCATTAGTGGATACTTACATGAGGGGAAAGCATATGGTACTTAGAGCCGGACATCTGACCTTTCCTTGAGAGAGATGAGTGAATTCCCATTGACCTCAGTTTGTGTGCTAATACTCTAAAAGGTGAGGTTTGCTTAGGGAGAGTTGAGGATATGTGAGTTTGGGTTCCATAATGACCGAAACAATTGAGAGAGTTCTTTGATGTAATGAGTCAACTCTTGATGTTCTTGTGTCACACTTGATCCGTGGTTTATCAAAGGTTTAATGTTGTTAATGATTCATTCGCATTGAGGGCAATTGTTAGTCCCAATTGATTCTTGTTGAGGTTACTTTAGGATATCTGAAAATACTTGGATTTTTCCTCAAGGGGTAGGTCTTATTTTGTTTGCTTGAGGACAAGCAAAAGTTTAAGTTTGGGGGAGTTGATAACTAGGAATTTTGACGTGTTTTATGCTCCTTCCTGTTTACGCTTTGATTATAAATTCTTACAAAATAGTCCCAAAAGGCTCATAAGTTGTTCTTGATTGCATGTTTGATCGACAAAGTGATGAAATGTCAAAGATTGGCTCAAAAAGAGTGAAAGCTGCTCAAGTTCCAAAGACAAGGCAAACTCAGGACAAAAAGGCCTAGTGCGGCCGTACTACACTTTTTCCGGTCCGCACTAGGGGATTCAGAGAGCTGGCAAATCGAGCTTTAAGGCAGTGTGGCCACATTCGATCTTGCGCGGTCCGAATTGAAGGTTCTGTGGCCGCATTGCCCTTATGTGTGGTCCGCGGAAGAGAAGATCAGAGAGATGTAATTTGACAAGGATCAAGGCAGCGCGGTCCGCGGTCATTTTTGTGCGGACCGCATTAGAGACCTCTGCGGTCGCGGTCCATTTTGCGCGGCCCGCGGATCCTGAGTTCAAAGAGCCAAGACTTCAAGACCAAGAGCCTAGTGCGGCCGCAGTCCATTTTGTGCGGTCCGCACTGACCCCGCAGGGGCATTTTTATCCAGTTTTTCCATCTTAGTATAAATAGAACATTTTTCCATTTTTAGGGTATCAGATATTTCCAGAACAAAGTTGCGCTCATGAGAAGCTATTGTATAGCCATTTTTGGCATCTTAACTTAGATTTAACCATAGATTCTCTGTATTTACATTAGCTTTTAATTAATATGTCTTTCTCTTCATCCATTTCTCTATTTTCTTCTTCAAGCATGAGTAGCTAAACTCATTAGCTAGGGTTGTGGCTCAACCCTAGTGTGAGTAATTGATGGGTGTTGCCATCTAGGGTTAGATTGACTATGAGTGTTTACTATTTGGGTCAATTTTATGGTTTAATCTATGAATTGGTGGTTGCAAACACTGGTTTGTGCTAAGTTGGCTTGGCTCTTCTTGAGAAAGAGAGCCTAAGTCTCTAAAATTGACCCAACAAGGAATTGGGATGGACTCAAGAGAATTGATAGTCCCAATTAAAGGGTTAAACCTCGAGAGAGTAATTACCCAACTCGAACCCTAGTTGCTTGAGCTAATTTGCCTACCCATTTGGTCTCGAGAGAGTCAATTGGGCAAAATTACTCTCTCTACCGAGAGGTGTGAGAGTGGGTAAAATTGTGCAACGGTTATAGCATATTTTCCCAATCATGTCAATTGAACCTTAGAAGCATCTACCCGTCAATTAGCCACCTAGGTGAAAGTCACTACCCTAGTGCCTTTCTACCCATTAGATACAACTCTAGCAATTTTCTCATTAGCATAATTTAGTTCTAATTAGTAGTTGATAATATTAGTTTGTTAAAGAAAAATCAAAAGATGTTTGGAAGTGACATTTGGAACAATTACACGACTCTAGTCTAGATAGATACTCGACTCTATTCCTAACTCCCTATGAAAATCGATCCCGACCCTCATATCGGGTAAAAGCTATTGCGGCCCTCTCTTCCTACTTTTTAGTAGTGCGGAGTTGGCAGCGATCAATGACCTCAGAGGATGATGATGTAATGAAACATGTACCTATGCACGACATGACATTCATACGCATATACATGATACTATAATTATTTCATGATTTACAAAGTTATTCAGACTTACAGGTGGAGTCATTTACTATATATTTCCTCCATGTCTGTTATGTACTTATTTATGTGCCTTACATACTCAGTATATTATTCGTACTGATGTTCTTTTTTGCCTGGGGACACTACGTTTCATACCCGCAGGTCCCGATAGACAGGTCGAGAGCCCTCCAAGTAGGCTATCAGCTCAGCGAAAGATGTTGGTGCGCTCCATTTGCTTCGGAGTTGCTTGTTTGGTTAGTATGAGTTAGATGTGTATTGTTTGGTATGGCCGGACTCTGTCCTGACCTTTATGAAAATTTTGTATTCTTAGACGCTTGTAGACAGATGTCATGTACGTAAAAGATTGTATGGCCTTGTCGGCTTATGTTCAGTGTTCGAGTGGTTATTTTGGTCTTAGAGGCCTATATGTCTTACGTATAAGTTGGCATTACCTGTTGTATTTTACCCATTTCATGGCAGCCTCTCAGGCTCAGTTATTTATGATAGTATAATATGAAAAGATACGTTATGTTGGTACTTGATTGAGTACGGTACCTGGTGCCTGTCACGGTCCATCGGTTTGGGTCGTGACACCAATGTAAGCTAAATACATATATTATGTGTAGATTTTAACATGCAAAATTGTGAAAATTATGGGTTTAGTTAAAAAATCTAGGTTTTGATAAAAATGGTATTTAACCACGAAAATGATTATGGAATTGGTTAAAAATTATATATTTGAGTTCGTGAGGTTATGGGTACATTTATCTTAGAATGTTTTCGGAATCCGGGCACGTGGGCCCTGGGGCAAATTTTAGGAATCTTCCAATTTGGGTTGGGTAATTATGCCAATAGCTAAATTATGAACTTTTGAGTATATATTAATTTATTTATATAATATTTGGCTAGTTTCGGGTTGTTTGGCACCAACTTGAGGATTTATAGCGGATTTGTGGACCGGAAGTGAGCTTGAGAACGAGGTAAGTCTCTTGCCTAACCTTGTAAGAGGGAATTCATTCCCTTAGGTGTATTTTTATTGTGAATTAATTTTATGGGGATTTACGTACACACTAGGTGACGAGGGTCCATGCGTAGCTATATTCCATGAGATGTCCGGGAAGTCTTAGATTTACATCATGCTTTAATTATACTGTCATGTTTGTTGTGCATATTAATTATCTTTAATAGAGTTGAGACTAGAGATTTTTAAAGTTGAAAACTTCCAAGTTAGATTTCTTATTTTGGGGAAAAAATCGAAGAATACTTAACAACTCTAAGAAATCCATGTCCTCTCACATCGCAAGTACTTCTGCAAGCGAGGTAAACTTCTCTATTCTCATAGGAGCGGGCTGTTCGCCTCGACAGTATAATAGATGATGGTTCGTGCCATTCGACCCTCGACAGTGAACACAATATTTTGGATCGGCCGTACGACCTCGGCATAAATCGTACGTGATAATACTCGAAACCCGATTACACTTGATATTATGTTATGGCTTGCGCGATATAATTTTATTTAATGACCGAAAGTGATTTAGAACTAGTATGTGTTAGATGGAGATTTTGGAATTTATTATCAGTTAAGGAATCATTTATTCACTGCTTGTTATTTTGTTATTATTATTATTTACATGGTCCGTACCTATTTAGAATTTCTGTATTTTATTATTGGCCCATAGTAAGTGTTGTCACGCCCCAAAAATCGTGGAACGCGACCAACGCTCAACTGAGTAAACCCGACTGAGCAAGCCTATTAGATTTCGTTCTACCCAAACTAGTTCATGAATGAAGAGGGAATGTTAACCCACTTTATCAAAACACTAAGCAATCTTCCATTAGAAACTTTCATTTCATTTCCGTTAATGACTTCATTCATAGTTTTCAAAATATTACAAGTTTTGTACATTTGTTAAGAACATGTTTAGCAATACCAACATTTCTAATTCAGTTCCCAATATCAAACACCATCCACAACCTGTCTACGGAGCCTCTAAATACAACTGGAGAGTAATATGGAAATACCGGCAAAAAGGCTCCGGCTATACCTCAAAATACAAAGTACATGAGAAACACAAGATACATGACCCCGAAATGAAGTGGGGCTCACCAAGTCAGTTGAAAAGAGTGCACTGCTATCACTGATCGATGCCGCCTGTTGTGGGATCACCTGTATCAATTAAAGATAAAACGCCTATGTTAGTGCCATCGAATAACACTAGTATGTATAGCTAGAAGTCCTCTTTCAAAATAGAATAACCACATAAGAAAGAAAATCATAGTACGTAAAGCAACTATAAAATGTCCCATGGATTTACATTTAAGGTTTTTTCTATTATACTTACCTCACTCTAAACTTTCTTGGGGCCAATTCAACCATATGAACTATACGTGGGATACAAAATATAATGCAATCACAACAACATGTATAAGCAAGGGCAGCGAAATAGAAACCACCTACCGTTTGTGTTAAATAGGCATCTCCACAAACCATTCGGTCCTTTCTTGTTATGCACATATACGTTTTACACCTATGTGTTTCATAGCCCGTCCATAGGGTTCACATATTATATTATACACCTATGCGTTTCATAGCCCGTCCATAGGGTCCACATATCATATTATACACATATGCATTTTATAGCCCGTCCATGGGGTCCACATATTATATTATACACCTATGCGTTTCATAGCCCATCCATAGGGTTCACATATTATATTATACACCTATGCATTTTATAGCCCGTCCATAGAGTCCACATATTATATTGTACACCTATACGTTTCATAGCCCATCCATAGGGTCCACATATTATATTATACATCTATGCGTTTCATAGCCCGTCCATAGGGTTCACATATTATATTATACACCTATGTGTTTCATAGCCCGTCCATAGGGTTCACATATTATACACAATAAACCTTTCATATTGTACTTAGTTTCATTGGTACCTTTAGCTACTCACAACATCATTAATTTATTTGCTCTTTTTGGCTGTACATACGATTCTTCTTTCATGGTGCAATGGCCGTATTTCATATTCCACAATGCACTTATTTCACTTCCAAACATCTTTATATTTTACCAATAATATATTTCCAATAAAGACTTTAGGTATACATATGAGCAATTATGAGCCTTAAGCATATCAAACTTTCTCATACAATTTGGCATACAAGCCTTCATTTGAAACACGACACAAAGTCGTAACATTTTATTACGCAATCCATACTTTGATCATATTTTATTTCTCACCCATCTTATACCCCAAACTCGAAATTAAAGTCTAGTGTATAGATTCTTACCTCTTAGTTGAAGATCTTGAGGGATTTCTTGTTGGATTTCAAGGATTGGACAAGATTTTTGATGAACAAGACACTTAAGCTTCTTCCTCTCTCTAGAATTGCTCTTCCCTCTCTCTAAAAGCACCAGAATATCCCAAAAAAACAAACCCCAAACGAGTTAAATGAAATGGAGTTCGGGTCTTAAAAATCCATTTTTGTACATCCGTGGCGCGTGGTTCGCCGTGGGGCATGGGGAGGCTGTGCAAAATGTGTCTGGAAATGAAATTTGGAATCACGCTGGAATCACTCTGAAATTTGGTAATTTAGTCATAACTTCTTGTAGGAGTGTCCAAACGATGAACAGTTTGAAGCGTTACAAATTAGATTCGAAAATCTTTCATTTGATAGGTTGTTCATCACATAACTCCTTATATTTATTCAGTTATTCTCGTCCAAAGTTTGGTCTTGTGCGTGCTCATTCGAAACTTTCGTCAATAATGAAAATTTTCAACTTGGTGGTGATTAGACCCCAAATCACTTATAATATGCCTCGTACACTTATTATCATATCCAATTGATATCCATCATATTAATAGTTCTCGTTCGCAGACAAAATAATATAATTAGTACATGTCAACTTTCTTAATAGTGCTTAAGTACTTCAATTTTTTTTCGTGGTGTTACATGTCGATGTCGACCCCTCGTCACTACTTCTTCGAGGTTAGACTGGATACTTACTGGGTACATGTTGTTTATGTACTCATGCTATAATTCTATACTAATCGTGTAGTCTGAGGTAGGTGCATCTGACAGTCATCTCGACGCGCAACCCCGATACCCAGAGGCTTAGTGGTGAGCTGCTTTCAGAGTCCGTTCTGCAGCACCCAGAGTCTCTCTTTGCATTTACTTTCTGTCTACTCTATTGCAGACAATAGTTTAGTGTTTTGTATATTTTATTAGTATCTCATATAATGTGACACCAGGTCTTGAAAATATGCTAGTAGATATTTGATTGTTTTTGAGTATTTATTACATCACCGTTGCTCTTATATTTGTTTACGTTTTATTTTATTAAATTTTCACCCTTTATTTACTTAATAAATTAAAGTCAACTATTTTGAAATTGTTAAAAAGAATAAATACATGGCTAATTCACCGTTGACTTGTCTAGCGGCAATGTTAGGCGCCATCACGACCTATAGAAAAAATTAGTTCGTGACAAATATCCTTTTTGACTATACATAATTAATCTCTGGACCGCAACATGAACAACGTTGTTTTCTTTTACTTTCTTTTTTCCAGTCCGAAAGAACGTCGTAAATATGATGGTCCCTTTGTTATAATTGTAAAACAGATTTGAGATAGTACAATACAGAACATGTGATGGAAATAGTGTCTCTATGAGCTTTATTAAGGTGCTAAGTATAATTATCCAATACAGAAAAGATTTCGTTGGATATTACTAGTCTACAGGTGCAAATGTTGTTCGTGTGCCATATTTGAATGAGTAACGCCTAAATGTTTGCACTTAATGGAGATCTGAATCTTAATTATTCAGATGTCAGATATTAAGTGTGTTTATTTTTAAAGTCTGAATTTTAATCATTTAGATCTTAATCATTAAGTGTTTTTTTTTATTTCACAACCACTTAATGGTCTGAATAAGTCTGTATGATTAAGTTCGATAACAAAGATTTAATTTTATTAAGATACTAACATCCACATTCATTATTAACTGCCACCACCACCTACCATTATCAATTACCTCCATCACCACCATCATCATTCTCAACCGTACTCTCCACCACTACTGCCACCCACCACCCCCACCACCATCATCCTCAACCATATTCACACACTCACCAACCTCACCTACCACCATCAACCACCCATCACCATCAATAATCATAGTCGACACTGCCCACTATTATAAACTACCACTACCTTAATCACAACTACAATCACCATTGCCCACCATTACTAACTATTACCACCCACCACCACTATCCTCAACCATAATCGTTATCGCTACTAATCACCACTAGCTACTATCCAGAGCCACCACCATCAACCAAAATCACCACCAATCACCGCCTCTAGTGCCACGACCCAAAATTTCAACCTCGGGGTCGAGATGGTGCCTAACATCCACTTGCTAGGCAAGCCGATGTGAAATAATTAATTAACCAATTTTAACAATTAAAAACACAATAATGATATTCAACGAGAAATAAAAACCAAGTCTAACATAACACTGATATAAACCACGTGATCCTATCTACTCCCAGAAATCTGGAGTCACGAGTACACGAGCAACTAGAAGTCTACAAACAGAGTATGAAATAAATACAATTGTCCGAAATGGGTAAATAGTAAAAGTGAAAAATGGAATGGGACTTCAAGGTCTGTGAACGCTAGCAGATCTACCTCGAGTCTCCTGTGTGAAGATGATATGAGCTGACGCACCTCAAGTGCCGCTGTGACCAATACCAATATCTGCATAAGAAGTACATAAGTGTAGTATGAGTACAACTGACCCAATATACTCTGTAAGTGTCGAGCCTAACCTCGACAAGATAGTGACGAGGCTATGACAAGACACCTACGTAAATAAACATGTATAAGTAAATATAAAGTATCAAAATAATACAAAGAATGATAAAATACTTACTGGGAGGGGACATGCAAAAATGGGAAGATATACTAAATACGACAAGTATGAAATCATGAAATAACCAAGTAAATCACCAAAACTAGAAATCAGTCAAATCAATGATACGCAAATAGCACGACATCACCCTTCATGCTTTTACCCTCGTCCTCGCCATGCAATAGTATGAATATAATGGCACGACATTACCCTTCTTGCTTTTACTCTCATGCTCACCATGTAATAATATGAATGAAATGACACGACATCACCCTTCGTACTTTTACTCTCTCCCCCCATGCAATAATGTAAATCCAAACAGTAAGCAATATAAGAAATAATATTACTTCAAATATGGTGCCAAGATATCAAACTTCAATTTCCAAAATATAATGCGAAGCGAATAATTAAGGAATTAATAATCTAATCTAATCTAATCATTGATAACATAATTAACGAAACAATAAAATACGAAGAAACAAGTTCCACCGACATGCTCTAACCCTATTACAATACATAAGTACTCGTCATCTCGCATATACATTGTCCCCACACATAAAACACATATCAAATAGATCAATAAGTCCTAATCCCTCAAGTCAAGGTCAACTAGGACACTTACCTCACTTTCGTAATCAAAGAAATCAACCAACCACGACTTTGCCTTTTGAACAAGCCTCCAAACCAACTAAATCTAGCAAATTATCGATCAAATGGTTCAAAATAAGCTTTAAAAACTACTCATTAGCGAAAAAGGGTTAAATTTTGATCATTTTTAAAAAGTCAACAAAAGTCAACCCCGGACCCGCTTAATCAAAACCAGAGGTTCAGACCAAAACCCGAATATCCATTCGCCTCTGAACCCAGTTAAGTGATTTGTTTCGAAATCCAAACTCAATTTGAGGTCTAAATCTCAATTTTATAAAATTCTTAATTTCTACCTAAATCCCTAATTTCTACCATAGAAATCCTAGATTTGATGGAGAAAACACATGAAAAGTAATGGGTAATTGAAAAGAGATGGATTAAAGTTGTTTCCCAACGATATTGGTAAGAAAATTCTCTTGGAAAATTACCTCTAGAGTGTTTAGGGTTGAGAAATGGTGTAAAATGAGCTAAGTCTCGATTTTCTCTTCTTTTACCGGTCGCAGATGTTTCAATTGCGAAGTCTTGTTTGCAATTGCGAACATCACAAATATGAGACAAGGGTCGCAAATGCGAACCCTGTCGCAGAAGTACAGAAGTCGTAATGGTGACAAAAGGCTCGCAATTGCGACAAAAGGCTCGCAATTGCGAATAGGCCCACCTTCGCAAATGCCAACATCACCTTCGCAAATGCGAAGATAAGTCAAGAGTACACTGAGTCCCAAATGCGACCACTAACTCTTCACAAAACGATCATTTTACTCGCAAATGCGAGGTTCACGCAGCCCAAACTATGCTCGCAAATGCAAGCCAGACCTCGCAAATGCGAGATCTGTAGCATACACCGGAATTGTATTGCACCAACAACCTTTGCACTACTCAAACTTATCTGAAACATGTTTGAAACTCACCCGAGCCCCTAGAGCTCCAAACCAAACATGCACATAAATGTATAACATCATCTGAACTAGCTCGCACGATCAAAATACCAAAATAACACCTAGAACTACGAATCAGACATCAAAATGCATAAAATTTTATAAGAAACTCAAGAACATTCAAATTCACAACCGAGCGTCCAAATCATATCAAATCAACTCCGTTTTGCACCAAATTTTATAGACAAATTTTATATAGTAAAATGAACCTATATCAAGTTTCGAAATAAAAATCCAAACCCGGTAGCAATAAAGTCAACCTACGGTCATACTTAGGAGTTCTTTAAACCTTCAAATTTTTAGTTTTTGACAAATCACATCAAATCAAGTTAGGGACTTTCGAATTAAATTTCGGGCATATTCCCAAGTCCAAAATCACGAAACAGACCTACCGAGATTGTCAAAATATTGATCCGAGCCCGATTATACAAAATGGTTACCGTAGTCAACTCAAATTATTTTTATGGCTAAAATTCATATTTTCTTCAGTTTTTCACATAAAAACTTTATGGAAAAATATACGAACTGCGTACACAAATCAAAAATCACTAAACGGAGCTAGTTGGGGTCTCAAAACACGAAAATAAAGGCTAAAACTCAAATGACCTATCAGGTCATCACATTCTCCACCTCTAAAACAAACATTCGTCCTCAAACGGACATAGAAAGATACATGGACTAGTGAAAAAATATAGGTATCTACTCTGCATATCAGACACAGATTCCCACGTAGATACCTCGATCAGCTGACCTCTCTACTTCACTTTAATAGAAGGATAACGCTTAGACCGCAACTTCCGGACCTGCGGTACTAGAATGGCTACCGACTCCTCATCATAAGTGAAATCCCTATCCAATTGGACTGAGCTGAAATCTGATACATGGGATGGATCACCGTGATACTTTCGCAGCATGGAGACATGGAACACCAGATGAACTGATGATTAGCTAGGTGGAAATGCAAGCTTGTAGGCCACCTCACCTACTCTCCCAAGGATCTCAAAGGGTATGATATACCTAGGGCTCAACTTGTTGTTCTTCTCGAACCTCATCATACCTTTTATGAGTGAAACCCGGAGCAAAACCCTATCTCCTACCATGAATGCAATATCACGAACTCTCCGATCAACATAACTCTTCGTCCTAGACTGTGATGTACGAAGTCGGTCCTTAATCATCTTGACCTTTTCCAAGGCATCTTAAACCAAATCGGTACCCTATAACCGAGCCTCTCCCGGATCGAACTAACCATCTGGAGAATGACACCACATCCCATATAAGGCCTCATAAGGAGCCATCTGAATACTAGATTGGTAGCTGTTGTTATAGGCAAACTCCGCAAACGGAAAGAACTGATCCCAAGAACCCTTAAAATCTATAACACAAGCACGAAACATATCCTCCAATATTTGAATGGTGTGCTTGGGCTGTCCATCCATCTAGGGGTGGAATGCTGTACTCAAATCAACCAGTGTGCCTAACTCACGATGCACAGCTCTCCAAAAGTGCGATATGAACTATGTGCCCCGATCAGAAATAGTGGATACCGACACACCGTGAAGACGAATAATCTCGTGAATATAGATCACAACCAACCGCTCTAAAGAATAGGTAGCTGCCACTAGAATGAAATGTGCCGACTTGGTCAACCTGTTCACAATTATCTATACTGCATCAAATTTCTTCGAAGTTCATGGGAGCCCAACAACAAAATCCATGGTAATACACACCCACTTCCACTCAGGAATCTCAAGTCTCTGAAGAAAACTACCATGCCTCCGATGCTCGTACTTCACCTGATGTCAATTCAAACACCGAGCCATATACGTAACAGGGCAGAGCTAGAGTGCCAAGAGCGGGTTCAACCGAACCCAGTAGCTTTGGTTCGAACCATGTATTTTTCAAAAAACAATCATTGAATATGGACAAATTATTAATTTAGAACCCAATATGCTAAAACGATTAAAATTCCGAACCCATAAGCTTGAAATCCTAGCCCTGCCTTTGAATTACAAAACTATATCTTTCTTCATCCTTCTCCACTAATAATGCTGCCTCAAATCGTGATACATCTTGGCGGCACCTGAATGAATGGAATACTGCGAACTCTAGTCCTCCTAAAGAATCAACTCACGAAGCCTATCCACATTGGGCACACAAATCCGACCCTGCATCCTCAACAACCCATCATCTCCAATAGTAACCTGCTTGGCATCACCCTGCTGCACCATGTCTTTAAGGATAAGCAAATGTGGGTCTTCATACTGATGCTCTTGGATGAGCTCATACAAAGAAGATCAAGAGACTGTGCAAGAAAGAACCCGACTAGGCTCCGAAATATCTAACCTCACGAACTGATTGGCCAAGGCCTGAACATCTGATGCTAGCTGTCTCTCACCAACTAGAATATATACAAGGCTACCCATACTTACAACCTTTCTACTCAAGGAATCGGCCACCACATTGGCATTCCCAGGATGATACAAAATAGTAATATCATAGTCATTCAACAACTCTAACCACCTCCACTGCCTCAAGTTGAGATCCTTTTAGTTAAACAAATACTATAGACTCTGATGATCGGTGAATATCTAACATGACATGCCGTAGAGGTAATGCCTCCACATCTGCATAAACAATGGCTGCCAACTCTAAGTCATAAACAGGTTAATATTTCTTATGAACCTTCAACTGCTGAGATGCGTATACAATCACCCTTCCATCTTGCATCAATATTGCACCAAGCCCAATATGTGACGCATCAGAATACAAAGTGCAGGATTGAACCTGTGGGTAACACTAACACTGGGGCTGTAGTCAAAGCAGTCTTGAGTTTTTGAAAGCTCAACTCACACTTATCGGACCACTTGAATAAGGCAACCTTCTAGGTCAATCTAGTTAATGAGGCTGCAATGGATGAAAATTCCTCCACGAATTGGCGATAATAACCCGCCAAACCCAGGAAGCTCTGAATTTCTGTAGCTGAAGTAGTTCTAGGCCAGTCTGAACTGCCTCAATCTTCTTAGGATCCACATTAATTCCCTTGGCCGATACAACATGACCCAAAAAGGCAACCGAGTCAAACCAAAACTCACACTTTGAAAAACTTGGCATATAAATGACTATCTCTCAGAGTTTGAAGTATAACCCGAAGATGCTTCTCATGCTCCTCTCGACTGTGGGAGTAGATCAAAATATCATCAATGAAGATGATCACAAAATAATCCAAATAGGGCTTAAATACCTGATTCATCAAATCCATAAATACTGCTAGGGCATTTGTCAAACCAAATTACATCAATAGGAACTCATAATGCCCATACCGAGTCCAAAAAGCTATCTTAGGGACATCCAATGCCCTAATTTTCAAATAATGGTAGCCAGATCACAAATCAATATTTGAAAATACTTTGGCACCCTGAAGCTGATCAAATAAGTCATCAATCCTCGGCAACGGATACTTGTTCTTGATGATGACTTTGTTCAAGTGCCGATAGTCTATAAACATCCTCATCGTACCATCCATCTTTTTCACGAACAACATTGGTTCACCCTAGGGCAAGACATTATGTCTAATGAGTCCCTTGTCAAGCAAATCCTACAATTGCTCCTTCAATTCCTTCAACTCAGCTGGGGCTATACAGTATGGTGGAATAAAAATGGGATGAGTGCTTGGAGCCAAGTCAATACAGAAGTCGATATCTCTGTCGGGTGGCATCCACGAAAAATATGTAGGAAATACCTCTGGAAACTCGCGCACAACTGGTACTGAATCCATGGAAGGAACCTCCACACTAGAATCACGAATATAGGCCAAATAAGCTAGACATCCCTTCTTGACCCTACGCCGAGCCTTCACATAAGAAATAACCCTGCTGGTAGAATAGCCAAGAGTCCCCTTCCACTCTATTCGGGGCAGCCCCGGCATGGCTAAGGTCACTGTCTTGGCATAATAGTCCAATATAGCGTGATAAGGTGACAACCAATCCTTGCCCAAAATAACATTAAAGTCCACCATATCAAGAAGTAGGAGATCTACACTAGTCTGAAGACTCTGATTAGAAATAACACATGAGCGATAAACACGATCTACAACAATAGAATCTCCCACAGGCATGGACACATACATAGGAGCACTCAAAGAATCATAAGGCACACTAGATATGAAGTAAAATAGGATGATACGTAGGAATAAGTAGAGCTCAGATCAAATAGAACTTAAGTATCTCTATGGCAAATTGGAACAATACATGTGATGACGCCGTTAGATGACTAGGCCTTAGGTCTAGCTGGGAATGCATAAAAATGGGGCTAGGCCCCACCACTCTAATCTCTGCCTCTCGGATGGCCTCTAGCTGGATGGCCTCCACCTCTAATGGCCTGACCTCCGCCTCTAATGGCTTGAACTCCACCTCTAGCAACTTGATTCCCACCTCTAGCTAGCTAAGCAGGTGGTGAAGCAACCGGTGCCGGAACCATGGCATGAGAACTCTATTGTGGCATGCTACCCTGGGACCTAGGGAAAAATCTAGAAGGGTGCCTCGGATCTACAAAAGTATTACAAGCCCTCGGCTGCTGTGACTGCTAACCCTGGAACTGGCCCTGTCAACCTAATAACCACCCTGATAACTCTGGATTAGAGGTGTTCTAATAAGAGCTGATGGTGTACTGTAGGCTAGCTGCACAGGATGGGATACATAAGGATCACAACTACCCGAAGCACCGTACCCCAGCCTCCAGATGAGGCACCATTGAAACCTCCAAAATGAATAGGCCTCTTATTAGATACCGCTCCCCTCTCCTGACCTTGAGCCATCTTGATCCATCTAGCAATCTCTAAGGCTTTCTGGAAAGAAATATCCTCTTCGGTCTCCTTCACCATCTGTAGCCTAATACTGAAAGTAAGCCCATCTATGAATTTTTTCATTCTCTTTTTCTGAGTAGGGAGTGAGATAACTGCATGGAGAGCTAGGTCCACAAATCGGGTCTCATAATGGGTAATAGTAGTGCTACCCTACTGAAGGAGCTCCAACCGCCAACGATACTCCTCTCTCAAAGTGAATGGAACAAACTTCTCTAGAAATAGCTGCGAAAATCGATCCTAAGTAAGTGAAGATGAACCAGCTGGTCTGGTCAACACATAATATCTCCACCATCTCTTGGCAGAACCGGCCATCTGGAACACTGTAAAGTCGACCCCGTTGGTCTCAACAATACCAATGTTGCACAACACCTCATGGAAATAATCCAAGTAATCTTGTGGGTCCTCCGAAGGTGCACCACTAAAGTGAATAGTGAAGAGCTTTGTGAACTTGTACAATCTCATCAATCCCTCAATAGACATCACGAGCCTCTCCCTGGTCTGTACAGTAGTAACCTGCTGAACTACCCTAACTGGCTGGACTGTTGGAGTCTGATATATGGGAGCCATCTGCTCCTAAGTGTGAGTAGCGGGAGTCTATGCTCCACCTCCAACCCGAGAGACTGCTGGTGCCACCATAAATGCACCGGCCCAGGCCACACTCTCCATAAGGCCAACTAAACAAACTAGAGCATTCTAAAGCACCAGAGTGGCTATGAATCCCTCCGGGACCTGAGAGAGTCCGAATGGTGTAATCTGAGTTGGGATATCCTCCTCATGATCAATCTGAGGCTCCACTATGGTTGCTGCTGCTCTAGCTCTAGGATAAGCTCCGCCTATGGCTCGACCTCGGCCTCAACCTCTACCCTTAGTAGTAGCTGCAACAGGGGGCTCCGGCTCCTGTCCGGTTGTGGATACTGTGCGTGTTCTCACCATCTGCGAGAGAACAAGAATGGAATGGTTAAAACCTCAATGATAGAATAAAATTGCACGATAGGAAAAGAAAGAAGTGAATTTTTACCTGTAACTCCATAGCCTCTAGAAGATAAGTACAAACATCTCTGTACCCATCTTCTAGACACTACTATGCATGCTCATGGCCCGTGAGACCTAAGAAACCTAGTTCCCTAATACCAACTTGTCACGACCCGAAATCCCAACCTTGGGATCGTGATGGCGCCTAACATCCACTTGCTAGGCAAGATGACGTGAAGTAATTAATTAACCAATGTTAACAGTTAAAAACACAATAAAGATATTCAACAAGACATAAAATACAAGACTGACACATCACTAATATAAACCACATGACACTATCTACTCCCAGATATCCGGAGTCATGAGTACATGAGCAACTAGAAGTCTACAAAGAGAGTCTAAAATAAATAAAACTGTCTGAAAGGGGTAAATAGTAAAAGTGGGAAATGGAAGGGGACTTCAAGGTCTGAAATTGCAGCAGATCTACCTTGAGTCTCCTGTGTGAAGATGATCTGAGCTGACACACCTCAAGCACTGATGTCACCATACCAGTATCTAAACAAGAAGTGCAGATAGTATTAGTACAACCGACCCAATATTCTCCGTATGTGTCGAGCCTAACCTCGACGAGGTAGTGACGAGGCTATGACAAGACACCTACATAAATAAACCTGTACAAGTAAATATAAAGCAGCAATTAACACGAAGAATGATAAAATACTAATTGGGAGGGGACATACGAAAATGAGAAGATATAGTATATACGACAAGTATGAAATCACGAAACAACCATGTAAATCACCAAAACTGGAAATCAGTCAAATCAATGATACGAAAATGGCTTGGCATCACCCTTTGTGCTTTTACTCTCGCCCTCACCATGCAATAGTGTCATGATTCAAAACCCAACCTGTTGTGATGACGCCTATGATGGTACTAAGCAAGCCGACTGTTGAGACATTTCTAGTACTTTCAACTTTGAAATATATGAAAAATAGTTTAAATAAATAAACATATCATAAAACGGGACCGAATAACATAGTTCAATACATAGTTTTCTCAAAATTAGGATGTCACTGAGTACATGCGCATCTATATAATGACATAGTCTAGTTCACTGTCTGGAAAGTAGAACTGAAATAATAAACTGAAAGATAGGGAAGGACAGTCAAGGTCTACGGTTGCCAAGCCGCTACCTCGATGATCTCCGAATGTCTGAATTCTGTGAATTAGCAACTGCCTTGGCAAGAAACACCTAGATCTACACACGAGGTGCAGGGTGTAGCGTGAGTACAACCAACTCAATAAGTAACAAATCTAACCTTTGGACTGAAAGTAGTGACGAGTTTGAATATTACATCCGACTTATAATATTAACAGTACAGAAAGTTACAGAAAATATGACAGTGATATATCAGTAATTCATAACCTACAAATAACGGTACGAGAATTTAGACATGCTCTTATGTTTTGCAATAAAACTCAACACAAAACAGGGCAGATTCAGCCCAGGGTAGATCCAGTCCAAATACAAATAAACCAGGGCAGATCTAGCCTAGATGTAAATAACTGCTAGCATTGCACCCACTATGGATGTGCAAACTCCAGAGGGGATGATCCAGCCCAAGCGTTATAATAAGCCAAATCTTGGCATCAATTAGTAAAGCTTGTTGTAGTGTGCAGCCTGATCCCAATGAATATCACTCATAATAGACCCTCATTACCACTCAATCACTAATCTCTCTAGTCTCTCGGGCTCACCAGAATCATGATAATCAACCAAAACAATGATAATATAATATATCAAATAACGGACAATAAAGACTGGGACGTATTATGCAAATAATAGTTGTGACTAAGTACAAATTGACAAATTAAACAAATAATTCAAGATATAACACGATCTCTGTGGGTCCTAAAAGTACCAACATAGAGCCTAAGCAGGATTTCTAATATGATTAGCAGCTCAATTGTTCTAACACATTGTGAAAATACGGATAACGACAAGATTAATCAACTATACAGTTCCATGGAATCGACCAAATCACAAATCCTATGGTGCACGCCCACGCGCCCGTCACCTAGCATGTGCGTCACCTCAACACCAATCACATAACACGAAATTTGGGGTTTCATACCCTGAGAACCAAGTTTAGAAGTGTTACTTACCTAAAACCATGCAAATCTCAACTATAACAAGCCCTTGCCTCGCGAAACGGCCCTCGAATTCCTTAAATCTAGCCATAAACAATTCGATACAATCAAGACGAGCTAAAGGAGTCAATTCCATATCAAGTTACTAAGTTCTTAATCAAAAGTCAAAAAGTCAACTAAAAAATTGACCCCGGGCCCACATCTCGGAATTCGATAAAAGTCAAAAAATTCAAACACCCATTCAACCACGATTCCACTCATACCAAAATTACTCAAATCCGATACAAAAATTTTGATCAAATCCCAAAAATTTGGCCTAAAAACTTTCCTCCATTTCCCCCTAATTTTCCAACCCAATCACTAATTAAATGATGAAATAAAAGACATAAACATGGAATTTAACAAAAATAAAGTAAGAATAATTTACCCAAACACTCCCTTAAAAATCTCTTCAAGAATTGCCTCCAACCGAGCTCCCAAAATCAAATTTGTGATATGAACTCAAACCCTCATTTTTGAAATATTTAAAGTCTCCCCAGATATCCTTAATCGCGATCGTGAGGCAATTTTCGCACAACTCAGCTGCCCAGAATTTCAAGCCTACACGAATGCGTCAGTCCTCACGTGAACGTGAAGCATTGCTTCTCTAAACCTATGAGATCGCGACCCTCTTCACATGATCGTGAAGAACAAACGCGTGTGAACCCAGCTCCGTCCTTTCCTCTTTGCGAAGGCGACCTCAGCCACGCGTTCGCGATGAATTAAATTCTCCAGCTACGCGATTGCAGCCCTCTTCTCGCGAATGCATAGAGAAAAGTCCACTACTGCCCAAATAAGCCTACACGATCGTGGACCTTCCCATGCGATCGCATATAAGGAAACCAGATTAGAGACACCAAAAAACTTCAGCCAACCTCCAAGTCCATAATTGATCTGTTAACCATTTGAAATCTACCCGAGGCCCCCGGGACCTGAACCAAACACACAAAAAAGTCCTAAAACACGATACTAACTTAGTCGAGCCTTCAAAACATATCAAACAATGCAAAAATCCCCAGAGCCGAACCAACTACCCCGGCAAGTCACACAACAACTGATAAGCATAAAATAAGCAGTAAATAGGGGAACAAGGTTACAACTCTCAAAATGACCGGCCGAGTCATTACATCCTTCCCCTCTTAAACAAATGTTCATCCTTGAACGGATCTAGAAATGTTCCTGAGTCTCAAATAGACATGGACATCTGCTATGCATCTCCCGCTTGGTCTCCCAAGTAGCCTCCTCAACTGGCTGACCTCTCCACTTCATCTTTACTAAAGCTATGTCCTTTGACCTCAAATTTTGAACCTGCCAACCTAAAAGGGCCAAAGACTCAACATCATAAGTTAAATCACCATCCAAATTAACCGTGATGAAATGCAAAACATGAGACGGATCACCGACATACTTCCAGAGCATAGATACATGAAACACTAGATGAACACTCGACATACTATGTGGCAAGGCAAGCTTGTAAGCCACCTCTCCAATCCTCTGAAGCACCTCAAACGGCCCAATATACTGATGGCTTAGCTTGCCCTTCTTCCCGAATCTCATGACACCCTTCATGGGTGAAACCTTGAACAGTAACTTCTCCCCAACCATGTAGGCAACATCACGAACCTTCTGATCGGCGTAAATCTTCTATCTAGACTGTACCGTGAGAAGTCGATCCATGGATGCAAATCTCAGCCAATCACTCCAAAGAATAAAGCATATTGGAAGGATAATATCGGAATTCAGCTTAGAAATTTACTATAGTGCTTGACGAAGGCGAGGGAACTCCATGACTGGTTGACCTGAAGAATGATTATGATTTCTGTGTGTTTCTTTCATCATTGGTAGTATACGGAAGTGTTGGAATGAGGCTTTTTTTGATAAGAGGTTTATTACCGGTATTGGGTTGTTTGAGCAGGTGCTGTGATTAGAAGTTATCGCTACAAGTAGTTGAATTATGTGGTATATCATGTGACTACATCTTGGGTTACAGATATGTCTTGATACAGCTTGTTTGGACTTATACAGTGTATATATGTGATATTCTGATCTTATACATGATTTCGGAAGTGGAAATTTAGTTCTAAGGTTTATGGGCTTGGTTGGATTGAGAACTTTCAGTTATGTTGTGCTATTGGACCTCTATGGGATAGGGTGACGTGGGATCACCCCCGTGTATTTGCATGGTAAGGTTACACAATGATTTGTTGGCTATTGGAACAACTCTGGGCACTTTTCGAGGACGAACGTATGTTTAAGTGGGGGAAGATGTAACGAACCTATCGGTCGTTTTGAGCATTTGCACTTCGCTCGGTTGTTTAAGGGCATGAGTAGCTCCATATGATGTATTATGACTCATGTAACTCATCGGTTTTAGTTTTCAGGTTAATCGGAATAGATATGGAAGAATGATTCTCAGCTTGAAGCTTTAAATTTGAAATGTTTGGCCAAGTTTTAACTTTTTAAAATTTGATAGCGGATTGCATTTTTGATGGTTCCGTTAGCTCTGTTGGGTGATTTTGGACTTAGGAGTGCGACCGGATTGTGATTTGGAGGTCCGTGGTGGAATTTGGCTTGAAAAGGCAAAAATTGGAATTTTGGAAAGTTTTACAGGGAGTGTGTTACGCCCTGCAGTATTACGTCGATGTTATGCTCTGCAATAATATATTATGATGATGTTACCCTCTGCAGTAGTATATTGCGGTGATGTTACGTCCTGCAGTATTACACTACGATGATGTTACGCTTCACAGTATTAGGTTGTGACAGAGTTGCACCCAGTAGTATTACATTACGATGATGTTATGCTTTGCAGTATTAAGTTACGACGATGTTGCATCCTGTAGTATTGTACATTGGATTTGTCATAAGGTAATTGACATCATGAAAACTATAGTTTTCAGACTATCTCATATTTTTCGATGATTTCAGTAAAGGATTTGGGTTTTCACTGATATACTTGAAAAACAGAATTATTTTTTGGAATTATGAAAAAGGCTGAGCAGTTAAATTCCGAGTTACTTATTTTATTATTTGCTTTGCATTGTTATGAACTGTTGTTGGTTGTTGGTGTTGGACCCGACCTTTGTTCCAGCTCATTGCTACTTTCAACCTAAGTTAGGTTTGTTACTTATTGAGTACATGGGGTCAGTTTTACTCATACTACACTTCTGCATCTTGCGTGCAGATGTTGACTGATGATGTTGATGTGATCGACAGGAGCTGGGATTGAAGATGTTACTATGTTACGGTTGTAGCTGCCTCTTGTTCATGGTAGCCTTAGATTTATAAAACCATGTTTATGTACTTTTCAAGTAGATGATGTATTTACTTCATACCAACTTTGTAAACTCTATTCTTAGAAGCTCATGAATTGTACTACCAGTCCTTGGGAAATGTATAAGATTCAGAAATTTCTTTTGTTTAATTGTTTTACTATTATTATTGGAATTGGACATTTATTAGTTGGATTACCTTGCAGGTTGGGTTAGGTGCCATTACGGCTAGTGGATTTTTGGTCGTGACATATTGGTATCAGAGCTCTAGGTTCATAGGTTCGACAAGTCATGAGCAAGTGTCTAGTAGAGTCTTGAGGATCGGTATGATGACGTCCATACCTTTCTTTGAGAGGCTACATGGCATTTAGGATATACTTTCCATCTTTCTTTTCTTATCATGCCGCATCGATTCAGCTTGAAGGGTAATCCTTTGAATTCCTTCCATGCATTCGTATGTTTACATGAGTGCTCGGTATAAGCTGTGCATCGACTGGTTGTGATTTCCATGGATAAGGTGCGAGATGTTATTTCTATGCGCTGATGAAGGGCTAATATGGAGGACTTGAGGCAAGGTTTTGATTGTAGCTCAAGCACGGGGATTTCGATTGTGTGAACATGTGCTATTGGATTTATATGTCCGGTAGTGCTCTTGTTAGCGGATTTGTGGTTGGATGGCTACATGATGAGTATGATATGAATGCGAGATGTGTTCATATGGTTTGAATGTGACAAGAAAGGTTTGCTTGAGGTGTAGAAAGGACTATCGGGTGCTTGATTTCTGTCTTGATATGACACATAGTCTCGAGTTATGAGTATATTGGAAGATCTTTCATGATGTTCAATTGTGGGACGAATTAGATTCTCATATCCTGTTGATAAGTTTAGAATCAGGAAAATTAAGTGATTGCGTAGTAGTTGTTACTGTGGAAGGGTATAGAGGGATGTCAGTTTGAGGCGAAGTAGGTGGATTATAACCTGCGAGGTAATCTACGAATGTGTGATTATATGATATTATATGGAGGGTTTCTTTTCTACCAGTGGGTTATATTTGTGCGATTTGAGGTATTGGATGGTTTGTGTTACACGAGCTTATGAAGGATTTAGTTGAATTTTAGTGTGGGATTTTGGCAGCATCAAAGTATGGGTATTATAAGTTATCAGATGTTTTATTCCATGGCATTGAGCCAAGTGAGGGAGTCTGCTATTGATGACTGGATTGAGTGATAATGTATTGTAATGGTTTCGGTTTGAGGTATATTTATGAATCAGTTATGACTTGCAGAGGTTGAGAACGAGGATGACTCGAGTAAGGGAATTTTTGGATACGTATTGTATTACACTCAATGGGTATATGGGAATCATGGAATAAATCGAGTTTGTTATTTGTGATGGATGTATTGTGCTGGGAGTAGGGGTCTACTCGATTGCTTAGAGATGTGAATTACTTTTTAGGGCGTTGGTGCGCAAATGGGGCACATGTCATTTGGTCTGTTTGGTCGGTCTAGTTGAGAGTTGAGCAAAGTGGAAGACTCTTGGGAATGGTCCTAATGGATTCAAGATTTAAATGTAGAAATTGGAAATTTTCAGGATTGGTATATGGCTAGGGTCTGAGATTTTTCATTGGATGGTGTCGAGACTTGTGGCATTTCTATATCCTTATGGATTCTATATTTCAGTATCATGAAGGTGAAGAAAACGACTTTAAATTCACAAAAGATCTCTTCAGAGTAGGTGTCTCGGTTGTGGTACTTTTGGGGTGCTTAAGAAGGAATACAAGGTTTATGAGCCTTAACGCAGTGTGGTTTTATGCTAAGATCTCTTGTGGTGAGAATTGGGTTAAGGGTTGTAGTCTATGGGCAACGAGAAGATTCAATTTGAATGAAATTCGGAAGGAACACAGAGAATCAGGACAACTTGGTAGAAGGTTGGATCAGCATAGTAATTGATATAATCGATTTCTTGGGTACTTATGATGTGGCTAGTCTCTATAGGTGTCTCGTGGTAATGCTCCTAGGTTTTTGGTGAACTACGTGGCTTGGTTGAGTCAGAAAGATTTAGTTTTGATGGCTTGATTATGTGCAAATGGGTTTCGAAGAATTCTCAAAGGTTTCTACCACGGTTCGAGGAGTATATTTACTGGCATGAGGAGCATGTGATGTATAGTGATGTTCTCCGGATGAAATCAAATGGAAAGTTCTTGGCTAATTGAGTATGTAGTTGCTTGTGACTCAAAGTGGATTATGAAGTTCTCGTATTTTTCATATGATGGCATGGTATATGCGTGTGTTGTGTGGGATCGAGATTTGCATGTGCAAGGTCACATGTCAGTTTTGAAGGGAAGGACATGAATTCTTAGGCAGCATAGACGATTTCTGATGACTAGGTGAATGATCTTACTATTTGGTATTGCTTAATGAGAGTATACGTTTCAGAAGGGGCAATGTGTTTTGATTTATGTATACTTCATTGGCACTACGACACTCTCCTGGTTGATCGACTATTGATATTCTAAATTTTGCTATGTGGCACGAAAGAATTGTAGAAGTATTCCTCGTGGGATGATCTATGAGAGATGTGTTAGGTATTTGGGCGGCGGAGTTGGGATCAGATATAGTGATTCGTGTGTTCTATGGATTTGGAGACTGAGAGTTCTCAGGAGAAAATTGTATCATGGTTGTGGACTATGAAGTCATGGCCGAAGCTAGCCAGATGATAGTATGTGTAATGATTCATTCATTGTGGACTTTTGGAGGGTTATTTATTTGTGGGTGACTAGAGTTGATTTGGGGGGTCCTTTAGTAGGCCCAATTAGGATGTGTATTCTATACAGAATCGGATTGATTGGCTCCATACTGCTATTGGTGAGGGATGTACCATTCCGTTGTTGTTGAGCTTATTTGTCTTCTGAAATGATCTATGAGTTACTCTTTTATGCTATGAGGAGTTGTGAGTTGTGGGTTATAAGCACACCTGGTGCGGTTCTATTGGGGTCTTATAACAGAATTTGGGCGAGATGAGTATTTGAGTTTTGCATGATTGATGGCTAATTAGTTATGTTCTTTCGGGTTATGTGTGACATTGTGTCATTTGTTTCTCCTTGTTATGGTTTGGGTACTTGATGTCGAATTTCGCGTGGTTATTAATTTTGAGTATTCAACACCTCAGTGCTCAAGCTACAGGCAAAGCCCAGCCTCAAGTCCTCCAGACTGGCCCAACATCAACATACAGAAATCACATCTCACCCCTCATTCAAGGAATCACAAGCCGTCGATGCACAGCTGATACCGAACGTTCATGTGCGCAAACGAACTCGTGGAAGGAATTCAAAGAGTTACATTTCAAGCTGAGTCAATGTAATACAATAAGAATTCAAGAATGTGAAGTTTTCCTAAGGGTTCTACAGCCTCTCGAAGATAAGTACAGACGTCTTCGTACCGATCCGCAAAACTCTACTAAACCCACTCATGACTTGTGAGACCTATGTAACCTAGGCTCTGATACCGACTTGTCATGACCCAAATTCACCATGTCGTGATGGCGCCTATCATAGTACTAGGCAAGCCGACACACTACCAAAACCAATCAATATTTCCATTTTAAGATAAAAACCAAAGTTATTTGACAATAAACCTTCATAAGAAGTTTAAATCAAAACAAAAGTGCGGAAAGAAAGCCCGACATAGGGGTATCACTGGTCATGAGCATATACTAAGAAAAATGTCCGATCAAAAACTAAAACTAATACAGTGTAGGAAAAACTACTAATAACAGCTAAAGGAAGATAGGAGGGAGAAGAGCAGGGCTACGATTGCCATGCAGCTACCTTGCTAACTCCACAAATCTGCAACGGATGAAAATCATCAATAGCTAGCACGTCCAGCAACCCCTGGATCTGCACACAGGATGTAGGGAGTAATGTGAGTATGCCAACTCAGTAAATAATAAAAGTAAATAAAGATCGAGCAATAAAACATATACAGTTTGTATCATGAAATCTCTGTAGAATATTGAAGGCTTTTAAAATCAGGGTTTTGAATCAACTCAGCTCAATTAAATCCAATTTCAGTAAAACCATTTAAAGAATCTTTCAATAGTTTGAAGCGAAGTGATAAAACAATGAGTAAAAAAATGATGAAAACATAATCATCCCCTCGGGCAAAACTCACTCGTATACAGCCCCTCGGGCAACATAAATCATAAGCAGCCCCTCGGGCAAATATCACTCGTGTATAGTCCCTCGTGCAAACATGAATCATAAACAGCCCCTCATGCAAACATTACTGTCACTCATATACAGTCCCTCGGGCAACATAAATCATAAGCAGCCCCTCGGGCAAACATCACTCGTATACAGCCCCTCCGGCAAACATGAATCATAATAGCCCCTCGGGCAAACATCACTATCACTCATATACAGCCCCTCGGGCATACCTCACAATCACTCGTAAACATCCCCTCGGGCATAAAATGAGTCAAGAACAGCCCCTCGGGCATAACATCATATCACTCACTCAGAGTACCCGTGCTCACTGGGGGTGTACAAACTCCGGAGGGGCTCCTACAGCCCAAATGCTATAACAAGCCACCTTGTGGCATAAATCAATCAGGCCCTCGGCCTCACATAATCATGAATCAGTAACAACATGCTGCGGCACGCAGCCTGATCTCATAATATCCTCACAAAATAGGCCCTCGGCCTCACTCAGTCATAAACCTCTCAAGCCACTCGGGCTATCAGTAAAAATAGGGTGCTCAGCCCAAAATAACATTTTATATGCATCAAAACGGGTAATAAAGACTGAGTTTATGAAGTCGGTGAACATAGCATGACTGTGTATAGATCTTAAATCAAAACAGTGAGAGGATAATAAGAAAAGACTTCTAAGATCCAAACAGTTTTGGCACAAGGCCCAAATATGGTCATCCCAATTTATAGAAATTCTTTCTAAAATACATAAGTATCATAGTTTCAACCAAATACGCAACTAATAGTTACTACAGGACAGATCAAGTCACAATCCCCAACGGTGCACCTCAAAATAGTAAAACAATGGGTTTCATACCCTCAGGACTAGATTTACAATCATTACTTACCACAAACCGATCAAATCTCCACTCCGCAATGCCTTTGCCCTTCGAATCGGCTTCCATTCGACTCGAATCTTACCACAAGCAACAAAATACGATCAATATAGGCTAAAGGAACCAATTCCACAAGAAAAATACCAATTTATAATCAAAACCCAAAATTGGCTCAATCCCGTCCCCCGAACCCACGTCTCGAAATCCGACAAAAGTCACAAAACTAGAAAGCCCATTCACTCACGAGTCTACCCATACCAAATTCATCAAAATCCGACATCAAATGGCCATTCAAATCCCCAAAATCATCTCTCCAATTCTCTTCTATTTTCCTCCCAATTTTCACCCTAAATTTCCCATTTAAATGATAAAAATCAAGATACAATCATGGAAGTTAACCAAAATTAAGTGAAGAACACTTGCCCTAATCACTTCTCTGAAAATCTCTTCAGAAATCGCCTTCTACGGAGCTCCCACTTCCATTTTATTTTATGAACTCAAACCCCTCGTTTTGAATCTTTTAAATCTGCTCAGTTACACCTTCATCGCGATCGTGGAAGCACCATCGCGATTGCGAAGAGGAAGAAAAGATACTCCTGAATAACCCTACGCGATCGTATAATACCATTCGCGATCGCGTTAAGCACCGCTGACTGAACTATGCATTCGCCGAACTAACCTTGCTAACGTAGAGAGATAACCATCCTGCATCAGCTCAGACCTAACACTACGCGAACGCGATGCTTCATCTGCACACCCTATGCGAACGTGGACCCATGTTCGCGAACGCGTAGAAGAAACAAGCAGCCTTAGACCTTTCTCTTACGGGACCACGTCCTTCTCTCCGCTATCGCGATGAAGAGAAGAGACACCAGAGAACAGAATCACACCAGCACTAAAATCATAGAGAAATATAGCCCGAAGTCAATTCGAAACACGTCCGAGCCCCTCGGGACCCCGTCCAAACATACCGACAAGTCCTAGAACATAAAACGGACCTCCTAGAGGCTTCAAAACACACATACAACATCAAAATGGCGCATCACACCTCAAAATCGAAATCATTGAATTTTAAAATTTCAACTTCCACCATCGATGCTGAAACATATCAAATCACGTCTGATTAACCTCCAAATCACAATTCGGTCGCGCTTCTAAGTCCAAAATTATCCAACGGAGCTAACGAAACCATCAGAAATCCAATCCGAGGTCAAATTCTAAAAAGTAAAAACTTGGTCAAACCTTTCAAATTTAAAAGCTTCAAGCTGAGAATCATTCTTTCATATCTATTCCGATTAACCTGAAAACCAAAACCGACGATTTACATGAGTCATAATATATCATATGGAGCTACTCATGCCCTTATACAACCGAGCAAAGTGTAAATGCTCAAAACGATCGATCGGTTCGTTACGATTTTATTTTACTTTGAATATCTCTACTTCCATTCCTATCATCCTGTGTGTTTTTCTTTTTTAAATAAGCTTTTGTGTTACTTATGGTGACAATAGTTATCTTTATGGAGTTACGACAAAGACAACTTTCAACAAAAAGGGAATCTTAATTGCAATGCTAAATAAGTTTTTTTATTTCTTGCATATGACATAAGTAATAATCTTAGAGTAATAATTACTAGCTTTTTTTTGGTAATGTCAGATTCTCAGACGAAACCAAAGCAGTGGAATATACTAACTGATAATTAAGAACTTCTATATAATAGTTTTTTTATTGAGTGAGCTATATAAGATCAATATTTTTTTAGGAACATACATTTGTCTTTTATTACTCATATACAAATTTTCAATTAATTTTCATGTAATTTTTTAAAAAGTTTCAGGCCTCATTGTTTTTTTAAGATTAAGACGTCTGAGCCTGAATACATATCTGAATATCAAAATGTGTATTAAGATTAAAATATTTGAATTTGAATACATATCTGAATATTAAGATCTGTTTTAAGATTAAAATACTAAATGATTAAGACTATTTATTTTTTAAATATCTGAATATATTGAATTTATATTAAGATCTGTGTTCCGAGAACCCAATTTGCTCTGGTTAATAATTCTTGATTTGCATGCACAATCCGTTTCTTTTTCGGGAAGTTTTTATGTAAAAACTGAAGAAAATGTGAATTGTAGACTTAAAATGATTTGAGTTGACTACGGTCAACCTTTTGTGTAAATGGACCCAGATCGATATTTTGACGATCCCGATGGGTGCATATCTTGCTTCTAGATTTGGCCGTATGCCTGAAATTGAATTCGGAAGTCCCTAACTTGATTTGATGTGATTTGTTGAAACTAGATATTTAAAGGTTTAAAGAATTCCTAAGTTTGACCGTAGGTTGACTTTATTGCTATTGGATTCAGATATCAAACTATAACACCTCCATTCTCCAGGCGGGCTTCTGACTTCCACCATTATAACATACACCTCCATTCTCCAGGCGGGCTCATGACTTCAACTAATTCTTAAAAACATAACACCTCCCTTCTCCAGGCGGGCTCTTGACTTCAATAAACCTTAAAATATAACACCTTCATTCTCCAGGCGGGCTCCTGACTTCAACTACTTCTTAAACTGTAACACCTCCGTTCTCCAGGCGGGCTCCTGACTTCCACTATTTCTTAAAACATAACACCTCCATTCTCCAAGAGGGCTCCTGACTTCAACTACTTCTTAAACTGTAACACCTCCATTCTCCAGGAGGGCTCCTGACTTCAACTATTTCTTAAATATATAACACCTCCATTCTCCAGGCGGGCTCCTGACTTCCACCATTATAACATACACCTACATTCTCCAGGCGGGCTCCTGACTTCAACTAATTATTAAAAACATAACACCTCCATTCTCCAAGCGGGCTCCTGACTTCAACTACTTCTTAAACTGTAACACCTCCATTCTCCAGGCGGGCTCCTAACTTCAACTATTTCTTAAATATATAACACCTCCATTCTCCAGGCGGGCTCCTGACTTCAACATAACACCTCCATTCTCTAGGCGGGCTCCTGACTTCAACTATTTCTTAAACATAACACCTCCATTCTCCAGGCGGGCTCCTGACTTCAACTACAACTTAAACTATAACACCTCCATTCTCCAGGCGGGCTCCTGACTTCAACTACTTCTTAAATATATAAAACCTCCATTCTCCAGGAGGGCTCCTAACTCCTTTAACTTGAATCATCTTCTTTCAGAACTGCTTCCCTCCAAACTGGTGTTTTATTCCGCTGAAAACTGCTGGGGATAACACCGATATTTTATTCACAAATATGTTATTTTCCTTCTTCAAAGACTACTTCCTTAAAGCTGGTGCTTTCACTTCTCTGAAACCTGCTGGGGATAACACTGCTGGGGAATTATCTTCCTTCTTTAAGATTAGTTACTTTCCTCCTTTTAACAATGGTGGGGATGACACTAATTCAAAGACCACTACCCTTAAAACTCGGGTTATCTTTCTTCTTCCAAGATTTCTTTCTTTAAAACTTGTATTTCCTTCTCCCGTATACTACCGGGGATTCCACTTCCTTCAAACTTGTGTTATATTCCATCTTTCCCAAGTGGCTATCTGATTTTTGAGAAAATTTTCGCAAGGAGAGAAAATTTTCTGCCCCAGTTTGAGAATCTTCTTTGTGGCCATGTCTTCCTGCTGTCAATAATATTTCCTTTCCCTGCTTCAAATCAAAGAAATATTTGTTAGTTTAAAATGTGGTGAGTGGTCGTGCCACTTCTGCTGGGGATGGTTTTTCCCTTTTTCCTTTCCCTGCTTTGCGCTCTATTACAAAACTTGTTGGGAATGACATTATTTACTGGTGATGATATTCCTGCTGGGGATGGTTTTTCTTTTTCCTTCCCTCCCCGCTCTGTGTTGTCCGACCATCGCGGAACTTGGTCGATAATCTGTCGGAGTTGTTCCTGTATCTCGCAAATCTGCTGGGGATCCTCTTGGAGTTTGATCCACAATTTTTCCACTGTTGTTTTTCTGTTTTTCTCCAACTTCCCCTGGAATCCTAGATCAATCCATCATCTGGTCCTACCACGAACGACTTTCTCATTCTATTGCATTATTTTTTGGCCCGTCCTATCCACATTGTGCTTTTGCACCATCTTGGCAACTGGTAATAAGCTCTGAAAATCCTTTTCAAAAACAAACTGCTAGGGAGATAAAGTCTTTAAACCAAGAAATGAAGAAGTGATGATTTCAAAAGATAAAAAGAAGAAATTTCGCTGAACAAATGTTGGGGAAAAGGAAAGAAAAGAACTCATCTGAATGATATAACCGATCCCAACAATCATGTCGTGCATTCCGGATTAACCAACCTAGTCTATTTGTATCAATCAATCTTTCGGACGACGTCATCTTTCTGGGGATAAACAAGCACTCAACTCTGTGCCAAATGCGGATTTTTTCCGGCAATCTTGTCTTGTCGCCTCATAGTGCCCTTCGAGAGGTTTTCACTAATAAGACTCTCTCGTTTCTCTCAACTCCCGTCATCTTATGGTGCCTGTGAAGGTTTTCACCGATAAGACTCTCTCGTTTTATTTCTCTCATCTTCCGTCGCCTTATGGTGCCTGTGAAGGTTTTCACCGATAAGACTCTCTCATTTTATTTTATTTTTCAGCTGGGGATTGGAGTGCTGCCGATATGACTCTCTCTGCTGGGGATTCTTTTCGGCTATCAATTCATTTCCAGTTCATGATCCTCTTCTTTGCTGGGGATCGGGGTGTTATCCCCGACTTCCATTTGCATGACTTGGCACTTCTCGGATACTGATCGGAAGGTCTTTTTTGGAAATCAATATGGGTTTTCGTGTATGGCTAAAGAAAAGGGGTATCAAGAGTTCAAAATAATTTTGATGGGTAAAACAGTACAACTCTTGGAATCAAGCTTTCTTTCCAAAATTACAACCACAAACTTCTGCCCCAGTTTTTCTTGCTTGGGGATTTTTATTTTTTGTTACACTATGACCGAGCCGTGAGGCGCCTACGTATCCTTCTTTGAGGAATCAGGTCAAACGTAGTTCCCAATTCCTTTGCTTTTCTGGTGACTTTTCTTTTGTCTTTATTATCATTATTTTGCTCTTCTTTTTTTCTTTCGTTTTCATTAATGATTCCAAAAAAGGGGTATGAAAGAATAAATAAGGCTCAAAAGGGGAAAAAAAGGTCAAAGTATTTGGATAGAAGAAAGAATTGCCTCCGTCATTTCATTATCCGATAAATGCCAAGTACAAACAAACAACGATTACAATCAAAAGAAATCATACATAATATCTCTTAACTGCGTCAGAATTGATAGCCATGTCGACGTATTTCCCTTCGATATCTGGTAAACATAGAGCGCCATTGGACAACACTCTGGTTACAATGAATGGCCCTTGCCAATTCGGGGCGAACTTGCCTTTTGCTTCGGCCTGATGTGGCAGGATTCGTTTCAACACCTGCTGTCCAACTTCAAATTTCCTGGGACGCACCTTCTTATTGTATACTCTTGCCATCCTCTTCTGATATAACTGGCCATGACATACTGCTGCCAATCTCTTTTCATCAATTAGGCTCAACTGCTCTAATCGGGCTTTGACCCATTCATCATCATCAATCCCAGCTTCAGCGACAATCCGAAGAGATGGAATTTCAACTTCCGCCGGTATCACTGCTTCAGTTCTGTATACCAATGAATAAGGGGTTGCACCTACTGAAGTGCGAACAGTAGTGAGATATCCCAACAATGCAAATGGTAGCTTTTCATACCATTGTCTCGAACCTTCTACCATCTTCCGAAGTATCTTCTTTATGTTTTTGTTGGCTGCCTCAACTGCTCCATTCGCCTTGGGACGATATGGGGTGGAATTGCGGTGTGTAATCTTAAACTGCTGACATACTTCTTTCATCAAACCACTGTTAAGATTAGCACCATTGTCCATGATGATCACTTTTGGGATCCCAAATCTATAGATGATATGGGAATGAACAAAATATACCACTGCCTTCTTGGTTACTGACTTGAAAGTTTTAGCTTCAACCCACTTAGTGAAGTAATCGATGGTCACCAAAATGAACCTATGACCATTCGATGTTGCTGGCTCAATTGGTCCAATGACATCCATGCCCCAGGCAACAAATGGCCATGGTGCTGACATTGTATGCAATTCTGTCGGCGGAGAATGAATCAAATCTCCGTATATCTGACACTAATGGCATTTCCGCACGAATCTGATACAATCACGCTCCATAGTGAACCAATAGTACCCTGCTCGAATAATCTTCTTTGCCAATACATATACGCTCATATGTGGCCCACAAACTCCAGCATGTACCTCTGTCATAACTATCGTGGCTTGACTAGCATCTATACATCTCAGCAATCTCAAATCTGGTGTTCTTTTGTACAACACTCCTCCACTGAGGAAGAATCCATTTGCCAATAGCCGAATGGCTCTCTTTTGATCTCCGGTGGCCTGCTCCGGGTATATCCCCATCCTAAGGTATTCCTTGACATCATAAAACCACGGTTCGCCATCCATTTCTTCCTCTATCATGTTGCAATAAGCATGCTGATCACGAACCTGAATATGCAATGGGTCAACATGAATTTTGTCTGGGTGATGCAACATCGATGCCAAAGTGGCCAAAGCATCGGCAACCTCATTATGAACTCTTGGGATGTGTCTGAACTCCACTGATCGAAATCGCTTGCTCAGATCGTGCAAACATTGTCGATATGGTATGAGCTTCAAATCCCTTGTTTCCCATTCACCCTGAATCTGATGCACCAGGAGGTCCGAGTCTCCCAAGACCAAGACGTCCTGGACATCCATGTCCGCAGCTAACCTTAAACCCAAAATGCATGCCTCATAGTCAGCCATATTATTGGTATAATAGAAACGTAGCTGTGCCGTAATAGGATAATGATGTCCTGTTTTAGAAATAAGTACCGCTCCTATTCCAACTCCTTTTGCATTTGCGGCTCCATCAAAGAAGAACTTCCAACCTGGTTCCTCAGATAATTCCAACTCATCTACATGCATTACTTCTTCATCAGGAAAATACGTCCTCAAGGGCTCGTATTCTTCATCAACAGAATTCTCGGCCAAGCGATCAGCCAATGCTTGGGCTTTCATGGCCGTCCTCGTCACATAGACGATGTCGAACTCCGTGAGCAATATTTATCATTTCGCTAACCTCCCTGTGGGCATAGGCTTCTGGAAAATATACTTCAGTGGATCCAAGCATGAAATGAGATAAGTAGTATATGATGACAGATAATGCTTCAATTTATGGGCCACCCAAGTTAGGGCGCAGCATGTCTTCTCGAGTTGAGTGTACTTAACCTGATAGCCTATAAACTTCTTGCTGAGATAATAGATGGCTTGCTCCTTCCTTCCTGTAATGCCATGTTGCCCCAGTATGCAGCCACATGAATTCTCCAGGACCATTAGATAAAGAATTAACGGTCTTCCCGGCATAGGTGGAACCAACACAGGTGGATTTGATAAGTATCCCTTGATTTGGTCAAATGCTTCCTGACATTCTGCCATCCATTCTACCACAGCATCTTTCATCAGTAGCCGAAAAATGGGCTCACAAGTTGCCGTGAGTTGCGCAATAAACCTGCTGATATAATTCAACCTTCCCACCAGACTCATTACTTTTGTCTTGTTCTTCGGCGGTGGCAAATCTTGGATGGATTTGATCTTTGACGGGTCCAACTCAATACCTTGCCGACTGACGATGAATCCCAACAGCTTTCTAAATGGAACACCAAATGCACATTTGGCCGGGTTGAGCTTAATATCATACCTTCGATGTCTTTGGAAAAACTTCCTCAGGTCTGCTACGTGGTCTTCCTGATGCTTGTATTTTATGATCACATCGTCCACGTATACCTCAATCTCTTTGTGTATCATGTCATTAAACACAGTAGTCATTGCTCTCATGTATGTTGCCCCAGCGTTTTTTAAGCCAAAAGGCATTACCCGGTAGCAATAAGTCCCCCATGGCGTAATGAATGCCATCTTTTCCGCATTTTCTTCATCCATCAGAATCTGATGATACCCAGCATAGCAATCTACAAAAGACCCGATATCACATCCGGCACAATTATCAATCAAGATATGGATGTTGGGTAATGGAAAGTTATCCTTGGGGCTTGCCCTGTTCAAATTGCGGTAATCGACATACACTCTAATCTTCCCATCTTTCTTCGGCACTGGCACCACATTAGCCAACCAATCGGGATATTGAGTGACCCGAATAACCTTTGCTTGCAGCTGCTTGGTTACTTCCTCTTTAATCTTCACACTTACGTCTGTTTTGAACTTCCTCAATTTCTACTTGACGGGAGGACACGCCGGGTCAGTGGGTAGTTTGTGAACCACTAAATCCGTGCTTAACCCTGGCATGTCATCATACGACCATGCAAAAACGTCTTTGAACTCAATAAGTGCTTTGATTAGTTCCTCCCGGATATTCGGTGCAATGTGGATGCTTATTTTAGTTTCTCTGGTATCATCTGCATCCCCTAAATTGATGGCTTCTGTGTCATTTAAGTTGGGCTTAGATTTCTCTTCAAACTGGCTTAACTCTCTGTTTATCTCTTCAAAGGCTTCATCCTTATCGTATTCCGATCCATTATCATAACCGACCCCTTGTATAATTAGATCGGAATCAGATTGATTTTTTAGACTGGGATGAAGATCCGTTGTGCATGCCATGTCATTAGAACCAATATAAAGAGAACTGTTCAGAAAGAGAAAAGAAGAAAACAAAGTTAAAACAAAATAAGAAGAAAAAGCTTTCACTTTATTAAAATACGGGATAACAGAGTTTCACACTTTGCCGAATACAAAACAAAACTGGATTACAACCCTGGAATAATCCAAAAACAAGAAAGAAAAATCAGAGCCCACTACCAAGACTCCCTTCGAGTAGGAAGGGGAGTAGCCATCCAATTGTTGATATTGGCCCCAAGCCCCACAAACTGTATGTCTGCCTTACTGGAACCTTCTCCAGCTTCTATCATGTTGACATCAGCGAACAACCTTTCAAAACCTTCATTCAAATCTCCATCTGGCCCCATCAGTGGTCCGAGAACTTTTGGGACCGACAGCTTCCTGATACCTGCTCTGACAAATGATCTGGATAGGCGCGGGATTGGCTTGGGAAGGACCCAGACTCTTTTCTTCAACTTGCGGGCTCGTATCACATCCACCACTGTAGGTTTGAACCCCAACCCAAAGGTGTCCAGATTTTTGGGCAAAGAAACTGGCTGAACAATACCCTGAAGATCAGCCCCTAAACCTTTGCCTGGCACAAACCCGTTCTTCAACATCTCCGAGGCTACCATGACAGTCGCAGCTGCGATCTTGGGAAGTGAAAGGTCCTCGCCTTCAGAAATTTTACCCACTGAAACCGTATCGAAAACCTGGTAAACCCACGGTCCCTTATCATCAATAGTCTCTATGAAGGGCACGATGGCATCACTTATGATGTTTGCATTGTCTTCCCCATACAATATGATCTCTTGCCTATCCCACTCGAATTTGACCATCTGATGTAATGTAGAAGGCACTACTTTGGCGGCGTGGATCCAGGGTCGCCCCAACAGAAGATGATATGACACTGCCATGTCTAACACTTGAAACTCCATGGTGAACTCAACTGGACCAATTGTTAACTCAAGTATGATGTCACCCACTATGCCTGTACCACCACCATCAAACCCTCGAACATAGATGATGTTCTTGTGAAACCGGTCACCATCGACCTTCAGTTTGTTCAATGTGGACAAAGGACAGATATTGGCACTAGACCCATTATCAATTAGTACTCGAGTGACTACCGAGTCTTCGCACTTCACGGTCAGATAAAGGGCTCTATTATGTTCTGTACCTTCCACGGGCAACTCGTCGTCTGAAAAAGTGACCCTGTTGACCTCGAAAATCTTGTTTACTATTTTCTCTAGATGGTTCACAGAGATCTTATCCGGAACATGGGCTTCATTCAGAATTTTCATCAACACCTGGCGGTGCTCGTCTGAATGGATCAACAATGATAGTAATGAGATCTGTGCCGGGGTCTTCCTCAGCTGCTCTACAATGGAGTAGTCTTATGCCTTCATCTTCTTCAAAAACTCCTCTTCTTCTTCCTCCGTCACTGGCTTCTTTATTGTCATAGGATTGGCCCTTCTCAATTCTGCGGGAGAAAAACACCTTCCCGAACGAGTTAACCCCTGGGCCTCGCATACTTCTTCCACAACCTCCTTCCCATTATGCATCACCGTCACTTGATTGTAGTTCCATGGCACAGCTTTCCCACTTGTTATCGGCAACTGCATTACTGGCATGATAACAACTGGTTCTACGTGGACCCCCTTCACAACCAACACTGGTGTGCTTGATATCCCTTGCACCGTTACTTTGACCAGCTCTGGGTTCTTGGCAACATCAGACAAACTCTTGCCCATCACCACCACTGGTTTGACTTTTACCCTTTCTGGCTGTACTACCCCTTCTCCACTGGTCAACTTTTCTTTCGAACTGGCACGGATCATCATTACCGTTTGTGAAGGCTTCTTGAGCTTCCCTCCTTCGTGCACTAGTTCGATCATGTGGGTATCGTGGTGTGCCGACAGCGGGTTCTGATTGATGTTGGGTGCTTCTGGCTCCTGGACCTCGATCCTATTGGTGTCAATAAGATCTTGTATGGCAGTCTTCAACTTCCAACACTTCTCAGTCTCATGCCCGGGAGCCCCCGAACAGTATTCACAGCTTACCTAGTGATCCAGATTTTTGGGAAGGGGATTTGGTAATTTGGGCTCCACAGGACTCAATAGGCCTAACTGCCTCAATTCGTGGAATAGAGTAGTATAGGTTTCTCCCAGCGGAGTGAATGTTCTCAGCCTCTGCACCCTTTCATTCCTGAAAGTCTGATTCCCACGAAAACCTGGTCCTGAAGGATTCCTGTAGGCCCTTGGTGGTGGATATGTGTTTTGTGGAGGTGGATATGTGTTTTGTGGAGGGGGATATGTATTTTGGGGAGCCATCACACACCATTGCGGGCGAGCCGGAGGCTGGGTGTAAGTTTGGGCGTGATAGACAGAGAAATGTGGCTCTTGTGGTAGGTAGTAGGGCTGTGGAGGTCCATATGGAATGTGTGGGTAATTTGAGTGATGGGGTTTAGGTTGGTAGTGAGGGGGGGACCTATGGATCTGGACCAAGTACTTGCCTCGACTGTTGGGACATCTTCCCTTTTCTTCTTTCCGAGCGCACCTCTCGTGCCGCTCTGGATGGCCTGAGTGGTTGCTTTAATCGCCGAATAGCTCAGGAATTTGTTGGACTTAAGTCCCTCCTCAATCATAACGCCCATTTTTACTACTTCGTTGAAAGATTTGCCAACTGACGTTACCAGGTGACCAAAGTAAGTTGGCTCTAGAGTTTGTAGAAAGTAGTCCACCATTTCCCCCCCTCTCATCGGAGGATCAACCCTAGCTGTCTGTTCTCTCCAGCGGAACCCAAATTCTAGGAAGCTTTCCCCCGGCTTCTTCTCAAGTTTTAGCAATGTAAGATGGTCAGGGACGATCTCAAGGTTATACTGGAAGTGACCTGCAAATGCTTATGCTAGATCGTCCCAGGTATACCACCTGCTAGGATCCTGCCTCGTGTACCATTCCAGTGCGGACCCGCTTAAACTTTGACCAAAATAAGCTATCAGCAGCTCATCCTTTCCACCTTCCCCTCTCATCTTACTACAGAAACCTCGTAGATGTGCCATCGGATCACCATGTCCCTCATATAGATCGAACTTTTGCATCTTAAAACCTGCCGGCAATTGAACATTGGGGAATGGGCACAGATCTTTGTAGGCCACACTGACTTGGTTGCCTAACCCATGGATATTCCTAAAGGATTGCTCCAGGCTTTTAAACTTTCGAAGCACTTCGTCTTGCTCTAGGCTCTTAGCTGGCTTTTCAGTCTCTACCGGGAGCTCGAAGTGAGTAATATAAGTATGAGGCTCGGGTGCTTTGAAGGTTGGTTCAGGGGGTAATACTGGTTATCGTGAGCCTAAAACAACGGCTCGCTGGATGATCTTTGCAGTGTGGCTGGTGGGGGTGCCACGAAAACAGGGACATTTGGTGGAGGAGGGTTCTGGTTGGGTTGTGAAGCTTGGGATCAAAGGCATTTCTTCCCTGATAGTATTGGTGACTGGGGAAGCTTGTTGAAGGGCCGGGGGGAGGGTATTCCAGCGTGTGTCCTGGTGGGAGAGTGGGAATAACGGGAGGGTTAGGCACTTTTTGCACCCTAGCTAAGGCCAGGTGCATTTCTTTCATCTCCTGTCTCATCTTATCCATTTCCTCCTTCAACATTTGATTCTCCGTCCTTTCATCCTCGACACTTTGGTCTGAACTAGTCATGCTTTTTAGTACGGGCCCTTTGGATCTTGTTTGGTAATGGTAATCTGCCAGAACGTTTTAACAAACTAACTAGTTCGAAATCTCTGGATAAACAACAAACTTGTTAGTGTTAGAGTTTAACACATATTGCAATTTCACGTTGGGGGATGCAATGTTCCTAGGCAGTTTAACCATTTCTAACATGTCTCTGCTTCGACCGCATGCGTCATTCCAGCTTACTTTGTTTGTGCCTTGTTTAAGTGTTTTCGAAACTTTCTTTATCTCTCTTTTTATTTTCTTTCTTTTCTTCTTTTCTCTTTTTTTTTTCCTTTTTTCTCTTTTTCTTTTTAATGGTGGTCGAATCTTATGTGGATTTCCTACGTATCATGTCCCCGCATGAATCAGACCGGGCGTAGTTCTACCCTATAATTGCAAAAAGCAAAAAGATAAATTTTTGGAAATTTTCGATTTTTCATTACCAAACATTCTATTACAAACCAGACGCTTCTTAGAAAGGAAAATAACACACTCGAAACCAAACCAAGTACGAACTCAATAAACTCAATAACTACCGACTTACTCTGATGCGAAATAAAGACAGACTCTAATAGACAACAGACTCTAAGAGAAAGAAAATGCAGATTCAAACTATGAACTCTTCAAGGTTTTGAATTTGGGTGCCCGCGGGGCGTCATTCGGCCTCGCCGCGGGTTTAGGGGTAAGGTTCCTTTCCAGCTATTCCAATTCATACATAAAGTGCTTCACGAATATCATCACCACCGAGAAGAAGGTAGTACGGGTCATGTTTTCACACTCCCGACATTTCCTGGTCATAGCACGAGCAATAGTCAGAATCTTGTTCCTGGTTCAGTCTTTCTCTAGGAGTAGGTGTTCTATCTGATCCCCTCTAACCTTCAAAACCCGAGAATCATGCAAATGTTGTTTCTGTAACTGCTGTATTTCATCTTCCATCGAGGCCATCAGATTATAGCAGTGTTTACTCTCGGTTTCAAAAGCCTTTGCTTGTTGAGCCGCCTTGCTCTCTAGGGTGATCGCCTTCCTTTTTAGACTGATAATGGTCTTTTCATAATCTTTCCTCGCCTGCTGTAAGTACTGTGTGCGCTCTTTCATTTTTTTGCTCCTTGTGCCTGGAGTTGTGCTATGGTATCCTCAGATTTCTTCAAATCATCCCAGCACTCACCAATTTCCTTTTTCAACCCTTTTATTAGCCGCTCACCCGACCGACTCCTTTGTTGTTTGTCAGCATCTCTCCTCATCTGTCGGATTTGGGCTTTTAGCACCTCATTTTCTTGGGCCATTTTGCTCTTTTCTCCCCGGTCGGCATCAACTTGCAGACTATTTTCAAATTCCAGGTCTCTAATTTGTTGCCTCAGCTTGCCTACGTCGGCCTGGTATTCGCGCTCTCTGGCCAACCAGTCCCACGGTTCTCGTGACGCCTCAACGAACTCTTGAATGTGCGGTTTTTTGGTTGGCCGTTCTGGTTCGTCTCTTATAATGCCCTTCTTTCTGTAACAGGCGAGATAAGCCGGTGAGACTTCGGCTCTGGACAGGTCGCGCACTCGGGTGCTTACCGTCAAATACTGGCATTCATTCCATATGTAACGGACGGTTTCTTCAGGAAATTGGTCGTCGGTGCTTATCTCGACTGTATAAACACTGAGATCTTCATCTAGGTGTACCACCTGGCACCTTCCTAACTGTCTTATCACCCCGTAGGGAGCATAAGGTTGAATACCTCGGAGTCCCATTAAGAGGAAGTAAGGCCCTGTGGCGGGCATGTACACAATTTCTTCAACAGGAAGCCAACCCAATGTCCACCCTATTTGTGCTGCAGTGATGGCGCGAAGGCAAGATACCCAGTCTTCAGACCCTTCTGGCAATTTAAGCCCTGAAACCCTCGTGTTATATCCTTCAATGCAACCTTTGTTTGTAGATCTATAGCTCATATACTAAGGATGATGACACAAGTGCTCGATAATCCACATCTACAATAACAAATTGCATCCTTCGAAAAAATATGCTCCGGCTTTATAGGTTGTGAGAGCTCGGTACATCTCGGACACTATCATAGGGGCAAGCGTGCTTTTGTTGTTGGTAATAAGGACCTTGACGACTCCAGCCACCTTCAAATCAATATTTCTGTCTTTCCGAGGAAACACCACAATGCCTAAGAACGCTACCATGAAGGCGAACCGCCTGTGTTCATCCCATTTTGTCCGATTCCCTCTGCTGCAAACCCCGCTTTCCAGATCGTCGAACCCTCCTATATGCCCATACCTCTGGTATATGAACTGCAGAGTAGAAAAACCCCTATCCAATTCAGAGTACGGGACTCCCTTGCTTATCTTTAGCAGATCCATGAACTTGTGCGAATTGACGGCTCTTGGAGCAATCAGATATTTGTGCCTTAGCCCCTCAGTAACCTGCTACCTCTTCTAAGGCCGGGTCCCAAAATGTAACCAAAGCTTTTATGATGTCACATCTGGATCTGACGTTCAACAAACTGGTGAGGCCTCCCAGATGTGATTTGATCTTATCTCGCTCTGACTCTTCCAAATCCTCCCACCACAAACACAACTCCAAAAGGATCTTGCTCCTAACTGTTACCGACAGACTTGGACACGTGCTCATTCTGCATGTTTGTTTGGGGTGATTAAGACTCATCGGACTCAAAGGAAGAATTGACACACATTTAAAAACTCCGGTCTTGTCAATACGGCCTTTCAGCACTTCGAAGAAGATTTAAAGGCTGTGTTTTACTAACCGGACAAAACCTTAAAAAAATGACCAAAAGTGGCTGTTCTCGCAAAAATAGCCTTCCGACATCTTTTTAGGGACATTCGGCTATTTTTACAAGAATGGAATCAACCCACTTATTTATGACGAAAAAATTAAAATTTTTGACATCTTTTTGGCTATTTTTGCAAAAGGGAAAGTTGGACCCGATGAGGGTTGCCTACGTATCTCACATCTTGTGAGAATCAAACCGGCGTAGTTCGGGCAACGAAAATAATCTAATCTTGAAAACAAAACTTGTTTAAATAAATTACACTAAAAAAAACATTTTTTCATTTTTCATTTTTTTTTCCTTTTTTTTCTCTTTTTTTTTTTCCTTTTTTTTCGATATTCCAGTATTGTCAGAAGCCGGTCAGCATGCAAGTCTGCGGCAAATAAATGCGTAAAACAAACAGGATGCAGCAGGATAGTCTTTTCATTTCAGGTTGCTTGTCCTAGACGGACCCAACCCCTGTGTTGAGTCCCCTAAGTCAAGTGCACATGATGCAAATAAGCGTTCCTACTAGGGATCCAGCATGAGGTTTTGTTATACTAGGTTTATCCTAGGTGTTTTTTCTAGACCTGGCTTACCCGAGCGGACTACTCGAGCCGAGGATGGGAACTGCGTACTGGTAACCAAAAGATCATCTGGTTTTGCAACTCCTCCGAAACCTCGTTCTATTTTGGGATATGACGCTAACAGAAAAAAGTCACGACCAGCGTGCACTCCTCAAGAGAAAGAAGAGAGGGATTTTGTAGCAGCTTATATATACAGTTCAGATAATATCAAAGCAGTAAAAAGCAACATTTAGCACATTAGGCCCAAACATATAATAAAACTCGATAATAAACAAAGCCAAATATAACAATTATTTTAAGCTCGAACTCTTGAACCCTGAACCAGAGATTCTGGGTTATGTCCCCAGCAGAGTCGCCAGAGCTGTCACACCTCCTTTTTCAGCTACACCCCACAGGGGGCGTAAAAGGGAGTTTTTCCAATTAAAGGACAATCGAAACGGGATTTTATTTAAATATTCAGAGTCACCACTTGGGAGATTTATGGTGTCCCAAGTCACCAGTTGAATCCCGAATCGAGGAAAATATTGACTCTGTATTACAGTCCGCGAACCAGAAATCCGAGTAAGGAATTCTGTTAACCCGGGAGAAGGTGTTAGGCATTCCCGAGTTCCGTGGTTCTAGCACGGTCGCTCAACTGTCATATTCGGCTCATTTATCTGATTTTTAATATGTTGAATCTATGTTCAGATTTTAACTGTGTACCGCTTTTATTATTATTAATACGGTACTGAGTGACTGGGCATGATGAGTAGAAAGTGTGAGACAGTGAGATTGAGTACTCTAAGAGTGTGAGTACATGATTCATCTCTGAGATACATGGCATTGGCATGCACACATGACATACAGGCATAAAGATGCATTTTCCTCATGCTGTACGGTATCACGTCATTCATGAATTTTCACACACATTGATATATGGGCATAGAGAGGTATTTCACACTTGCTATCTGGAAAAACAATAAAACATCTTATTTATTGTGGAAAGGATTTTTAGAAAAAATACAGTTTTCAAACTATCTCATATTTTTTGACGATTTCGGTAAAGGATTTGGGGTTTCACTAATATACTTGAAAAGCAGAACTATTTTCTGGAATTATAAAAAAGACTTAGCAGTTTAAATTTCGAGTTACTTCTTTTATTATTTGTTTTACATTGTTATGAACTGTTGTTGGTTATTGTTCTATGTTCCAGCTCGTCACTACTTTCAACCTAAGGTTAGGTTTGTTACTTATTGAGTACATGTGGTCGGTTGTACTCATACTACACTTCTGCACTTTGCGCGCTGATGTTGACAGATAATGTTGTTGTGATCGACGGGAGCTGGGATTGAAGATGTACTTGTGTTCCGGTTGTAGATGCCTCTTGTTCATTGTAGCCTTAGATTTAAAACTCTGTTTATGTAATTTTTAAGCAGATGATGTATTTACTTCATACCAGCTTTGTCAACTCTATTCTTAGAAGCTCATGATTTGTACTACCAGTCCTTGGAAAATGTATAAGATTCAAAAATTCTTTTGTTTAATTATCTTATTAATATTATTGGAATTGGATAGTTATTAGTTGGCTTATCTAGCGGGTTGGGTTAGGTGCCATCACAACTAGTGGATTTGGGTCATGACATCAAATCCCCAAAATTTGGTCCAAGAACTTTTCTCCATTCCCCCCCATTTTTCCAACCCAAATCACTAATTAAATGATGAGATAAAAAACATAAAAATGGAATTTAACCAAAACTAAGTAAGAATCACTTACCCCAATCACTCCCTTGAAAATCTCTCCAAGAATCGCCTCCAACCGAGCTCCCAAAATCAAATTTGTGATATGAACTGAAACCCTCGTTTTTGAAATATTTAAAGTCATCCCAGACATCCTTAATCGCGATCACAGAAATTGCCTCGCCATCGCGAAACACAACTAAGCTGCCCGAAATTTCAAGCCTATGCGAATGCGTCAATTCTCACACGAATGTGAAGCACTGCTTCCCTCAACCTACGAGAACGCGACCCTCTTCACGTGATCACAAAAGAACAAATGCGTGTGAACCTAGCACTCTCCTTTCCTCTTCGCGAAAGGGACCTCAGCCACACGTCGAGATAAGTTAAATTCTCTAGCTACGCGATCGCAACCCTCTTCTCGCGAACGCGTAGAGCAAAATCCACCACTGCCCAAATAAGCCTATGAGATCGTGGATCTTCCCACATGATCGCGTATAAGAAAACTAGATCAGAGACACCAGAAAACTTCAGCCAACCTCCAAGTCAAAAATTAATCCGTTAACCATCTGAAATCCACCCGAGGCCCCCCGGACCTCAACAAAGCACACCAACAGGACCTAAGCCACGATATAAACTTATTCGAGCCTTCAAATCACATCAATCAACACAAAAATCACGAATCGTGCACCGATTCAAGTCTAATGAACATATGAACTTCCAACTTCTACATTCGACGCCGAAACCTATCAAATCAAGTCCGATTTACCTCAAATTTTGCACACAAGTCATAAATGACATAATTGACCTGCCCCAACTCCCAAAACCCCAATCTGAGCCTGGCAACCATAAATTCAACACTCGGTCAAACTTTTAAATTTTCAAACTTTCGCCATTTTAAGCCTAATTCAATTATGGATCTCCAAATCACTATCCGAACATACTCCTAATAAAAAATCACCGAACGGAGCTAACGGAACCATCAAAAATCAATTCCGGAGTCATAAACATAAGTTTCCCAACCTTGAGACTAAGTGTCTTAACTCATTCCGAAACATCCACGGAACCAACTCAACTACCTCGGCATATCACATAGTAACTAATAAGTATAAAATGAGCAATAAATATAGGAACAGGGCTACAACTCTCAAAACGACCGACCGGGTCATTACAAATAGTATGAATATAATGACACGACATCACCCTTCGTGCTTCTACTCTCATCCTCACCATGTAATAATATAAATGAAATGACACGATATCACCTTTTGTGCTTTAACTCTCATCCTCACCATGTAATACTATGAATGAAATGGCACGACATCACCCTTCGTGCTTACTCACATCCTCACCATGCAATAATGTATATCCTAGCAATAAGCAATGCGGAAAATGATTTAACTTCAAATATGGTGCCAGGATATCAAACTTCAATTTCCAAAATATTCAACATATTTGAAATAAACAATAAATATGAAGTGAATAATTAAGGGAGTAATAATCTAATCTAAGCATGTATAACATAATTAACAAAATAATAAAATACGAAAAAATAAGTTCCCTCGGCATGCTTTAATCTGATGTCATTACATAAGCACTCGTCACCTCACATATATGTTGTCCCCACACATAAAACACGTAGAAAATAGACCAAAAAGTCCTAATCCCTCAAGTCAAGGTTAACCACAATACTTACCTTACTTCCGTAATCAAAAAAACAACCAACCATGGCTTTGCCTTTTGAATAAGCCTCCAAACCAACCAAATCTGGCAAATTATCAATCAAATGGTTCAAAATAAGCTTTAAAAACTACTCATTAATAAAAAAGGTCCAATTTTGATCATTTTTGAAAAAGTAAACAAAAGTCAACCCCAGGCCCGCTTGGTCGAAACCAGAGGATCGGATCAAAACCCGATTATCCATTCACCCCTGATCCTGGTTATGTGATTTGTTTCGAAATCCAACCTCAATTTGAGGTCTAAATATCAATTTTATAAAATTTCTAATTTCTACCCAAATTCCTAAATTCTACCATGGAAATCCAAGATTTGATGTTGAAAACACATGAAAAGTAATGGGTAATTGAAACAAGATAGATTAAAGTTGCTTATCTATGATTTTGGGAAGAAACTTTTCTTAAAAAATTGCCTCTAGATTGTTTAGGATTGAGAAATGGTATAAAATGAGCTAAGTTCCGATTTTTTCCTCTTTTACCCAGCTGTAGATGTCGCAATTGCTAACATTGCAAATGCTAGACAAGGGTCGTAAATGCGAACCCTGTTACAGAAACCCATATGTCGCAATTACGACAAAAGTCTCGCAATTGCTAATAGGACCACCTTCGCAAATGCCAACATCTCTTTTGCAAATGCGAAGATAAGTCAAGAGTACAATGAGTCGCAAAAGAGGCTTTGAAATCGCAAATGCGACCACTGACTTTTCGCAAAAGGAATATTTTCCTCGCAAATACGAGGTTCACCCTACCCAGCCCATGCTCGCGAATGCGAACTATTGTTCGCAAAAGTGAGGCTCACAATTGCAAGCTACACATCGCAAATGCAAGATCTTTAGCAGTCACCAGAACCGCGTTGCACTAGCAAACTTTGCACTATTCAAACTCATCTGAAACAGGTCTGAAACTCACCTGAGCCCGTCGGGCTCCAAACTAAATATGCACACAAGTGTAATAACATCATACGAACTCTCTTGCGCAATCAAAATATCAAAATAACACCTAGAATAATGAATTAGACATCAAAATACATGAAATTTTCAAAGAAACTCAAGAACTCAGCCTAACATCAGCGAAGTAGTGATGAGGCTAAGGTGGGCCACATATAATAACATGTACAAAGTATAATAATAACAGGGAAGGAAGCAGGAAATGAAAGTATGGCAATTAACTTATGAAAAAGAACTCAATCCTTGCAATCAGAGAACATAGAATAACCGATCTCATAATTTCACGTAACGATATTGGAAACCAACACAATAACAATAACTACAACATACATAATCCGTTGTGGCATGCAACCCGATCTCATTATACACAAACAATCCTTCCTTAATTCACCATAGCATCATTTATCAATATCAAGAACACATATAACATCTGTTGCGGTGTGTAACCCGATCCCACCATATCATTATAATCAATATCATAATCCTCCCTTATTTCACCATGTCATAATTTATCAATATCAAGTATTACGTACATAACCGTTATGGCGACCAAACCGATCCCACCATATCATTATAATCAGCATCAAAATCCTCCCTTATTCCACCATATCACAACCGTTGCGGCATACAACCAGATCCATAACAATTTCAATAAATGTAATCAGAATGCCAGAGGTTCGTGTTGTGCTCGTACTATTTTCTAGGACCTTGTCAATGCATTGCTAATTGATATAACTTTTCCAGGTATGTTTTTTGACTTGTGGCTCGCTGGTACTATCTTTCTGGTTATGTTGTTTTTACTATTCTATTGTCGGAATTCATCTTCTTGTGCCGAGGGTCTATTCGAAAACAGCCTCCCTACCCCCAGGGTAGGGTTAAGGTCTGTATGCACACTACCCTCCCCATACCCCACTTGTGGAATTATACTGGATTGGTGTTGTTGTTGTCTACAATTAAAGAAAATGAAAGCAAAGCAATAAAGGAACCATGTACTAATCAAGGAATGGTACAAATAGAACCAAAAGAAACACGACAAGTCAAGTACGAGGCAATTAATGTGTACAAATAAGACAATGACAAGTAGCAATTAATCACGGAGTCATGAAAGGGACGAACAATTCAATACATGAATAATTAATGACAAGTAACAAACAACGACATAGAAAGCAACTAAAGCATGTAAATACGAGGGAATACATGGAAACATTTATTTTGACGGCGTATATACACTTGTCACCTCGTATATACAATGTTGCACATGTAATTCACATAACATATAGGTCAAGGGTTCCAAATTCCCTCAAATCAAAGCTCAACGGGAGCCTTTCCTCTAAAATTCGCCTCCAGACCAATCGAATCTAACCAAATTCGGCTTAATATCATCAAAAAATTCTAGGAAAATCAATTACAATAGATAAAGCTAAGAGCTTTACACTCTTCCCAAAAAGTCAACAAAAGTTAACCCGGGGCTCGCCCGGTTAAAACCCGGGTCAATAGTAGATTCTTACTACCCACGAATCCACGAGTTCATATATATGATTAGTTTCAAAATTCGAGTGCAAATCGTCTCTCAAAACTCATTTCTTATTTTTCATAAACTTGACAAGGTTTCACAAATTTTCACTTTGATTCACATGATTTTGATGTTAAAATGAAAGATAAATTGATGGAATATGATTAGAAATGGATTAGAATCACTCACCCAAAGTTTGCAGATGAAATTACATCTTCCAAATCACCTCCTACAGAACCTAGGGTTAAAAAATATTAAAATGCGACTAAAAATCCTGGCTATCAGCTTTTGACCAGTCACAAATGTCGCAATTGCGACCTGGGGTTTGCAGTTGGGAACCCTATAAATGCGAGGAATCCATCACAAATGCAAAGAATCTTACACCCCTGCTATCATTGCAAATATGAACATGGACGATTCGCAAAAGTGGTGCCAGTGATCGATAATGCGACCAATACACAGGCCAGGCCAATATTGCAAATGCGATTGGGGGTTCGTAAATACGAACTCTTCTGGTCACTGCGCTCTTCACAAAGGCGATTATGAAGCTTGAAAATGTGACCTATTTCTCGCAAATGCGAGATCTGAGCACCATAAAAAATTTGAACTCTTATGAACTCTCCGAAACGTGTCAGAAACTCAATCGAGCCCTCGGGGCACCAAACCAAACATCTACACAAGTCTATAAAAGTCATACAAACTCGCTCGCGCGATCAAAACACCAAAATAACACCTATATCTACGAATCAGACATCAAAGTGTATGAAATTTTCAAAGAAACTCAAGTAGTTGCAAATCTACAATCGGACGTCCAAATCACATCAAATCAAGTCTGTTTTGCACCAAATTTTGCAAACAAGTCATAAATAGTGAAATGAACCTATTCCAATTCCCGGAACTAAAATCCAAACCAGGAACCAACAAAGTAAACCTACGGTCAAACTTAGAAATTTTTTAAGCCTTCAAATTACTAGTTTTCAACAAATCACGTTAAATCAAGTTAGGGATTTCCGGATTTGATTCGGGGTATACTCCCAAGTCCTAAATCACGTTACCGACCGATCGGGACAGTCAAAATACAAATCCAGGTCCGTTTACACAAAATGTTGATGGTAGTCAACTCACATCATTTTTAAAGAAAAATTTCACATTTTCTTCAATTTTTCACATAACAACGTTTTGGGACTAGACATGGATTGTGCACACAAATTGAGGAATAGTAAGCCGAGCTAGTCAAGGTCTCAAAACATGGAAATAAAGGTTAGAGCTCAAAATGAACTATCACGTCATCACATGTGTTGCAAAGATAATTCTCGTGCTAATAATGTAACAACCGCATAGACAACTCATGTGCTAGTAATTACAATCCTCCTAGCGTTGTCACATTCTTAATATCACAATAAGCCCGGCGTGGTCATAGGCTCAATATCACAATCCACCCGATATGGTCACATGCTCAATATCACAATACATCGAGCATGGTCACGAGTACAATATCATCATCCACCCGGCATGGTCACAGTCTACTAGTCCAAATCATATCACACATAAAGCATATATGCAAGAATACATGTACATGATCAAAGAACATCAAATTTCATAATCCCGGACTGATATAAGTGACATACTAAGGTGTATGCATGTGCAAGTATAATATCATAGCTTAAAATAGGTGAATACATCACAAAATAGGAGCTGTCAGGCTAAATCAGGGGATTAACCTCTATGCAACCTCAAACATGGCTCAAATAGATCACAACAAGGGGTACAAATAAGAGATACATAACAGTATGAGGATCATCAATAAATTCAATGATAAATACCCCGATGCTACCCCGAGCATGGATAAATACCCCGATGCTCGCACATGGGCTCAACCCCCACACATATGTGCACCCATAACACGTAGCTATCAATAATAACTCAGGCAATTAGTGCCTCAACCAAGTTTAGATAGGATACTAATCTCAAGCAAGCCAAACTGAATGGCGAGCAAGCCAAACTGAATGGCGAGCAAGCCAAACAATACTTTAAAAATGCCATCCTGCAAGTGTCGACCTCCGAACGGCTCGAAACTAGCCAAATGTAACTCAAAATCATCACATAATACCAAGGAAAACAAACCCAAACGAAAAAAGTCGAATCATTAATCAAAATCTCAAAGTAAACTAAAACGTCAACCCAAGCCTACACCTTAGAACCCGACAAAACTCCCAAATTCCAACAACCCATTCGAATACGAGTTCAACCATACTAATTTCACTTAAATCCGACTCCGAATCGATGTTCAAAACCCAATTATTCACTTTAGGAACATTTATGCAAAAATTCCCAATTTCTCTTTTAAAATCATCAGTCGAACGCCAAAATTGAAGATGGAATCGTGGAATATAATCAAAACCGAGTAGAAAATACTTACCACAATCCATGTCGTAAAATCCTCTCCAAAATCGCCCAAATCCGAGCTCCCTAGCTCAAAATGTGATAAAATAACTCAAAGTCATAAAATAGAGTACTTATAGGTCTGCTCCAATTATACTCTTCGCGATCGGGGGACAAGCTTCGCAATAGCGAAGCACAAACTCCACTTCCCACAAAATTACCCTTTGCGTTTGCGATACATTCCTCGAGAACGCGATGCACATATAACACAGAACTTTGCAAACGTGGCTCCCCTTGCGCGAACATGATGAACAAAGCCTCTAGCTCCCAGCTCAACACTACGCGACCGCGATGCCACTTACGCCAATGCGCAACTCAAGTCTTCACAACATATGTGAAGGTGATCACCCCGTCGCGAACGCGATGAAGAAAGTACCCAGCTCCAGGCTTAGCCTTTGTGATCGCGACCACATCTTTGCGATCGCGAAGAATAATTGAGTCATTAGATAACAACAAAAAAACAGCAATGCATGAAGCTCTAAAATGATCTGAAACCATCCGAATCTCACCTCAGTCCCCCTGGACCCCGTCCAAATACACCAACTAGCCTAAAAACAAAACACGGACCTACTCGAGTCTTCAAATCCTACATAACAATATCAAAACCAAGAATCACACCTTAAAACAAAATTATTATAGTTTGAACTTTCAACTTCCAAAACTTGTGCTGAACCATATCAAATCAACTCGGAATGACCATAAATTTTGCACACAAGTTCCAAATGATATAGAAAACCTATTCCAACTCCCGAATCAACGATCTCAATCTAATATCATCAAAGTCAACTTTCGGTCAAACTTATGTCATGGAATGCCCAAGTGCAAATCATTCTTCCAAATCAATTCCAAATCACCCGAAAACCAAAACCGACAATACGCACAAGTCATAATACATCGTACAAAGATACTCATGCCTCGAACCATGGAATGGATTGCAAATGTTCAAAACAACCAGTTAGGTCATTACATTCTCCCCCACTTAAACATATGTTCGTCCTCGAACGTGCCAAGAGTCATTCCAGACCCATCAAATCACTGTGTAAACTCACCATGCACATACCCGGGGGTGATCCCACATCACCCCAATCCGTATAAGTCCGTCAACTAAACATAAACAAATATTTTTCCTTCAACCTTAGTCCATAAACCTTGGAACCCAATTTTCAACATCTAATTTCATTATAAGACCTGATTCTCACATCTACACACTGTACAAACATAAACAAGCCATATCAATCCATAACCATAACCATAACCCGAGATGTAATCTCATGATATACCACGTAACCCACATACTCATAGCAATAATTTTTTATTACAGTATCTAATCAATAGCAAACCCGGTGCCGGTAACAAACCTCATATCAAATAAAACCTTGTTCTAAACCTTCCTACACTGCCAATTATGAAAGAAACACGTAGAGACTCATAACCACCCATCAAATCAACAAGTCATGGATCTCTCTCGCCCAACAAGAACCATAGCTCAAATTCTAAGCTAACTAGTGACATCATCACATCTCCAAACATACCTTGCTCAATCCCGATAGTGCTCATTCCAGGTTAAATAACCCCATCTCATCCAGTACAAGCTGCTCGACCGACATGACACCAATATCACCTAGACCAACATACCATGTAATCCGCGCACCAATAAGCAACACCTCAAATGTACCCAAAAATGGAAAGAGATTCAAAGGAGATAGCCGTTCGGAAAGCGCAATGGAGAACCCATCACACAATGGAGAACCAAAACACACAAAATGCACCCAAATGATTGTCACACCCAAAACCGAGGAGCGCAACCGACGCTCAACCGAGTAAACCCGACTGAGCAAGCCTGTTAGATTTCATTCTACCCAAAGTCATGCTTGAATAAAGAGGAGATATACTCCATTATTCAAACTCTGAAAATATTTCATTAACAACTTTCAGTTTTGTTCCATTAGCAGTTTCAACCATAATATCCAAAATATTACAAATCTATAGTTCCTTTAAAAACACTTGTACCAACATTTCTACTTAAATCCTCAACATCAAACACCACCCACAATCTCTAAGTAAAACTGAAGATTAATATGGAAATGCCAGCAACAAGGCTCCGGCTATACCTCAAAATACAATATACATAATAAACAGATGAAACAGGACCCCGAAATGAAGTAGGGCTCACCAAGTCAGCTGAAAGGATGATGCGGCACTAGCTGCGACCAACACTGCCTGCTATAGAAACACCTACATCCATTTAAAGACATAGCGCCCCCGGCAAAAGGGACGTTAGTGCCATCGAATAGCATTAGTATGTATAACTAAACACCATCTCGTTAGAAAGAACTTTCATACAAGAATAAAGAGGAAATCATAAAGACAACAAAGTTTTAAATAAGCACTATGTCAACAATATAAGGAGGTTCACATGATTTTCACATAGTTTCTGAAATTTTAGATTGGAGCATCCCACACTGTTGCATCATTATTTCATTCGCACTTTTCAGTTTCAATCATCAATACATTACCACCATGTGTATATATCATGGCGTCCGATCACGGCACGATCGGCTAAGCCGCCTCCCCGAGACGTTACCATTTTACATTATTCATCTCATTTCACATATATCAGTTCATAGGCACTTGGGCCATAATTATCACATCATACTTGGCTCTAGGCCACATTTTATAGTTCAAACTCGTTTCCTCCACATCTCACATCAATATCAATTTCAACATCAAGCCATTTAACCCAAGATGTCAAGTACACATGAGAGGAATCATGAATCATGGGCATATACAATATTTCGGAAATCATACACCTCAAGTTTATTAGCAATGGAACTTTAAACACAACGGATTCTTCCAAAAGGGAGGGGACACACCAAACCACAATAGAATTACACATCAAAGGCCTAAACAAGCAATTACACCAATTATTCTTGAATTATTATTTTTCAATCATGACAATATATAATTTCAACATCGAAGTATGTAACAACCTGGATCATATTGAATGTACTTATAAGGAAAAACATTATCTCGAACAGTCGCTTATGGGCATAAATTGTGTACAAAGCCTTTAGGGCACTTTATCATTGAAGTCATTTATGGAAATCAGAGGCAAGGCTTATTTCATAATCTGTTTCATATTTTCTCATGGCATAGGCATCACAAGGTACAATTATAATTCAAGTTCTCGGCACGTTGGCCACACTCTATTTCCCAAATTAATTTGATTACTTCGACCATCTCTATACACAGAGGATTTCACATAGTTTAGCATAATCTGTGCAGCTCAAATCTCAATTTAAGGTCTTAGCAAATCAATACATGATTCATATTCCTTGAACCCTTTTTAAGTTATCAAAGATAACACATTGATCATATTGGAATGCATCTTTCACAAATATAGGGTCACAACACCAATTCATGTAAAGTATCAATCAAAGCAAGAATCCAAAGTGCAGTCTTACCACATTTACACAAGCATCAATAGAGCTCAATTTCTAAAAGACGAGGTTTTTGTCATACATACCTCAAATTCACCCCCTTAATGATACTACAATGATCCAATACATTTAAGCAACTTCAATCTACAATATAACATTCAACAGGTATAGATATTTACATCTCATAACTGTAGCATTAGTTCATCCAACTATCACCATTAACCAACAATTTATTCCACCATCGTTCCTAACCAATTTATAACTTCCAACAATATATGTATGACCATCCATTCACACCCAACCATCAACCTCCTTAATTAACCCATTTCACAATCTCTACAATACCAACACAACCTAGGTAAGGCACTTATGACTTCCAATCACCATCTCATGAGTTCTAACGTATATATCATACATAAATAATCACTATAGAGTAGTTAGAGGTGATAGACATACCTCTTGTAGTAAGAATATGGAGAATCCCCACTTGTGGTGTTCTTGATCAATTTAGGGATTTGAATGAGAATCTATGGATTTTCAAGATCAATCCTTGTTAATATAAGTATTTAGGAGTAGTAATCAACTCAAAATACTCCAAAAATCTTACCTTGGATCATAGGAGGGAAGTATGGGATGGATTCCCCTTAATAGAGCAACCCCTAGATCAAAAAATGACTTAGAGACTCTCCATACCCGGTCTTGGGGTATTTAGAGATCTGCTACTAGCATGCCCACGCTAATGGCCGCGCTCAGAGGTAGAATACTTCCCAATATGCGTGGTCATGCTTCCGCCGCGCACCTGGGCGTGCATATGACACATGCCCAGTAAAATAGTCGTAACTTTCTGTATACATCTCCAAATGACGAATGGTTTGATGATTCGGAAACTAGACTCAAAGAGCTTTAATTTGAAAGGTTGTTCATCACACAATACCTTATATAACTCGAAATATGATTGTTCAATGTGAGGTCTTGTGCGTACTCATTCACAACTTATACGCTTATTAACATATCCATTATATCATGAATCCGCACTTGCACACAAAATAAAATAATTAGCCTACCTCAGCTCCACAATGTCTTAAATTACTTAGCTAAATTTTCGGGGGCTTTACATTCTCCCACGCTTTGGATCATTCGTCCTCGAATGATAATTGGAGTCAATCCGTAATTACTTAGTATAACTTATCTCCTTTCTCACACATCATTAACTTCCAAATTTTGACTAACTCCCAAATTTTTCAAAAATTTCGGTAGAGTTTTCCTTGTAACTGGGCCTATTCACCTGTCAAAGAATCCCAGAAATGCATCCCATCAACATATACGTAATCCAAAGATGCAACATAACATAAAATGATGCCAACCATGGCCCCATAAGCAATGCATTTCTAGAAAAGAAACACTATTATCATTAACTAACCATGTGATACATAATTCATAGAAGGTAAGCTTTCAACATCTTTATAGGACACAAATACTTAATTACATAGCTATCCAAACAAGTGAGGGTACTTCTTCTTCATTTCTTCCTCGGCCTCCCAAGTGGCTTCTCGCTTTGTTGGTTTCGCCATAACACTTTCACGGAGGCAATCTCTTTATTTATCAACTTTCAGACTTGCCTATCAAGGATGGCAATTAGGATTTCTTCATATAACGTCTCTTCATTAAGCCCGATAGTTTCAACCGGCACAATAGCGGATGGATTTCCCACTACTTGTTTTAACATAGACACATGGAATACCGGGTGTACCAATGACATCTCGGATGGTAACTCGAGCTTGTATGCCACCTAACCGATCCCTTGAATGATTCTATATGGCCCCACTTACCTCGGACTCAATTTCCCTTTCTTTCCAAACTTCATAACACCTTTCATGGGCGAAACATTTAGGAATACCCAATCATCTTCTTTGAACTCTAAATCTCTACGACGAACATCTGAATATGACTTTTGGCGACTCTGAGAAGTTGTCAACCGCTCCTTAAAAACCTTAACCTTTTCCATAGCCTGATGCACAAGGTCTGACCCTATCAATTCAGCTTCTCCAACCTCGAACCACCCAATGGGAGATCTACATCTCCTACCATATAATGCTTCAAATGGTTCCATTTGAATACTAGCATGGAAGTTGTTATTGTAAGCAAACTCTATGAGGGGTAAATGATCATCCCAGCTACCTTTGAAATCAAGAACAAAAGCACACAACATATCCTCAAGCATCTGAATGGTCCGCTCTGTCTGCCCATCAGTTTGTGGATGAAAGGATGTACTAAGATTTACTTGAGTACCCAAACCTTACTGAATTTCTTCCAAAAGTTTGTCGTGAATTGAGCCCCTCGATCTGAAATGATTTAGGCTAGAGTGCCATGCAACCTGTCTATTTCTTTGATATGCAGTTGAGCATACTGCTCATCCACAAGCGACGATTCATCCCTATTTTGCACAATTTCCCTACCTTCACTAGACTTTGCAAGACAAACTTTCAAACTTGCCACTGGTGAACCTCCATGGCCAACGACCTTTGACATATCTCCAAGTGAGCTAAACTACCCTTCATACATATTCAATTCAGAAAGCGCCACTGGCTCAAACAATATGCTGGTACCCTCTTTTCTTTCTAACTTGAATATTCATTCCCATTCTATTTTGCTCATAGTGCATAATTGATAGCCTTATTTTGCCTCACACTTGTCTAGCTCCTGTGGACTTGTAATATCATTGTGCCTGGTTTAATAAGTTTTTATCACGCCACTATTTCACCACCAGTAGTCTCACTTTCCATTGTAATATATAGACATGAACTCCTTCTAAATATTTCAGTTGATATTCAGTGTCACCCAAGTCGGTAGCATTATGGTTAGTCCTTTATACTTTTTATTAACACTTGTGCTCCAGGCGAGTCCACCATTCTGATATGAACTATTTTGTGATAACCGTGGGCATCTCAATTTATAGATTTTCTCCCTATTTCTTCGCACCTCATTCTTCCTAGCTAGTGAATAGTCATGCACTCTTCCATATGTTATGAGGTCTTTCCCTTAGTTATTTCATCACACTCACCTCTTAACTTTTATTACAATATCCGTGGGAAAGTGTGTTCATCGTCATATCACTTAACACTTCTTTGCTTGTAAGATTCTTTAGAGGCTCTCCATCAAGCCCAAATACCCTATTAGGTTATTATAGCATCACATTTATTTTTCCCACTCGTTTTGCGTTTCTTAATGTCTTGAAACTTTGATTAAATCGCAAATCTATGATTAACCCATTCTAAAAACTCGCAACCTTCCACATTTGACCTATAGTACTTCCTTAGGTTCCATTGTTCCTGACCCTCTAACAAGTATAAAATCCCTTTACAAATATACTCTTAGTTTCTAGGATCATTGACCCTATCATCCACATTTCCATGTATGAAAATTTTACCTTCCTTAACCTTCCACCCTTTTTGTTTTGGGGTACTAGTGGTCTATCATTAGCATATCCTTTTAGAGAATCACGTTATCCCTTAACACTTTTCAAGACTACACATGTCTTCAACAAAATACTCAATCATCATAGCTACATGGTCCTACTCTTGTTTCATTATATTTAAGTAACCTCACCATGGCCTTTCCTCCCCCACTTCCGGCGAATGTCCCAAATTTCGACACAGGTCTTGAATTTAGCAACTTGAGGAACATATGTCTCATGTCTCTAGCCCTTGTGTATATGTTCAACTATTTGGGAGATTTAAGTAGCCATGGTATTAACCTCATAAGTTCTTTGCTCTTATTCAGCCTCACGAGCTTGGGATTCAAATTCCCCATGTCAATATCCGTTAGGAGTCTAACACAACTTCATACACTTATGGGATTCTTATAACATTCATAGCACAAGGGTCCTCTCATTATGGGTTCAATTGACTCTCATTTCATGACTTCTTGTCACCTGTGAGAGGCCTACATGTTTGTCATTACTCTCCTGGTCAGGCCTTACATATATCGCATGCTTATATAACCACTTTTTTTTTCACACCTTAGGATCATTTACATACATCTCACACTACCCACATGTGCTATTCAAGCTTATATAGCACTTATCAATTCAATGTTTCTTTGGAGGTGGTAATCATTTTTAACACTTTTCTCGAATAAATTATGCTCATGGTACAATGTAGTTATCCTATATTCCCATACCATTCGTTCAACAAGATACATGTGCCATCTCCTTAATATTCATGCCTTTGCCATGGTCATGCCATATGACAACATTACTTGAAATAGACGAAAGAGTGTTTAAACATACAGTGAATCTCGACGCACGAGTTAGAAGACAATCTTATAGTCAAGCTTTATCGCACGATCTAGAGTGTTGAAGAAGGCTAACATTCCTAAATGTCCATGTAGCCTCCAACTTATAGATGTGGTTGACAACACACCGATAAGAAAGACTCTACTAGACATGGCTCCGAGACATCCTAAGACACTTTAAAACCATAGGATCTGATACCAAGTTTGTCACGCCTCAAAACCGAGGAGCGCGACCGGCGCTCAACCGAGTAAACCTGACTGAGCAAGCCTGTTAGATTTCATTCTACCCAAAGTCATCCTTGAATAAAGAGGAGATATACTCCATTATTCAAACTCTGAAAATATTTCATTAACAACTTTCACTTTGGTTCCATTAGCACTTTCAACCATAATATCCAAAATATTAAAAATCTATAGTTCCTTTAAAAACACTTGATTTACAAATACCAACATTTCTACTTAAATCCCCAACATCAAACACCACCCACAATCTCTAAGTAAAACTGAAGATTAATATGAAAATGCCAGCAACAAGGCTCCGGCTATACCTCAAAATACAATGTACATAATAAACAGATGAAACAGGACCCCGAAATGAAGTGGGGCTCACCAAGTCAGCTGAAAGGATGATGCGGCACTAGCTGCGACCAACACTGCCTGCTATAGAAACACCTACATCCATTTAAAGACATAGCGCCCCCGGCAAAAGGGACGTTAGTGCCATCGAATAGCACTAGTATGTATAACTAAACACCATCTCATTAAAAAGAACTTTCATACAAGAATAAAGAGGAAATCATAAAGACAACAAAGTTTTAAATAAGCACTATGTCAACAATATAAGGAGGTTCACATGATTTTCACATAGTTTCTGAAATTTTAGATTGGAGCATCCCACACTGTTGCATCATTATTTCATTCGCACTTTTCTTTGAGCGGAGTCCGATCACGGCCCGATCAGCTTAGCCGTCTCCCGGAGATGTTACCATTATTTCATTCACGCTTTCCAGTTTCAATCATCAATACATTACCACTATGTGTATATATCATGGCGTCCGATCACGGCCCGATCGGCTAAGCCGCCTCCCCGAGACATTACCATTTTCCATTATTCATCTCATTTAAATATATCAGTTCATAGCCACTTGGTACAATTGTAATTCAAGTTCTCGGCACATTGTCCACACTCTATTTCCCAAATTCATTTGATTACTTCAACCATCTCTATACACAGAGGATTTCACATAGTTTGGCATAATCTATGCAACTCAAAACTCAATTTAAGGTCTTAGCATATCAATACATGATTCATATTCCTTGCACCCTTTTTAAGTTATCAAGAATAGCACATTGATCATATTGGAATGCATCTTTCACAAATATAGGGTCACATCACCAATTTAAGTAAAGCATCAATCAAATCAAGAATCCAAAGTTCAGTCTTACCACATTTACACAAGCATCAATAGAGCTCAATTTCTAAAAGACGGGGTTTTTGCCATACATACCTCAAATTCGCCCCTTAATGATACTACAATGATCCAATAAACTTAAGCAACTTCAATATACAATATAGCATTCAATGGGACAAATATTAGTAACAAATTCCATAACTTAATCCATTTAGGCATATTATCAAACACCTTGTAGGTATAGATCTTTACATCTCATAACCGTAGTATTAGTTCATCCAACTATAACCATTAACCAACAATTTATTCCACCATCATTACTAACCAATTTATAATTTCCAACAACATATGTATGACCATCCATTCACACCCAAGAATCATACCTCAATAACCCATCTCACAATCTTTACAACACCAACACAACCCAGGTTAGGCACCTATGGCTTCCAATCACCATCCCATGAGTTCTAACGTATATATCATACATAAATAATCACCATAGAGTAGTTAGAGATGATAGACATACCTCTTGTAGTAAGAATCTTGAGAATCCCCACTTGTAGTGTTCTTGATCAATTTAGGGATTTGAATGGGAATCTATGGATTTTCAAGATCAATCCTTGTAAATATAAGTATTTAGGAGTAGTAATCAACTCAAAATACTCCAAAAACCTTACCTTGGATCATTGGAGGGAAGTATGGGACGGATTCCCCTTGATAGAGCAACCCCTAGCTCAAAAAATAACTTAGAGACTCTCCATACTCGGTCTTGGGGTATTTAGAGATCTGCTATTAGCACGCCCGCACTAATGGCCGCACTAAGGCCGCGCTTAGAGGCAGAATACTTCCCCATATGCGCGGCCGCGCTTCCGCCGCGCACCTGGGCGCTCATATGACACATGCCCAGTAAAATGGTTGTAACTTTCTGTATACACTTCCAAATGATGAACACTCTGATGCGTCGGAAACTAGACTCAAAGAGCTTTAATTTGATAGGTTGTGCATCACAAAATACCGTATATAACTCGATATATGATTGTCCAAAGTAAGGTCTTGTGCGTACTCATTCACAACTTTAGTCCATTATGAAATTTTCCAACTTGGCTTAGACTTAGGCCTCTCCTTAGACCTCAAATCACTTATGATATGACTTATACGCTTATTAACATAGCCAATTGATATCCATTATATCATGAATCCGCACTTGCACACAAAATAAAATAATTTGCCTACCTCAGCTCCACGAAATCTTAAATTACTTAGCAAAATTTTCCGGGGTTTTACAATGATCATATCCAAACATAACTCCGCCGCAGTGTGTGACCCAATCCGGACAACGGTCCACATGAAATATCCTGGGTAATAATGTTCAAAATGAACAACCACACGAAGATTAACAACAACCATACGAAGTGCATGACAATAATCATAGAGGAACATATAGCACAATATACCACAAATCAGAAGACCATAACCAAGTTGGAATTAATCATTCAACACCGTAAGAACCATCTCGCTCCAATTTTACCCTAAGGACCAAACAGAACGCATCATGTGTGTAAATAGTCAACAGTCTCACAACTCATTTCAGCATCGAAGAGCAATACATGGAACCCAATAGACACAAATAAGATCAACTCTAACCGCTGACACATCCTTCACAATAGCAAGGCTGAGTAAACAAATTCGACCTCGTGTAGTATACACATCCTCATTAGGCGTACCAATGGGCCCCCAAACGAACTCTGGCCATCCATAAATAGATAAATAACCCTCCAAAAGTCCACAATAACCTAACCATAACACATACTATTAACTTCTAACTTTGGGCATACCTTCACAGTCCACAACCAAGGAACAATCTACCTCCGAGAACTCCTAGTCTCCAAATCCCTAGAATACCAGAATCACAATACCCAATTCCAACTTGACCACTCAAGTGGCTGATACATCCCTCATATACCATCACCCCCGAAAAATACTTCCAAAATTCTTCCGTGCAACACACCAAAATTTGAACATCAGTATTCAATCAACCAGCTGATTACCATAATACTGGTCAAGCCTCCGCAAGTCAAAACATAATGTGCCTTTCTGAAATACACGCTCTTCTCTAGTAATACCAAATAGTGCCAGCATTCTTCTAAACCTCAGAAACCGTCCATACTGTGTAGAAATCTTGACCTTTCCGTCGAAATTGTACCACAAACTTGCACATGAAAATTCAATTCCATACGACGCACAGCTTCCAACATACCAACAAATTGATTTGGAAGAATGATTTTCATCTTAGAAGCTTTAAGTTAGAAGAGTTGAACAAGTTTGACTTTTGTACATTTGACCTCGGATTGAAGTTTTGATGGTTCCTTTAGGTCCAGATGGTAATTTTGGACTTGTGCATATGGCCGGATTTGCATTTTGGATATTTCTAGAAGGTTTTGGCGCTAGTTGGTAAAAATTGACAATTTGAAGGTTTGAAAGTTCATAGGTTTGACCGAGAGTACATGTGACGACCCTAAAATCAAATTAGTCATGATCTTACCCAACCCAATCCTCTAGGTAAGCCAACTAACAATAATACAATTCAAAATGAGATTTACTGAGAAAATAAATGATTAAATAGCTGAAATTTTATATAATAAAAACCTAAGGATTGGTAGTACAAATTATGGGTTTCTAAGACTTAGAATTTTAAAAACCTAGTGTGAAATAAATACATCATCTATTCGAAATATACGTAAATAGATTTATAATTCTAAAGCTACGAAGAACAAGAGGCAGCTATAATCGGAACACAGGTGCATCTTCAATGCCAGCTCCTGTCACACACAGGAACTTCAACTCCAAGATCTATACGCAAGGTGCAGAAGTGTAGTATGAGTACAAGTGACCCATGTACTCAAAAAGTAACAAACCTAACCATAGGTTGAAAGCAATGACGAGCTCGGGAAAATAGTCACAGTCTAACACCAATAGCCAAAAACAACCCGTAACAATATAATGAAAGCAATACATGTAATAACTCAAAAGATCTCATGTACAGCTCTTTCATAGTTATAGAAGAATAGACATGCCATTTAGGTATAACAAAAAAACCCAAATCTTCATCGGATTTTCCAAAATATGAGTATATAAGAAAAACTGTGATTTTTCCCAAACTTTCAACAATAGATAAGATATTTCATTATCAGATAGCATGAGGTAAGTACATCTTTATTCCTACATGTAAATATGTATGCCAAGTCATCACTTATCATATACCGTCTAGCGTGAGGAATATACATCTCAATGCCTACATGTCAAATCATGAATCTTACAACATTGTGTAGCATGAGAAAAATACATCTCTATGCCTACATGCCAAGCACACATGTCAAATGAATAACTTCACGGTAATAGTCCCAGATACTCACACTCCCAGAGTACTCAATATGCCTGTCTCAAACTCCCACTCATCATACACAATTACTCAGCATTGTGTGGCACCTGCGCTCACTGCTTGTATGTCAGACTCCGGAAGGAAAGATCCTGCCCAAGCGCTAATATAAAGCCAATATGGCATGCTACGATGTGCAACCCGATCCCATAATAATAATTAAGCCGATAAGGCCTGCTGAAGCATGCAACCCGATCCCATAAATAGTCAATAAGGCATGCTACGACATGCAGCCTGATCCCACAAATAGCCAATAAGGTCTGCTGCTGCATGCAACCTGATCCCATAAATATTACTCATAATTCGACTATCAATCCCTAATTCAGTCATCAATCTCTAAACTCACAGGGGCTCTAATCTCGTACCACTCAGCCCAAACAATGATAACATGCGATGTACCAATGAATGATGAATCGAGATTGAGGTATGATATGCAAATGAAGAATCATGACTAAGCATATAATTAAAGTTAGAGCAGATAACTAAAAACAACAGAGATAGCCTTATTATGTCTCAATCGAATAAGCACATAGCCTAGACATGATTTCTAACATGATTCACAGCTCATATAATCATACAAGTAGGGAGAACACGGATGTAACGAGATGTAACAGCAAAACCAGTCTGGCCACAGTCTAATAGTCAACTAGAATCATGATTTCCCTAGTGCACGCCCACACGCTCATCACCTAGCATGTTATTCACCTCAATATATCTCTTATAACAGAGTTTCCAGGGTTAAATACCCTCAAATCTTAGTTTTCATATGTTACTTACCTCGAAGAAGCCAAATCAAATAACGAGCAAGCCAAACAATACTCTAAAATGCAATCCCGTACGTATTGGCCTCTGAACGGCTCGAAATTAGCCAACAGCAAATCAAAAACATCAAATATTGCCAAAGTAACAAATCCAATGATAAAGGCCGACTCTTTAATCAAAATCCCAAAGTCAACCAAAAAGTCAAACCCAGACCCACATTTAGGAACCCGACAAAACTCACAAAATCCAACAATCCATTCAATTACGAGTCCAATCATACTAATTTCACTCAAATCTAACTCCGAATAAATATTCAAAACTCAAAAATTCACTTTATGAAAGTTTAGACAAAAACCCCCATATTTCACTTTTGAAATTATCCATCAAATGCCAAAAATGAAGTTGGATTCACAGAATAAATTATTACCGAGTAGAAAACATTTACCCCAATTCATGTGGTTAAAATCGCCTCCAAATCGCCCAAATCTGAGCTCCATAGCTCAAAAAATATGATAAAATTTCTAAAACCTTTGAAATTGAGTAATTATAAGCACGACCACGATGAACACTCCGCAAACGCGGAAAAACCATCGTGTTCGCGATGAACAAAATGAACTGCTACCAAAAATGCCTTACTCGTTTATGATGCTTCCCACGTGAATGCGATGCCCAAAAGATGCCACACAACGCGAGTGCGACCCATGTCTCGTGGACGCGATGAAGAGTGCTCCAGCTCCCAGCTCACCATTGCGAACGTGACTATCTAAACGCGAACACGAAGCTCAAGTCCCACATACACCACGAACGCGACTCAACACTCGCGAACGCGAAGAGAGAAAATAGCCTAGTCCAAATCCTTATTTGTGATCGCGATGACTCCTTTGAGAACGCGATTCACTACAGACATCAGTAAAAACCAGCAATTCAAAATGAGAGGAAATGGTTCGAAAGCTGTCCGAAACTCACCCGAGTCCTTCGGGATCCTGTCCGAACATACCAAAAAGTCCCATAACATAATACGGACTTACTCGAGGCCTCAAATCATGCATAACAACATCAGCACCACGAATCACACCTCAAATCGAATTTAAGGAATTTTTAAACTTTTAACATCCAAAACGCATGCCGAACCTTATCAAATCAACTCGGAATAACCTAAAATTTTGCACATAAGTCCCAAATGACATAATGAAGGTATTTCGATTACCAAAACTACAATCCAAACCCGATATCATCAAAGTCAACTCCCGGTCAAACTTATGAACATTCCAAACTTTCAAATTGCCAACATTCGCAAAATAGAGCCGAACCTTCTAGAAATATCCAAATGCTAATCTGGGCATACACCCAAGTCCAAAATAACTATCCTGACGTAACGAAACCATCAAAACTCCGATCCGGGGTAAAATACACGAAAGTCAAACTTGGGTCAACTCTTCCAACTTAAAACTTCCTAGTTGAGAATCACTCTTCCAAATCAATCCGAAATCACCGATGATTCATACAAGTCATAGTACGTCATATGAAGCTACTCAAGAATTTAAACAGCTGAACATAATGCAAAGGCTTAAAACGAACGGTTGGGTCGTTACATTCTCCCCCACTTAAATATATGTTTGTCCTCGAACGTGCCAAGAAGTGTTCCAAAGCCATCAAATCACAGTGTAACCTTACCATGCACATACCATGGGGTGATCCCACGTCACCCCAATCCATATAAAACCGTCAACTCAAACCAAAGATTCTTCCTTCAACCTTAGCCCATAAACCTTAGAACCCAATTTCCAACATCTGAAATACCTTACAAGACCCGAATCACGCATCTACACACTAGATAAGTCTGAACAAGTTGTATCAAGTCATAACCATAACCCAAGATGTAATCACATGATATACCACATAACTTGCATACTCTTAGCAATACTTTTCGATCATAGTAGTTGTTTAAAAAACAAACACGGCACCGATAAAATCCTCATATCAAATAAAACCTTCTTCATAACCTTCGTATTCTGTCAATGATTAAAGAAACACGTAGAAACTCATAACCACTCATCAGACCAATAAGTCATGGAGCTCTCTTTCTCTCATACGACAAGAACCAAAGTCAAATTCTAAGGCGACATCTAATATTATTATTCCAAACATACCGTAATCAAATCAGATAGCACGAATTCCAGGTCCAATGACCTTACCTCATCAAACACAGCTACTGTACTGACATGCCACACCAATACAACCTCAAGCCACAAACCATGCAATCCGTGCACCAATAAGCAACAATTCAAATGCAGTGAAAAATGGAAAATGACGAAAATGGAAGAGCCGTCTCGCAAGTTCAATAGATACCACCACAAGTGCAATGCCAACCCATCACACATAGTAGAACCAATACACAAAGATCTAACATAAAGGATCATATCCCAATATAACTCTGATGTAATGCGCGACCCTATCCAAATACTGGTCCATATGAAATACCTCAACACACAATGCTAAAGAATCAACAACCACACGCAATTCAACATAAGGTACAAGGAGTGAATGACTATAACCATGGAGTAATAGATAGCATCATATACCATAAATAGGAAAGATTATAACCAAGGCACAATCAACCATTCAACACCCTAATAACCATCTCACTCGAATTCCGCTACAAGGCCCAAATAAAACCGCATCATGTGTGTATATAACCAACAAATCACAACCCTTCATACTATAAAAGAGTACATATAGAACTTATTAGAACACGAACAAGCTCAACTTTAACCGAATGACACACCCTTCAATAATAATGGTGTTGAGTCAACAAATCTGACCCAATGTAGAATACACATCCTCATTGGGCCTACTAATGGGCCCCCAAAGAAATTTCGGTCATCCCCAAATAGATAAATAGCCCTCCAAAAGTCCAAGATGATTTAACCATAGCACGGACCACCATCTGGTTAACTTTGGTCATATCTTCACAGTCTGCAACCCCGAAACAATCTACTTCTGAGAATGCCCAGTCTCCAAATCCATAGAATACATAAATCATCCTAGTCGATCCCAACTCAATCACTCGAATGACTAACATATCTCTCATACACAATCATCCCACCAGAAATACATCCATAATTCTTTCATGCCACATAGCAAAATCTGAACATCATGTCACGCCTTAAACCTGAAGAGGCATGGCGGGCACCCAGTGCCATATTCGGCCCGAGCATACCACTCTGTAACTATAAACTCTAGAGAGGTAACCCTCAACTAAGGTCGATGAGGCCATATTTCGAATCGTCTGAAAAGAACATCTCTCTCATCTATGGGGTAAACATACCCAAAGGCAGATATATATAACTGTGTAGACTGACGAAGCCGCTATGAACATCTACTGATATACAAAATATACAGGACTTTTCTACAAGCCTCTATAGATAACTGAACTATACCATGGTCGGAACAGGGGCTTGACCTACCCATCAAACATGTATATATAAAATGGACTCCAAGGACTATACCTGCCTGCTGGAAGGGTCTGTCCAACTGTCAATCAGGACCCGCAGGCATGAAATGCAGCATCCCTGACAAAAGGGGCATCAGTACAAAATAATGTACCGAGTATGTAAAGCAATAGAATAACTGAAAGCTGAAACTAAACTGATAATATAATAACTAAAAGTAACTAAGAGTCAAAGATAATCTGAAGATATGCTTACCTACTGATACTGACTCAACTCTTTCAATATAGTAAGTAAAATAGATGTCCGGTCTTCTAAGGCTCTGTATGTATAACTGGTCTGCCATAGTAGGCTTTCTCATAGGCACTCGGCCATACTAGGCTCTGTCTCTTGGTCATTCTGGACTCGCTCATAGGAGCTCGACTATAGTAGGCTCGGTATATAACTTACCATCTGATCAGAGGTTGCCCAAAAGGGGCTTGCCCACTGATTATAGCTTGATGGTCGTGAAAATACTATAATACTGTATATAAGAGCATCTTTAAATCAATCCATCAAGAAAAACAACATCTCAAGCTAATACAAGTACTATCTTGTAGTTTATCATCCTAAAAACTTAACCAACATACAAGAAAACTTAAGCGCAATTAGTAGGCTGTTATACTCAATATAGAAAATAGCAACAACATGAAATTTCAGCCAAACACAGCCCACAATTATCCTCAATGACACCACGACATTATAGATGTTGTATTCTTTTCTTGAATCAACTTTTGGGGTTCAAGTTGGTGTGTAAACACTTGTAGTATGCCTTGAAGATCTAATATATATAAAGGAGGGACTGAATATTACCTTATTCAACAAGAACAACACAAAACCTGAGGTTACTTAACTTTGAAGAACCCTCCAAAATAGCTACAAGATGAAGAACTACGTTCTAGCAAGCACCACATGGTTTCTAGCATTGCATTCATGTTTTTATCTTAGGTTTTCACCCTAGAATCATGGATGAACCCTTGGAGAGCAATTAGGAGGGTTTAGGAACTGTATTGGATGAGAAAAATGAGTGAAAACGATTTAGAATGAACTTAAATACAAATTGGAGTTTTACACCGACTTTGTGGGTCTCATGGGAGTTGCTTGCACAATCTCACAAAAATGTGAATATCTATCTACTCCAATGTTGTATCAACGAACGGTTAAATGAGTTAGAAACTAGACTCGTAGATCTTAATTTTGTAGGTATATCGTTCCTTATTTCCAAGTATATTGGTAAAAAAGCTTAGCTACATTTCACTTATGTTTCAACACATTTATGAATGAAACTTGTGATGACCTTTTCCAACTTTTGTTCCACAACTCGCTTGACTTCAAATTATAACACACGACTATCATACGAATAAAATAACTCATAACATAATCTCCTTATAATTTTAAGCACCCTAGTATCACCCGAAAAGTACATGTTTTAACATTCCAACTTGTCGACTTTCAACGAAACTTATTTTCTTTAATTCGTTTAGCTTCTAAGCCTTCAAACCCTCTTGGTATTTGGTATTCATGATCTTTAATATTTATAACCTCCAAATTAACATGATTAACTAACTTTGTGAACTTTTCAAAGATGATTTAATTTCTAAGCTTAAATCAATTGACTTACGATGTACTCTTACATACGAAAACATGGGGTGTAACATCATTCCTCCCTTTGGAACATTTGTCCTCGAATGTTGGCTGATGTGCTTATCAGTCTCATAGCCCATAGCTGTTATGAATATTTTAATACTATCCTTGCCATTTAGGAAATTGTTCTGTGAATAAACTCAAAGGCCAGGGCATTCCCCCCTTTAGGCCTCTTTCTCACACCACAACTTGTTGTCGGAATTCTTCCAATCTCGTAACTGTTGCGACCTTGCGTCATGCAGTCTCTACGACTTTGTCCTTTTATGTGTTAATATGCGACTCTTCTGTCCTTTTTCCTCCAGCTTTTACCCAATCTCCAAGCCTCGCTTTGGAAACATATACAGAACTATGACAAGTTGTTCCTCCTGGTATATATAGGTTTACTAAAGTCCTTCGCTTGGTACTTTGTCGAACTTATAACTATCGTTACATCTTGTTTCATATGCTTGTATATCTATCTTTATGGCTTTACTACATCTAGGTAGGTTATACTATACTATAACACTAACTTCGGATTATTATTACCGATGTCTGCTACCCAACTCTAGTTGACTCTCTCACTACTTATCCCATATGTATAAATCTAAGTCCTTTAATGCTTCTTCATTACTGTTTATCTTAAGAATGACAACCTAATCTCATCTCATACTTTGGAACTTTTATCCATGTATTGTTGATTCACCTTAATGTTGAGGTCTTACGTCTCATCGAGCAACATTTGAAGTTATTTGCCTGATCCACTTAGGGGTGATATTATACTTCAATAACTGTATTTCTTGGCATCTGAACGTGATTCACCTTATGGGGTTATTTTAATATGTGCAATTCATTAAATCCCTTTTCTTTAAATCATTAACCAATCAAAGGCCTTAACTGCATCGTCTTATCTATCACAATTACACTGTTATTCTACTACAGGGTAATATTTCATCTCTTCAAATCACTCATAGTCTTAGACTTCTCTGAGCTCATTCAGGCTATATTGAGTGTTCTATAACTTACGGAATTCATCAACCCTCTTAATTTGATGGGCTTAATCCCGAGGCCTTACCTATTTTCGTCACCTTCTCACCCACCTTTTTCTTATCCTTACTCATATCTACCTAAAACCTTGTCACTCTACCATACATTAGTTTGTGACCTAAACATATCTATTTATACTACTCGCAACTTTCCTTTAATTTGCTAGCACCATAGATTTCCTTATGCTATTCTGGAATCTTAAGAGAGACATCATATCGTCTCTAACTCTTCTTTACTCTTTTAACTATACCTCTCTGTACCTGGAAACCATAGGCTGGAAAATATGCCACTGACAACACCACTATCATTTCTTAATATAGAATTACATGCTTCCAGCACTCTATCTGATATCTAGAATATTCGTAACCTTCTTCACTTGTACCATACTTACCTTTAAATCTTATATCGTATCTTCTATCTTTTTCACAACCTCCCTTGCACATAGGTGGAATTCACATACACACCTTAAAGCTCTACTAAAATACTTGCACCTGAAGTGCATACACAATCTGGCGGAAGCTTTATACTGACTTCTGATGAGGTTGGTACTCTTCTAACTAGATTTATCGAAGAGCCATTATAGAATATGGTTGTACTATCTCTTTTGTACCTATGATATTTAGAGTGATTCTACAATGTTCTGAATAACGATTTCTATATTTATCGGGGTCTAATAATCAGACTCCTAACTCACTTAGCTGATGTAACTCTTTAGTTTCCTCTTCTATCTCAGCCTTTAAGTATGCTTACACTATCTTCTGATCTGCGGCTCAGGGTATTAGCTATTATTTTAGCTCCTTGTGGACGCTATGAAACATCCATGATATAACCTTCTAGCAATTCAAGTTTTTATCTGTGACTTGGACACAATTCTTTCTTTTAACTTATAGTGGAGTCTCTTATAGCTGTTGTCATGGCCCAAACTGATGGGCCGCGACGGGTGCCCGAGTCCTACCTGTCGAACACCCTTAAGCATGTGACTAATGTATGAACATGGATAACTTCTGCTGAATTACTAGCATAACATGCGTGAGAAAAACATGTCAAAAAGACATATATACATTACGTGTGAAATACGTAGGGCGAGCCGACAAGACTGTTATGGACAACTACATATCCAAAACTGGAAGCCGACAAGGACACATGCTACCCAACTATACATGAGTGTCTACAGACCACTAATAGAATATACAAGTGTACAAGGACGGTACTGGGCCCCGTCATACCCATATGTGTAAACAAACCTATCGTACCAAAATCTAAAGAAACTCTGAATCAAATGGAGTGCACCAACTCTTGCTGATCAAGGATCCTAAGAAGGGAGACCTTATGCTTGTCTACCTGCACCTGTGGGCATGAAACGCAACGTCCCCAAGCAAAAGGGATATTAGTACTAATAATGTACTGAGTATGTAAGGCAAGGCATAAAAATCAGTACATAAAAGACATATATGAAACATGGAATAAAGAATTCCACATGTAAGTGTAAATGGCTTTGTAAATCCTGAAACATTTATAATGTCATGCACGTGCGTATGTCATTCATAGGTATAGGTGTTCATAATATCATCAAGCCTCTAAGGGCATCCCATCATATCATCTCGGCCACTGTGGACAAATTCATTAACATATACCAGCTAATCAGGTGGTGATAGGTATATAACACCATAACCTTTTCCCATATCCCATATATATATAGGCCAAATACATACGTAGGCACCTTAACTTGTCTGAATTTTTTATTTAGACACTTAAACTCAGGCTAATACCTATTGAGCACCAAAAGTATTCCAATTAGACACATTTTGATGACATGACAAACTGTGTATTTCTCACTTTCTTAAAGCGCGTTTAGTGTCTCAATAAATAACAAATTCATATTTTTCTTTTTCTTTCTCTTTTTTCATATTTTTCTTTTACTCTGGTTTTGTCTGAAGGACAACCTACCTAAGCCAGAAATTTTCATGGCCGGCACCAAGCTCGCTTCTTGATTCTCCCCCAAAACACCACCACCATGAACACTCTGAAAATACCCCAGATCTAGTTTTTCCAATCCCAACCCAATTCTAACACCACCATAATCAGCTACAATTTTCCTTTTAAATTTGATAATACAAAATCAGTGTCTAAATCGATTGCCGGATATGTGTGTTGAAATCAAAAATTGCCTTAAAGATTTGCATTTATCAAGCAGAAACCTATTTGAAATTTCGGATAGCTAAGTAGAGACATCTTCCTTATTTGTCTATCCTCTTTACAGATCTTATAAGCAACGCTTTTTCTTTGTTAATGGAGTTTCCACCTGGGTCGGGGATGGTTGTGTCAAGATCTCCTCTAAATCAATTGTAGTTCCCAATTTCTACTCAAGATTCCCGTTTTGACACTGCAGCAACTGATTTTTCATGTTTTAAGTTGCAAAAAGCTCATGTAAATATTAAGAAAAAATGACTTGAAAAATTGAAAGGAAATATCGGGAGAGAGAAAGAGTAATCGGGGTAGCTATAACAGAGTTTTTTTATTTATTTTTTCCTTAAAACTCTTTTTTCCTTATTATTTGGGATCAAATTCCAAGTGTCTCTGTCTCATTTGTTTGTTTTGCCAGGTCAACAGCATTTGAAATGCACACACTTTATTATTTGGCTATCTCAGCAAAATGTGTCTAATTAATACACTTTTGGAGGACTTTAGGTGTTCAATAAGTACTAGTCCGAGTTCAAGTGTCTAAATAAAAATTTCGGACAAGTTTAAGTGCCCGCGTATTTATTTGGCTATATATATATATATACACATATATAATGTCATGGGTCAATGTAAATGAATGCAATGCATGAGAAGTACGTCAATAAAATCTTTCAGAGTGTTGTAAGACCATTATGCCTATGATTAATATCATGAAATAAACTTTATCAACTTACATATTTTCTGAGACCCATGAATATGACAGAATAATATGACACATGGGAAATCAAGAACATAAGCATCTCTAGTATTTATATGAATAGAGTCATTTATAGAAATTGTGCATTTGTTTATTTCGTTTGTGTCGTACAGATCATGCCAAAAGAAATAAGGGATGACCTTAACATACCTGAGCCGGTTTTTCGAACAATCCCTCTAACACACGACAATCGTGACAAAACACGTGACGGCAAGACCGTAGTAGGAAAAAATCTGTATGATATTCTTGAAAAAGATTGCACCGTGCTCCCTTATAATTGTAAAATATTTATTTGCTTTGAATTGTTAAAGATCTTACCTTGCTTATGTGACTTACGTTTGTGACTTATAGGTGTCTTTCCTTTATTAAATGGAAATATCTCACATTCTTAAGACTTGTCACATAGTATAGTGACTTAAGAGTCACAATTCTTGGATTACTTTGCTGCCACGTGGGGATGTTTTGTCTTAATCAAATTCTTTAATTAATCACCCACAACTCCTTAATTAACTAGGTAATGTCCCATTACTCAATAACTAACCGATTACCTACATAATTAAAAATTATCTCAACTTACTTAAAATACTACTTACTTTTAACATACCTTATACACCTTACTATCATAGTCATGTAGTACCTTGTATGGCACTAGTCCATAAATACCGGGTATTATAGCTCGGACCGTATTTTATCCCAAATCGACAACCTTCAACGAAACTCATTTTCTTTGATTCGTTTACCCTTTAGCCTTCACGACACTTACTTATCACTTGTTATAAATAGCCTAAATGCATATAACCTCAAGATAATCTCATCCTCGGGCCTATGTCGATTAACTTAACACGAAACTTTTACGTACGAAATACGGGATATAATAGCTGTATCCTTGTCAACATATATGCTGCATGGATAACACTCCGAAATCTTAAGTGTTTTCATAACTTAACTAACTCTGGATCATAGATCGTATAATTCCTTTCGTGCCTTCTCAGCTTTTGTTAAAAGTAAGCAATTACTTTTCTTGGTCGTTCTGCCACTTGTTGCATGAATACTTGGCTTATCTTAGTGCCAACATATATTGGAATTTTGTGTAACTCGTATGATCTCGAATATTACATTGGATTTTACTTCTCGTTCCTTAGTCACAATAGGTACCACTTTCTTATAGAATGCATACTATATTGTAGTGAGACTGTTGTTACAAGACTACTATTTATTTTGGTCACTATGCTTAGTTTGAAGCCGTTTTCCTTATTTCCTCAGCTAGTCTTTTATTGTAGCATTTAGGGAAGACTCTCCGACTCTTGTAAAGCTGTGAGCTTATCACATCATATACTTGACGGAATTTTTGATGTTCTTATTCGCCTATAAATATCCTGAGTTACATACCTTCGTGCCCTTCAAAAGATTATTGGCATAGTCACAATTTAATATTTCCAGATTAAGCCCTCTAAAAGAGTATTAGAGAAGCTTAAGCTACCAACTTTGTTTATTTCTAAAGCTCAAGACATGGCTACTTATTCTCACCTTTTAACTTTATATTGCCAAAACATGATGTTAAACTATATCAGTAATAACAGGAAACTATCTTTGCATGAGTCTTACCTTCACTCTCAAAATAACGATTTTCGGCGTTAAGGACAGACTGTCACCGGAATGGGCACAACTTCATCGTCCGGCGGTGAAATTCCATCGAAATTGACTCAAAGGAATAGCCTTAGCACCGAGCACAACCCCCTGTTGGTTTCACCCTACAATTCCAAGCGAGTTGCTATTGAGTTACAAAGAAAGGTAGCAAATACTATAGCTTCGACTTGCATGGAATTCTCATAAACTTCCCAATCCTTTCCTGGCCCAAATCGAGCAATTCCAGGCCATGGAGACTCTCCCCCAGGTCAAATACTACCTCCCCACCAAATCTCAGACCATTCTACCATGGAAAATGAGAGCTCTGATGTTCTGCAAAACTCCGACAAGGAGACACTTGCCGGAGAAGACGATGCAGTATCCAACTTGTACGAAACCAATGCTAAAATGTCTTTGCTAACCTAGAAAACACTTTCCAATCCGCAAAACCCCACCACAATCAACCAACCTCCACAATAATTCAAAAAGAGAATTCTGCAATCGTGAATATAGTAGTTGTTCGGCAAAATGCCCCAACCAATTCCACTAACCTAATTGAAGTGCTAGTTGTTCAGTTGGTCGGAGATGATGAACCAGCTATCCAGACCAACCAAGGTAAATGCAAAAATTCTTCTGCAGATATAGGTAATCTTGCCAATCCATCGCAACCTCAGGTCAACCAATCAAAAGTCACAATATCTTCAAAATTGACTCCTGCAACTACCACTATTGCAGGTGCTCAACCAAAAGCATCAGACATCTCTCCTTCATCAGAAAACCAGGTAATAGACCTCACTCAAGCAACTGTTCAAAATGCTTCAGGACACTTGGAGAAGACATCAACCAATGAGCTATCTAGTCATGTTGCCAAGATTCCCCAACAAGCTCAAACAAAAATCCAAACCACCCCGTCCCTATCTACTTCCACATACCCAAAGATCTCAGCCAACTTTGATAAACCCCAACACCCATAAAATAATAAATCACCTAATCAGTCTATCCAAAATGCCCAGCTTCATAATAATAAACCAGATATTCCACCAAAAGAAACTAGTATCCAACAAAAAAAACCACCCAATTTTCCTGCCCCACCTCCTCCTACCATCACACACTCCCTAGCACCCTAGAAACCAAACTAAGAGCAAAATATGCAACAGACTTAACTCCAATAGAATTCAACCCCCCCCCCCCCACATAAAACAACCACTATACAGGGTCAGTCAGCGATTATCTTCACCAGGAAAGACTATATGGTCACCCTACCCAATAGATGTGAATACACTATTGTGGGTAAATTTCTTAACACTATGCCAAGAATGAAAGTGATCAGAAGAAGTTTCACAACTAAAACTGAGCTTAGAGAAGGAATTAAAATAGTCCACTACAATGCTCGAACAGTGTATATTGATCTAGACAATGAGTATGACCACACCACTGTCTGGACCAAACAATTCATGTGCATCCAAGGTCCAACGAATGAATATTCAAGCCTGGACTCCCCACTTCAAACCTAATGAGGACACTCCAATTATCCCAGTATGGGTAGTCATTCCTAAATTACCTTGGCATTTCTAATATATGGAGGTCTTATCAGTATTATTGTCTCTTATTGGTAAGACACTACATCTGGACTTTGTTTCAATGTAAAAAACTAGGGGAAGTGTAGTAAAAGTAAAGATGTAGATAGACCTAACTAAGGACATGCCTCATCATGTGTGGCTTGGCTTTGATGATGATCAAGATGTTAATGGGGATGGGCAATAGCTGGAGGTAATGTATGAAAACCTCCCAAATTACTGTCTACATTGCAGGCATTTGGGGCATGAGGAATACCACTGCTCTATCAAGAAAGAGAAGAGGAGGACAAAAATAAAGCAGTAGCTGAAACATCTGGAAACAATGAGAATCAGAACAATAAAAGGAAAGTGCATGAAGGGGGTCTCAACATAACCAAGAACAAGCCATGCAGGGGAAAAACAAGAACCATAACTCCAAGCAAAAGATGGTAATGCAAGACCAAAGAGAAGATCAGCAAAGAAATGAAAACCAAAAAGCAAAAACTCAACAAATTATAAGGTATAACCATTCCAAAGATCAATGGCATTCTCAAAAGAAGAAGAATTTTAAGGGAGTCAACCAAAGAAACAGGCAGCGAAATTCAAACAGATTGCTAAGCAAGTAGCTGATGCACAAGAAGCCAACACTAACCAAAATTCAGGTATTGGTTCTAGTTCACAAGCTGACCCTCCAGTTGCATTGAAGAATGTGAAGGATCCCATTTCCAACCTCACTGGAAGGAAGCATGTACTATGATTTCTACTGGCCCTTCACCTGTGTCTAAGGCAGTAGGAACTGGGGCTGATCTTGCTACTCAAATCCAGATAGAGGAAGTAGGAACTATGTCTCATGTAGCACCCTCATCTCTTGCAAAGGAAGTAGGAACTGTGCCATATGTAGCACCCTCACCTCTAACAGAGGAATTTCTATTTCTGGTTGAAGTAGAGGAGAGGCTGTTGTTGCTGAGCATGTTGCTTTTGACGAATAGGTTAGCTCCTATGACTTAACAGTATCAACCATATCCATGAGAGGAGCTAGAGGTTGAAGCAAGCTGTGGTGGGCATATGATTCTACTAGTTTTTTGTGTCTGAATGCAGGGGTGCCTAGAAGGTCCTGCTGAATCTGACCTCTAATGTGGTTGGGGAGAGATTGAGTGGAGTAAAAATGGTTTATGGATGATAGGTTGTGGCTGAGTTTTGATAGGGAGTCTGCTGGGCAATTGGACTCCCTATACACATGTGAGAATTTGTTTTCTTCACATTGGCCACATAGTTGTCTCAGATTCATCAGATGCATCTTTAAATTCCATGGAGGGTCATTGTTAGTGGTAAGCCATTGAATGAGCAGTGCTGAGTTTACTTCTAAGTGTACCTTCTTATGGCCATTGTCAACACACAACTTAATTCCTAAGGCTGTTGCTTCTACTTCAGCTTGGTTATTGGTATCTTCTTCCAATGGAGCAGCTAAGGCATGAATAAATGTACCACTGCAGTTCCTTATTATTGCCCCACCCCTACACTTCCTGGATTGTTCAGTGCACTATCATCATTGTTACCTTTTACAAATCCCTGTTTAGGTCTGCTCTAAACAACCTGCCTAACATTGATGTATTGTTTGATGCTCTCAACAATGGGATATAAATCCTCCCAGTTTATTAGCTAGCAAATTGAGGGGTAAGTTGTTTGCATGAGCATGTGAAATATCTGAGTTAATGGAGCAGATAACTCTAGTGAAAGAGGAAGTTTTGTTGTCATATTTTGTACTGCACCAGTTCTTCCAAATGTCCCAGCAAATAATAGTTGGTACAGTGTCAAGTAAAAGCTTCTGCACTTCATTGTTTCTTTTGTGAAGCTACCATTTCATCAGGAGAAGTCTTATAGGCATTTCAGCAGTGTGGATACCAGTTGGTCCTGCAAACTTTTTCCATACTACCAATCCAAACTGGCCCCTACTATAAATATGATCCACATATTTTTCCCCAGGTGTATAACAACATACACACCTGGATATAGTAGGGTTACTAAATAAAAGGACCATATCATCTATAGGTAGTTTGTTTATGAGAGCTCTCCACATATAGAAGGACCATTTGAAGTGGATGCTCTTATATTGGTGACGAAGTACATAATGAACATAGTGAAGACCTGAAGGAAGATAACACTTGCAATCATCTCCTTACTACCTTTAATGGTCACCCTGATTCTTCTAAAGTATTGATGCTCAAGGACTCTCTCCGAAAAATACGCCACCACATTACCTCACCATCCTATGGTGCATGATTGGATATTTCAATGTTATTGCATCAATTGAATAAAAGATAGGGGGTCTACCATACCAACTGAGTAAGAGCATGGACTTCCTCAGTATGATAGAAGATTGTGGACTTGTAGACCTGGGGTTCTATTTCCCTAGATATACTTGGTCTAATGGCAGAGGTCCAGAATCAATAATTTGGAAAAGATTGGACAGAGGCATGGTAAATGACAATTGGCTAGCTACCACCATTTCACACTTAGCCTCCACTAGGTCTAATCATAATACCCTAATAATGGAGATGAATGTTAGACAGGATACTAGCAAAAATTATTTCAAGTTTCTCAACTGTTGGGTGGAAAATGAAGGCTTCATCCCTTTGGTTCAAGAAATTTGGAATCAGGAAGTCGGAGGTAATGCTATGTGGATCTTCCATCAAAAACTTAAAGCAGTCTCTAATGCTTTAAGTAAATGGTCGAGGCAGGAATATGGGGATATCTTCCAGAAGGCCAATAAATATGAAGAAAAAATGAAGCAGGTAGAAAAGACTTGGGCTCAAACAAATGATGCTGATGACAGAATGAACTTTCATGAGGTAACAGCTCAATACAAAAATATAGGAAGCTGGAAGAGTCTATTCTGAAGAAAAAACAAAGCTTCAGTGGTTCAAAAATGGTGATGCAAATTCAAGATACTTCCATAATTTAATGAGGAAGAAGAAAAAAGCTGTGTATTCATAAAATCAAAGACATTGAAGGTGAGTGGGTGCAAGGTGATGAAGCTATAGGGGAAGCAGCTTGTGACTACTATCATGACCGATTTACAGAAACTGGTGACACCATTAGAGAAAACCTGCTATCCTGCATCCCATCATTCATCACAGATAAAGAAAATGATCTCCTCACCAAAAATCCAACTATTGAAGAACTCAAGGAAGTGGTATTCTCAATGAGTCCAATAAGTGCAGCAGGTCCTGATGACATGAATGGTAAGTTCTTTTAATCTTGCTGGGACATCATCAAGGCTAATCTACTACAAGTTGTCCTAGCCTTCTTTGGTGGTTCAGAAATGCCTAAGTACATGACTAGTGCCTGCCTAGTTCTGATACCTAAGGTTGAATTTCACAACTCCTTCACTGAATACATATCTATAAGCCTCAAAAATTTTGTCAACAAAATTGTCTCAAAGGTTATATGTTCCAGACTTAGCCCAATCCTTCCTAAAATCATTTCACCAAATTAGTCTGGTTATGTTAAGGGCAGGAGTATTTCTGAAAACATAATGCTTGCACAAGAAATTATGCAAGGTATCAAAAAACCAAACAAAAGGTCAAATGTTGTTATCAAGTTGGACATGACAAAAGCTTATGATAGGGTATCCTGGAGCTATAGATGTATTATGCAGAGAAGAATGGGATTCAATGAAAGAATAATCGAAATGATATGGAGAACCATGGAAAACTATTGGTACTCAGTGATCATCAATGGCACTACATGTAATTTTTTCCACTCTACTAGAGGTTTGAAACAAGGAGATCCACTGGCCCTATCCCCGTTCATCATTGAAGCTGAATGTCTTTCTAGGATGCTCAACAGCCTCACCCATGATCAATTCTTTAATGGTTTATACATAGAGTGGAGGGATCCACAAATCAACCGCCTAAGCTTTGCAGATGACATCATAATCTTCACATCAGGAGGTAGAGCATCATTGCAGAAGATTATGGAGATTCTCAACAATTATGAGCACACATCTGTGCAGCAAATCAATAGGCAAAAAAGCCACTTCATGGTTTCTCCCTTTATATTCCCAGCAACTATCAGAAGAGTTCAATAGATCACATGCTTCTTCAAGAAAGAATCTCCCATTACCTACCTGAAGTGTCCATTATACATAGGAAGAATGAGAATAATATATTTCAATTCCCTAGTAGCCAAGGTGGTAAGCAGAATTAAAGGATGGTAAAGCAGAATTCTCTCTTATGGAGACAGAGCCACTATGATTAAGCATGTTCTACAATTTATACCTACACATATTTTGTCAGCCTTAACCCCCCCCCCCTCCCCTCAAAACTATACTGAAGCAGGTAGAGAAGTTAACAACTAACTTTTTTGGGGGAATGGAGAAAGACAAAAACAAATACCACTGGGCTTCTTCGATAAAATTGATATTTCCACTGAAGAGGGAGGTGTTTGCCTCAAATCAACGGAAGATATCTGCCAAACCATGGAATTCAAAAAATGGTGGCTCTTCAGAACTAAAGAGTCACAATGGAGCAAGTTTCTCAGAGCTAAATATTGCTAGAGATCAAATCCCATTTCCAAAAAATGGAACTTTAGGCAATCACAAACATGGAACCAAATGATGATTAACAAGAAAGAAGCTAAAAAACACATCACTTGGAGATAGCATTCTGGTAGCTACAACTTTTGGTGGGACAACTGGTTGGGAGATGGTGCTCTTGCTCATCACAATAGTGAAGGAGGAAGGCTAGGCAATGTAACTGTGGCCAATTTTTGGTACCAAGCCAGTGGAATCTGCAGAAGCTGAATGAAGCAGTCCTAACACCTTTAATACCTGTCATCCTCCAAATCCAAATCTATCACAACCTTCAAATCCAAGACCAGCCTATCTGGACCCCAAATGTGAAAGGAAACTTCACATGCTCTTCTGCATGGGACTTGAACATGAAGAAGAGGCAGAGATGTTTCTCTAATAACTCCAAAATTGTGAAGTAAACTGAGTACCTCTATCTGAAATGATGAAAACCGGAACACCATGCAAACGAACAATCTCTCGGATATAGATCCCTGCCAACCGCTCTAAAGAATAGGTAGTACACACAGGAATGAAGTGCATGGACTTGGTCATCTCATCCATAATCACCCAAATAGCATCGAACTTCTTCAAAGTCCGTGGACGTCCAACTACAAAAGCCATAGTGATCCTCTCCCACTTCCACTTTGGAATATCCATCTGCTGAAGCAAGCCATCCGGCCTTTGATGCTCATATTTCACCTGCTGACAATTGAGACACCGAGCTACAAATCTCACAATGTCTTTCTTCATTCTCCTCCACCAATAATGTTGTCTCAGATCCTGATACATTTTCGCAGCACACGGATGAATGGAGTACCGCGAGCTATGGGCATCGTCCAGAATCAACTCCCGAAGACCATGTACATTAGGCACACATATCCGGCCCTGTATACTCAACACTCCATCATCACCAATGGTCACATCTCTAGCATCATCGCGCTGAACTCTCTCCTTAAGGACAAGCAAATGCGAATCATCATACTGGCGCTCTCTAATGCGATTATATAAGGAAGACCGAGAAATCACACAAGCCCATACTTGACTGGGCTCCGAAATATCTAACCTCACGAACCGATTGGCCAAGGCCTGAACATCAACTGCAAGAGGTCTCTCCCCAACTGGAAGATATGCCAAACTCCCTATACTCACCGCCTTTCGGCTCAAGCATCGGCCACCATATTGGCATTCCCCGGATGGTACAAGATAATAATATCATAATCCTTCAGAAACTCTAACCATCTCCGCTGCCTCAAATTGAGATCCTTCTGCTTGAACAAGTGATGGAGGCTACAATGATCAGTAAACACCTCATAACATACACCATACAGGTAATGCCTCCAAATCTACAATGCTTGAACTATGGCAGCCAACTCCAAATCATAAACGATGTAGTTCTTCTCGTGGAGCTTCAACTGATGAGAAGCATAAGCAATAACTCTACCCTCCTACATCAACACACACCCAATACCAACTCTCAAAGCATTACAATACACTGTATATGAATTTGAAGCTGATGGCAAAACCAATACTAGAACTATGGTCAAAGCTGTCTTGAGCTTCTAAAAGCTATCCTCACACTCATCTGACCAAACAAATAAAGCACCCTTCAGAAGTCAACTTGGTTAAGGGTGATGCAATAGATGAAAATCCTTGAAAAAATCGGCGATAATAACCCGCCAAACCAAGAAAGCTGCGAATCTCTGTGGCTGAGAACGGTCTGGGCCAACTCTAAACTGCCTATATCTTCTTCAGATCAACCAGAATACCCTCGCTGAAAACCATGTGCCCTAAGAAAGCCACTGAACTGAGCCAGAACGCACACTTGGAGAACTTCGCATAAAGCCTCTCCTCCCTAAATCTCTACAACACCACTCTCAAATGTTCAGCGTACTCCTCCTGAATACGCAAGTACACCAGAATGTCATCAATGAAGACAATCATGAACGAATCAAGATAAAGTCGAAACACATTGTTCATCAGATGCACGAACGCTACTAGGGCATTGGTCAGCCTGAAAGACATAACACGGAACTCATAATGACCTTATTTAGTCCTGAAGGCTATCTTGAGAATATCCAAGTCCTTGATTTTCAACTGGTGATAACCTGAACAGAGATCAATCTTGGAGAACACTCTCGCTCCCTGAAGCTAGTCGAATAAATCATCAATGCGAGACAATGGATACTTGTTCTTAATTGTTAGTTTGTTCTATTGCCTATAATCAATACACATTCTCATAGTGCCATCCTTCTTCTTCACAAATAGAACCGGTGCACCCCAAGGTGACATACTAGGCCGAATGAACCTCTTATCAAAGAGTTCCTAAAGCTGCTCCTTTAACTCCTTCAACTCTGCTAGAGCCATACGATACGGTAGAATAGAGATGGGCTGGGTGCCCGGCACCAGGTCAGTACCAAAGTCAATATCCCTATTCTGTAGCATGTCCGGCAGGTCTGCAAGAAATACATCAGGAAAATCTCGCACCAACATCCCTAATAAAGGCTAGATGCAAAAGACAACCCTTCCCAACCATACAATGGGCCTTCAAGAATAAGATTACCCTACTGGGAACATAATCAGTCACACCTCGCCATCGATCTGTGGCTCACCCGGTATAGCCAATCTGACTGTCTTAGCATGACAGTCTAGAATAGCACGACACGGAGATAGCCAATCCATGCCCAAATAATGTCGAAATCCACCATACACAATAATAAAAGATCCACTCGGGTCATCATACCCCCAATAGTCACCACACACGATTGGCACACACAGTCTACAACAACAGTATCACCCACCAGATTAGATACATGAACAGGTGAAACAAGAGACTCACGAGGCATATCCAAATAACGGGCAAAGTATGAGGACGCATAAGAAAAGGTGGAACCGGGTTCAAATAATACAGAGGCATCTCTGTGGAAGACTGAAACAATACCTGAAATCATGGCATCTGAAGCAACAACATCTATTCTACCTATGAGGGCATAGAAACGAGCCTGACCACCATCTAATCGACCTCCTCCTCAAGGGCGACCTCTAGCTGACTGACCCTAACCCCTAGCTGCCTGGGCGGGTGGTGAAGTAACTGGAGCTGAAGTTAAGGGCTGACCCCTCTACTAAGACGGACCCTCAAACTCTCCACATTAATAACAACTCCCTGGTGCTGGAGTTGGGGACTGAAGGGAACCCCTGGCGTCGGAATGACTAGTAGAAGGATATGGCATGGAAGAACCCTGAACTGATAGAGCAGTGGACAAACTCTGGGCTGGAAGGGCACTGAGTGATGAATGGCCCTGGTGAGAACTGTGAGAACTATGACCCGACGATGCCCCACGATAACCTGGGCAAACTGATTGAGCCTGCCTGAATGGACGGCCTTTGCCGTGCTAAAACTGACCCCTCGAAGGAGCACTACCAAAGCTACCAGATCCCCGAGGCCTTTTGGCCTCCCTCTCCTCATGCTCCTGGCGATGAACCGACTCAATCTCGCGGGCGATCTCAACAACCTCCTCGAAAGTAGTACCTATCACCTTCTCCCTGGTCATGAGAATCTGAAGCTGATATGTGAGACCATCAACAAACCTCCTATTCCTCTCTCGATCTGTCGGAACCAACCAGACCACATGATGAGCTAACTCAGAGAACCGTATCTCATACTGTGTCACAGTCATATCTCCCTGATATAACTGTTTGAACTGCCTACATAGCTCCTCTCGGTGAGAATGTGGCACATACTTATCCACAAAGAGAACAGAGAATTGTTGCCAGGTAAGGGGCGCTGCTCCAATATGCCTACACCTATCATAAGCCTCCCACCAAGTAAAGGCAGCTCCAAAAAACTAAAAAGTAGTAAATGCTACACCACTGGTCTCCAAAATCCCCGTTGTATGAAGCATCCTCTGGCACTTATCCAAGAAACCCTGTGTATCCTCGCCCTCTGCACCACTGAAAGTCGGAGGCTAAAGTCTACCAAACCTTTCTAATCGACGCTGCTCATCGTCCAGCATAACTGATACCTCATACTCCTAAGCTGGTGCAACCGGTTGGGCGGGAGGTGCCCTCAGTGTATGAAGTCCCTACACAACCTACTCAGGTGTGCGAGCAATGGAGTCTGGGTGCCTCCCCCGCCCTGAGAAGTAGCTGCGACCGTAGTAACTGAGACCGCCTGAGCCAAACCGGTACATATTGATAAAATATGACCTAAAGTCTCCTGAAGGCCTGGAGTCACAATAGGCACAACTGGTGTCTGGGCTGGCGCTGCTGTAGCGTCTGCAACTAGGACCTGATCCTGAACTGGGGTAGTTGGTGGATCTGCAGGTGCTGCCCTAACTACTCTGCCCCTACCACGACCTCGACTGTGTCCTCGACCTCTGGTGGGCGCAGCTGGTGGTACTGGTGGTCGTCCATGCTACCCGGTAGCACGTGTGCTCACCATCTGTGAGAGAATGGAATAACAAATGTTTGGTACTCGGATCAACAGAATCGCACGATAAGAATTTCAAGAATGTGAAGTTTTTCCTAAAGGTTCTGCAGCCTCCCGAGGATAAATACAGACGTTTCCATACCGATCCACGAGACCTATGTAACCTAGGCTCTGATACCAACTTGTCATGACCCCAATTACCCGGTCATGATGGAACCCATCACATTACTAGGCAAGCCAACCCAAATATTAATCACAGTGAATTTCTTATATAAAATCATATTCTAACTCGGGTTTAAATCTCAATTTTTCATAAGAAATGTATAAAACAGCTATAATGTGTGGAAATCAATAAAGCGTTAAACCAACACAGCCCAAACATCTGGTGTCACGAGTCTAGAGCCTCTAAATATACAAATCCGACAGCCTGATACAAAACAAGTCTAAAATGCGGAAAAACAAGGATAGAGGAAGAAAGCAGGGCTGCGGACGCCATGCAGATACCTTGCAATCTCCGGCAAACTCTGATAATGGTGAGGACCCTCACTCTGTCGCTCGGGCGCCTGAATTTGCACACTCGGTGCAGGGAGTAATGTGAGTACGCCAACTCACTAAGTAACTAAAGTAAATAAGGTCTGAAAGTAGTGATGGGCAGTTAAAATCATATAAAGGAGTAAACAACAGAATAACAAATCAAACTCCATAGTTTAAAACCAGCTTCGTCATAAAATCTTCAGTTTTAATTGGAATACTTGAAATCATTTAATTAGCAATTTTTCAACAGAGGCTTATTTAAAGATGAGTGAAAGAAGTAAAAATTATCATAAATGGGCCCCTCGGGCAAGATATCACTCAAAATATGGCCTCTCGGGCAGCCTGTCAGTCACTCGTGACTCAGCTCTCGTCACTGAGTACTCATACTCAGCACTCAGGCTCATTAATATCTCATAATAGTAATATTCATAGTAACGTTGCGGACCCGATCCATAGTTTATAGTCGACTACGCTCACTGGGGGGTACAGACTTCGAAGGGGCTCCTACAGCCCAAATGTCATATCGCTGCGGCACGCAGCCCAATCCAATATATATTTCGTACGGCGTGCAGCCCGATCCATATAAGTATCGTTGCGACGTGTAGCCCGATCCATAATATATACAAATAATATTATTGTGGCGTGCAACCCGATTCGTATATTTATAATCCTCACCATTAGGTCCTCAACCTCTCTCTGTCATTAACCTCATTGCCACTCGGGCGTAACAGTGGAAATCGGGGAACTTAGTCCACACAGTTCTCACATTTAAGAAACAAAGTAATAAAACCTATTTTAAGCAATACACAGGTAAACCATGACTGAGGATATGCTTACAAACAAATAGAGTGAGGAAAAATAGTAAAATTCCCCTAAGGATCTCAACAGGTTGGCACAAGGCCCCAAATATGGCATACAACCCATAATACAGTGTAAAGGTCTAAAATATGAGATAACATAAGGTTTCAAATCAAGTACGCGGCTTAATAGTTGCTACGGGACGGACCAAGGCATAATCCCTACTGGTGCACGCCCATATGCTCATCACCTAGCATGTGCGACACCTCATTTATCAAAACAATTCAAAATACTAGGGTTTTGTACCCTCAGTTCCAGATTTACAATGGTTACTTACCTCAAACCGAATGAAATACTACTCCGTGAAGCCTTTGCCTCTCACCTCGGCCTCAATTCGCGCCGAATCTACCCAAAATCAGAATCATAATATTAAAATAGGCTAAAGGGACGAAGCCCGTGCGAAATTAATCAAATTATAGCATAATTCCCGAAATTGACCAAAACCCGACCCCCAAGCCCACGTCTCGAAATCCGATAAAAATTACATCAACAAAATCCTTATCACTCCATGAGTTCATACATACCAAGAACACTGAAATCGGAGTCCAAATGACCCCTCAAATCCCCATTTTAAGGTTTCTTAATCTCAAGTCCTAAATCCCAATTTTTAGCCCTTCATTCCATTATAATCCGTGAAATAATACCATAGAAACTAGTTTTAGGTCCAAAATCCTTACCTCAATGAAGTTTCCTTAAATTCTCTCTTAAAAATCGCCCAAAACTCCAGAATTCGCGTTAAAAAAAGGTGAAACCCTCTGAAAATTGCGAAGGAAGAAATATATACATTCTGACCCAAGCTTTTCGCACCTGCGGTCAATCCACCGAATCTGCGGTCCCAAGCGACGCATCTACAATTTCCACTTACTCGACCAGTTTCCGCTTCTGTAGTTAAAATACCGCACCTGTGCCATCGCAGGTGCGCCTCCTCGACCGCTTTTGCGGTTTCAGCTAGCCTTCAACCTGGCCGCATCTGCCGCTTCCTTTTTTGCTTTTGCGAGACCGCCCTTTCGACCCCCTAGCCGCAGGTGCGGCTATGACAGCAAATGGGAAACTTCAACTATCACAACCAACTCCAAATATTTGCGCTAACCATCCGAAATCACCCCGAGGCCCCCGGGACCTCAACCAAAAGAACAAACATATCCCATAATCTTATTCAAACTCATTCCAACCTTCAGAACGCTCAAAACAAAATTAAAACACCAAAATCACATCAAATTCAAGCCTAAGATTCCAAAATATTCCAAATTCCGCTTTTGATAAAAAGGTCTATCAAACTACGTCTGAATCACTTGAAATTTTGCACACACGTCCCAATGACACAACAGACCTACTGCAACTCTCGGAATTCCATTCCGACCCCTATAGCAAAATTTCACCTATTAACCGGAAAATGCCAAAACTCCAACTTTGCCAATTCAAGCCTAAATCTACTCCGGACCTCCAAAACCCATTCTGATCACGCTCTCACGTTCCAAATCATCTCCCAAAGCTATCCGAACCATAGGAATTCACATCCGAGCCCTATTTCACAGAAGTCAACATCCAGTTGACTTTTCCAACATAAACTCACTCAAAAGAGACTAAGTGTCTCAAACCTCGCCAAAACCTTTCCGAACCCGAGCCAACCAACCCGATAACACATAATATTGATAATTAAAGAAATAAGAAGCAGAAATGAGGGAAACGGAGCGGTAACTCATGAGACAACTGACCGGGTCGTCACATCCTCCCCGTCTTAAATAAATGTTCGTCCTCGAACGAGTCCTGAAGCCTCAAATATGTGAGGATATCTACTTCGCATCTCCCGCTCGGTCTCCCAGATATCCTCCTCCATGGGCCGACCCCTCCACTACACTTTCACTGAAGCTATATCCTTCGACCTTAACTTTTGAACTTGACGCTCCAAAATAGCCAGTGGCTCCACAACATAAGTCCAATCATCATCTAACTGAACCGTGCTGAAATCCAAAACATGAGATGGATCGCCAATATAATTCCGGAGCATAGAAACATGAAATACTGGATGTACACTCGACAATCTAGGTGGCAAAGCAAGATCATAAGCTACCTCCCCAATCCTCCGAAGTACCTCAAAAGGCCAAATGAACCGAGGACTCAATTTCCCTTTCTTCCCAAATCTCATAACACCCTTCATGGGCAAAACCTTCAACAAGACCTTCTTACCAACCATATAGGACACATCCCGAACCTTCCTGTCAGCATAACATTTTTGTCTCGATTGTGCTATACGAATCCTCTCTTGAATCACCTTTACCTTGTCTAAAGTATCCAGCAACAAGTCTGTACCCAATAGTCTAACCTCACCCGGCCAAAACCAACCAACTGGAGATCTACACCACCTCCCATACAAAACCTCATACGGAGACATCTGAATACTCGACTGGTAGCTGTTGTTATACGCAAACTCTGCAAGAGGTAGAAACTCATCCCATGTCCTTCCGAAATCAATGACACAAACACGCAACATGTCCTCCAATATCTGAATAGTGCGCTCGGACTGCCCGTCCGTCTGAGGGTGAAAAGTTGCGCTCAACTTAACCTGAGTACCCAACTCTCTCTGCACAGCTCTCCAAAACTGCAAAGTAAATTGAGTACCTCTATCTGAAATGATGGAAACCGGAACACCATGCATACAAACAATCTCTCGGATATAGATCTCTGCCAACCGCTTTGAAAAATAGGTAGTACACACAGGAATGAAGTGCGCGGACTTGGTCAGCCTATCCACAATCATCCAAAAAGTATCGAACTTCTTCAAAGTCCATGGACGTCGAACTATAAAATCCATATTGATCCTCTCCCACTTCCACTCTGGAATATACATCTGCTGAAGCAAGCCACCCGGCCTCTAATGCTCATATTTCACTGCTGACAATTGAGACACCGAGCTACAAATCCCACAATGTCTTTCTTCATTATCCTCCACCAATAATGTTGTCTCAGATCCTGATACATCTTCGCGGCACCCGGATGAAAGGAGTGCCGCGAGCTATGGGCCTCCTCTAGAATCAACTCCCGAAGCCCATCTATATTGGTCACACAAATCTGGTCCTGCATCCTCAACACTCCATCATCACCAATGGTCATATCTCTGTAATAATTGTGCTGAACTTTGTCCTTGAAGACAAGAAAATACGGATCATCATACTGGCGCTCTCTAATATGATCATATAAGGAAGATCGAGAAATAACACAAGCCAATACCCGACTGGGCTCCAAATTATCTTACCTCACAAACCGACTGGCCAAGGCCTGAACATCAACTACAAGAGGTCTCTCCCCAACTAGAATATATGCCAAACTCCCCAAACTTATCACCTTTCGGCTCAAAGCATCGGCCACCACATTGGCCTTCCCCAAATGGTACAAGATAGTGATATCATAATCCTTTAGCAACTTTAACCATCTTCGCTGCCTCAAATTGAGATCCTTCTGCTTGAACAAGTGCTGGAGGCTACGATGATTAGTAAACACCTCATAAGATACACCACACAAGTAATGTCTCCAAATCTTCAACGCGTGAACTATGGAAGCCAACTCCAAATCATGAACGGGGTAGTTCTTCTCATGGGGCTTCAACTGACGAGAAGCATAAGCAATAACTCTACCCTCCTGCATCAACACACACCCAATACCAACTCTCAAAGCATTACAATACACTGTATATGAATTTGAAACTGATGGCAAAACCAACACTGGAACTATGGTCAAAGCTGTCTTGAGCTTCTAAAAGATCTCCTCACACTCATCTGACCAAACAAATGAAGCACCCTTCAGAAGTCAACTTGGTTAAGGGAGATGCAATAGATGAAAATTCCTGAAAAAACCGGCGATAATAACCTACCAAACCAAGAAAGATGTGAATCTCTGTGGCTGAGAACGGTCTGGGCCAACTCTAAACCGCCTCTATCTTCTTCAGATCAACCAGAATACCCTCGCTGGACACAATGTGCCCCAAGAAAGCCACTGAACTGAGACAGAACTCACACTTGGAGAACTTCGTACAAAGCCTCTCCTCCCTCAATCTCTGCAACACCACTCTCAATGATCCGCATGCTCCTCCTAACTACAGAAGTACACCAGAATATCACCAATGAAGGCAATCATGAATGAATAAAGATAAGGCCAAAACACGCTGTTCATCAGATGCATAAACATTGCTGGGGTATTGGTCAGCCCGAAAGACATAACAAAAAACTCATAATGACCGTATCTGGTCCTGAAGGCTGTCTTGAGAATATACGAGTCCTTGATCTTTAACTGGTGATAACCTAAACGGAGATCAATCTTGGAGAACACTCTCGCTCCCTGAAGCTGGTCGAATAAATCATCAATGCGAGGCAAGGGATACTTGTTCTTAATTGTTACTTTGTTCAATTGCCTATAATCAATGCACATCCTAATAGTGCCATCCTTCTTCTTCATAAATAGAATTGGCGCACCCCAAGGTAACACACTAGGACGAATGAACCCCTTATCAAGGAGTTCCTGAAGCTGATCCTTTAACTCCTTCAACTTCGTTGGGGCCATACGATCGATGGAATAGAGATGGGTTGGATGCCCAGCACCAGGTCAATACCAAAGTCAATATCCTTTTCCGGTGGCATGTACGGCAGGTATGCAGGAAACACATCGGGAAAATCTCGCACAACTAGGATAGAATCAATACTGGAAATCTCTGCACCGACATCCCTCACAAAGGCTAGATAAGAAAGAAACCCTTCCCAACCATACAATGTTCCTTCAAGAATAAGATTACCCTACTGGGAACATAATCAGTCACACCTCACCACTCGATCCGTGGCACACTCGGTATAGCCAATATGACTATCTTAGCATGACAGTCCAGAATAGCACGATAAGGAGATAGCCAATCCATGCCCAAAATAATGTCGAAATCCACCATACACAATAATAAAAGATCCACTCGGGTCTCCAGATCCCCAATAGTCACCACACACGACCGATACACACAGTCTACAACAACAGTATTGCCTACTAGAGTAGATACATAAATAGGTGAAACAAGAGACTCACAGGGCGTATCCAAATAACGGGCAAAGTATGAGGACACATAAGAAAAGGTGTAACTGGGATGAAATAATATAGAGGCATCTCTGTGGCAGACTGAAACAATACCTGAAATCACGGCATCTAAAGCAGCATCTGGTCTACATGGGAGGGCATAGAAACGAGCTTGACCACCACCTGATCGACCCCTACCCCCCCCCCCCCCCCCAAGGTGAACTCCTAGCTGATTGACCCCCACCCCTAGCTGCCTAGGCAGGTGGTGAAGTAACTGGAGCTGAAGTCAAAGGATGACTGCTCTGCTAAGACAGACCCTCAAGAAGACGAAGACACTGCCTCCTCATATGCCTAAACTCTCCATACTCATAACAACTCCCCGATGCTGGAGATGGGGACTAAAGGGAACCCCTAGCACCGGAATGACAAGTAGAAGGACCTAGTATGGAAGAACCTGAACTGATGGGGCACGGGACAAACGCTGGGCTGGAAGGGTACTAAGTGATAAATGGCCATGGTGAGAACTGTGAGAACCATGACCCGACGATGCCCCATTATAAATTGTGCGAGCTGACTGAGCCTACCTGAATAGATAGCCTATGCCGTGCTGAAACTGACCCCACAAAGAAGCACTACCAAAGCTACCAGATCCCCGAGGCCTCTTGGCCTCCCTCTCCTCTCGCTCCTAGCGACGAACCAACTCAATCTCATGGGTGATGTCAACAATCTCCTCGAAAGTAGCACCTGTCACCCTCTCCCTAGTCATGAGAATCCAAAGTTGATATGTGGGGCCATCAATGAACCTCCCGATCCTCTCTCGATCTATGGGAACCAACCAGACCGCATGGCGAGCTAACTTAGAGAACCACATCTCATATTGTGTCACAGTCATCTCTCCCTGACGTAACTGCTCGAACTGCCTGTGCAGCTCCTCTCGGCAAGAATGTGGCAGATACTTCTCCAGAAAGATAGCAGAGAACTGCTGCTAGGTAAGGGGCGCTGCTCCAACAGGCCTACACCTATCATAAGCCTCCCACCAAGTAAAGGTAGCTCTAGAAAACTTAAAGGTATTAAATGTTATACCACTGGTCTCTAGAATCCCCGCTGTACGAAGCATCCTTTTGCATTTATCCAAGAAACCCTGGGAATCCTTGCTCTCTGCACCGCTGAATGTCAGAGGATAAAGTCTACCAAACATCTCTAATCGACGCTGCTCATTGTCCGGCATAACTGGTACCACATACTCCTAAGCTGGTGTAACCGGCTGGGCTGGAGGTTTCCCCGGTGTCTGAAGTCCCTGCACAACCTGCTCAGGTGTGCGAGCAACGGGAGTTTGGGTGCCTCCCCCGGCCTAAGAAGTAGTTGCGGCTATAGTAACTGAGCCCGCCTGAGCCAAACCGGTACATACTGATAAAATTTGACCTAAAGCCTCCTGAAGGCGTGGAATTACAATAGGCACAGCTGGTGCCTGGGTTGGCGCTGCTGTAACATCTGCAACTGGGACTTGATTCTGAATTGGGGCAGCTGGTGGATCTATAGGTGCTGCCCTAACTGCTCTGCCCCTACCACGGCCTTGACCGCGTCCTCGGCCTCTGGTGGCCCCAGCTAGTGGTACTGGTAGTCGTCCATCCTGCCCGGTAGAATTTGTCCTCACCATCTATGAGAGAATGGAATAACAAAAGTTTAGTACTCGGATCAACAGATTCGCACGACAAGAATTTCAAGAATCTAAAGTTTTTCCTAAAGGTTCTGCAGCCTCCCGAGGATAAATACAAACATCTCTGTACCGATCCGCGAGACTCTACTAAACCGGCTCATGACTCGTGAGATCTATGTAACCTAGGCTCTGATACCAACTTGTCATGACCCCAATTACCCGGTTGTGATGGCGCGCATCACATTACTAGGAAAGCCAACCCAAACATTAATCACAATGAATTTCTTTTATAAAACCATATTCTAACACAGCTTTAAATCTCAATTTTTCATAAGAAATGTATAAAACAGCTATAATGTACGGAAATCAATAATGCATTAAACCAACACAGCCCAAACATCTGGTTTCACGAGTTTAGAGCCTCTAAATATACAAATATGACTGTTTGGTACAAAATAAGTCTAAAATGCGGAAAACAACGATAGAGGAAGAAAGCAGGGCTACGGACACATCCAGCAAACTCTGAAAATGCCGAGGACCCTCACTCTGCCGCTCGAGCACCTGGATTTGCACACACGGTGCAGAGAGTAACGTGAGTACACCAACTCAGTATGTTAGGTCTGAAAGCAGTGACGGGCAGTTAAAATCATATAAAGGAGTAAACAACAGAATAACAAATCAAACTCCATAGTTTAAAACCAGCTTCGTCATAAAATCTTCCGTTTCAATTGGAATACTTGAAATCATTTAATTAGCATTTTTTCAACAGATGCTTATTTTAAAGATGAGTGAAAGCAATAAAAATTATCTTAAATGCGCCCCTCGGCAAGGTGTCACTCTGAACATGGCCTCTTTGGCAGCCTCTCAATCTCTCGTGACTCAGCTCTCGTCACTTAGTACTCACACTCAGCACTCAGGCTCATTAATATCTCATAATAGTAATATTCATAGTAACTGCTAGTATGTGCAGCCCGATTTATAATTTATAGTCGACTATGCTCACTGGGAGTGTACAAACTCTGGAGAGGCTCCTACAGCCCAAGCGTCATATCGTAGTGGTGCGCAGCCCGATCCAATATATATATCGATGCGGCGTGCATACCGATTCATATAAGTATCGCTGCGGCGTGTAGTCCGATCCATAATATGTATATATAATATTGCTGCGGCGTGCAATCCGATCCGTATAATTATAATCCTCACCATCAGGTTCTCAACCTCTCTCAGTCATTAACCTTACAGCCACTCGGGCGTAACATTGGAAATCAGGGAACTTAGTCCACACAGTTCTCACATTTAAGAAGCAGAGTAATAAAACCAGTTTTAAGCAATACACAAGTAAAAAATGACTGAGGATATGCTTTCAAACAAATAGAGTGAGGAAAAATAGTAAAATGCCCCTAAGGGTCTCAACAGGTCAGCACAAGACCCCAAACATGGCATACAACCCATAATACAATAAAAAGGTCTAAAATATGAGATAACATAAGGTTTCAAATCAATTACGTGGCTTAATAGTTGCTACAGGACGGACCAAGTCACAATTCCTACCGGTGCATGCCCACACGCTCATCACCTAGCATTTGCGTCACCTCATTTATCAAAACAATTCGAAATACCGGGGTTTTGTATCCTTTGTTCTAGATTTACAATGGTTACTTACCTCAAACCGAATGAAATACTACTCCGCGATGCCTTTGCCTCTCGCCTCGGTCTCAACTCGCGTCGAATCTACCCAAAATCAGAATCATAATATTAGAATAGGCTAAAGGGACGAAGCCCATGCGAAATTAATCAAATTATAGTACAATTCCCGAAATTGACCAAAACCCGACCCCCAGGCCCATGTTTCGGAATCCTATAAAATTTACATCAACGGAATCCTTATCACTCCACGAGTTCATACATACCAAGCACACTGAAATCAGAGTCCAAACGACCCCTTAAATTGTCATTTTAATGTCTCTTAATCTCAAGCCTTAATTCCCAATTTTTAGACCTTCATTCCATTATTTACAACTTTAATCCGTGAAATAATACCATAGAAACGAGTTTTAGGTCAAAGATCCTTACCTCAATGAAGTCTCCTTGAATTCTCTCTTAAAAATCGCCCAAAACTCCAGAATTCGCGTTTAAAAATGGCGAAACTCTCTGAAAATCACGAAGGAAGAAATATATACATTCTGACCAAGGCTTTTTCGCACCTGCAGTCAATCCACCGCATCTGCGGTTTCCACTTGCTCGACCAATTTCCGCTTCTGCGATTAAAATACTGCACCTGCGCCATCGCAGGTGCGTCTCCTCGACCACTTCTGCGGTTTAAGCTAGCCTTCAACCTAGCCGCATCTGCAGCTTCCTTTTTCATTTCTGCGAGACCGCACCTGAGGTCCCCTAGCCACAGGTGCGGTTATGACAGCAAATGGGAAACTTCAGCTGTCACAACCAACTCTAAATCTTTTCGCCAACCATCCGAAATCACCCCGAGGCCCCCAGGACCTCAACCAAAAGCACAAACATATCCCATAACCTTATTCAAACTCGTTACAACCTTCAGAACGCTCAAAATTACATTAAAGCACCAAAATCACATCAAATTCAAGTCTAAGATTCCAAAATCTTCCGAATTCCACGTTTGATCAAAAAGTCTATCAAACCACGTCCGAATGACCTGAAATTTTGCACACACGTCCCAAATGACACAACGGACCTACTACAACTCTCGGAATTCCATTCTAACCCATATATCAAAATTTCACCTATTAACCCCAAAACGCCAAAACTCCAACTTTGCCAATTCAAGCCTAAATCTACTCCAGACCTCTAAAACCCATTCTGATCACGCTCTTAAGTCTCAAATCATCTCCAGAAGCTATCCGAACCATCGAAATTTACATCTGATCCCTATTTCACATAAGTCAACATTCGGTTGACTTTTCCAACTTAAACTCACTCAAAAAAGACTAAGTGTCTCAAACCTCGCCAAAACCTTTTCGAACCTGAGCCAACTGACCTGATAACACATAATATCGATAATCAAAGCAATAAGAAGCAGAAATGGGGAAAACAGATAGGTAACTCATGAGCCGACTAGCCGGGTCGTCACATTTTCTCACAAGAAAAGAAGGTTATTTTTTTTTACCATTTAAAGAATTAAGCGTACGAGAATTTTTACTCTTTATATCAGATTAGGAAAATTATAAGTTGAGAATATATATATATATTTTTTTACATGGATGTTTTAATAAAAATAATAGTATATGTATTTATTTTATGTGGTATCATATGACCATGATAGTAGGATGTATAAAGTGTATTAAAAATAAGTAGAATATTAAGTAATTTAAAATAATTCTTAATTATACGGGTAATTGGTTAATTACCGGGTATCAGGACATTACCTAACTACCTAATAAGTGGATAAACATTAAAATTTCACACCCCCACCCCTACGTGGCAGTCCTCCCATGCCAAGAGTGTGACTTGTAACTTGGAATGAAAGGTGGCACTTAATCCTTATAAGTTTTGGTATGTATAACTGCTCTGCCGTATTAGGCTTGCTCATAGGCTCTCAGCCATACTAGGATCTGTATATCGTCCATTCTGGGCCTGCTCATAGGAGCTCGACCACAGTAGGCTTGGTATATAACTTACCATCTGATTAGAGGTTGCCTAATAGGGACCTGCCCACCGATTATAGCTCGATGGTGGTGAAAATACTGTAATAGTGTGTGTGTATATATATATATATATATATATATATATATATATATATATATATATATATACATACACACACACACCCTCTACTCTCTTGACTGGAAGAAGACAATACTTAACTGAATATAAAGTCTCTATTAGGAAGAATACTGTAACTTATAAGACTAGGATAATGTACATAAGTTCAAGAATACAAAATTCTCTTTATGTCTCGTTATCAAACACATGTAGTTATGAGATCATGCCAAAATAAAGGAAAGGTTTATCTTTAACGTACCTTAACCTCGTTGAGTCCTTAATAGCTTGCAAGCAACACTTCAAACAACTTAACTCAATTTACCATAGCATAAGGAAATTTAAAATCAGTGTTGAGTAAAGGCTAAGTTTGTAACTTAAGCTAGTAGCTCGTTTATGTAAATATGGGCAACATCTCCCCTGTAACAAGGGCCTCCTTCAATACCATATACCAACAACAACAACCATAGCAATACAATAAGAACAACATCAACAAGAGGGTACAAATATTTTATTAACAAGTCATCAACATATCAGGACAAACGACAAGCTCCAATAGTATCACTTTATCACCTTTCAACCCCATTATCATTCATTCTTGAACTTAGTAATATATTCAGTATAATAACCAATACCTTTTCAAGGATTTCTAACCTTGTACTCAGTTCTTTTAAAGTTACCCGAAATAGACTAACACAAGATAATATCATTGTTGACAACTTGCAAGTGCTTTATAGACATTTCCTTTTCTAGTTACCAATTTCCTCAACAAGATTGACATGTAAACCAACACAATACTACTAAAAATATCATATCCAACTTATTTTCCATAATTTCTATCCAGTTAAAGTTCATAAGAGCAACTTTCAAATCAATCCATCAAGAACAACAACATCTCAAGCTAATCTAAGTAGTATCTTATACTTTATCATCCTAACAACTTAACCAACATACAATCAAGATTAAACACAATTAGTAGGATGTTATACACACTTTAGACAGTAGCAACAACTTGTAATTTCAACCAAACATAGCCCACAATTATTCTCAATGACACCACAACACTATAGGCGTTGTATTCTCTTCTTGAATCAACTTTTGGTGTTCAAGTTGGTTTGTAAAAACTTGTAGTTAGCCTTGAAAATATAATATATATGAAGGAGGGACTGATTATTAGCTTAATAAACAAGAACAACACGAAACCTGAGGTTACTTCACTTTGAAGAACCCTCCAAAACAGCCACAAGATGAAGAACTATGATCTAGCAAGTACTACGGGGTTTCTAACATTGGATTCATGTTTTAATCTTAGGTTTTGACCCTAGAATCATGGAGTAACCCTTGGAGAGAATTTAAGAGGGTTTAGGAACTGTTGCGAATGAGAAAAGTGAGTGAAAATGATATAGAATGAAATTAAATACAAGATCGAGTTTTACACCGGCTTTGTGGGTCCCATGGGAGCTGCTTGCATAGTCTCGCAAAAACGCGAGTATCTCTCTACTCCTATGTCGTATCGACGAACGGTTAAATGCATTAGAAATTAGAATCGTAGATAATCCCCTAGTTCCAAGTATATTGGGAGAAAAGCTCAGCTACATTTGACCTAGGTTTCAACACAGTTATGAATGGAACTTGTGATGACCTTTTTAAACTTTTGTTCCACAACTCGCTTGACTTCAAAACATAACACACAACTATCATATGACTAATATAACTCATGACATAATCTCCTTATAATGTTAATCACATTTTGTCACCCCAAAAGTACATGTTTTAACATTCCAACTTGTTCGATGAAACTTATTTTCTTCAATTCGTTTAGCTTCTAAGCCTTCAAACCCCCTTGGTACTTGGTATTCATGATCTTAAATATTTGTAATCTCCACGTTAATATGATTAAATAACTTTATAAACCTTTCAAAGATGATTTCATTTCTAAGCTTACATCAATTGACTTACAACGTACTCTTACGTACTAAAACATGAGGTGTAACACATCAACAGTCGATCAATTAAGCAAGTACTGTAATACCAATGAAGCATCCGTAAGTCAAAACACAGTGCGCCTTCTGAAATGCGCACCCTTCTCAGGCAATACCATGTAGTAATAGCATTCATCTAATTATCTGAAACCATCCATGCTGTCTAAGAATTCATTTCCTTTCCTTCAAAACTGAACCACGACCTTGCATATACAAATCTCAATCCCACACGATGCACCGCATTTATCATGCCATCATATGAAAACATGAGAACCACATTATCGACCTTGAGTCACAAGTAGAATACATACCCATATAGTCAGAAACCTTCCACTTGATCCCATCCAGGAGAAACTTGCACCACGCCATATATCCCTCAAACTTGTAGATAATATCCATCCAAAGCTGTGGCGGAAATCATTGGGAACACTTCGAAACCATTTGCACATAACCGAGCCTTTAGAACTGAATCCCTCTGACTCAACCAAGCCACGCAAGTCGCCAAACCCAAGTGTGTTGCTACAAAATGCTTGTAGAGACTCACCACATCATAAGTGCCCAAAGAACCAATCATATCCATTACCGTACCAAGCTGTCCTATTTCTATGAGTTCCTTCCGAATTACCCTCAAGTTGAAACTTCTCCTTGCCAAAACACCACGATCCTTACCCAAAGCTTGCCACAAGAGATCCTAGTATAAAACCACACCGCCCTAAGGCCCATCAGGCATTGTACTCCCTCTTAAGCACCCCAAAAGTACCACAACCGAGACACTCACTCTGAAGAGAACTTCTGTGAATCTAAAGTTGTCCCTTTTACCTTTTTGATACTGAAAAGTAGAATCCATTGTGATACAGAAATACCGCAAGTCCCGGCATCATCCAATGCAAATCTCAGATCTTAGCCATAAACAAATCCGTGGGAAATCTTCCAAATGCCACATATGAATCCTGAACTCTTTAGTACTTTCTCGAGAGTTATCCTCTCTGCTCAAATCCCAATTGCACCACCCAAAGGGGTCGAACGACCAGTGCTCCATCAACACAATAACACCCAAAGAAGTAATCCATACCCCTATGCAACCGAGTGAATCCCTTTTCATAGTACATTACATCTATCATGAACATCAACCCTAAACCATTCCCATGACTTCTATACATCCATAAGGTGTAATACATCATGCATCAAATAATTCCTTACTCAAGTCATCTTCGAAATCAACATCTTCCAGTTATAACTGATTCACAAGTATGCCTCATATTGATACAAGTACAACACATAACCGTAAAATTAAATCGTCGATAGTAGACTTCCCCACTAGGCTCAAAGCCATAGGATAAATCATCTGATAACTCACAATACCCATACTCTGGAAGGGTATTTCAACAGTGCATTGTTGACCAGTACATAAAACTTGAGACACAAAGACTAGATTTCTTTTCTTTTAACCAAGATTTATTCAGAACTGCAGTATTACAAGGGACTCTTGATTTGTTAAGACAAGGAGAAAGAGATTCCTCAAATATTGGAAAAAAAGAATATTCTTCCTGTTAGTTTTATTGGAGGACCAAGAGAAATGCGTCGACGATATATGGATGCTATTGCATTAGTACAACGTTATGGAAAACCTGACATATTTTTGACAATGACATGCAATACTTCTTGGCCTGAAAGAAAAAAACATTTATTGTCATCTGAAGAAGTTCAAAATAGGCATGATCTAATCAACCGAGTATTTAGAGCAAAAGTAGAAGAACTTAAAGCAGATATATTAGAAAAAAATATTTGGGGAAGGTTGCGGCTTTTATGTATACTATAGGATTTCAAAAGCGTGGACTCCCACATGCTCATTTTCTGATTATACTTGCAGATAAATACAAATTATTAACACCAGAGGCTTATGATAAATTTGTTTATGTTGAACTACCTGATCGCAACATCGATTCCTCTTTATATTCGCTTGTGACTAAACACATGATTCATGGACCTTGTGGTTATCTAAATCCTTCCAATTCTTGCATGAAAAGAGACCGTTATAAGTTTAAATATCCTAAAGAACTTGTAGAACAAACAACAAAAGGAAAAAATTCATATCCTATTTACAAAAGAGGACAAATAGAGACACCGGTAGAAGTTAGAGGATACAATATTGATAGATCTTGGGTTATTCCTGACAATCCCTTTTTGCTTAAGAAATTCAATTGCCATAGTAACGTTGAAATATGTTCTGACATTAAAATTTAACTAAATCCTTCATAAGCTCATGCAACACAAACCATAAAATACCTTAAATCATCTGTTAGGCTCGCACTCATTCTCGTGACAGTCAAGGCAACTTTCTCAACCGATCCAAACTCAAGTCGTAAACACGGATAATCCTCTGGTAGAAAGAAACTCTCCACACAACATCATAAGGATCACACATTCGTAGACCACCCCGTAGGAGATAATCCACCTGCTTAGCCTCGACTTGGAATTTCACTACACCCACCATGGCCACAACCATCATGCAATCACTAAATCTTCTCGAATCTGAACTCATCAACAAATCATAGGAATCTACTTCATCCCATAATTGGACAACATGAAATATCCCTCAACACACTCATAACTCGAGACTATACAACACATCAAGATAGAAATCAAACACCTAATAGTCCTATTCAAATCTCAAGCAAACTCTTCCTATCACATTCAAACCATCTAAACACATCCCACAGTCATATCATACTCTTTGTATAGCCCTCCAACCACTCCTCGAGCTATATATTCCACTCATAGGGACACTACCGGACATATAAATCCAAAGACATTCTCATACAACTGAAACTACCAAGCCCAAGTTGCGGTCTAAACCTAGCCTCAAGTCTTTTAGACTGGCCCATCACCAAAACACAGAAAACACGTCTTGCACCTCATCCATGGAATAGAAAGTCGTCGATGCACAACTAATACCAAACGCTCACATATACATACGTATGAGTGAAAGGAATTCAAAGAGGTATGCTATGAGCTGAATCAATGCCACATGATGAAGAAGAAATATGGAAAGTTTATCCTAAATGCCCTGTAGCCTCTTGAAAATAGGTATGGACGTTATCATATCGATCCGCAAGACTCTACTAGACACTTACTCATGACTCGTGGAACCTATGAACCTAAGGTTATGATACTAACTTGTCACGACCCAAAAATCCTGCTAATCGTGATGGCACCTTACCCAATCTTCTAGGTATGCCAATTAACTATAATCCAATTTAAAATAAGATTTACTAAGAAAATAAATGATGAAATAACTAAATTTTTTATACAAAAAAAATCCCAATGATTGGTAGTACAAATTTTGAGCTTCTAAGATTTAGAATTTTAGAAAGCTGGTATGAAATAAATATATCATCTATTCGAAATATACGTAAACAGATTTATAATTATAAAGCTACCAAGAACAAGAGGAAACTATGACCAGAACACAGGTACATATCCAAATTCAGCTCCTGCCGATCATAGCAACATCAACATCCAATATCTGCACGCAAAGTGCAGAAGTGTAGTATGAGTGTTGACGACCAATTTTGACCCTCCCTTTTAAAATTAATTTACCTGTACTTAAAAATTTACAATAAATATTTTGAAAGTATTTTTCTATCAATAAATACATATTTCTGCAAATAAATTAAGTATTAGTTTTGAAATTAATCATAGTATTAGTACTATGTAATTACAAATATATTTACTATTTAAAGATTATTAAAATAACTTTTATATACATCACATAGGCATTATAATTAATTTAATGAATTACTCCCTAATTTCTATTTAATTAGACTATTATGTTAATAATGTGAAATTAATGCTATAATTTGAAAATGGAGTATTTATAAATAATTAACTAAAATAGTTAGTAATGTATATAAAAATTTATAATTTTACTACATTTTATTGAAAATTATTAAGCGTATTTAATTTAATTTTAAAAGGGATCAAAAGAGGCTAAAGGCTGCAATTCTCTATTAAAGACCAAGTGGTTATCTTTTAAATCATTTATAGCCCAACACCTAAGCTCAATCTAGAATTAACCCAGTCCAAACAATCCCTCCAATCCACTATGGCAATCCATGCCATCACATTTGATCCAATCACAGCATGCCATGTCACCTTTTCCATTTCCTCATAATAGAAATACAGCCCATCCTTGGCGTTTATTCATATCATCAACGGACCAGGATTAATTCCGTTTTTTCATTTTATTCGAATGCTCGTATCTTTTTTATCCTCACTGTTAGATCACAAGAATCCAGCGGCTATCAAATATTCTCCATAAAATCAGTTTTAAACGCCTAACTCCCAAAATAATCAGAGCGGTTGATTAAATGATCCAAAGGCTCCCGTTCCATCTCCCATTTTAAACTTGGAGACACCACCCAACCCTAATCATTTCCTCCAAAGACCAGCCGCCCCTCTTTCCCAAAACTCTCTCTTTTCTCTCATCCCTTCAACCTCCACTAGTCATGGAATCTTGCACAAATCGGTGCAAGGTCACAAAAATAAAACCCCAAACGCTCATTTGCCTCCTATGACCGTGAATATTCCCTAGTTATTTCCTACTTCGTTGTCATAACTCGAAATCCCTAAATCTGAAACCCTAAAATCAGAGACAAAAGTTCAAATTGCCTTGTTCCTCTTATGTTCTTTCAATTAGCACCATACATAAAGATTTTCTCGGAACTCATCATCATTATTCATCGTCGTGAGGTGAGATGCAATGACCTATGGACAATAGAGCTTTGACCGATGCATTTTCGCACTCAACAGTCGATTTCCCATACCCATGTAAACTCGTCATTATTTCCCACGTGTTAGACTACAGCACTGTCCAGTTGGACAAGGATTTGACCTACGAGGAGGAGCCGGTGGCTATTCTAGCCCTGCAGGTTCGCCAATTGAGATCAAGGGTTATCCCTCAGTTTGAGTGCAGTGGAGAGGTCAGCCCGTTAAAGCAGCTACCTAGGAGTCTGTGTTGGACATGCGGAGTAGATACCCCCACCTTTTCACCAGCCTAAGTACTTTTCTATGTCCGTCCAAAGACGAACGGTTATTTTGGAGGTCAAGAATGTGATGATCCAATAGGTCATCTCATATTTTAGAACTAAAATATGTGTTCTGAAGACTTAAATATCATAATTTAGCCTTCCTTGATTTGCATGCACTGTCCGAGTGCTTTTTCGGAAGGCTTGCATGTTAAAAACTGATAAAAACAAAAGTTTTGCCTTAAAAGTTAATTTTAGTTGACTTCAGTCAATGTTCTGAGTAAATGGACCTGGACCCGTGTTTTAGCAGTACTGTTGGGTCCGTATTGAAATATGGGACCTGGGAGTATGCCCAAAATCGAATTCCGAGGTCCCTAGCTCGAGATATGTATTTTTGTTGAAAATTGAAAGACTGAAAATTTAATGGTTTTAAGAATGGTGTTAATGTTTGGTCTCATTGTTATCGGGTCCGTATTTTAGTTTTGGAGCCCAATACAAATCCATTATAATATGTAACACTTGTCTGTGAAATTTGGTGAGAAACAGAGTTGGTTTGACGTGATTCGAACGTCCGGTTGTGAAAATAGAAGTTTTAATGCTTTCTTGAAAATTTCATTTGATTGGTGTTCAATTCGTAGTTCTTCATGTTATTTTGGTAATTTGATCGCGCGAGCTAGTTCGTATTATGTTTTAGGACTTGTGTGCATTTTTGGTTTGGAGCCCCGAGGGCTCGGGTGAATTTCGGATAGGCTTCGGGATGATTTGAACATAGAAAATCTGGTGTTTTTGCTGCAGTTGGTGTTCTAGTGTGTTGTGTTTCACGATCGCGAAGCCATTTTCACGATCGTAAAGCCATTCTCATGATCATGAAGGGGATTTGGGTTGGGGGAGGATTTCACACTACGCGAACGCGAGACCATGGTCGCGAACGTGGAGCACTGGGGGGATTGCTTTACGCGAACGCGATTTGTCTCATGCGAACGCGTAGCTTTAGCTAGGTTGGGTAGGGGAGTGGAGGTAACACATGCCCTATCTCGCGAACGTGAAGGTCAGGGGGGATAGACCTTCGCAAACGTGTATAGTTACTCGCGATCGCGTAGGCCACTTAGTCCCTACTCTTTGTGAACACTACAATGTTCACGCGAATGCAATGAACACTGTCGCCCAGCTATTAAACAGTCCCATTACTGGATTATTGCCATTCTTTCAAATTTTCAAAAGCTAGAAAGCCTATAGACGATTCTTCCAAGATATTTTCTTCCCCAAATTGTTGGTAAGTGATTCTAACCTATTTTCTTTCAATTACCCATTACATTTCATGAACTTTCAACATAAAATTTAGAGTTTTATGGTAGAATTGGGGGTTTTTGGGTTGAAACTAGGGATTTCAAAAACTAGGGATTTAGACCTGAAATTGAGGTCGAATTCCAAAACCAATTATATATTAGGTCTCTGGGGTGAATGGGTAATCGGATTTTGGTACGAATTTCGGGTTTGGACCAAGCGGACCTAGTTGTTGACTTTTTGTTAACTTTTTCAATAATGGCCTAAATTGAATTCTTGCAATCGTAGGTAGTTCCTAAGGCTCAATTTGAATTGTTTGGTTGGTATATTTCTAGATTCTATTGGTTCGGAGGCTTATTTGAGAGGAAAAGTCGTGGCTGAGCTTTGAGTTCAGCTGTTCGAGCGAGGTAAGTGTCGTGCTTAACCTTGGATTGAGGGATTAGGTCTTATTTTCCTATTTGCTATGTGTTTGAATGTTGAGTACAACGTATAGGTGAGGTGACGAGTACATATGCATTGTTGTCGAGACATAGCATGTGAGTTGGTCTTATTCTTTTATTTGTTGCTTTCCTTGATCATATTATTCATGATTAGATTAGTTTATCATTGTGTTGACCATTCTTATCATGTTTACGAATTTTGGTATTGATTGAGTATTAACTTATGGTTGAGGTCGGTAATGTGGAACCAAATTTTGAAGTAAGACTTGTTCTTGTTATTTCTATCTCCCTGTTATTATTGTTCATTGTTTTGGTGCGGGAGAGTGTTAATGCACAAAGGGTGATGCCGTGTCATATTGTGAGTGTTAATGCACGAAGGGCGATGCCGTTCCATGTTATGAGTGAGTTAATGCACGAAGGGTGATGCCGTGCCGTTTCTATTGATTCATATGGTGAGGTTGAGAGTAAAAGCACAAAGGATGATGCCTTGCATTTTCTTTTACTGTGGTTACTTGTTCCTAATTTCTCAAAGTATATTAGTTGATCAAAGTGCTTATTACTGCTGTGATCCTTTATCTTGTGATCCCCTCAGCATGTTTCCCTCCCAATATAATTGTCTTGTTTCCTTTATTGTTGTTATTGGTACATATATTGTTATACTGCATAGGTTTATTTGTAGGTGTCTTGTCTTATCCTCGTCACTACTTCGCTGAGGTTAGACTCGACACTTACCAGTACATGGGGTCGGTTGTACTAATACTACTCTCTGCACTTCCTGTGCAGATTTTGGTGTTGGCCCGAGATGATCGTGAGGTTAGCTGCTGGATCCATCCTATAGGAGACCTAAGATACATCTGTCGGCATCCGCAGACCCTGGAGTTCCCTTCTAGACATTTTATTTTACTGTTTCTTTCATTTTGAAAATAGTTGTAATTCAGACATTTGCTTGTAGTGAAATCTTAGAAGTTCGTAAATTGTGACTCCGGATTCGGGTAGTAGAATATATATATATATATATATATATATATATATATATATATATTTAGATATGCTCGTTCAAAGTGTGGACTTATGTAAACTCTTATAGCTTAATTACTGTTAATTATTGAAATACATAAGAATTGACTTAATGAATCTCTAACGTTGACTTGCCTAGTAAGTGAGATGTTAGGAGCCATCACAGTCCCGAGTGTGGGAATTCCGGGTCGTGACAATTACTCTAACGAGATGAACGTGTTATGAATGTAAACCTAAGATATACCTTGTCTTTTAGATGTTAGACTTGAAGAAAGTCGTTTGAAAAATCTTTATTTTTTGGCGACATCACCTATTTTTTTGAAATGATTTTATTTCCCTTTTAAAGATCAAACTTGCGATTCAGTTCTGGTTTTCTTTTTTAAAGAGAAGTTGTCATCTCTTGCTTAGCTTTTTGGGCTTCAAAGACTTTAAGAAAAGTTAGCGAAAACATAGGAGTTTAATGATACGAACAACTTATGATTAGAGAATGGGTAGAGGTTAGTTACTAACTAATACTTCTTTTAATCTTGCGTTCTTTAAGGCTTGCTTAACTTTTATATGACTTAAGCTATAAATTAAAGCATTTAATCAAATATATAATTGTTGTATACATGTGAAATAAAACAACAACAAGAACACAACAAAATGTGACAAAGCAGTAAGGCTAAGGTAATGAAGCAATAAATAATAAAGAAGTTTAAAGGAGAGAATTAGACTCTAGTATTTGGGCCTCAAAGAGACAGGCCCAACAGTAATAGGGACGGCGATATCTTACTTCGAATTTCTAGATACACAGCAATGCTGAACTTGGGCCTGAGTTCCTCAACAACTCAGTTGTCCCAAAGAATTGTACATGTTCAAAAAAAGAAAGAGAAGATCATTAGAGAATAATACTCAATACACATTTATACATAAAGAAGAAAAAATTGCAAACAAAAATAAAGAAGAAAGTTACCCACAACATCTAAACATTAAGAGGGTCACACTAATGTGGTATCTATGTAAGTTGGAGTAGGTCTGTAATGACGAACATGACTTGTGTGCAAAATTTGAGGTCAATCAGATGTGATTTGATAGATTTCGACATCGAAGGTAGAAGTTTGAAAGTTCATTAAGCTTGAATTGGGGTACGATTCATGATTTCAATGTTATTTGATGTAATTTGAGGCATTGAGCATGTCCATGTTATGTTATGGGACTTGTTTGTGTGACTTGAGGGGGGCCCGGGGGCCTCAGGTGTGTTTCGGGGTGGTTTCGGATCATTTCGGGCTATTTTGCAATAGTTGATGGTGGTGTCTAGTGTTGTTCTTCGCGTTCGTGAAAAGATCCTCGCGTTCGCGTAGAAGGAAATATATGTTGCACAGGTCTGACTTCGGAGGCTCATATCTCGCAATCTATAAGAAATTTGGAGATGATCCAAACATAAATATTGTAGCTCTTTGTGTCTAGTTTTCAGAAAAATAAACCATTTAGCATTTGGATTTGTGTAGAAAGAGTTATGAATAAGAAATTTGTGTTGCACAAGGATGACTTTGGAGGCTTATATAGAAATCTAGAAGGAATTGGGAGATGACCAAAACAAGAAAATTGTAAATCATGGTGTCTAGTTTTCAGAAAGTTAAACTATTTGTCATTTAGAGTTATGTAGAAAAAGTTATAGCCATTATACTAGAGTCTATTTGAGAAGAGTTTGGAAATGGATTTCGAGAATTTTGTTCATCGTGAAGGCGATGGGAGGCCCTGAACGCGAAGAAGGGTTGCCTTGCAGTCTATAAGTTTGCAAAAATGGGTTTGGCTCATTTCATCTCATTTCCTCCATGGGAGACGACCTAGAAGCGATTTTGGAGCTCCATCTTCATCATCTATGTCAAGGTAAGTGATTCCCACCTATTACAAGCTAATTACTTGGATTATATCTAGATTTTAACATGGAAAATTAGTAAAAATTTGGGATTTTAAAGAAAAACCTAGAAATTTATATTTTTGAATTTTGAAATTGGACATGGAACTTGGAATAAATTATATATTTGAATTTGTAGTGTTATGGGTAAAGTTTATCTTCGAAAATTTTCGGAATTCGGGCACGTGGGCCCGAGGTTGATTTTATCGACTTTTCAAGCGGAGCTGGAAATTGTTGTAAATAGTACTATAATGGGTATTTGAGCATATATTAATGGGTTTGCATAATTATTGACTAGTTTTGGAGCGTTGGGCATCGGTTTGAGTCATCGGAAGGGCTTGGGAGCTGGTTATGGAATTTCGGAGCTTGGTAAGTCTCCTTTCTAACCTTGTAAGATGGAATTAACCCTATAGGTAAACTAAATTATTATGTGCTTCTATTTGTGGGGGCTACATACGCACGAGGTGACAAGAGTCCGTATGTAGTTACTAGTTATGCCTATGTCCGGGTAGTTTTAGGCTTACATCATGCCTTGTTGATATTATTGTTGATTTATGTTTATTGTTTGCCTTGAGAAGAAGAGAGATTGAGTTAGCTTATTAAATTTTTTTGAAGAATATTTTAATAACTTAAGAAATCTATGTGTAACCACGTCGCACGCATGATCAGTGAGTAGGGTAATTCCTTAAACTTATATTTGACCGCGTCGCAAGTATGATTTACGAGCGGGGTAACTCCTTCCACTACTCGCATGGGAGCGGACCGATCGCCTTGGCAAGTTAATAGATGCATCTATGGTTCGCGTCGTTCGACCCTCGGCAGTGCACAATTTACTTTTATGTTGGATCGGGCCGTACGCCTCGGCATTTCCTATATATATTATCCTCATGGAATCGTGCAAAATATTGGCAAGAAGCCAGTGTATCTGAGGGTTTTTCCCTGATTTAAATTATGACAACCTTTTTGATGAAATCCACTGAATCTATATATATGCTTCGGTTACGGAGCGAACTTGCTAGTTGAGAGCTTAAGTAAATTGTAAAGAGAGGAATTGTACCATGTATTTTATACTTGATTATTTCATATAATTACTCTGTTTCATTTTTATTCACTTCCTTACTGATATTATTGGACCACTAGTAAGTGTCGAAGACGACCCCTCATTACTACTTCTTCGAGGTTAGATTGGATACTTACTGGGTACGTTTTATTTTCGTACTCATATTATGCTTGCTGTACATTTTGTTGTGCATACACATGTATGTCTAGTGGCCTCGTGGGCGTGGCGGCATGGTTGATATGGAGACTTAGGTGAGATGGATCTTATGAGACGATCTGCAGCCAGCAGAGTCTCCTTCAGAGTATTTGTATTTTCCTTTCTGTCCAATTTGTATTCCGGGCAATTATTGTATTTCACTTTATTTCTTAGTAATTTCTCATACACTTATGACAGCGGGTTCTGGGATGATGATGGGATATTCAGTAATAAAATGGTAAACATTTTTATTTATTTTTTAAAGTTCATCTGTTACTAGTCAAAAATATAGAAAGAGAATTTAATTAACTATTTAGTGTTGGCTAGCCTGACAGCGTGTCCGGTGACATCACGACCTTTAATGGATTTTGGGTCGTAATATTTATAATCCCTAAAAACACTTAATCAGACACACACAGGGAAGGGATAAAAAAAGAGGAACGAGGCAAAAGAGTGACGAACGATAGAGCAGAGTGACAGGGGGAGAGGAGAACGGACATGGTCAAAACACAGAAAGTGACGAGAGAGTAGAAGGGGATTTTGGGGACGGAAAAAGAGCAAAACAAAGGTGAGAATCTTTTGTAAAACAAAATTTTAGAAAAAGCAATACATATAAACCCACTGCTTTGACTATCCTTCTTTATCAACGAACACCCACATAACTCTGTTTGATTATTTCCAAAATTCCCACCACCATGTGAACCAAGAGGACCTTTTTCCCCCTTTTCTCTGATTTTTGCTTCACTAAAAGCATTGCTACCTTCGTCACCATTTTACTGTTCGAGGTGCGGAGACGCGTTCTAGTCAAGGTTCGCTGAGGTATTTTTTCAGGTTTTTGGTTACGGGCTTCTTAGATCATTGAGTTTCGAAGATGTTAATAGAAAGATCTTTGACATAAAACTTATGTTCAAGGTACCCATCTATTCAAGGTTTTTGATCCAATCAAGGTCTTGTTCAGTCAATGAGCTCTTGTGATTCAAAGCCTGAGGTCCATTCTCTCTTCTATCTCACTCAATATTTTGGAATAAATTAAGGTTTGATTCATTGCCTGGTTTATCTCCCTATTTGATATTCTATGTCTCGACTGAATTAAAGTTGATATGCTATTTTATTATTGTCCCTTTATATTTGATTTCTCTATTGGAAACCTTGTGCTAATGAGAAAGGAAAAAGAAGATGTTAGCTTGTTTAATCTAGTTGAGCACCAGATTAGCCTTGAAATTGGAAATAGGACATTAATCTAATTAATTTAAATAATAAGTTGTGATGACCCGGTCAGTCGTCTCATGAGTTACTGCTCTGTTTCCCCTATTTTTGCTTCTTTATGCTTCGTTATCCGTGATTTGTGGTATCTAGTTGGTCCGATCGAGTCCAGAATAATTTTGATAAGGTTGGAGACACTTAGTCTTTTTTAAGAACGTTTAAGTTGGAAAAGTCAACCGGATGTTGACTTATGTGTTAGAGGGCTCGGATGTGTGTTCCGATGGTTCATTTAGCTTCAGGAGGTGATTTATGACTTAGGAGTGTGATCGGAATGGATTTTGGAGGTCCGGAGTAGAATCAGGCTTGAATTGGCGAAGTTGATATTTTGGCCATTTCCGGTTGATATGTGAGATTGTGATATAAGGGTCGGAATGGAATTCCGAGAGTTGCAGTAGCTTCGTTGTGTCATTTGGGATGTGTGTGCAAATTTCAGGTCATTAGAACGTGGTTTCGTTAGGTTTTTGATCGAAAGCGTATTTCGGAAGATTTTAGAAACTTAGGCTTGAATCCGATGTGTTTTGGGTAATTTGATGTTGTTTGAGATGTTTGATGATTGGAGCAAGTTTGAATAAGGTTTTAGGATGTGTTGGTGCCTTTGGTTAAGGTCCCGGGGGCCTCGGGTGAGTTTCGGGTGGTCATTCGAATCATTTTTGGAGTTTGGAAGTTGTAGAAATCTGCCCAGTTGTCGTAGAGATTTATCTCTTCGCGTTCGTGAGTGGAGCCTCGCGTTCGCATAGAAGGATTTGAGGAAGGCCAGAATTTCGCCTTCGCATTTGCGAGAGGGTCTTCGCTTTTGCGGAGGGTTGGGAAGTAAGTCAACGCATTCACGAGATGGTCTTCGCGATCGCGTAGAGTAATTTGGGTCTGAGGGGTTCGAGGTCATTTGTTCATCGCGTTCGCATAGGGGTGAGCACGTTCGCGAAGGTGTAGGAGGAAGAAGCATCGCGTTTGCGAATGGTGTTACGCATTTGCATAGAGGAAAAAGTGGTCAACATAAGTTTGTGCTTCGCGAACGCGAGGGGTTGACCGCGTTCGCAAAGAAGGAAAGTCAGGCCTGGGCAGAATGTTTTTAATTCGTTTTATCCGCGATTTTGGGGCCCATTTCCTCCATAGTTGGTCTTTTTGGGAGCATTTTGAAGGCGATTGAAGAGGGATTCAAGGGGAAATGATTGGAGGTAAGAAATTCGGACCTAAAACTCGATTCTATTGTGAAATCCACCTAGAAAATCATGGAACTTAAGCTAAAAATGGAAGAACTAGGGCTTCAGAAATTGGACTTTTGAGTTGGGATTTGAAGGACCATTTGGGGTCGGATTTGAGGACTTTTGATATGTATGAACTCATGAGTAGATGAGGAATCTAATGATGTGAAAATTTATAAGTTTCGAGAAGTGGGCCCGGGGCTCAGGTTTTGGCCAATTTCGGGATTTTTGGTATTTTTCGATTGTTTTCACTTGGGATTTGTTACCTTAGTATAGTGTGACATATTCGTTCTGATTTTGGATAGATTCGACACGCGTGGAGGCCGATTCGAGGGGCAAAGGCGTCGCGAGCTAGAGATTTAGCCGGTTCGAGGTGAGTAATGATTGTAAATGATGCTCTGAGGGTTTGAAACCCCAGATTTGCACATCGTAGTGCTATATTGAGGTGAGACACATGCTTGATGACGACCGTAGGGTCGTGCAATATTGGGGATTGTGACTTGGTCCGTCTCGATTGATGATTTTACCGCGTATTTGACTGAAACTTATTTGATATCATCATGTTTTGGGCTGATTGTCATATTTGGGCTTCGTGCCAACTATTTGAACCCTTTGGGGATTTTAATTACCATTTCCTCACTGTTTTGACTTATTACTTGAACTCAGTCCCGTTATTTTTCACTGATTTACTACTCAGCCATTTTTACTCAATTTTGAGACTTAAATGATATTTTAAATGATGTTTGGGCTGAGAAATACTGTTTTACTATTCCCCGAGGGGCTTGTGATGATTTTCGAACTGAGTAAGGCCAAGGGCCGAGTTGTGAGGATACACTGATACAGATATGGGGCCGAGGACTGAGATACATATATACGACACGAGGTGGCTTGATTGACGTGAGGCCGAGGGCCGAGATTTGATGCCACGAGATGGCTTGATATTGCGCTTGCACTGTAAGGGACCCCTCCCGGAGTCTGTACACCCCCAGTGTGCATGGTTACCCATTGTGATGTGAGATTGAGCCCGAGGGGCTGGCATTGTCCTGAGATTGAGCCTGAGGGGCTGGTACTGTTTTGAGTTGTTGCCCGATGGGCGGATTTGTTGATACTGTGCCTGAGGGACAAACTTCTATTTGTTTACTTACCTGTCAATTATTTGTTTTACTTGTTGAAAAGGGATTTTTACTGGACTCTTCACTGCTTTATGGTTTTAAGTGATTTTCACTGCTTCAGCATAGAATGCCTTGTGTTTTACGTGTTTTCTTACTTTCAGTCATTATTTACATTTGTTACTCACTGAGTTGGAGTACTCACTTTACTCTCTGCACCCTATGTGCAGATTCAGGCATTGCTAGTTCTGCTCCTGAGTGCTCATTCCTCTAGTTCTAGGCGGTCTTTAGAGATTACGAGGTAGCTGTTGACGTCCACAGCCTCGTATCTCTACTATCTTGTCATTTCTATGTCCTTCAAACATTTGTACTAAATATTAGATTTAGTAGCTTGTATCATGGTTTATAGATGCTCATGACTTGTGACACCCCGATTAGGACTGTGTCGGGTTGGATTTTTTCGCATTGTTATCATTATTTCTGTTATTCAGTGTTATTAATCATGTTTGGACTACTTTTGTGTTGTTTAACTGTTTTAAAAGGCAAATTGGGTTAAACTGGCTGGACTTGTCTTCACGAGAGGCGTCATCACGACCGTGTTCGGGGTTAGGGTCATGATAAGTTGGTATTAGAGCCTAGGTTACATACGTCTCACGAGTCATGAGCAGGTTTAGTAGAGTCTCCCAGATCAGTACGGAGATGTCTGTATTTATCCTCGAGAGGCTGCAGAACCTTTAGGAAAAACTTCATATTCTTGAAATTCTTGTCGTGCGAACTTGTTGATTCGAGTACTAAACTTCTTTTATTCTATTCTCTCACAGATGGTGAGGACACGAGCTACCATACGTGATAGACGACCACCAGTGCCACCAGCTGAGGCCACCAGAGGCCGTGGACGCGGTCATGGTCATGGCAAAGGCAGAGCAGCGAGGGAAGCACCTGTAGATCCACCAACTGCTCCAGCTCAGGATCACGCTCCAGCTATGGATGCTCCAATAGCACCAGTTCAGACACCAGTTGTGCCCATCGTGATTCCGGGTCGTCAGGAGGCCTTGGCACAGATCTTATCAGTTTGCACTGGCCTAGCTCAGGCAGTTCCAGCCACTACAGCCGTAACTACTTCACAGGCCGGGGGAGGCAATCAGACTCCCGCCGCTCACACACCTGAGCAGGTAGTGCAGGGACTTCAGACGCTGGGGGCACCTCCAGCCCAACCGATTGGACCAGCTCAGGAGTTTGTAGTACCAGTTATGTCGGATGATGAGCATCGTCCACTTGAGAGATTTGGTAGACTCAAGCCTCCGACATTCATCGGTGCAGAGGGCAAGGATGCCCATGGTTTCTTGGATAAATGCTAGTGGATGTTTCATATAGTAGGGATTCTTGAGACTAGTGGTGTGCCATTTACTACCTTTCAGTTTTCTGGGGCTACCTTCACTTGGTGGAAGGCGTATGAGAGGCGTAGGCCAGTTGGTGCAGCGCCCCTTACTTGGCAGCAGTTCTCCGTTCTCTTCCTGGAGAAGTATGTGTCGCAGTCTCACAAAGAGGAGCTGCGTAAACAGTTTGAGTGGTTGCGATAGGGGGATATGACTGTGTCACAGTATGAGTCGAGGTTTTCTAAGTTTCCTCGGCATGCCATCTGGTTGGTTCCGACAGATCGAGAGAGGATCAGGAGATTTGTTGATGGCCTTACTTATCATCTCCGTATTCTTATGACCAGAAAGAGGGTGATGGGTGCTATGTTCGAGGAGGTGGTTGATATCGCTCGTGAGATTGAGTCGGTTTGCCGTTAGGATCTAGAGGAGAGGGAGGCCAAGAGGCCTCGAGGATTGGGCAGTTATAGTAGTGCTCATTCGACGGGCCAGTTTCAGCATGGTAGTGGCCGTTCATTCAGGCCTGCTCAGTCAGCCCGCCCAGGTTATCATGGGGCATCTTCAGGTCATGGTTATCATGGATCTTAGCATGGCTAGTCATCACTCAGCGCCCTTCCAGCTTAGAGTTCATCTCGTGCCCCATCAGCTTATGGCTCTTCTATGCCGAGTGCATCTGCTAGTCTCTCCGGTGCGAGGAGTTCCCTTTAGTCCCCTTATCCAGCACCTGGGAGTTGTTATGAGTGTGGCAAGATGGGTCAAATATGGAGGCAGTATCCTCGTCAGGTTGCTAGTTCGTCCCAGCAGAGGGGCCAATCATCGGCTTCAGCAGTCTCTTCATCACCACCCACTCAGCCAACTAGGGGTGGAGGTCAGTCAGCCAGGGGTCGCCCTAGAGGGGGAGGTCGATCAGGCGGTGGTCAGGCTCATTTCTATGCTATCTCAGGCAGACCAGATGCTTTTGCTTCTAATGCTGTCATTACAGGTATTGTTTTAGTTCGCCACCGAGATGCATCATTATTATTTGATCTCGGTTCCACCTTTTCTTATGTGTCCTCGCATTTTTCTCATTATTTGGGTACGCCTCGAGAGTTTCTTGCTTTACCTGTCCATGTATCTACCCCGGTGGGCGATACTGTTGTTGTAGACCGTGTGTACCGGTCATGTGTGGTGACTATTGGGGGTTTGGAGACCCGAGTGGATCTGTTATTACTGAGTATGGTGGATTTTGATGTCATTTTGGGCATGGACTGGTTATCTCCGTGTTGTGCTATTCTGGACTATCATGCTAAGATAGTCACTTTGGCTTTGCCGGGTGTGCCGCGGATCGAGTGGCGTGGTGTGACTGATTATGTTCCTGATAGAGTTATCTCCTTATTGAAGGCCAGCGTATGGTTGGGAAGGGTTGCCTTTCATATCTAGCATTTGTGAGGGATGTCGGAGCTGAGACTCCCAGTATTGATTATGTCCCAGTTGTTAGGGACTTTCCCGATGTGTTTCCTGCAGACTTGCCGGAATGCTACCAGATAGGGATATTGATTTTGGTATTGACCTGGTGCCGGACACTCAGCCCATTTCTATTTTGTCGTATCGTATAGCATCAGCGGAGTTGAAGGAATTAAGGAGCAGCCTTAGGAACTCCTAGATAAGGGGTTCATTCGGCCTAGTATCTCACCTTGGGGTGCGCCAGTTCTGTTTGTGAAGAAGAAGGATGGCATAATGAGAATGTACATTGATTATAGGCAATTGAACAAGGTAACAATTAAGAACAAGTATCATTTGCCTTGCATTGATGATTTATTTGATCAACTTCAGGGAGCGAGGGCATTCTCCAAGATTGATCTCCGTTTGGGTTATCACCAGTTGTTAATCAGGAATTCGGATATTCTTAAGACGGCTTTCAGGACTCAATATGGTCATTACGAGTTCTTGGTGATGCCTTTTGGGCTGACCAATGCCCCAGCAGCGTTCATTCATTTGATGAATAGCGTGTTTCGGCCTTATCTCGATTCATTCGTCATAGTCTTCATTGATGACATTCTGGTGTATTCGCGTAGTCAGGAGGAGCATGCGGAGCATTTGAGGGTTGTGTTGCAGAGATTGAGGGAGGAGAAGCTTTATGAAAAATTCTCCAAGTGTGAGTTTTGGCTCAGTTCAGTGGCTTTCTTGGGGCACGTGGTGTCCAGTGAGGGTATTCAGGTTGATCCAAAGAAGATAGAGGCGGTCCAGAGTTGGCCCAGACCGTCCTCAGCCATAGAGATTCGTAGCTTTCTAGGTTTGGCAGGATATTATTGCCGGTTTGTTCGGGGATTCTCATCTATCGCATCGCGCTTGACCAAGTTGACTCAAAAGGCTGTTTCATTTGTATGGTCAGACAAGTGTGAGGAGAGCTTTCAGAAGCTCAAGACAACTTTGATCACAACTCTAGTGTTGGTTTTGCCATCAGCTTCAGGTTCATATACCGTGTATTGTGATGCTTCGAGAGTTGGGATTGGTTGTATATTGATGCAGGAGGATAGAGTTATTGCTTATGCTTCTCGTCAGTTGAAGCCCCATGAGAAGAACTACCCCGTTCATGATTTAGAGTTAGCTGCCATAGTTCATGCATTGAAGATTTGGAGGCATTACTTGTATGGCGTATCTTGTGTGGTGTTCACTGATCATCGCAGTCTTCAGCAATTGTTCAAACAAAAGGATCTTAATTTGAGGCAGCGGAGATGGTTGGAGTTGCTTAAGGATTATGATATCACTATATTGTACCATCCGAGAAAGGCCAATGTGGTGGCCGATGCTTTGAGCCGAAAGGCAGTGAGTATGGGGAGTTTGGCATATATTCCAGTTGGGGAGAGACATCTTGTAGTTGATGTTCAGGCCCTGGCCAATCGGTTCGTAAGGTTGGATATTTCGGAGCCTAGTTGGGTGTTAGCTTGTGTGGTTTCTCGGTCTTCCTTATATGATCGCATCAGAGAGGGCCAGTATGATGATCCGCATTTGCTTGTCCTTAGGGACAGAGTTCAGCACGATGATGCCAGAGATGTGACCATCGGTGATAATAGGGTGTTGAGGATGCAGGGCCGGATTTGTGTACCTAATGTGGATGGGCTTCGGGAGTTGATTCTGGAGGAGGCCCATAGCTCGCGGTATTTCATTCATCCAGGTGCCGCGAAGATGTATCAGGATTTGAGGCAACACTATTGGTAGAGAAGAATGAAGAAAGATATTGTGGGATTTGTAGCTCGATGTCTCAATTGTCAGCAGGTGAAGTATGAGCATCAGATACCAGGTGATTTGCTTCAGCAGATAGTTATTCCTGAGTGGAAGTGGGAGAGGATCACTATGGACTTTGTTGTTGGACTCCCACGGACTTTGAAGAAGATCGATGCTATTTGGGTGATTGTGGATCGGCTGACCAAGTCTGCGCACTTCATTCTTGCGTGTACTACCTATTCTTCAGAGCGGTTGACAGGGATTTATATCCGAGAGATTATTCGTTTGCATGGTGTTCTAGTTTCCATCATTTTAGATAGAGGTACTCAATTTACTTTGCAGTTTTGGAGAGTAGTGCAGAGAGAGTTGGGTACTCAAGTGGAGTTGAGCACAACTTTTCATCCTCAGATGGACGGACAGTCCGAGCGAACTATTCAGATATTGGAGGACATGTTGCGTGCTTGTTTCATTGATTTCGGAGTATCATGGGATGAGTTTCTACCGCTTGCAGAGTTTACTTATAATAACAGCTACCAGTCGAGTATTAAGATGGCTCCATATGAGGCTTTGTATGGGAGGCGGTGTAGATCTCCAGTTGGTTGGTTCGAGCCCGGTAAGGCTAGGCTATTGGGGACTGATTTGGTATAGGATGCTTTGGAGAATTTGGAGAAGGTGAAGGTGATTCAGGAGAGGCTTCGTACAGCGCAGTCGAGGAAAAAGAGTTATGCTGATAGAAAGGTTCGAGATGTGTCCTACATGGTTGGCGAGAAGGTTCTGTTGAAGGTTTCACCCATGAAGGGTGTTATGAGATTTGGGAAGAAGAGGAAATTGAGTCCTCGGTTCATTGGGCCTTTTGAGGTGCTTCGGAGGATTGGGGAGGTGGCTTATGATCTTGCTTTGCCACCTAGATTGTCGAGTGTGCATCTGATATGTCATGTTTCTATGCTCCAGAAGTATATTGGGGATCCGTCTCATGTCTTGGATTTCATCACGGTTCAGTTGGATGATGATTTGACCTATGATGTGGAGCCAGTATCTATTTTAAGTTGTCAGGTTCAAAAGTTGAGGTCGAAGGATATAGCTTCAGTAAAAGTGCAGTGGAGAGGTCGGCCCGTGGAGGAGGCTACCTGGGAGACCGAGCGGGAGATGCAGAGCAGATATCCCCAACTGTGTGAGGCTTCAGGTACGTTTCTTGACTTGTTCAAGGACGAACGATTGTTTAAGTTGGGGAGGATGTGACGACCCGGCCGGTCATCTCATGAGTTACAGCTCTGTTTCCCCTATTCTTGCTTCTTTATGCTTCGTTATCCGTGATTTGTGGTATCGGTTTGGTCAGATCGAGTCCGGAATGATTTTGATAAGGTTGGAGACACTTAGTCTCTTTTAAGAAGGTTTAAGTTGGAAAAGTCAACTGGATGTTGACTTATGTGTTAGAGGGCTCGGATATGAGTTCCAATGGTTCGGTTTAGCTTCGGGAGGTGATTTATGACTTAGGAGTGTGATCGGAATGGATTTTAGAGGTCCGGAGTATAATTAGGCTTGAATAGGTGAAGTTGATATATTGGCGATTTTCGGTTGATAGGTGAGATTTTGATATAAGGGTCGGAATGGAATTTCGAGAGTTGCAGTAGCTTCGTTGTGTCATTTTATATGTGTGTGCAAAAGTTCAGGTCATTCGGACGTGGTTTGGTTGGGTTTTTGATCGAAAGCGTATTTCGGAAGATTTTAGAAACTTAGGCTTGAATCCGATGTGTTTTGGATAATTTGATGTTGTTTGAGGTGTTTTGATGATTGGAGAAAGTTTGAATAAGGTTTTAGGATGTGTTGGTGCCTTTGGTTGAGGTCCCGGGGGCCTCAAGTGAGTTTCGGGTGGTCATTCGGATCATTTTTAGAGTTTGGAAGTTGCAGAAATCTGCCCAGCTGTTGCGGAGATTTATCTCTTCACGTTCGCAAGTGGAGCCTCGCATTCGCGTAGAAGGATTTGAGGAAGGCCATAATTTTACCTTCGCGTTCGTGAGAAAGGCTTCGCGTTCGCGGAGGGTTGGGAAGTAAGTCAACGCGTTCGCGAGATGGTTTTCGCGATCGTGTAGAGTAATTTGGGTCTAAGGGGTTCGAGGTCATTTGTTCATCGCGTTCGCGTAGGGGTGAGCATGTTCTCAAGGTGTAGGAGGAGGAAGCATCACATTCTCGATTGATGTTACGCGTTCGCATAGAGGAAAAAGTGGTCAACGTAAGTTTGTGCTTCGCAAACGCGAGGGGTTGACCGTGTTCGCGAAGAAGGAAAGTCAGGCCTGGGCAGAATGTTTTTAATTCATTTTATTCGCAATTTTGGCGCTCATTTCCTCCATAGTTGGTCTTCTTGGGAGCTTTTTGAAGGAAATTGAAGAGGGATTCAAGGGAAAACTATTGGAAGTAAGAATTTCGGACCTAAAACTCGATTCTATTGTGAAATCCACCTAGAAAATCATGGAACTTAAGCTAAAAATGGAAGAACTAGGGCTTGAGAAATTGGACTTTTGAGTTGGGATTTGAAGAATCATTTGGGGTCGAATTTGTGGACTTTTGATATGTATGAACTCGTGAGGAGATGAGGAATCTAATGATGTAAAAAATTTTGAGTTTCGAGAAGTGGGCCCGGGGGTCGGGTTTTGGCCAATTTCGGGTTTTTTGGTATTTTTCGATTGTTTTCACTTGGGCTTTGTTACCTTAGCATATTGTGACATATTCGTTATGATTTTGGACAGATTCGACGCGCGTGGATGCCGATTCGAGGGGAAAAGGCGTCGCGAGCTAGAGATTTAGCCGGTTCAAGGTGAGTAATGATTGTAAATGATGCTCTGAGGGGATTGTGACTTGGTCTGTCTCGATTGATGATTTTACCGCGTATTTGACTGAAACTTATTTGCTATCATCATGTTTTGGGATTATTGCCATATTTGGGCTTCGTGCCAACTATTTGAACCTTTCGGGATTTTTATTACCATTTCCTCAATGTTTTGACTTATTACTTGAACTCAGTCCCATTATTTTCCACTAATTTACTACTCAGCCATTTTTACTCAGTTTTGAGACTTAAATGATATTTTAAATGATGTTTTGGGATGAGAAATACTGTTTTACTATTGCCCGAGGGGCTTGTGATGATTTTCGAACTGAGTAAGGCCGAGGGCCTAGTTGTGAGGACACACTGATACTGATATGAGGCCGAGGGCCTGAGATACATATATACACCACGAGGTGGCTAGATTGATATGAGGCCGAGGGCCTAGATTTGATGCCAAGAGATGGCTTGATATTGCGCTTGGGCCGTAAGGGGCCCCTCCTGTAGTCTGTACACCCCCCGTGAGCACGGGTACCCATTGTGACGTGAGGTTGAGCCTGAGGGGCTGACATTGTTCTGAGATTGATCCCGAAGGGCTAGCACTATTCTGAGATGTTGCCCGAGGGGCGGATCTGTTGATACTGTGCCCGAGGGGCGAAATTCTATTTGTTTACTTACCTGTCAATTACTTGTTTTACTTGTTGAAAAGAGATTTTTACTTGACTCTTCACTGCTTTACTGTTTTAAGTGATTTTTACTTCTTCAGTATAGAATGCCTTGTATTTTCTTACTTTCAGTCATTATTTACATTTGTTACTCACTGAGTTGGAGTACTCACTTTACTCCATGCACCATGTGTGCAGATTCAGGCGTTGTTAGTTCCGCTTCTGAGTGCTGATTCCTCTAGTTCCAGGCGGTCTTCAGAGAATACGAGGTAGCTGTTGACGTCCGCAGCCCTGTGTCTCTACTATCTTGTCATTTCTATGTCCTTCAAACATTTGTATTAGATATTGGATTTAGCAGACTTGTATCATGGTTTATGGATGCTCGTGACTTGTGCCACCCCAATTAGGGCTGTGTCAGGTTGGATTTGTCCGCATTGTTATCGTTATTTCCGCTATTCAGTGTTACTAATCATGTTTAGACTATTTTTGTGTTGTTTAACTTTTTTAAAAGGCGAATTGGGTTAAACTGGCTGGCCTTGTCTTTACGAGAGACGTCATCACGACCGGGTTCGGGGTTAGGGTCGTGACATAAGTGGGCCGTAGGGATTGGGCTTGAATTGCTCTAGATATCTAATAAACTATAGGAGTTGATTGAAGGGTCTTGAGCCTAAATTGACATTTTATTATTTTCTATTTACTTATTTATGCAGATCCTTGAAAGCATGTCTTAGATCGCAACGCTTGGATAGGCAAATCTTAGGTCATTTTTTATTTCTTTGCCGAGGTGAGAGGTTGTTCCTTTTAGTTTATATTCAGGGGAATGCCTCATAGACTTTATAAATATTTTATTCCGGGGAATGTCCCATAGTATTATGTAATTGGAGGCCAAAAGAGGGACAATATGAGGAAGCATAGAATAGAACTTTAGACTTTTTTAGCTTTTTATTTTTATTTTTATTTTTCTTTCATTTTCTTTTATTTAGGTGGGGACAACCTCGAGCCTCGTGTGTGTTTATTTTTCTTCCGTGTGTTTCTGCCATAATTCAGACATCCTTTTAAAGCCAACTTGATCAGGTATGGAATCGTACTAGTTACAGGACTCGGGGAATGTCCAACACCTTCTCCCCGAGTTAAATAAACCACCTTACCTAGAATCTCTGGTACAACTAGTTTTGGAGTCCAAAGTATTTTAAAAGGAAAAATTAATTTTATAAAATGGTTACTTGACACACCGAAACCAAATGTCAAGTGGCAACTCTGAAGATCCTTTTTAGCACAAACTTTGTCACTTTTCAATTTTGAAAGCCCTTTTGAGCTTTAAAATAACTTTATTTATTTTAAAGGGGTTTGAGAGGTAAAAAAGGGGTGTGACAGGTAGAATTTAAGAATTAGAAAAATTGAGATTTAGACCTTGAATTGAGGTCGAATTTCGAAATAAATCGCATAACTAGCCTCGGGAGTGAATGAGTAATCAGAATTTGGTATGAATCTCAAATTTTGACCAAGCGAGCCTGGGGTTTGCTTTTGTTGACTTTTTCAGTTTAGTTAAAATTTGAACCTTTTTCCCTCGTGGGTAGTTTCTAAAGCCTTTTTTGAATTGTTTGAACTATATTTGGCTAGATTAGATTGGTTTTTATGCTTATTCTAAAGGAAAAGTCGTGATTGATCATTGATTTGATTGCGAAAGAGGTAAGTATCGTGGTTAACCTTGACTTGGGGAATTAGGACTTGATTGGTCTATTTGCAATTTGATTTATAGGTGGGGATGGCGTATATGCAAGGTAACGAGTGTATATTGTTGTCTTCAATTACTTCATACCTTCGTTTACTCCATGCTACTATGTGTTATATGCTTTAACTGTTACTTGTTCTTACTTGTTAAATTCATTCCTCATTCGATACATGTTAATAGCCAATTTTGCCCTCATATTTTTTTAAATAATATATATACTTTCAAAATATCATTTTTCATCATTATTTAATTTATAAAATTTATACAAGCATTTTTTTATAATTTTCCACAATGTTTAGAGCTTTGAAATTGATTTTCTTGCATTTAAATTACTTGAATATTTGTTAATTACTCCTTCAAATTATTTTGTGATGACTTAATCATCTAAAATTATTATTTGCATCCATATGCATGTTTCAAATATTTTTACTTCATTTCATATGATTATATTAGTATTTTGGGCTATCTTGCAATAATGGCCTATATTTTGCAATTTATTGCATTTGTCATTTTATTCTAGATCAAAATAAGTTTTTACATTTTTATAATCTTTTACTATTATTTTAAAGTATTAAATTGCATAAATAGCATTTTTATATTTTATTTAATTATTTTTATTAAATTATTTCTCCCTTGATCTCTTATTTTAAAATCTAGCCCAAATTAGGCTAATTTCGGACCAATTAAGGACCAAATGAACCATCCCACTCTGATCAGCCCCCAAAAACCCAACCCCAAGCGACCTAATAGGTCTCCCTAGTCCAAAATCCGACCCAGCTTATTTTAACCTCAGTCGTTGATCAAAAGCGATCAATGACTCACAACACCCCACTCCCTTTCCTTGTATCCCCCATAACCTAACCCTAGAGACCACTCCTGTTAGCCAGTTGCCTCTACACTCTCTCGAACCTTCCCCCTTCTTCTCCAAACCCTAGTATCTATTACCTGATTCTCTCTGATTCCGGCCTAAAAATAGATTCCACTTGCTATCTACTTACCTTATTATCCCTATCCCGCTATTGGTCATCTGTTTATGGTATCACATGGGTACTTGCCTAACTATGGCAAGTACCACTTACAATATCGGACTGGAATGACTCGAATCTTTAGATTTTAGTTGGTTTTCCATCTAGATACGCTTAACAAGGAGCGATCTGCAACTTTGATTTGATTTTCAAGCAACTGAACCCAACTAGGGTTTGAGATTTTCCCTTTTCCTTACTGATTTTTTATTGCATGTGATATTCTTTCCTTTCTTGTGTTTGACTGATGATTTTTCCTTGTTTCAATGTTTAATTTCTACTACTATATAAATCCCTCCCCTAACTCCCCTAAGACGGACCTTAATCATTGTTGTTGTCTTACTCTCACTTGTTCTATATTATTCTGAAATTGGCTGGCTGAAAGCCAAGGCCACTAAAATCCTCTCTATTTACCTCCCTAGTGCGAGCATAGCTCGGGGCTCGTTCAAAGCTCTTGTGAACTCTGACACACTAGGGTTTGGAGTTTTTGTTGTTGTTCTTACTTCGCTACTGTAACTTGGTGATTCTCTTTTATTTGTTGTTAAATCTGCAAACTGGTAAGTGTTCAAACCCTCGCAACTATATCTTTTCATGTTTGTGTTCATGCTCCTAAATATCAGTGCTATGTGGACCTTTCTGAACTACTATGATATTGTGTTGACCTTGTTTTGAATCTCTTCTACAATCCTTCATCAGAACTGGTATAAGTTTGTATATGTTCATTCATGTTTAGTTAATTTGGAAGAATTCTGGGCTGCTATGCTTGTTTGATGTTGTCATGTTTATGTATGCCTAAACTCCTACATTAACCATTTACTATTGAACCCTTTCTCATACCTCACTTAGAACATTTGTAATGAAACACCTATGGAATTAATGCCTGCCTAGAATTTGCCTTAATAAGTCTCTTTCTGCCGAACCATTTATAGGTATTTTACTGTTACCTTGCAAATGATCCCTGACCACCCCATGATACCACATTGTCTTAATATCTAGCCTAAATATGTTTCTCTTCTATCTGTAACTCTAATGAATGTATTCCTTTCTTGTCAATCCTATAGTCTTTAGCAGTGCCTAAGACTTCTAGGATAAATATCCTATTTTCTTTCTTATGTATGATCAACTGACATATTAATGTGTAGCGAATCTACCCCTTTTATATGCCATAAGTTTTTGTAATATGATCTATTCCCATCATGTTAAGTTTTCAGGATATTAGCCAAGTTGTACCATTAGTATATAGATATGTTATTTCTGACCTCATTAGAACTGTCATGCTAAAACTTTCATTGCACTAGACTGACATTTGAAATCCTTTAGGTTAATTCCCTATTCTGAATTCGTTGGGTATTGTGCACCCTTATATGTTTATCCTATAATCTTAGAAAACCTTATTCCCCTAACTCTCTCAATATATTTTTCTGCCCAATATGCTATCTCTTGCTAAGTGTTTGAACATGTAATGTCAATATCGACTTACTATGACGAAGCTAAGTCTTATTGATTCTCATAATTTGCATGATTCATTATTTAATCAACCTTGTTATGTCTATATTAAAAAATACAAAATGCATCATTTACTCACTGTTAGTAGAGTTGTTTACTTGATTGGCATACGTAGTCTATTAATTGGTATGGTTAAATCATGCATCTGTTGTGACTGGGCAAGAAGGTCCTTTGGGCCTAGTGTGGATTCTTGTGTGAGTTTGAATTAAGAAATTGACATACTCTAAGGTTTGGGGTGTATCTGGACCTGGGTTTGCTGCAAGAAGAGCCTGCTGAAGGCCCAGGCTTTACTGGGTTACAGTCGTTTGGGCCTGCTATGTATACTAAGCCTGTAATTTTTTAATATGTGGAATTCACACTTATATTCATCAATTCTGGGTCTGTAAAAAAATTTGTAATTGAACATATGGGGAAATTAGTAAAAAGGGTATGGTATTTTAAGTCTAGCACAAATAGGTAGAATGCATGCCTATAAGAGCTATGTGCTCTACTTGTTGTTTGGCCCTCATGTGTTGCACACTAGTAGGAACTATGCCTATAGGAATCATGCACTTACTCAACCTGTTTACTATCAAAGCATGAGTATAAGTACTTTACTTGTTCCCCATATCTACTGTTATGTGTTACTAGACAGTATGCCTATAGGAAACAAATGTCAATAATTGTTCATTAAATTTGTGCAGCCGTAGTAAATTTCCTAGATAACATGCTTATAGGATTACACTAACTTATATTCTGCTAGATACCATGCATATAGGGCTCTAATTAATTAACTGATCAATTATTTCCGTTGTCTTATAATGCTGCTCACTTAGATAGCATGCCTATAGTAATAAGCGATAAATCTGCCAACTATTGGAACCTAGCTATAAAATAGTGCTATTCGCTTATGACGCATGCCAACAGGATCAACGAGAATAATTATTAGTTTTTTCAATGCCTTTCACTGCCCCATCGCATAAATCACTTAGAGATCATGTCTATAGGTCCTAATAATTTATAATCTGTAATCTCAATAATCTGAATAGCAATATCTCCATGAGGTTTTTCTTGAACTGTGTAGTCACTTAGAAGCCATGTCTATAGGTTTAAAATGACATCTTGAACCTAAAACCGCCTACCTAATGTAAAAATTTGCCCGCGTGAATTTGTTGCTTATATTTGGAGGCTAAGTTGAGCCATTTATTATTTTATGTGTAGTCCTACATGTTTTGAATTTCTCTTAGTTTTTATCATTTTTGAGCAACCTAAGTAAAGTCTAGAACCACCCAAATATTAGTTCCAAAGCCTCCTAGACCATAGGCATGGGATGGGCAGTGCACGCGTAGGACGCGACCTAGAATTGAATTAGAATGCTTTAGGTAAACAACTTCAACATAGTAATTGGGTAGCAAGAGATGATAGTCTATGTCCACTGAATAATATGAGCAACTCCTATCTAAAGGGAGTTGCGAAGTATTATTTATGTTGCACGGGGTGATCCTTTAGGCTAAAAAGCTTAGGACCTCCCTCTGCTCTCTTTTATACACTTAGTCATCTAATATAGACCGTTATAGTTGTATCCTTGTAGTCCTTAAGATTTGTACCAATTCTCATTGTGTTATAATGAAACTCTTTGACCTTTTATTCTCTTTGTTTATTTAATCATCTTGCCTAATTATAATCCACATAGTCTTAAGTTCGGCCGGGACTCACAGTTGTGGACCTCGAAGAGTGCCTAACACCTTCTCTTTGAGGTAATTTCAATACTAACCCGATTTTTGGTGGCGTTGACTAGTCAAACAGAGTTATCTGCATAATAGGTGCTCGAACACACCTTAAAAACCGTTAGGTGGTGACTATTCTTTTAACACTCTATCTACCATTTAAAAAGAGTTATCACATATCGAAACTTGATTTCGCAAGAAAAAGGGGCGTGACAACATGGAGACTCTGCTGGGGAGTTACACTTAGGCTTTTACCATAATGAACTTGATTTATGTGGGTTACTTTCTTTCTTCACCTTTATTAGCTTAAATCTGCTATTACTTGCACATCCTTTTCCCCATTCACCTTTGTTTGTTTAAATTTGTTATGACATGTACACCTCTTCCCCGTTCACCTTTATTTGCTATGACCACTCTTAATTTATTTCCCTTTTGTCTATGATTTACATATCATGCCTCTCCTATACCTACTCCCTTACTTGCATTATTACATTCTCGCATATATTTCACGAACTAACTTCTTCCTTTTGTCTTTCCTTTCTATTTTTTTCGTGTTTACCTTACCACTGTATTTACTGAGTTTTCATATTTATCATACAAATACTAGGCAACATTTTATTATCTCTGCATAAAGCATACTACAAATTATACTTCACTCATGCCAATTATCAACATAGCGGCGCTTAATAAGTGTCCACGCTTTTCCAAAATTACCCTTTTTAAATTGGAAAGGCTTATTTACGGTAGACTAGTCGATCAGCGATGCAGTCGATGGTCCCGTATTTTTCTCTCTCAAGTTATCCACTTGAGGCTATCAGTCTAGACCATTCTAGAAACCTTACTCCAATATCAAATGTACATGCATCATGTTAAACCTAGTACGGGTTAGAACATGTTAACGTAATAGCCCGCTAAGATAAGCCTTGTCCAAAGCCCGATGGGATTTCCACAATTCCAATGGATACTATCATGTTATGTGCATTACTTGGAGAAAATGTGTCAATATGTTGATCATTATTGTGTAGGTGGTCGAATCTAGAGGGGCAAAGGGCTAACATTATTTTTTTGCAGAAAATGAAGCACGAAGTCCCCAAGTTCGGCATGGTCCAAAACATCCCACCCTTGTTACTTGACTGGTGGAAAGACCTTGCTCCTTGTGACAAGAATCATGTAAGAAGGGTATTTGGTGACTTGCCATCTTTTCTTAACATCCAACCAAATAAGGCATTAATGAGGCCGCTACCATGTTCTGGGACGAGAAATGTTACAACTCGCGTTTCTCGTACGATAAAAATTCATTTTCAGTTAATTGACAGAGACTTGGGGATGAGATTATCCTGAAGTTAGCATATTTTTGCTATTTATAACAAGCGATAAGTAAGTTCCATGGAGGATAAAGGGTACACGATTAAAGAAAATGAGTTTCGTTGAAGGTTGTCGATTTGGGGTAAAAATACGGCCCGAGCAATAATACCTGATATTTATGGACTAGTACCATACAAGGTACCATATGATCGTGATATTATGATATATAAAGTATATTAAAAATAAGTAGAATTTTTAAGTTATTTAAGACAATTCTTAATTATGGGGGCAATCGGTTAATTACCGGATAATGGGACATTACCTAATTACCTAATAAGTGGATAAAGATTAATAATTTCCGACCCACCCCTCAAAAAGCATGGCAGCCAATCACTTTCCAAACAATGACTCATGGTCACATTGGAATAGATGGAAACAAATGGATAATTAAAGACAACACTTCATATCTTGAAAACATGAGCAACACTACTTCACTTCTAAATAATTTCAACACTACAACTAGATAAATCCTTTGCACGTTAGTTCTTATAAAATATTCCTAAACCACTTCATTCCTTACATTTGAAATATCATCCCCACAATCATTGATACAAAATGTTAGTCATTTTCCTACAATTATAACTTAGCAATGAATTGATAGTTAGGAAGTTCCACAACAAACATAACGTTGCCATTCTTATAAATCTTTCAACAGATTTCTGATTCTCAACACTTCATTAACAACGAGAATTTTTAGAAACCTAACAACGTAAAAAATTTGCAGTTCTAAAGGAGTACGATGCAATATTTTTCAAGAATATCATACGGATTTTTCCTACTCTAGGTATGTTAAGGTCATCCCTTCTTTCTTTTTGGCATGATCTATATGACACAAATGAAACGAGCAAATGCACAACTTCCATAAATTACTCTATTCATAGAAATTCTAGAGATGTGTATATTCTTATTCTCCCATAAGTCTTATTATTCTATCGTTTATTCATGGGTCTCAAAAAAATGCGTATTTGCTAAAGTTTATCCGAAAGACATATTAAGTTTTATGGCATTCCGAGAAAATTTTATTAACATATTTCTTATGCATTTCATGCATTTATACATGTACATCGACCCATGACCAGGTGGTGTTATTGTTTACCGTGAAAATGGTAACAATAATTAAATTTGTAAATGGGATTCTAAAAATATGTGATCTATTCCCGAGCTAGTTGTTAAAGAAGTTGGTGCTAGTGATATGGAATTTAACGATGAAAAGCAAGCTAAAACAAGGTAGTAATAGAACCATAGGGCCTGCTGCCCGAGCATAGGTCTGATCGATGAAGCACCTCGGGGTCGAGCTCGAGCTATCGGGGACGGCCGGGGATGGGATAGCAGTTGAAGGTATAATTAAACAAGACTCTTTATGGCCAATACTAAGGCATACGATGAAGAACGAATAAGAACGCGATGAATATCGAGGTGACCTCAGGCCAGTGAGAACGAACAAGTTAGAAAGAAAAGAGAGAGAGAGAGAGAGAGAGAGAGATTATTGCACTTGTAGAAATGGAGCAACATCAATCCCTTACAAGGTAGGGTGAGTCCCCTTTATATAGGAGAGGGGATTTTGGGTACAAGTATGTAGAGGTTGATTACAAAGTATGGAGATGGGATGGCTTGATGTGATGCCTCAACATAGGCACTGGATAGGCCGGCCCTATCAGGCTTAGCCGTGTGCCTTGGGAGCTTCCCCTTCTGTCCTAGCTTCGGTCTCTATTTACTCTGAGTTAGGCTTTGATGAGCCTCGAGGTCGGGAACTCAGTCGCAGCCTCCCTTCCTCGGGGTCCCGAGACATGCTTCCGAAATGACTCGACAGCGAGGAATCAAGTCTTCTAATTTTGCTGCGTACAAATAGTCTCCTTGCTTCCCATAATGAAGTGATGGGAAATGATTCTGACTCCTCAAGCTTCTTTTGGCGACGTCACAACAATGATCTGACTCCTGGCGTGAGCTTTGGGGTAACCAAACATCCAAGGGCTCGTGCTTGTTAACCTCATTCATTGAACTCTTGATTCTCGCTTCTCAAGGTGAAGGTACGACAGCCGGTTCGGTTTTCCATAGATGCATAAACTGCGCCCATCGGTCAGTCTTCCAAAGCCTAGATGACCATGTCTTAACCCCCTATAAGTGGGGGTGTCCTATCCCAGTGCCTCTGTTGGCCTGCTTGCCTATTTCTTCTTGTCATATTCTTTCACCGTTCAACATCATGTGAGGGGCTCATGACCTAAAGGCCATTTGGAGGAGTTTCCTTAGACCATGTTGTGGCCTTTTGCCGGGCTTCCCTTCGTTGAGCATAACCATGTTGTCCCGCTATTGTTGTGGTCATCGATATACTGGCCCTTGCTGCTGCTTCTGGCCCGAGGTGATGATGGTCGGGGAGTCAGTTTCCACCTTATGTAGACATCCGTTCAGATTATGCACCGCTGCTCAAAAGGGGGCTCGGATTATACACCGCTTCTAACCTTCATACCCCTGCTTGACGTGGTGCTCTGCTTCGAGTTGGGGGCTTGCACGACTAGACGTTCCAAGGAGTGGACTCTAAGTAGCCATGCAAGAGAGACCGAGGATTGTTCGGTCCACTGTCTCTCCGAGCTTTCCTTGGACAAAGAGGGTCCTCGAGCTTCGGAGAGCTATGGCATTTTTTCATCCCTCCCTGCCACTCACCTTGCCCCTTGGGGATATCAGTGTGGAAGGTTTGGATGAAACTTTCGAGGATGCGCGTCCGGAGGCACTTGTTGCGGATCTTCGAAGGTGGGCTAGTCTTCGGGCTTTCACCTTGCGTGTGCATATCCTCGCCTCTTCCTTTAGGCGTAGAGATCCTCCGTAGTTTTTTTAATTGTATGTAACGACCCATCAAGGGCTGCTTGTACACAAATTTTTATGAATAAGAATATACTTTGCTGACTTCTGCTTTCCTCACTTCTGTATGCTTTCATACCCTTCGAGGCCCTTTGAATGCCTTCTTTTATTTGTTGACTACTGATATCTGACTTGGACATGGGTGCTCCTTCCGATCTTCTACTGATCTTCGCGACTCCCTTTCGAACCTATCGTCGTACTTTGGACCAATCCCGGATTGATCTGATAGACCCGGGCTACCGAAGCCCTCCAAGTTGTATGGAGATAATGTGTCAAATTCCGGAGCCTTCGAGAATGTTGTCCTAAGTGAAGGTCAGCTTTGGGTATCCGGGGGTCCTTTTTGATATAGATAGCCCCTTTAGAGTGTATAGGATAGACTTCTGCTGAGGAGTTGCCTGTACTCAGGCCTTTGTGGAGCTTTCGCGATCGGAGCTTCTTACATTTATTCTTATTTTTAGAAATAGGGAATCACGAGACCAGGGACTTGCCTTGCATCGAGTGCTGGTGTTAAAAAACTTCCCGAAGTCCGACTTCTTTGGGTCGGGGAACCTCGAGGCAGGATTCTATCTCGAGCTTGGAGATAATATGGATGGCCCCCTAGGTCTTGACATCTCGGTGAAGGATGATTTCTGGGTCAGGTATCGATCCATCGATCTGTATCAAGGCTGTTGGCTTCCTAGGGCTCACATCGGGTAGGTGAGTCGTCACTGCTTCTCACATTTATGTGGGGCGGCTTCGGCTTCTTTGCAAGACCTCACTATTTTTAGGTAGCCTCTTTCCTGCTTTGGCACAGGGTACTTCACCTCTTCAGTCTCAAATAGTATTGGTGAACGCCCTTGCTTTGACCTGTTAGTTTTATCATAGTCATGGAAACCACTTCGGGGCCAGTCCGGCAGGGAATCAGGGATGTTGCTCCCGGCACCCAGGAACCGAGGGAGTTCACTCTGAAGATGGCATCCTTGATAAGAGAGGAATACCTGGAGATGGTGAGGAGATAGTGCGAATGGAGCGAGGGTGTAACACTGCAGGTGCTTTCCCCAAATGAGGGTATTACGGACTCTGCTGATGGATTCCTGAGCGTATACCTATACCATTTTGCATTTGGACCCCCTGATAGGGTGGTACTTGATTTTTGCTTAAAGTATTGAGTTACTCTTGCGCAGATTCATCCGTCGTTTTGACGAACAGTGTTGATGATGAGATTCTTCGCGGAGAAGGTTGGGCTAGAATTCACGCTTAATCACCTTATTAGGCTATACCGGCCCTTTCATCATCGAGGTCTACTAACTCTAAGGTACCACTTATCCATGTCTGTTTGGCTGACATTATCCTAGCGGGGCTTTCGCCATTTCCCGAAGGGTGGAATCATGCACGTGAGTGGGGCGTCTAGCGATTTTTTAGATTTTGCCTATAGCAAAAAACAGTCGAGTAATAATGTTGTCTCCCTTGTTGCATCAACTTCATGGATGCCGGGCGAAGTCCTCGACCTACCCAGTTGGGTCCGGAAGTTGGTGACCCATTCGACTTTCGACGAGCGCAGGTGGTGAGCTATATTTCGTACCAAATGGAGAGTGAAATACCAAGGTATGTGTGTATGTTGCCTTTGCCTTGGCCTTCGTATATTCGAGGTAATATTTTCCGCTTTCATTTGCACTAGATTCACCATTTGTAGATATAGGGCAACTCTTTGGGATGAGGCAGTGCTCTTCCGAAGAGGGGAAGGAGTCGTCGGCCTCCGAGTCGAGGGACGATGGCGATAAGGGGGATTGGCACCCGTGGTACGATGGAGCTTTTAGTAGCGTTGGGCAGTCTTGGATCTTTGAGGAGAGGGCATCGTTCGACCCTGATATTCCCGAGGTAGCAGATTCCCGGGCAGTGGCTCCTCCGAGTGAATATGCTCTGCCCGAGGTTGGTTCTCCTGGGGCCGGAGAGGTAGGATCAATAGGGGTGTGTTCTGACTTAGACGATGTCCGTCGGCTTCTCTTCGAGGTACGTTTAGGCGCGTTTTTTCCTGTATGTCACACCCTCCTCCCTTTATTAAGTTTTCCTTGCGCAGGCCTGTGACGGGATTATGTCTGAGCTGCTCCGTCAAGGGGCCAGGCTCCAGAAAATCCTGAATGAGGGCGAGCCCCTCGGGCTCCTTAGCGAGGAGAAAGAGGCCGAGTTTGTGCATTGGCGATATAAGGCATATAGGAGCTCAAACTACGAGAGCTATTTGATGGAGCAGGTAACTTCCTGTAGTACGTGCTTCGCTCCTTTCTAACCTTAGGGCTAATCCCTTTTGTTTTATCAGCTGCAGAAAAAAGCGGAGGCCTTAGAGTACCTCAAAGGCGACATCAACCGAATCATAGTTGCTTGTGGGGAGCTAAGGGTTCAAGTGCAGGCTCGAGCTTTGGAGGAGGTGAGTGTCTCGCCAAGGTCCCTACCTTTGAGGCCCAACTCCGCTTGACTCGTGATAACGCCAAAGTTCAAGCAAACATGATTGGGAAGCTCGAATCTGATCTCGAAGGTCAGAGCTAAGATAATTTATGCCTGGGATGAACCGGCGCTAAGCCAGACCAAGGCTGATCAAGAGATGGCGATTCGTATGAAGGATGCTACTGATGCCCAAGCTGAGCTGAAGCGAGCCCTCGACCGGGAGAAGAGAATCGAGAAGTATGTTCGTTGTAGATCCCGGAGAGAGGTACTCGAGGAGGTCGGTGCACGGGGCTTCGTTCTCTCGGAAGAATTGGCTCGAGCAAGGGCGGATGAACGCGACGCTCGATCACTTCTCGTTGACGTCGCAGAGGGTGAACTTGACAAGATTTAGCCCTTTAGTGTGGAGCGTAGATTTTGCCGTTTTGTCTCTTTGTTTCTGATATATGTAAAGCATGCTTGTAGATAGAGAACGTGCCTTTTTCGCGTATATAATATATAGGAAGAAACTTGAAACTTTATTTGTTCAGTACTTTTTATCAGTTATTGCTTTTGATCGGGTAGGCTTACATTTGGTGGATCCCCGTTGGTTTGGAACTGATCGGATAGTCCCAGGGGCTCTCAAGTGTGATCCTTGACGTGAGCAGGTGTTGGGGCCTCTGTGCTTGGCCCGGCCGTATAGGCTTAGTCTCCGAGTCAGGCTTTGACTCGAGCCTTCTTACCCTTGGGTCTTTTATGCCTGTGCAGGCAAGTAGTATTCGTTTTTGTTTCTTGCCCTTGGGCATTTTCCGTTTAAACTATTTTGGGTCTAGTCTCCGAGTCGCATTGTGACTCGAGCTTTAATTGACCCTCAATATTATTCCTGCCTGCATGGGCGGATGATGATGGCCTTTTGTGCTTCGGGCTAAAGCGATCTTACAGCCGCATGGCCCAGAGACTTGCTCAGCTGGCGACAATGGCATTTATGTCGTGTCTTTAGGTATGTTGTAGTTTTGCTATTTTGGGTCCAGTCTCTGAGTTGCGTTGTGATTCGAGCTGTAATTGACCCTTAAGTTCTTTCTTGCCCGCATAGGTGGACGGCGATGGCCTTTTGTGTTTCGGGCCGAAGTGACCTTATAGGCACGTAGCGCGGGGGCTCACTGATGGTGGCATATATGTTGTGCCCTTAGGCTTTTTGTAGTTCAACTATTTCGGGTCTAGACTTTGAGTCGCATTGCGATTCGAGCTGTAATTGACCCTTAAGTTGTCAGTTTTTTCACTGGCGATGATGGCTCTTACGCTTGTTTGGTCGTTGAGACCTTTTGATATGTGGCCCGGAGGTTTACATAGTTAACTATTTTTGATCCGGTCTCTAAATCGAGTTACGATTCGAGCTCACTTTAATCCTTAAGTTGTCAATTGTTGTTGCCGATAATGGATCTTACACTGTTTGGTCGTATAGACCTTTTAATGTGTGGCTCGTAGGCTTGCTTAGCTGGCAACAATGGCTCTTACGTTGTTTTTTGCCCGTGGGCTTTTTTGTAGTCTTTGTTTTTCGCTCGTTAAGGTCTTTTTGGAATATTTTTGCCTGACCCGTCGTCGGTTCCGGAGAACCTCGATTACAAGTCATTATCGTCGATGTTTCGAGCACCACGGAAGGTTCATAGCTCGTAGGTCTAGCAGATTGACGCTCTTGCGATTTGGAGCCAACATGGTCGGAGCTCGTTTTTGCATGTTGAAGGAAGCCTGTTTTAACCGGTTCTTTCCGAAGTACATTCGGAGTAGCGGACTGCGATTTTAGCGACACTTGGGCATCCCCAAGTCACGTTATTTTGGTTGTTTTAGCCATTTTGACCATAGTCATATGCGTTTGGTCGTAGCTATTTTTGATCCCGAGTGATAGTTTAGGCGTCTAAACTGAGGGTATTCCCTTTAGGGATTCTTACAAATGCGATGTATAGCCTAAACTTCGGGATTTTCATGCATGTTGAGATCTTACAGTTTGTCATTCCTGTTGAGGTCTTACAGTTTATCATGCCTTTTGAGGTCTTACAGTTTGTCATGCCTGTTGAGGTCTTATAGTTTGTATAATGTAGAATAGATCTGGTTATGCCGAGGCTGCCCACTAGAGGTCTTACAGTTTCGGGTTTTCCAGCGCATGACGATTAATGGCAGTCTCCGAGTTATCGAGTTTGTTTAAGCTTGAACACAGCTTCTCATGAGCTCAGAGTTACCTTGTAGGGGCTTCTTGAGCCCGGAATTCCGACCCTGGGGTCTTGCGGGTGTTGAATTGCTGATGGTAAGCCTTCAAGTATCTCAAGACGCATTCGGCGGAGAGGCCATTGCCGCGAGTATGTTGAAATCCCCTTTTCCGAAGTACGAAATGCTAAAAAGATATTCTTTATTGCTTGGCATGAATATATGTTGTAAATACATGTGGTCTCATTGTCGTGAGCTCGGCCCGTGTAGGTGCGGCTCTTCGGACCATCTGATTTGAAACTTAGTCTGCTATTTTTTGGTCCTTTCGAGGGGATGGTGCCCTTAAGAGAATATCATCGCTCGTCGTTTGATTGTAGAAGAAGGCCTGTGATCTTGTCGGATCCTGCTGGCAGGACCCTCTTTGGGGGTACAAGTTAGCAAAAAAATAACGAAGGAGTGAAGTAGTTCTTCCTCACCGCGAGATGTGTAGGTAACATTTCGAGGTTCGGTATGTTTCTATCGCTCCGAGGCGCGAGCCCTAATACAGCCTTCTACTGTGTTCAACCTGGCTTGGCCTAAGGGCGGTTCTGCTTTCCCTTTGATCCCTCTGAGGGCAGAGGCATTGATGCCGGCGATGCGTTGCGTATTGGGGAATTTTCTCTCGTCATTTGTTGCCCCTTGCCGCCTTATTTTAATCCCGCCATTTGCATGGGATTTCATCTTTTCGGCGAAGTGGGGTTGATGTCATCTTCGGGCGGTGTGTCGGTGGCCGTTTGAATAGGACGTCCGTGCCTTGTGAGCTCGACGTTCCAGTCCGAGCTTAGACGGGTTGTATAGAGGGAGCGGTCTTCCTGATTGTTGTGGCGATCGGCGTCTGGAATCTGCCAAATATTCGAGATGTGGGAGTGACTTGGTTCGTTGGTCTGGACCATTCAGTTGATTTTGGTCCGACATTGTTGGTGTACTTGATCGAATCTCCTAAACATACATTTTATTGAAAATAGATTCAATGAGGAGGAGGGTTGCCAATGTATCAATGCAAGACCGAGCCGAGGTCTCTGTGTCCTTTTCTCTGGATGAAAGGGTGCCCTCTGAAATATTTCCCCGGACCCGATTTTCCCTGGCGACAAAGATTTTCACTTTCTATTTCATGAGTTCTCGGGGGATGTTGTTGCTCCTTCACTGTAGCGGTAATACGTCGTGGCTTGTCTGCTTCATTCTTCCCGGTTGCTTTCCTCCCTTGGGACTGGGTTCGAGTCTGACCGCACGATGATACTTGGTGGTGATTTTTATTGAGTAGCACGGTTGTCGTCCTTCTGAGCTATTGTCCATTTTTGACACTGTAGCCGTGCGCGCTCTGCAGTTCTCGCGCTGAGTTGCGGTTCTTTTGAAGGGGTCTAGGTCGAATAGGTCTGAGTCGTTTGGCGTCCCTAGCTTCATTTATAGTGATCACAATGTTTGGTATAGCAAAGCTAAAATACTCGGTTGGGCGGGGTTCCCCTACCGGTCGTGCCTAGTTGAATCTGGTTCCACTAGAGATTCCTCGAGGGTGTTGTCCTCGGGCTATTCCCCTATTGTTGCGAGGTAGGTTGCATCTTGTGTCATTCTTCCCAAACGTGGCGCATGGATGGTACCTCCACATGTTTGGCATTAGTTTCTTTTATGGGAGTTTGCTTGGATGCACCGAGCCCGAGGAAGTTCCCAGGCGGTTGTCCGCGACCCTGCTCCGTGGCCGGTGTCGGGTGCGGGTATACGGCTAGGTCTCGACTGGGTATCTTGATCAAGCTTCATCTGAAATGTCCTAGAGTCATCGGGCATGCTTCGTCTGAGCTTCGGGTGAAAGCCTGCGTTGCCCAATTATCCGAAATCGGGAGCGATCTCATTTGTTCCCTCAAAGGATGAGGTGTGACTTCCTGTAGTGCTTTTGTATGCGGTGAAATCAGGGGAATTGATTTCCCGCCATTGAGGTATATTCGGAATATCATGTCAGCACCTTGAGGCTATGGGATTGTGATCAAGCTCCCTATCTCGAGGATCGTCCGCGAACCAACAGAGATTCCGAGGATAAGGAAATCGCCAGCGGCCGAATAAAGGCTCCGAGGATGGGGGATGCCCAAGGCAGGCAGCTGGACTCAACAAACTCTAGTACCTCTCATAGCCATCCCATCCCTGTATCTTTACATTTAATGCACTTTGTACCATATCGTGTTCCCTCGCCTATATAAGGGGAACCCATGTCACTTTGTAGAGGACTGATGTTGCTCCATTTCTCCACAAGTGCAATAATATCTCTCTCTCTCTCTCTCTCTCTCTTTTCTTTCTAATTCATTTGTTCTCACTGGCCCGAGGCCGTTTCAATATTTATCGTCCTCTTACTTGTTCTTCACTATATCGCTCAATATTGGCCGTATAGAGCCTTACTTAACCCTATCCTTAATTGTTATCCCATCCTCGGCTTCCCCCGATACCTCAAGCTCGACTCGAACCTGGACCCCGAGGTCCCCATCGATCAGCCCTGCAACCTGGTATCAGACCCTTCAGTTTGATTACTGCCTCGTTTTAGCTCGCACTTTATCATTAAACTTAATATTATTGGCGTCAACTGCTCTAACAACTAGCCCGGGAATAGATCATGTATTTTTAGAATCCCATTTACAAAGTTAATTGTTGTAACCATTTTCACGGTAAACAGTTTGGCACCCACCGTGGGGCTAAAAATAATAGTGATTATTTTCTTGCTAGTTTCGTCACACAAACACACATTACCTTTTACATTTTTCTTGTCCAAGATCCTTTGATTTCAGGTTAAAATATCTGGCTCGATAAACAGAATCAAGAACGACAACCTCTAAAACCATGGGGAAAATGGCGTCGCTGTCCCGGCCACTGGAGTACCTCCACAGAATTCTGATATCATGCTCGGACTGATTCTAGAAGATGCAGATTCACAGGACGCACAACAAGTAGACGAAATCTCGCGCACCGATGGTAGCGTACAACATATTGACCAATAGGAAGCTCAAAAAACCCTGGCATGGGAAGAACAGGAAGTTAGTCTTCATGTTATTTTTGAAATGTTGCAGGCACAGCGGTTGGCTATCACTCAGCTGCAAAGTCACCCGGAGACTCCCAGTTTAGTAGCGCCGGAAACATCTCCCTACGCCGAAGGAGTACCCGATAGATCAAGCAACAACGGATCGGTAACCAACCCCACCGCAGCGAGGATACTTGGAGATCCCTTCGAAAGGATCGAGTCAGGTTCGTGGAAGTTCATACAGCAATCATCTCCCGAGGAAGAGGTCCCGGAACTCACTTCACGGAAACCCAAAATGCCGAAACTCCCCAGGTGCGACGACCTTGGATCCCTGCGCGCGCATCACCGCTTACACATGCTCGTTCAAAAGCAGCGACCTCCAATATGATGAGTACGAGTCCATCTCGTTGAGGAAGTTGGAGGAAGCATTCTCGAAAGAAACCATGATGCAGTGCCACAGCCTGGTACCTGGCCTTGCAAACTCGCTTACCACATCGGTAGACCCTTCGTAGGAGCACAAACCGATATCATCGAAGCAGTGATGAAAGAGCTCGACACACCTGGGGCCAAACAAAGAGAGAGTGAAGCACTACACAAAGCCACACCTCATTCCCTGAGGGAACAAATGAGATCGCTCCAAGTTTCGGATAATTGGGCAACACTGGCTTTCGCCCGAAGCTTAAACGAAGCGTGCCCGATGACCCCAGGTCTTTTCAAATGACGCTTAATCATATATCCAGCCAAGACTTGGTCGTTTGCTGGTACCCGGCACCGATCACGAATCGCGGCCACGAACAATCGTTCGGGAGCCTCTACAGGCCCGGTGTACCCAAGCAGGCCCCCAGCAAAGAAACTAATGCCGAAAAGGTGGACATACCATCCATGCACCGCGAATGGAAGGAATGCCACAAGGTGCGACCTACCTCAAAACGGTAGGGAAATATTTTGAGGGCAACATCCTCAAGGAACTTTCAATAGAACCGGATCTGACGAAGCACAACCAACAGAGTACGGTTTCAACATTGCCACACCAAATATTATGATCACCATAAGCGAAAACAGGGACGCTGGGAAACCCAGACCTACTTGACTAAGGCCCTCCCAAAAGAACCACAACCTGACACAAGAATCGTGGGGCGCACAGCCACAGGGTTAGAAATGACCCCCATCTCGGAAAGACGACAGCTATGTTACTCAATAGAAATCGCCGCCGAGTACCATCGAGCGGTTTGATTTGGACCTAGCCCCAAGGAAGGAAGGCAACCGGAAAGACTGGAGTGAACGAGCCACGACGTGTTACTATGACAGTGAAGGAGCGGTGGCACCCTCCGTGGAATCATCAAATGAAAAGTGAAAATGTTCGCCGTCAAGAGAATACGGACCTAGGGAAGTATTCCGGAAGACGCCTTTACATACAGGGAAAAGGATGTCGAGACTCCGCCTCGGCATCACACTGACGCATTGGTAACCCTCTCCCACATTTGATATATTTCAAATAAAATATGTGTTCATGAATTTAGGTGGTCCAATCACGTATAACAACGATGTCGACCCAGAGTCTATAGGGCGGTCCGGGCTAACAAACCAAATCACTCCCGCATCCCAAAACCCTGGCAAATTCCTAATGACGAATCACCACAAAGATCATTCTCTTAATACGACCTACATGAGCTCGGGCCAGAACGCCGAGCTCTGTACCATCGGAGGAGATCTGTACCATCCGTCTTGTTGAGACGACCGCCAACATACCACCCGAAGGAAGCACCGGATCCATTTTGCCAAAATCATGGAACCCCTTGCAAAGGGCAAAACTAAAATATCGACAGAGAGCAACACGCGATGAGAGAAAATTCCTCACCACATAACGCATCACTGGCATCAATGCCTCCGCCCTCAAAGGGATCAAAGGGTAAGCATACCACATCTTCAGCCAAGCCTGATAAGACATGGCGGAGGGCTGAACCAGGGCTCGCGCCCCGAAAGAATAAGAACGTACCAAATCTCAAATTGTTGCCTATACATCTCGCACCCTAAGTCGGGCTTCTGCCCCAAGAGGGCCTTATCAGCAGGATTATTAGCGGAGCAATGTACCCCCAGAGGAGGATCCGACAAGGGTGCAGGTCTTCTTCCACAGTCCAACAACGAAGCAATGATCATCTTCTAAGGACACCGCCCCCTCAGGAGGATAGAGAAACGGCAAACCAAACCCCAATCGGGAATCGTTTACCGCATCAAATGGTCCGAGAAGCTACGCCTGTGCAAGCCGAGCTCGCAACAATGAATCAATGTATGTCTATACCAAGCAATAAAAGGATATCTTTCCAACATCTTATTCTCCGAACGAGGGTATCTTAAGTATATCCCCGACAGGGGCCTCTCGACCAAATGCGTCCCAAGATACTTGGAGACTTTGCGTCAGCAAATTAGCACCCGCACGACCTCAGGGTTGGAACTCTGGGCTTATAAAGCCCATACAAGGCAAATCTGAGCTCACGAAAAGCAGTCTTCACGCTTAAACAAATTCGATGACTCGGAGACTGTCATTCATCGACAATCGTCATGCGCTGGGAAACCCGAAACTATAAGACCCCTAGAGGGTAGCCTCAGCGTAACCAGATCTATTCTACATTACACAAACTATAGGACCTTAACAAGTATAAAAATCCCGATGTTTAGGCTATACGTCACATTTATAAGAATCCCGAAAGGGCATACCCTCGGTGTAGATTCCTGAACTGTCACTCAGGATCAAAAATGGCTACGGCCTAATGCACATAACGATGGTCAAAACGGTTGATACAGCCAAAATAATGCAACTTAGGGACACCCGACTATTGCTGAAATTGCAGGTATACTTCAGAAAGAACCGGTTAAAACAGGCTTCCCTCAACAGGCAAAAAGGAGCTCCGACCATGTCGACTCCAAATTGCAAGAGCGTCGATCTACTCGACCTTTGAGCTATGAACCTTCCGAGGTGCTCGAAACATCGCAGATAACGACTTGAAATAGGTCAGGCAAAAATATTCCAAAAGACATTAACGAGCAGAAAACAAAGCCTACAAAAATACCGCGGGCAAAAACAGCGTAAGAGCCATTGTCGCTAGCTAAGCAAGCCTACGGGCCACACATTAAAAGGTCTCTACGAGAAAGCATAAGAGCCATTGTCGCCAGCCAAAAATTGACAACTTGAGGATTAAAGTGAGCTCGAATCATAACCCGATTTGGAGACCGGATCCAAAACAGTTAACTAAGCAAGCCTATTGGCCACATATTAATAGGTCTCTACGACCAAAGATCATAAAGGCCATTGCCATCCGCCTATGCAGGCAAGAAAAATGCTCAAGGATCAATTGAAGCTCGAATCGCAATGCGACTCGGAGACTGGACCTGAAATAGCTAAATTACAATATGTCTAAGGGCACGGCATAAGTGCCACCATCACCGAGCCCCCGGGCCACGCACCTGTGAGGTCACTTCGACTCGAAACACAAAAGGCCATCGCCATCCGCCTATGCAGGTAGGAAGGAGCTTTAGGGTTAGTTAAAGCTCGAATCGCAACGCGACTCGGAGACTGAGCCCAAAGACGGTTAAATCATGCGAGCCTAAGGGAAAATATAGGACCAAATCGACCCGATTGAAACTCCAACAAGTAGAGATATAGAATATATAAGTTGCGGGGTTCCCCCTCTTATTGCTACATATTGACGACAAAGCGCGACCTCAGCCCGCATCGTGTAATGAAAGCTATATATACACAACAAAGAAGGTAGGGAATGATCATTCCGCTTCTTTCCAGTAGTTATAGCCCGACGGTCTCCTCCCCATCATCCTCGGCATCAGACAACAGGAACTTGGCATCGTACTCCTCTTCTTTGGCTTGCTCAATCTCCCTTGAGAGATCAAAGCCTCTGGCTTGAATCTCCTCAAGGGTTTCCCTCCAAGATCTGCACCTCACGTACTCCTTGCTATTGTTGGCATGATCGAGGGTCTTCTGCAACTCAGCTTTAACAGCGGTAGCGCTCCTCGAATAAGCTGCGGTTTTCTATCTTGCCCTGGTATTGTTCATCACAACCTCCGCCCGGACATTCACCACCTCTGTTTTTGCCCTTGAAAGCTTGGATGAGAGCCTCGCGATCACTTTTGCCCGAGCAGAATCATTCGCACGGGCAGCCTGAATTTGTGCCTCAAGAGTGGAAGCCCCGGCCTGAGCCCTCTCTCTGGCCTCAGAATGACATTCACATGCGCCTGTAGCTCGATGAATTCATGTTTGGCCTTGCCAACCTCGCCCCAGAGTTGTTCTAGCTCGTCCGTCTTATCCTTCAACTAAAACAGCAACATGTCAAGATGACGAGACAAAGAGGGAATACAGGCCAGTGCGGATGCGGAATACCTGTTTCTCCAAGAGAGACTCCTGGGCCCGACTCTGATCTACCTCACATCGTAAGGAGACGAGCTCGCTTTCCTTTGCCATGCAAAGAAGCCTGAAGGATTTCTCCCTATGTCGAGCACCCCGCAACGGGGCCTCATAACGAAGCAGTTCGGCTTTGAGCCTGTCAAAAGCCTGAGAAAGAAAACTAGGTAAACAAAGAGAAAAGAGAGCAGCGCAAGGCCAGGACATCCTTACAGCGGCTGAAACTCACCATAAGGCGAAAGCGCTAAGCCTCGCCGAAGGCTGAAGCAACGTTCAACGATGCGCCAACTCCAGAAGATTGTCGATCGGCCGAATTGCTTCCCCTTAACCGCTGCGAAGAAGACGCCTCATGAAAGGCCTTCTCGCACCTCGGGGCATTTTTCCTTTTTTTGGTGTTCCTTGACCCCAGGGCTAGCAGTCTCTCCTCCTCCTTTGAAAGAATCGACCTCGCTTCGAAGAGACTCTCCACACCTACAACAGACAAATTGAATGAGCCAGCAAGAAGGAATTCGCACTTTAGGGGAGCAAGATGCTGGGCACCTACCGTGATGCTTCGCCTCCCATCTCCCTTTTGATAGATCTCGCCACCGTCGCCTATCGTCGGATGAGCAAGCTTCTAGCTTACGAGACCATTCGGCTAAATTAGGGATCTCGCCGGGCAGCCAATGAGTCGCTATAAACAGAGAATACAAAGATACCATTACGGGGCCAACCCCATGCCAAGTTAAACGATAGCTCAAATGAAGCACTTATGAGTGAGGTTCCATCTCTCAGGGAACGACAAAAATTCTTCGGGGATAACGTCGATCGTCCGGATTCGAACAAACCGATTCATCCAACCACGGTCCTCATCCTCTTCGCTGCTGATTGCGGGAGCTCGGGTGGATCTACGCTGAAGAGCAATCAGGCCCCAATAGATCAATGGTCGATACAACCTCACGAGGTGGCTAAGAGTGAATTTTATCCCGGCCTTGTCTGCAAAATATCTCATCGACTGCACTATTCTCCAAAGAAAGGGATGAACCTGTGCCAGCGTTACTTGATATTTCCTGCAGAAATCAAGCACGACCTAGTCCGGGGAACCCATCGCAAGAACATGGATATATACCCTCAATAACCCCTCAACATATGTCATGATACTCTCCTCGGGGGAAGGTGCTCGTAAAATCATGCCCTCCCCCATCCACATTCTTTCCTGATCATCTCGAGGTTTTCATCCCTCACTATGAAATAATCCTCGACACATGCTCTCGATGGCCTGGAACATTAGGAGGTCTCCCCGGTGTGGAAACCTTCTTTGAGGCAGGGCGACCCAAGCCTCGCTCTCCCGAAATCGGGGGAAAACCGTTGGTACCAACCAAGGATGGAGCATAGCAGGAACTCCCCTCCGTCCAAGGTTCAGCCGTCGAAGAGGCGGCCATGATTACAGCATAATAAGGGGAAGAAGATAAGGATCCAAGCAAAAATTTTCTGAAGCAGAGGAGCGAAAGGACTCGCACAAAGCACCAGTCTTTGCAAAGGAGATAGGCTTATCAGAAACTAAAAAATTGTTGCTTGAAGGGAAGACGAGCAAATATACAAAGGCGAAGTGACAACTGCTCGTTTGCCTAAGATGGCCAATTAATTCTGGCCGCGTTAGCATCGCCTTTTTCTTGGGGAGTGCATTGGAAGGATCATTGCAGGCTCCCACATAATTCATAAGACCGAAGGACCTCGAGAGATTCCGACGTCATAAAAGATCCCCAATGTTATAAATATTGATTCGGAAGGAACTATTGATCCCACCTCGGGATGTGGCTAGTCTCGGGGCCCCTGGTCTGCCCCACAAAAAGGCCCCAAAGGGCCAGAACACAAAAATAAAGAAGCAAGGAGAAAAGCTGACAAGATAAAATCTCCTTTTTATATACATTGTCCAAGAGAGAAAACATCTTTACGCTATTTGTTTCCCGGGGTGAACACATGAAGCAAAAAGAAATGCATACAAAAAAGGCTCGGAGACTACTCCTCGCCACTATCATCTTCACCCCTATCAGAGGCAATCGAGAGCACCAGTCTCCCTTCCACCGCATGAGCCTCCTCCAGATCGGTAGACAAATCAAAGCCTCTGGCCTGGAGTTCTTCCAGGGTCTCCCTCTTCGCCTCCGCTTTGGCATGCTCGACAGCTCGAATTAGTCTCTGCTCAGCTACTGTGGACATGTCGCAGACCATTGTATGTGCCGCGGTCGCATCCTCCTTATAAGCGGCAGTATCTCGTTCGGCCTCAGATTTAACAGCGGCCAAAGTAATAATCTCCCTACGAGTGCTCGAGATAAGATCCCGGGATGTCGCTAATTCCCCGGTCACAATCTTGTTTCGCTCTTTCATCCTGGAGATCTCCGCTTCCAACTGACTAATTCGCGAGCTACTCTGCTCAACCTACAATGAAGGGCAAGTCAATTAATATATGAATCCTGAACATGTGTGAGTACGGAGTAAAAGGGGGGGTTTGAGCAAGTCAGAGTACCTGAGCAATAAGAGCAGCCTTCTCCCGAAGCGCCGCCTCCAAGGCAGTCCAACGTTCTCACAACTCTTTGTCTCTCTAGGCATGACGAACCTCCGAGTCCTGCAACTTCGAAGAAACGTTATTAAACTCCTTCTCGTGGCAGAAAAGTTCCCTTCAGAGCCAAAGAATGGCATGATCATACATCTTCTTACACTGCGGCACAATGAGAAAGTTAAGAAAGATGGCGAATAATGCCCGAGAATGAAAAAAATGCGCAAGGAAAAGCTATCACCTGCTGTATGGACTTCTCCGCCGCTTTAACGGTGCCAGAGACATTGAGATCAGCCTTGTCGATTACTCCATCAAAAATATTGGCAATGAAGTTTCCCCCTCTGAGAGGAGTCTCAACTGTGCCACCGATCATCCTTTCGGCATCCCTAAATTCTCCTGACGAGACCGGAAAGTTTTGAATGAAATCGTTTGGGTCACCGATTTCTCCAAATAGCGACCCATGCTCCTGGAAGGCCCCAGGATCCGGACCCTCAGGATCAACGCTAACAGCCCTCCTAGCAGAAGCTGCATCAGTATCCTTTTCAAGGACCCTCTGCTCACCAGCCCGGTCGGAGCTAGCCGTCCCGGATTTAGCAGTCCCGGTCGGGGCGCCTGCAAATCTCTCGCACTGGACCTTGTTCTCCTCCTCAACGGACTTCCATCGTCGTCCTCCCCCTCGACGGCAGGATTCGATCCGAAGGTTATGGCAGCAGTCCTATCAAGTCGGGCAACAACTTCCCTGCTCTTCCTTTTCTTGTTCATGTCAGGCCCCAAGGCCTCTGCTTCACCAACGGGGGGCGGCCTCATCTGCATATTCTCACCAAGGACTACACCAGCACAACAACCACAATACATTTTGCTAAGGGCGTGGAAGGAAACACAAAGTGCAAAGCACAGGCGGTAAAAGAACCTTACCGTAATTCTTGGCCACCCAACGCCCCTTAGCCATGACGGTCCAAGACCGAATACGGTATGGGAACTTTTCGTCCAAACGACTGATCCATCCCGACAAATCTAGAATCACCTCTGGATACCAAGCAACGGTTGGAGAGAACACAAATAAGTTACTATGGCGAATGAAAGAGTAGCTGAGAAGTGGTTAAAGGGAAGTTTGCTTACGTTGATCGTTCCACTACTCGAGAAAGGGCATCCTCTGGGCCGGGATAATGTCTGAGGTCCTCACTCGAATAAACCTGCTCATCCACCCTCAGTCATTCCCCTCATCAACTCTCGTGAAGGAAGACTTATTGGACCGATGGCGAATCTTGATTAAGCCTCGATACAGTCGAGGGCGGTACAGTCTAATAAAATGGCTAAGGGTGAAAACTTCACCTCTAACCTCTTCAGTGAAATGCCTAAGCATTAGCACTATCCTCCAAAATGACAGGTAGATCTGACCGAGGCTCACCTGATATTGGGCGTAGAAGTCAAGAAAAACCAGGTCATCCTCCAGGGGGGAGATTCAACGGACTTATCAGGGCCTAGGGTGAATGGGTAAATGTATATGTAAAGAAAGCCAGCCTTGAAGTCAGTAATGTTATCATTGGGGCCGGGAATCTCTATATCCACTACCTTGCCCCATCGGCAGTCCTTCCTCACTTTGCTATCATCGGTCACGACACTAACATATTGGGACACATGCTCGCACCGTCCCGACGTAGATGAGAGAGTCTCGATGTCAAAATCCTGCGATGTGTTGAGATCAAGAGGAATCCTTTACTCTAAAGTGGGAACTGAATTGTTTTCCCTTTTAGGTAATCAAGACGACGATGCAGCATCGCTCTATTGGGGGACCGTCCTGGAAGTCCTAGCCATTAAGAATGATAAAAACCTTCTGAGAAAAGAGGGAAGGATATCAAGTAGTAAAATTCTGGTTCCCGGGCTTCCAAAAAAGGTAAATATGGGAAGTATCTGGCAACTGGTGCATTTATAGGAAGCACTGGGGAAGTAGAAGAGACAAGCCTACGGCAGTTCATGGGTTTCTCGATTACTGCATCTGATGGTGACCCTGCGCGATTCTCTAGGGCATGGCATTAAATGCTCTTAGATGGTTAACATCATGGAAATAATGACCTCGAGATGATGATTCAATATCGCTTCCTATTACTTCGTTCTAGGAAACGCGGAGACTATATTTATGCGGTGAAATCAGGGGAATCGATTTCCCGCCATTGAGGTATATTCAGAATATCATGTCAGCACCTCGAGGCTATGGGATTGTGATCAAGCTCCCTATCTCGAGGATCGTCTGCGAACCAGCAGAGATTTTGAGGTTAAGGAAATTGCCAGAGAGCCGATAAAGGCTCCGAGGATGGGGATTCCCGAGGCGGGCAGCTGGACTCAGCAAACTCTAGTACCTCTCCTAGCCGTCCCATCCCCGCAATGCACTCTGTACCATATCGTGTTCCCTCGCCTATATAAGGGGAACCCATGCCACTTTGTATAGGGCTGATGTTGCTCCATTTCTCCACAAGTGCAATAATATCTCTCTCTCTTTCTCTCTCTTTTCTTTCTAATTCGTTTGTTCTCACTGGCCCGAGGCCGCTTCAATATTTATCGTCCTCTTACTTTTTCTTCACTATATCGCTCAATATTGCCCGTATAGAGCCTTTCTTAACCCTATCCTTAATTGTCCTATCCCCGGATGCCCTGATACCTCGAGCTCAACCCGAACCAGGACCCTGAATTCCCCATCGATTAGCCCTGCAACTGGGCATCAGTCCCTTCGGTTTGATTACTTCCTCGTTTTAGCTCGCACTTTATCGTTAAACTTAATATTATTGGCAACAACTGCTCTAACAACTAGCCTGGTAATAGATCACATATTTATTGAATCCTATTTATAAATTTAATTGTTCTTACCATTTTCACGGTAAACAGCTTCACTCTCTATTTGTATGGCCCTAGGTGTGTCAAGCTTTTTTGTCACTGCTTCGATAACATCGGTGTGTGCTCCTGCGGAGGGGTTTGTTGATGTGGTAAGCGAGTTTGCGAGGCCAGGTGCCAAGCTGCAGCGCTGCATCGTGGTTTCTTTTGAGAGTGCTTCCTCAAACTTCCTCAACGAGACGGATTCGTACTCATCATCTTGGAGGTTGCTGCCTTTGAACGAGCACATGTAAGCAGTGGTGCACTCGCAGGGATCCAAGGTCCTATCACACCTGGGGAATTTTGGGGTTACGGGTTTCCGTGAAGCGAGTTCCGGGACCGCTTCCTCGGGAGACAATTGCTGTATGAACTTCCACGAACCTAACTCGATCCTTTCGAAGAGATCTCCAAGCATCCTCGCTGTGGTGGGGTTGGTTATCGATCCGTTGTTGCTTGATTTCTCGGGTACTCGTTCGGCGCAGGGAGTTGTTTCCGGCGCTACCGTGCTGGGAGTCTCCGGGTGACTTTGTAGTCGAGTGATAGCCAACTGTTGTGCCTGCAATATTTGAAAAATAACATGAAGACTAACTTCCTGTTCTTCCCGGTCCGGGGTTTTTTTGAGCTTCCTGTTGGTCGATATGTTGTACTCTACCATCGGTGAGCGAGGCTTCGTCAACTTGTTGTATGTCCTGCAAATCTGCGTCCGCTAGAATCGGTCCAAGCATGATATCAGGATTTTGTAGAGATGCTCCAGCGGCCGGGACAACCACGCCATTTTCCCCATAGTTTTTGAGGTTGTCGTTCTCAATTCCGTTTACCAAGCTAGACATTTTAACCTGAAATCAAAGGATATTGGACAAGAAAAGTGTAAAAGGTAATGTGTATTTGTGTGATAAAACTAGCAAGAAAATAATCACTATTATTTTTAGCCCTACGGTAGGCGCCAAAGTGTTTACCGTGAAAATGGTAACAATAATTAAATTTGTAAATGGGATTCTAAAAATACGTGATCTATTTCCGAGCTAGTTGTTAAAGTAATTGGTGCAAATGATATGGAATTTAATGATGAAAAGAAAGCTAAAACGAGGTAGTAATATAACTGTAGGGCCTGCTGCCCGGGTATAGGTCTGATCGATGAAGGACGTCGGGGTCGAGCTCGAGCTATCGGGGATAGTCGGGGATGGGATAACAGTTAAAGGTATAATTAAACAAGGCTCTTTGTGGCTAATACTGAGGCATACAACGAAGAACGAATAAGAACACGATGAATATCGAGGTGACCTCAGGCCAGTGAGAACGAACAAATTAGAAAGAGAAGATATATATATATTATTGCACTTGTAGAAATAGAGCAACATCAGTCCCATAAATTGTAGGGTGAGTCCCCTTTATATAGGAGGGGGGACTTCAGGTACAAGTATGTGGAGGTTGATTACAAAGAATGGAGATGGGATGGCTTAACGTGATGCCTCAACATAGGCTCTGGATAGGCCGGCCCTGTCAGGCTAGCAGTGTGCCTTGGGAGCTTCCTCTTCTGTCCTGGCTTCAGTTTCCGTTTCATGTAAGCCGGGCTTTGATGAGCCCCGAGGTTAGGAACTCGGTTGTGGCCTCCCGTCCTCGGGGTCCCCATGCATTCTTCTGAAATGACTCGACAACGAGAAATCAAGTCTTCTGATTTTGCCGCGTACAGTTATATATGTGTATATATGTACATTATATTTATATAGGATACGGGAAAAAGGTTATGGCGTTATGTACGCACCACCACCTGATCAGTTGGTATATGTTGATAATGTTGCCCATAGTGGCTGAGACGATATGATGGGATACCCCCAGAGGCGTGATGATATTATGTACACCTATATCTATGCATGACACAAAATTTATATGCATGTGCATAACACTATAAATGTTTTAAAATTTACAAGGTTATTCAGACTTACATGTGGATTTCTTTATTTCATGTTACATTTATGTCTTTTATGTACTGATTTGTTTATGCCTTACATACTCAGTACATTATTCATACTGACGCCCTATTTCCCAGGGCCTACGTTTCATGCCTGCAGGTACAGGTAGGCAAGCCGACAGTCCCCCTTCTTAGGATCCTTGATCAGTGAGAGTTGGCGTGCTCCACTTGATCCGGAGCTGCTTTTGATTTTGGTACGATATAAGTCAGTCCACTAGCAGTTTCATTGGCCCCTTTGAACCCTAGCTGATATGATGTACCTTAGTCCCGTCTTTGTACAGTTGTATTTCTATTAGAGGTTTGTAGACAGTATGTCTAGTTGGGTAGTATGTGGCCTTGCCAGCTTCCTTTTTTGAGGTATATAGTTGTTTATAGCAGCCTTGTCGGCTTGACCTACATATGTTGCACGTATATGTATATATGCCTTTTAGGCCGGTTTCCTTCATGTATGTTATTCTCATAACTCAGCAGATCGTATTCAGTTTTATATCTTAGATGCATGCTTAGGGGTGTTTGACAGGTAGGACTCGGGCACCCGTCGTGGTCCATCAGTTTGGGTCGTGACAAAAGTGTTATCAGAGCAGTTCTGTCCTGGGTTATCTACAGATCGTGTCTAGTAGAGTCTTGTTTATGGGTGTGTTGTGCACCACACCTCTACACATGAGGCTACAGACATATAGGATGTTATCCTCTCTTCTTATCTTATATCGTGCAATATAAGAAATTCATGTTCATAACGATGAGTTATGTTTTTTCAGCGATGCCTCCGATGACTATAGTCGCTAGCATGGGTCAGAAGGCTACAAAGGTGTTAGAAAGAGATATAAGTTGTACTATGGATTCAGATCCATCAGAAATCATGGCTTCTATCGAGGAGGATCCATCCGAGGATCCATACGAGTCATCCGTTTGAGTAGTTTCGATTTCGCCGACAACAGATGAGGTGGTGGGAGTTCCGACCTCAACAAGGCCCTTTAGTTTCATTATCAGGGCCTATTTACCAGGGTATAAGGGGAGTGGTGCATGGATTAGCACAACCGGTTCCCTTCAGGCTCAAAATTATGTCAATATATTTGCGGACACCAGCTCTTCTGAGGTTCCAAATAGTCTACAGTCTTGGGAGTCCGTCAATTAAGGTTCGTCCGTGTATGTTGTGGGATATGCAGAGGAAGAGGATAGTAGTTGGGCCAAGAGGAGGAAGGTAACTGATAAGGATATGAAGATTCCACTTTGAAGTATGTCTGATCGAGGCTCTCATATAGGACGAGGCAAGGACCCTCTACTGTAAACTTCCTCCAGATGTCCACTTTTGGTTGGTGACCTCTACTTCTTCTAGAAGTATTACCAATTCAGGGTTCTGCATATGTTAGGTTGTTTTATAAGGACGTAGGGAGCCCTGTTCTGACTTTTATATATATTATGGTTATGTTTACTTAGAGGTTTTGCCGACAGTATCCTTTATATAGTTTTGGGTATGACATGTTTGTGGCCTGTTCGACCTCTATATATATAAACCTTTTTCTAAATTAGTTATGCAAGTTATGTGTTAATATTGTTACCTATATATATATATAGATGTAGCACGAAGTGGCCCGTGATAGATTTGATAAACTTGATAATAAACAAGTATAAGGTACATGGTGTTCGGTTGGGTAGAACTTGATGTTATAATGGGTATGATTGGTTGGCCTTTTTTTATGATGACATCAAGTGTAGATCAAAGATGGTTTGATTTTAGTTCCCAAGAGAGCTTGTTTTGGAATGGAAAGGTAATACGGCATCACCGAAAGGTAAATTTATCTCTTATCTCAAGGTAAGGAAGATGATCAGAAAGGACTATATTTATCACTTGTTTCGGGTTTGGGATATGGAAATAGAGGTACCAACCATTCAGTCTATCCCTATGGTTAATGAGTTTCCCAATGTTTTTTCCCGATGAGCTTACGAGTCTTCCGCCAGAGCGAGAAATTGAGTTTGCTATTGACCTACTACCAGATACCCATCCAATATCTATTCCTCCCTATAGAATGGCCCCAGCAGAGTTGAAGAAACAACTAAAGTAATTACTTGAAAAAGGCATTATCAGACCTAGTACATCACCATGGGGAGCACATGTGTTATTTGTGAGGCAGAAAGATGATTCCTTATAGATATGTATTGATTATAGACGGTTGAATAAGGTGAAGATCAAGAATAAGTACCCGTTCCCGAGGATTGATGATTTATTTGATAAGTTGCAAGGTGCCAAGTGTTTTTCAAAGATAGACTTGAGGTCCGGGCACCATCAGGTAAGGGTTAAGGATGAAGATATTCCGAAGACAGTATTCAGGATCAGATACAGTCACTTTGAGTTTCGTGTTATGTTGTTCGGTTTGACCAATGCCCTAGTAGTATTCATGGATTTGATGAAATATGTGTTCAGGCCATTTTTAGATCTGTTCCTAATTGTATTTATCGGTGATATATTGGTGTATTCTTGTTCAGAGACAGAGCGTGTAGATCATTTGCGTACTATGCTCAGAGTCCTACAAAAAAGGGAAGTTGTATGCAAAAATTCTCTAAATGTGAATTCTGGTTGAACTCTTTAGCTTTCCTTGGGCATATCATTTTGGGTGAAGGCATCCGGTGGATACACAAAAGATTGAGGCAGTAAAGACTTGGCCTAGACCCACAACACCGATGCAGGTTTGTAGCTTTCTCGGTTTGGCAGGTTATTACAGGAGATTTTTAGAGGGATTTTCTTCCCTTGCAGCACCTTTGACAAGGTTTTAGGAAGACACGAGGAAGGATAAGAAAAGATGAGTGAAAAGGTGACGAGAATGGATAAGTCCTTCGGGTTAAGCTCATAAGAGAGCTGATAGTTTCTCTAAGTTGTAGAAGGCTTAGTATAGCCTGAATGAACTCAAAGGAGTCTAAGACTAGTAATATTTAGAATAGATGAAATGATGCCCTCGTAGTGGAATAAAGGCGTAATTATGATAGATAAAGGATGAAGTTCGGGCCTTCAAAGAGGGGAATTTCATGAATTGTGAAAGATTAGAATACCCATGTAAGTTAACTTAGAAGGGAGCCAAGTTTTAATGGACCGATGCTTGTGAATGGAGTTTTTAGGCATTAAAGGACAGATTAACTTCACCATCGGTTCTAACGCTCCCATAAGGGACCGATGGTTACATTATCTACTGTGACGGTTCGGGCGTTGGATTGCATTGTGTGCTGATGCAGCATTGTAAGGTTGTACTTTATTCTTCTAGACAACTAAGAAAGCACAAGAAGAACTACTCGACCCACGATCTAGAGTTAGCCGCGGTGATTCATGCACTAAATATGTGGAGGCACTACTTGTATGGCATTCATGTTGATACCTATACGGATCATAAGAGCCTCCAGTATATCTTCAAGTAAAAGGAATTGAATTTACGTCAAAGGAGACGATTGGAGCTACTTAAAGACTATGACATTGATATTTTATACCATCCGGGGAACGCGAACATAGTAGCTGACGCCCTCAGCCGTAGATCTATGGGTAGCCTATCATATCTATAGCCAGAAAAAAGGGGAATAGCCTATGAGATTCATCAGCCAGCTAGTCTTGGAGTTCGGTTACTAGACTCAGGCGATGTTGGAATTACTATTCAGGATACGATAACATCCTCTTTAGTAACTGAAGTAAAGGAACGCCAATACGAGGATCCTGTGTTAGTTCATTATAGGGATACCACACCTCAGAAGGAGAAGACATCGTTTGAGATTACAGAAGGTGGGGTCCTCAGATATCGAGGATGATTATGTGTTCCTAATGTTGCAGGGCTGTATCGGCAGGTTATGGGAGAAACTCACTATTCTCATTATTCTATCCATCCAGGAGCAACAATGATGTATTATGATATCAGGGAAGTATATTAGTTGGACGGAATGAAAAAGGATATAGCGGAGTTTGTTGCTTAGTGCCCTAACTGTCAGCAGGTCAATATTAAGCATCAAAATTCGGTGGATTATTGCAGGCTATGGAGATTCCTACTTGGAAATAGGAAGTAATGAATATGGATTTCATCACAGGCTTACCCCGTACCCACCATAAATTCGATTCGATATGGGTGATTGTTGATAGGCTTAGAAAGTCAGCTCATTTTCTGCCCGTTAGGACTACATATTCCGTAGAGGATTATGCAAGGCTTTTACTAAGGAGATAGTACGACTACATGGTGTCTCTGTATCTATTATCTCGGATAGAGGAGCTCAATTTACCGCTACCTTCTGGAGGTCCTTCCAAAGGGGATTGAAGACTCCGGTAAGTCCTAGTATAGCATTTCATCCCCAGACAGACGAACAGGCTGAGTGTACTATTCAGACACTTAAGGATATGTTACGATCTTGTTTGATAGATTCAAGGGTAGCCGGTATGATCATCTACCGCTTACTGAGTTCGCATATAATAATAGCTACCATTCTAGTATTCAGATGGCTCCATACAAAGCTCTCTACAGATGGAAGTGTAGGTCGCCTATAGGGTGATTCAATGTTGGAGAAACTTTTCTAGTAGGATCAGAATTGCTACAACAGGAAATCGAGAAAATTAAGCTTATATAGGAAAGGTTATTAACAGCTCAATCCGTCAGAAGTCTTATGCGGATAATCGACTGCGAGACTTGGAATTTCAGGTTAACAATTGGGTATTCCTAAAGGTATCACCGATGAAAGGCGTTATGAGGTTTGGAAAAGGGGAAAACTTAGCCCTCGGTCATTGGACCATATAAGGTCATACGCAAGGTAGGCCAGGTAGAACATGAGTTAAACTTGCCTTCGGACTTGGAGTCTGTACATCCAGTCTTTCATATGTCTATGCTCCATAAATACGTCAGAGATCCTCCCAAAATCGTGTCAGTTGATGACGTTCAGGTCATAGAGTAGCTGTCATATAAAGAAACTCCCATTGCTATATTAGACAGACAGGTTTGGAGATTGAGAATTAAATACGTAGCTTCGGTGAAAGTACTTTGGAGAAACAACAATGTGGAAGAAATGACTTGGGAGGCCAAAGAAGACATGAAATCCAGATATCCCTACTTATTTCCTCCTCCAGAGAAGGGTCCGACTGAGACGTCATAACCTTAAGGTATGTGTATGGATTCTTGTGTCAGTTAATGTGGTTAGTCGTGTGAGGCCATTGTCGTTATTGATGATTGTGGTTCTATGTGGCGTTGAAATATTGAGTTTCTACAGGAAGAGTTGGTAGTAGTATTGTTACAAAGGCAACTTTTCCAAAGTCATATAGATCCCGGGGAGTTAAACATTCGAGGACGAATGTTTCTAAAGGGGGGAGGATGTTACATCTCGTGTTTCTCGTACGATAAAGTTTCATTTTTATTTAATTGACAGAGACTCGGGGATGCAATTATCTTAAGGTTAGCATATTTATGCTATTTATAACAAGTGATAAGTAAGTGACATGGAGGATAAAGGGTACACGATTAAAGAAAATGAGTTTCATTGAAGATTATAGATTTGGGGTAAAAATAAGGTCCGAGCTATAATACCCGATATTTATAGACTAGTACCATACAAGGTACCATATGACCGTGATATTATGATGTATAAAGTATATTAAAAATGAGTAGAATTTCTAAGTAATTTAAAACAATTCTTAATTATGCGGGCAATTGGTTAATTACCGGGTAACAGAACATTACCTGATTACCTAATAAGTGGATAAAGATTAATAATTTCGACCTCACCCTTCCAAAAGCGTGGCCACCAACCACTTTCCAAACAATGACTCATGGTCACATTGGATTAGGTGGAAACAAATGGATAATTAAAGACAACACTTCATATCTTGAAAACATGAGCAAGACTATTTCACTTGTAAATAATTTCAACACTACAACTAGATAAAGCCTTTGCACGTTCTTACAAAAAATTCCTACACCACTTCATTCCTTACATTTGAAATACCATCCGCACAATCATTGATACAAAATATCAGTCATTTCCCTACAATTATAACTTAGAAATGAATTGATAGTTAGGAAGTTCCACAAAAAACATAACATTGACATTCTTATAAAACTTTCAACAGATTTCTGATTCCCAACACTTCATTAACAACGAGAATTTTTAGAAACCTAACAACGTAAAAATTTTGCGGTTCTAAAGGAGTACGATGCAATCGTTTCCAAGAATATCATACGGATTTTCCCTACTCCAGGTATGTTAAGGTCATCCCTTCTTTCTTTTGGGCATGATCTATACGACACAAACAAAATGAGCAAATGCACAACTTCTATAAATTACTATATTCATAGAAAATCTAGAGATGTGTATATTCTTATTCTCCCATAAGTCTTATTATTCTATCATCTGTTCATGGGTCTCAGAAAAATACGTTATTTGATAAAGTTTGTCTGAAAAGCATATTGAGTTTTATGGCATTTCAAGAAAATCTTATTAACATATTTCGTATGCATTTCATGCATTTATACATGTACATTGACCCATGACCATATGGCGTTATATACGTGTATATATGTACATTATATTTATATGGGATACGGGAAAAACGTTACGGCGTTATATACGCATCACCACCTAATCAGTTGGTATATGTTGATGATGTTGCCCATAGTGGCCAAGACGATATGATGGGATGCCCCCAGAAGCATGATGATGTTATGTACACCTATACCTATGCATGATACGATATTTATATGCACGTGTGTGACACTATAAATGTTTTAAAATTTACAAGGTTATACAGACATACATGTGGATTTCTTTATTCCATGTTTCATGTATGTCTTTTATGTACTGATTTTCATGCCATACATACTCAGTACATTATTCGTACTGACACCCTATTTCCTGGGACCTGAGTTTCATGCCTGCAGGTATTGGTAGGCAAGTCGACGGTCCCCCTTCTTAGGATCCTTGATTAGCGAGAGTTGGCGTGCTCCACTTGATCTGGAGCTGCTTTTAATTTTGGTACGATATGATTGTTATATATATATATTGGGTATGACGTACCTTAGTCCTGTCTTTGTACAGTTGTATTTCTATTAGAGGTCTGTAGACAGTATATCTAGTTGGATAGTATGTGGCCTTGCCGGCTTCCAATTTTGAGGTATATAGTTGTTTATAGTAGCCTTGTCGGCTCGCCCTACATATGTTGCACGTATATGTACATATGCCTTTTGGGCAGGTTTCCTTCATGTATGTTATTCTCGTAATTCAGCAGATGTTATTCATGTTTATATCTTAGACGCATGCTAAGAGGTGTTTGATAGGTAGGACTCGAGCACCGGTCGCGGCCCATCAGTTTGGGTCGTGACAAGAAAAGGGATGTCTTCCGCTTTGGTGACATAGAAATGACTTATCTCCTAGAAGAAATAGGAGGCTTCACTAAGTTGTCGTGGGATAGTCCAGGATTACTAGTGCCAGAGAATCGCACCCCTCGGGGTTTTCTAAAGATGCTAGGTTTTAAGAAAAATGATGAGCTGTTTTGTTTAAAGAAATAATACATCCCATTTAAATTCCTTTATGAGCATTACGGGCATAGTAATTCATATCACCTTCATCACAATGAACTCTCCATTACTTTTTTGGGTTGGAAGCACCGCCAGGTTTATGTGTTCATCATCAAATTCTTGGGGTTGTTGATATTTCCAACGAAAGGGGGAAGCATTCATACCCGTTTAGCCATGGTCTCCAGGACTTTGATAGAAGGCATCGAGGGACAAACTTATACCATCATCCCCATGATCCTAGCCAAAATGTACTGCGCTCTAGATAGGTGCAAGCAAGGATTCGGACACTTCGAAGGTTGTAATATATTACTGCAAGTCTAGCTGTTGGAACACTTTCAGAGGGGAGAATATCGTCAAGAGCTTCCACGATGGCCTTTGAATGACTACATAGCTTACCATCACCCAAAGAAAATGATATTTATTCCAGACAGGTTTGCACAACCTGGAAATGTTGTAAGTTGCGTGCGTTTCTTCAGCAATCTGACAGAGGAGTAGGTAGATTGGATGTTTGAATGGTTTCCTAGAAGTGAGTTCATCATTAGGTCAAGAGAGACTACCCATTTGGTACCGATCGGGTTGAGGGTCATCTATCCTTACTCTCTCATATGGGTAATGAGATAAGTGGGAAGAAAACAGGTCATACCTCGGGTTTCCAACATAGTGCAAAACATGGCAGATTTCAAAGGGGACGTCATTCCATTCAAGTTCGAGGCACAACATATGTGGAACCAGAAGTTCATTGTGGAAAAGGAAACAATTGAACCAGACAGGTATCATGTCGGTCATGTGTACTTCTACCCATCATGGTTGGTAGACAATATAGCAGAAGACATCAAGCCGGGAGTCAATCTAAAAAATAGGATCATAGATGATGCCGCTGAGGCGCAAGTCAAATATATGAGGCTACGCAAAAGGGTTTTTGAGTCTGAAACTAGAAATATAGAACAACATAAAGTGGACATGGAGGCAACTAATGAATTGAAGGAAATCGCCACTAAGTCCACCGAGAGATTGGAATATCTGGAACAAGGATTGATGGAGCTTGAGGGAAAGATGAGAAAAAGGCTCGCGAATTGCCAAAACATGGATGGTAGTGAAGGAGGGCATCTAGCAAAGGCTTATTTATTATTAGATATGCGCGACTTGGGAAACCTAATTGATGGAGTCAAGAGAGCTAAGCACGGAGAAGGTCCTTCTGGGACCAAGTAGATTAGGAAATAATGTTCTTTATTGTTTTCTAGCTTAGTTTGGATTTCAATTGTAATAAAGCTAAATGCCATTAGTAAATTTATTATTATAGTCAATTTAGTGAAGGTTTGGCTCATTTTCACATTAATGAAATGACACAATTACTGGCATCAATTTTCTCCAAGTCTGTGTCTCTTAGGCCTACCTTGGGCACAACGAGGTCCCCAAATTAGGACGCGAATTATTACATGATTTTGCAAAATATGTTTAACATTGCAAGCATTTTTTCAATACCCCTTACTGACTTGGTTACCTTTTGTTGTTTCTTTTGATTAATCCTATTCCCCAAGTTTGGTTAGTGCATACTGGCATCATCAGCATATCACACTAGATCCAGAGGTCCTCCACCAAGTGATCCTAAAGGCAAAAGCAAAAGGAAAGGGAAAATGGACGATTTTAGTGGTATTAGGAAGGACAATGCTACTATATCAGAGAATGTCAAAACTTCAGATGGTCGAAGTACTCCCGCACAGAATGAATTGGTCTTGCATCTGGAACAGAAGATATTAGAGTTACAAGAAGAACTTGAGCAGGTCTGAAACTTGGCAAACCTCTATCTCACCCTAAATGTCCCGATATTAACCAACAAAATCCAAATACCCAGAACCAAATATCACCACAAAACACACAAAAACAAAACCCACTACCAAATCCTCCTGCACCGCACCAGTACCCCGCACCTACGCAGAACCTTAACCCTCCACCAGTACCTACTCCTAAACAACACCACCATCATCCAACTCAATACCCACAAACCACCACTTATCACACACACCAGAATGCACCACAACCTACTCCTGATCCCCAAAACTCAATCCTTTATGCCCAGATTCCCGGAGTTCATCAAAGCAATCCCATATATGTGGAAATTTTACCATACACCCCGTAATAAACCCTACACATACCTGAATCAACCGAGAAAGACTTGCTTATTAAGGACATAGTGGAAGAACTCAAGAATCTCACGGGCAGAGTTCAGAGTGTTGAAGGTGGTAAAGGCATTGAAGAATTGAACTATGAGGACTTATGCATTCAGCCAGATGTGGAACTGCCGAAGGGTTAAAAAAATCCCAAGTTCGAAATGTTCGATGGAACCGGTGATCCGAAAGTGCATATGAGGACATATTGTGACAAACTCGTAGGAGTGGGAAAAGATGAATGAATCCGCATGAAACTGTTCATGCAAAGTCTCATAGGAGATACGTTTTCTTGGTATATCAGTCAAAATCTAAAGAAGTGGGTTAACTGGGTAAGCATAGTGTCATACTTCATGGACAGATTCAGGTTCAACACATAAAACTTACCAGACGTTTTCTATATTCAAAATCTCAAGAAGAAACCAACAGAAACCTTTTGCGAGTATGCTACTCGGTGGAGATTTGAAGCTGCGAAAGTAAGGCCAGCACTCGAAGAAGAACAAATGAATAAGTTCTTCGTCAAAGCTCAAGACTCGTAGTACTATGAAAGGTTGATGGTTATTGAAAAACATAAATTCTCCAACATCATCAAGATGGGATAAAGAATAAAAGAATGGATTAAGAGTGGGATGGTGACAAATTTTGAGGCACTACATGCCACAAATAAAGCCTTGCAATCAGGAGGTATCTCAAAGAAGAAAGAAGTAGGTGTTGTGATGGTATCCCAAGGTCCTAAGTCTCCTCTCACATACTAAACACCTCTACCCACATACCAGCCTTCACCCCCCAAATACCAACAACCTGCTGCCACCTACCACACCTATAACACCCAACCTGCATATTATCACTCACCACCACCCACCCACCAAAATTACCAAAAACCACGACCAAACTTCGATCGCAGAATACTTAGACAATACACCCCAATTGTTGAACCCATAGACAACCTATACGAGAGACTAAAGGCTACTGGTTATGTCACTCCCATTCCTGCTGTTGCTATGGAGAATTCTTCTCAGTGGATTAACCCCAATAAAACATGTGCCTATCATTGAGGCATGAAGGATCATACCATTGATGAGTGTCGCACACTAAAGGACAAGATCCAGGCATTAATTGACACTAAGGTGATACAGGAAAAGGAAGCTACACCCAATGTTCATAACAATCCTCTTCCAGATCACAGAGGTGAGGGAGTGAATGTAATAGAGACTGACGAGGAATGGGATCCTGAGGGATGAATTGGACTCATCCGATAGGGAGATGATCCTAAAACATCTCCAGTCATCCTCACACCCGTTGTGGTACAAACCCAAGCACCATTTGAAGTTGAGGTAACTATGCCCTTCAGTGTGATGGTAGCTCCCACGCCATCTTACAAGTCTGATGTTATCCCATGGGATTATGTTAGGGAAGCAAGGAGAAAAGGAAAAGCAAAAATGGAGGAAATGGGTGCGGCACAAGGCATGACTAGGACTGGCAGGCTTTATACACCTGAGCACCAGGGAGTAACAAGCAAATAAGCTGCATCTAAGCTGCCTATTATTGAGACTGGCACTAATGACCTCTGGGGAAAGGTACAAGCGATAGAATACTTTGTTATTGCCCACTTGAACAAAACTCCCGCTCAGATATCTATCTTGTCACTACTACAAAACTCCGACACACACAAGAATGTCTTGATGAAAGTGCTGAGTGAAGCTTATGTACCCACCAACATCACTAGTGGGGAGATGGCCAACATGGTTGGGCAGGTACTGGAGAGCCACAAAATCACCTTCCATGAAGATGAGTTACCACCAAAAGGACTAAGTCACAACAGGGCACTACACATCACAATGCAATTCGAGGATAAGTTCATAGCCAGGGTCCTAATAGATGGAGGATCCAGTCTCAACATATGCCCACTAACTACTCTAAAGCGGTTGGGTAAAGGCCTGCACGAGATACGGATGGGCAGTACGAATGTAAAGGCATTTGATGGATCCTAAAGAGCCACAATTGGAGAAATAAACCTTAGCCTACAGATGGGCCCTACCTGGTTTGATGTTTAGTTTCAAGTGTTAGATATATCTGTTGCCTATAATCTATTATTGGGAAAACCCTGGATACATGCCACTGGGGCGGTGGCTTCTACTCTGCATCAGGATGTGAAGTTTTAACGGAACCATCATGAGGTGATTATCCATGGAGATGGAAGTAACCCCATCTACACCAATCAGATTGTCCCAGTCATCGAGAATAGGAAGAAGTTGGGTGGAGAAACATACCATCGCATTCAGCACATCAACGCAATTGAATAGGATCGATGATGGAGTAACAAGATAGAAAGCATATTACTATGGACAGGGTATGAACCTGCCAAGGGTCTCGAAAAAACCTCCAAGGGATCACCAAACCAGTACAATCAAAGTATCATGGTACAACTTTCGGGATCGGATATGAATATACTTGGCATGAATACCAAGATTGGTCGCCACCATGGTGTGGTCCTTATTATCCACTGGAACAACCAGTACCACCTCTGCACTAAACATTTCATCAAGCTGACATGATGTGGGGATCTGAGGAAGATGAAGTCTTAGCTGGCAGGAGGAAGTTGTTTCTAGAGGAAGAAGATATGGGCTACAGAGCAATAGTTGAGGAGGGGGAGGAGGAATACCTTAACATTTAGACCATTGAAAATGGAGTTGTTCTCAAGAACTGGACTGCTAGACCATCCCGGGCTCGTCGAGTTCCTGGGTAGCCTGGTAAATTAGCATCAATTATTTTAAAATAGTTTTGAGCATTTAAGACATTTTCAATATTTTGCTTTGAAATAATTGCTAGAGTCATCGAGCCATACTTGTTGACATTTTCAAGATTTTATTAATGAATTGCTATTTTCGTATTTATTATTATTCTTTACATTTTTCTTTTCTTTACAGCATTATTATTACCTATCCAAATGAACCTACGACTGTGACATGTGATGAGACAACGCAACACAAGGATAGTGATTCAAAAGATCTGGAAGATGATATAATACCTGAAGAAATCGTCAGAGAAGTGGAAAACTTTGAAAATAAACCAAAGTTTAATTTGGACGAAACTAAGGTAGTTAACTTAGGGGATTTCGAAACGGTCAAGGAAACACGCATAAGCATTCACCTATTACCGTCATAGAAGGAAGTGTATATTAGATTCCTAAAAGAGTATGAAGATATCTTAGCATGGTCCTACGATGATATGACTGGTTTGAGCACATCCATAGTGGCTCACAAGCTACCCACCAATCCCATGTGTCCACCGGTAAAGAAGAAGCTCAGAAAGTTCAAGCCGGATATGAGTTTGAAGATAAAAGAGGAGGTCACCAAGCAAATCAAAGCCAAGGTTCTCCGAGTAGTCGAATATCCGACTTGGTTGGCCAACATTGTGCCAGTTCCGAAGAAAGATGGGAATGTTAGAGTATGTGTTGATTACCGAGACCTAAACCGAGCAAGTCCTAAAGATGATTTCACGTTGCCCAATATACACATACTAATCGACAACTATGACAAGAATGAACTCCAATCCTTTGTAAATTGCGTTGTAGGATACCATCAGATCTAAGTGGATGAAGAGGATGCCGAAAAGACAGCCTTTATCACACCATGGGGGATATACTGGTACAAAATGATGTCATTTGGTTTGAAGAATGTTGGGGCCACCTACATGAGAGCTATGAAAACCATCTTCCACGACATGATACACAAGGAAATAGAGGTGTACGTGGATGACGTTATCATCAAATCCAAAAGGAGTACAGATCACATAGCAGACTTGAAGAAATTCTTTAATCGACTTCGAAGGTACAATCTGAAACTGAATCCTACAAAGTGTGCCTTTGGAGTCCCTGTTGGAAAATTATTAGGATTCATCGTTAGTCTTTGAGGGATTGAATTAGACCCGTCAAAGGTTAAAGCTATCCAGGACTTGCCACCTCCAAAGAATAAGAAAGATGTAATGAGCTTTTTATGGCGTCTAAATTACATTAGCCGTTTCATAGCACAATAAATCATTATATGTAAGCCGATTTTCAGGATGTTGAGGAAAGATGCTGCAACAAACTGGACTGAAGAATGCTAGAAAGCCTTAAACAAAATCAAGGAGTATATATCTAAACCACCCGTTTTGGTCCCACCAGAACCAGGAAGACCTTTACTACTCTATTTGTCTGTATTGGATGGGGCTTTTAGTTGTGTTCTGGGACAACATGATGAGACTAGAAGGAAGGAGCAAGCGATATACTATCTGAGCAAGAAATTCACACCTTACGAAGCCCGGTACTCTTTACTAGAATGCACTTGTTGTGCTTTGACATGGATAGCTCAGAAGTTGAGGCATTATTTCTATGCATACACCACATATCTCATATCAAGGTTGGACCCGCAAAAATACATCTTTTAGGAACCCATGCCTACGGGTAAGTTAGCAAAGTGGCAAATATTGCTGAGTGAGTTTGACATCGTCTATGTAACTTAGAAGGTAGTCAAAGGGCAAGCATTGGCAGATCATCTGGTAGAAAATCCCATGGACGGAGAATACGAGCCATTGAAAACGTATTTTCCCGATAAGGGGGTATCTTTTTTAGGAGAAGATGTCATCGAGGCATATGATTGTTGGAGAATGTTCTTCGACGGAACCACAAACTTCAAAGGAGTGGGTATCACAACTGTTTTAGTATCAGAGACCGGCCAACACTATCCGGTTTCCACAAAGCTCAAGTTTCCTTGTACCAACAATATAGTACAATATGACACTTGCATCTTGGGACTCAGGTTGGCCATTGATATGAATGTTTGGGAGCTACTGGTAATTGGAGATTCCTATCTTTTGGTGCACCAGGTTTTAGGAGAATGGGCTACCAAGAACACCAAGATATTGCCATATTTGTAATGTGTATAAGAGCTGATAAGAGGTTCACAAAGATAGAATTCAAACATGTTCTGAGGGTTCAAAACGATTTTGTAGATGCATTGGCCGCTTTATCTTCCATGATACAACACCCAGACAAGAACTTCATCGATCCTATCCCAATAGGAATTCATAAACAGCCAGCTTATTGTGCTCATGTTGAAGAAAAGAGTGATGGTCCGTGGTTCCATGACATCAAGGAATATTTGGCATAGGGAGAGTATCCAGAGCACATAACCCATACTCAGAAGTGCACACTTCGAAGGTTAGCCAACCATTTCTTTCAAAACGGATGAATTTTGTATAGAAGGACTCCTGACCTGGGGTTACTACGGTGTGTCGATGCCAAGGAAGAATCTAGATTGCTCGAGGAAATACATGTCGGAACTTGCGGACCGCACATGAATGACTTCGTCTTAGCCAAAAGATACTAAGAGTATGGTATTTTTGGATGACTATGGAAACAAACTGCATCAAGTATGTTCAGAAGTGTCACCAATGCCAGATACATGCTGATATGATACGAGTACCACCCAATGAACTCAATGCAACAAGTGCACCCTGGCCTTTCTCCACTTGGAGCATAGATGTCATCGGTCCAATTGAACCCGCTGCTTCAAATGGGCATAAGTTCATTCTAGTGGCCATAGACTATTTCACAAAATGGGTTGAAGTCGTATCTTACAAAGCTGTGACTAAGAAGGTCATCATAGACTTTGTTCGATATTGCATTGTTTGTCGGTTCGGAGTACCAGAGTCAATCATCACCGATAATGCCGCCAATCTCAACAGTTATTTGATGAAGGCCATATGTGAAACCTTCAAGATCAAGCATAAGAATTCCACAGCATACAGGCCACAAATGAATGGAGCCGTAGAAGCCACCAACAAGAACATCAAGAAGATACTGAGGAAAATGGTAGATAATTACAAATAATGGCACGAGAAGCTGCCATTTGCTCTGCTTGGGTATCATACAATGGTCTGTACATCAACAGGGGAAACTCCCTACTTATTGGTTTATGGTACTGAAGTAGTTATTCCTGTCGAAATAGAGATCCCTTCTTTAAGAATTATACAAGAAGCCGAGCTCAGCGATGCAGAATGGGTACAGAGTTGATACAAGCAACTAGCTCTCATTGATGGAAAGAGGATGAATGTGGTATGTCACGGTCAATTCTACCAGAATAGAATGGAAAGAGCTTTCAACAAAAAGGTCAGACCAAGGCAATTCGCACCGGGGAAATTGGTGCTAAAGCAGATCTTCCCATATCAGGATGAAGCCAAGGGGAAGTTCTCACCCCAACTGGCAAGGTCCCTACATGGTTCATTGAGTACTAACAAAAGGAGCACTCATACTTGCAGAAATAGACGGAGAGATTTGGCCAAAACCTATCAACTCAGATGCAGTCAAGAGATACTATGTTTAGGATTGTTTACATTTCTTTATTTGATATAACTAAACTATGCTTCACTTGATTCCCATTTATGAGGAGATACGTAGGCAGCCCTGTGGGTTCGGTCATATCTTAATAAAATGTTCATTTTTTCCAGGATCAGAAATTGCGGCACGATCTCGAGTTCACCCGATTTCATCACATTTGGAACAGCCAAGGAATGTGTTGTCGGAAGTATGCACTTAAACTGGGACAGAATTTTGAGGAGGACCCTCAAAATTCTAAGGCAAGGAGGTTGCAATGTCTCTAGATGTGTCACAGTTACCGGTCCATCAAAATTATTTGATATCACATACTGTAATACATTTCAAATAACTATATTTTTGCAATTAATTTGTCAAATCCATACATATTTTTCAAAAACTTTATTTCTATGACATCCAGATTTTACCCAGGGTAACTCAAACAGGATCTCAAGACAAGAGTGAAGGCAAAGAAAGGAGTCAAGAGCATGAACTGACCTTCCCCCCGCAAAACTCATTATTTTTCTTTGAATGCAGGTATGATAAGACAACAATATTCGCAAATACATCAAATCAATACCATCATGAAGACAAGTTACCAAATGCAGACAACTCCAGCTAAGAAATACTTCACTCTGTCACTGTCACTCATCGCTTTTCTTGCATAAGGCTAAGCACTGCCTTTCCTTTGCATGAGACTAAGCATTGTCTCCTCTTCTTTCATGAGGCTAAGCATTGCCTCTCTAATGGCATAAGACTAAGCACCGCCTTTCCCCTGCATGAGACTAAGCATTGTCTCCTCTTCTTGCATGAGGCTAAGCATTGCCTCCCTAATTACATAAGACTAAGCACTGCCTTTCCCCTGCATGAGACTAAGCATTGTCTCCTCTTCTTGTATGAGGCTAAGCATTGCCTCCTTAATTGCATAAGGCTAAGAACTGCATTTCCCTGCATAAGACTAAGCATTGTCTCCTCTTCTTGCATGAGGCTAAGCATTGCCTCCCTAATTGCATAAGGCTAAGCACTTCCTTTCCCCGCATAAGACTAAGCATTGTCTCCTTTTCTTGCACGAGGCTAAGCATTGCCCCGTTAATTGCATAAGGATAAGCACTGCATTTCCCTGCATAAGGCTAAGCAATTCCTTTCCCTGCGTGAGACTAAGCATTTTCCTCATTCTCTACATAAGGCTAAGCACTGCCTTTTCTTGCATGAGACTAAGCATTGTCTCCATTCTCCGCATCGGGCTAAGTACTACCCCAATCTCACACAAGACTAAGCCTTGTCTTGTTCCATCCTAGCATATGACCAAGCATCATATCTTTGCATTTCATAGGCTGAAATATCGCCATTTCTATCTGAAGGCATCATAGTCCAAAGGCATCATCCTCATAGCCGAGAGACACCAATCCATGACCGGAGGATCTCTTGAAAGTGCACATCATCAAAGGTATCATAGTCTAGAGGCACCATCCTCATGGCCCGAGGACACCATATCATGGCATGTGAATCCCTTATCATACACTTCATGGACCAGGACGTCATGGTCTAAGGATATCATCCTCATCGCCCAAAGACAACCTTCATGGTCCAAAGGAAATTTGAATCATGTTTAAACTTTTGCGATAACCCATATATATTTGCATGCACCGTGTTTTAGGTAACCGTTCAACAAACGAGAGCAATCTTCGCTCTGATTTCCGTCCACAACGTTCACATCCTTTGATTGTTTCAAACGTAACCGACTACTAGTAATTGTCTGCCTTTTACTCTATAACTATTCAGATATCTGCCTTGTGATACATCTGTAACGTCCAAAATTCTCATTCATGACCATATCTAAATTGTCCATTACTTACAACACAATCTTACCCGAAGAATCTCTTCAAAACATGTGACTACTCTTACAACAACTCCATCAGCTCCGTTCGTCGTTGGATCCAGAACTACACACGGCCTGACTCCTGTAATACCAGGGATATGTAGGCAACTCAAGAACCAGGGTTCGGCCTCCATTTTTTCAAAATACATCATTCCTCATTCACTTCGGACAAAATTGGTCATTATTTTCTTTACCCAACAACTCTTTTATCATTCCCCGGTAAAGAGGGGTAGCTGTTGATACCCAATTTTTCCCTCATATTTTTTCAAATAATATATGTACTTTCAAAATGTCATTTTGCATCATTATTTAATTTACAAGATTTATACAAGCATTTTTTATAATTTTCCACAATAATTAGAGCTTTAAAATTAATTTTCTTGCATTTAAATTACTTGAATATTTATTAATTATTCCTTCAAATTATTTTGTGATGACTTAATCATCTAAAATTATTATTTGCATCCATATACATGTTTCAAATATTTTTACTTTATTTCATATGATTATATTAGTATTTTGGTCTATCTTGCAATAATGGCCTATATTTTGCAATTTATTGTATTTGTCATTTTATTCAAGGTTAAAACAAGTTCCTACATTTTTTTAATCTTCTACTATTATATTAAAGTTTTTTTTAGCAATACTCTAGGCAAGAACCTAGGGCTAGTTTTTTATTAATAAAAGAAAGGAAAAATACAACAATTAGGAAAAGTAAAAATAAGGGGGACAATAGCACCGGTCTTGTTACCCATATAACACAAACCGGGCTAACCTTACCTTACTAATCCTATTGAGGCTTGCAAACCTCGCCTACTAACAAGCATGTAAAAAATATGAACTTGAAAGGACCAAGTATTCTATGATCATCACAAAGTTTATAACATACTCTGTGATGATATTACAGATGATAATACTAAGAAAGTGGTAGAATAAAATGTAGTACCAATTTGATTCTTGTCCCTTCTTTTCCAAAGTTGTAAAATCTTCACTTTGTAATTCTTTGTCGTTTTCAACAACTTTGTTCAAAAAGTATTCAAAAATCATGATTTCCTTTTTGACCGGTTTGACCTCGTTGATGTAGTTGGGGCAGCCTGCTTTTGTTTGGCAACTCTCATTGGAAGTCGCCTAACAATTGCTTCCTTGTTGGCCCGTGTTGCAATTTTCATCCAGATAGCACCTGCTTTACTTGTTCCAATATGTTCCTCCACAGTATTTGGTGGGGTATCTAGGTGGTGAATGCATGTGCCACATGAAGGCTTGCTTGGAATGAAATTTGGAGCATCCAACTTGCTCTTTAACTTGCCAGTCATAATACATTCAAGTTTTAGCGTTTGAAGTTCATCCTTGATAACTCTTTCCACTCGATGGCTCGCAAATTGAAACTTTAGTTTAAGACCATATTCCTGCTCCCTTTTCAAATTTGAGCAGTTGAATTTATTTGAAAAAGATCTCAAAGGTTGATTGATCATGCGATCCTCAATGAACTGCTCACAATGCACAGCAGTTGCTGCAATCTGCTTCTGCTTCACCTTCTTCTTCTTCTTCCCTGTTATTGTCTTTGAGGTTGACGCCAATTCATACTTCTGATGTTCCTTCTTTGCAACTGTTACTGCATATTGATCAGCCATACAAATAGCATTTGAATTGGTCATAAAATTCTGCTCCTGTGCAGGTGACTTCGCTCCAGACTTCTTTGCAACCAGCTGCTGCCCATGCGACTGCTGCTTAGCTGTTGCATTCGACTGTTGCTGTTGTCCAGTAATTGAATGTGTTACAGCAGGTCCTACAATGCTTGCATTATGCTGCTGCTGTTATTCACAAATTGAACCTGCGACTGCTGCCTTCGAACTGTGTAGATCCTGCTGTTGTTGCCCAGGACTTGTTGTTGCATTAACTAAATTTGGCACTATTGCAATCTGTTGCTGCTGTCCAGGATTTGAAGTGGTGAACTATTGATCATAACCTATAGTAGCTACTAGAGTATGCTGCTGCGCAGGCTGTTTTGAGAGAGTAGCAGATGGACTGCTCGACAAATCTGCTGCTGCCCAGTAACATGTTGCTGCCTATCCTTACGGACAATTAGAGTATGCTGCTGCCCATTTGACTTCTGTTCAGCTTTTGGAAAAGCTGGAGACACTACTGATACCAGTTCTTTATCGCCACTATATCTCTCCCCATTAACAGAAGAGTCATCCACAAAAACTACCCCCAGTCTTCTTCGTCATCGTATTCGCGTTGCTCAACCCATGAATTAGCATTAAGAGCCTTATCCCCCACATTTGCTTTAATAACCTCAATGTTGTTTCCAGTGGATACCACCTTCTGTCCTTGATCACCACCATGTTCACCACAAAACTCAAATGATTGGGATGGTACTTCAAAGATGGATGTGTTCAATGTAACCAATGGATAGTTAACCATGTTATTGACCATCATAGCATTCTGGGCTTCTCTAATGATTTGTTCTACATGAGGGCTTGAAAAGTTTAAAGTTGGAATATTTGAGCTGCGTGCTTGGTTGCCCAGATTTCGAACATCATCAACCTTAGCTAAATTATCCGTTTATTGACCTTCTTTGTCATTGTTGGCACATAATACTAACTCCTTGGATACCACATTACCCGTTAGGTCCCTCGCAACTGGAACAATGTCCAAAGGTACACCTGAATTCTGTTTGGATTTTGTTCTACGTGAAGACCTCTCTTGAATATTTTTTGAGTTTGCCCTCACCTACTGATGCTACAGATCTTTCTCACCATGTTCATGTGCACACACCAAGGCATCAAAAGAGTTAGAACATTTAAACTTTGTTGCTGCCTCCAGTTGTTTTTTATCTGACGATGCCTTCTTGCTGTGTAATTGCTGCGCTACAGAGCAGCCCTTAGCAATTGATTGTTGTCCATGCTGAGATCATGTTTCCACCATAGCAGTAGTGTTCTTGTTGGCAGATGTTCCACCTATTTCAAAACTAGTTGCTTGTACCACTGATTCGACATAGTCCGCAGCTACGATATTACCAGATACTTCACCAAATGCATGAGTATCTCCCTTGCGAATTTGTGGAGAACCTGCAACATCTGATCCAAAACCAGCAGCTTGCACAGCTGATGAACCAAAATTAGCTGCTTCATTCATTACTGTAGCTCGACCAGCTAGTGTATGATTTCTATCTAATGCCCCAGCATTTTCTAGAGATTGCCCATCGTGTCGATCAATTGTACCTTGACCTTCCTATCGTTCAACACCACCATCTGATTTCCCATTCCATTCAGCTGAACTCCCATCTCCATTCACATCATGTTTGGAATTCTCAAATAGTGCAGCAGGATGTTTAGCAACTACAGTAGCAGCTATTAGAGTTGTTGCCTTCCTCTCAATCTGAACATCCTTAATCCCACCATCAGTAACACCAAAATATACTGCTGGTTTTTCATTAACAACGCCATTCACACCAGTTGCATTTACAGCATTAGCATCCAAATTTGCGTTCCCAAACTGTGAAACACCATCCAATTCATTAGTTGCATGAATACCATCACGAAGATTAGTCTGATAAACCATATTCACTGCTCGATTGATCCCATCAATAGTAGTCAAATTAGCAATTAGTTTTTCCCCTGCTATTTGCATTTCCTGTTGTCCGACTACACTTTTTTTAGCTATGTCATCTACCATTTGTTCAGCCCTTTTGCATTAAGATAGTCTCTAGCATCACCTTCTAATTTGTCTAGACTACCCAGCCCTTCAACTTCAACTACTGGAGTAGCTTCTTCGTTAACTTTCTCCATCTTCCAACGACATGATTTTACATCATGTCCTTGATGTTTACAACAAGTACAAAATTTAGGGATATTATCATACACTATCTGCTGGAAATGTTCAACTAACCTTCCAGAAATTGTATCCACAATATTTATCCTAACTCGCTTAGGATGTTTGTCCAGTAGATCAAGTAACACCTTAACTCTCGCCGTACTTGGTCGTGTTCTATCTTGAGTCACTTTGTCCACTACTAATGGCTTTCCCACTACTGAAGCTATTGATAATAACAATTTTTTTGCAAAGAAATTTGCAGGAAAATCTGGTAACGAGATCCATACCACTGTTTTTGACGTTTCTTCACGAGGATTGAATCCTATCAACCATGGGAAAGTTCTAAAAAAGAATTCTTCACCTTTTGCTGTAATATATCCAGTGGTTCTCGACAGAACCTGGACAAAATCATCAAATAGATCAAATCTTACCAAAATATGACGATATTCCAGTTGCCCAACATTACAAAATCCTTTGACGTCAAATTGCTTTGGAATAACTTGACGCAATTCTGGAAAGTCTGGTTTCCCGTATGAAAATTTTAGGATTACTGCTTGGTGTAGCCCTTATTCAATGGTGAAAGCATTAACCTCTTCAATGGTGAATTCAACATTTGGCTCTCCATGAATAACAGTAACTGGACATAACTCAATTTTCGAGTTGGACACGGCAGATTTGTTACCAGCAAGTCGTTCAGCATATGTTTGTTTTGGATTATGATTAAAGTTTGTTTCCTTTGGAATTTGACTGGACTCTCCCACAGCATGAAGCTGGGGAGAGACGATGGTAGCCATGGCAGCTTCTATGACGTTACAGTAGATTGCAACACTACATCGCGAAGATAGAAATAATTTTCGGAGCTACAGTAACAGTGAAGAAAAATTTAAGATCTGTCCCAAATGGCTATGGATTTGATGATGAAACCAATTGAGGATTGTGCGCAAAGAGAAGATGCTTCTTTTGACACCAAATTTGTGTCAATCCACCATCGGATTCCGGAATTATCGCCGATAAATAATGATGGAATTACTATTCACCCTTCTCTTAGTGTAGGGCTGATATGTAATAGTGACGGAATTACTATGTTTATTAAATTATTTCCCCCTTAATCTCTTATTTTAAAATCTGGCCCAAATTAGGCTAATTTTGGACCAATTAAGGTCAAATGAACCAGCCCACTTTGATCAACCCCCAGAAGCCCAAACCTAAGCGACCCAATAGGTCTTCCCAGTCCAAAACTCGACCCAACTCATTTTAAATCTCAATCGTTGATCAAAAGCGATCAACGGCTCATAACACCCCCACTCCCTTTCCTTATATCCCCCATAACCTATCCCTGGAGACCACCTTTTAGTTGGTCGCCTCTACACTCTCTCGAACCTTCCCCCTTCTTCTCCAAACCCTAGTATATGTTGCCTGGTTCTCCCCGATTCCGACCTAAAAATGGATTCCACTTGCTATCTACTTTCCTTATTAGCCCTATACCGCTATTGGTTGTACGTTTATGGTATCAGAGAGGTACTTTCCTAACTATGGCAAGTACCATTTACAAGATCGGATTGGAACAACTCGAATCTTTGGATTTTATGCGTTTTTCCGTCTAGATACGTTCAACAAGGAGCGATCACCTTTGATTTGATTTTCAAGAAACTGGACCCAACTAGGGTTTGAGATTTTCCTTTTTTCTTACTGATTTTTGATTGCATGTGATATTTTTTCCTTTCTTATGTTTGACTGATGATTTTTCCTTGTTTGGGTGTTTAATTTCAACTACTATATAAACCCCTCCCCTAACCCCCCTAAGACAGACCTTAATTATTGTTGTTTTCTTACTCTCACTTGTTCTATATATTTTTGAAATTGGCTAGCTGAAAGCTAAGGCCACTAAAATCCTCTCTATCTACCTCTCTAGTGAGAGCATTGCTCAGTGCTCGTTAGAAGCTCCTATGAACTCTGACGCACTGGGGTTTGGAGTTTTTGCTGTTGTTCTTACTTCGCTACTGGAACTTGGTGATTCTCTTCTATTTGTTGTTAAATCTGCAAACTGGTAAGTGTTCAAACCCTCGCAACTATATCCTTTCATGTTTGTGTTCATGCTCCTGAATATCAGTGTTATGTGGACCTTTCTGAACTAATATGATATTGTGCCGACCTTGTTTTGAATCTCTTCTACAATCCTTCATCAGAACTGGTATAAGTTTGTATATGATCATTCATGTTTAGTTAATTTGGAAGAATTCTGGGTTGCTATGCTTGTTTGATGTTGTCATGTTTATGTATGCCTAAATTCCTACATTAACCGTTTAGTATTGAACACTTTCTCATACCTCACTTTGAACATTTGTAATGAAACACCTATGGAATTAATGCCTGCCTAGAATTTGCCTTAATAAGTGTCTTTCTGCCGAACCATTTATATGTATTTTACTGTTACCATGCAAATTAATCCCTGACCACCCCATGTTATTACATTGTCTTAATATCTAGCCTAAATATGTTTCTCTGCTATCTGTAACTCTGATGATTGTATTCCTTTCTTGTCAATCCTGTAGTCTTTAGCAGTGCCTAAGGTTTCTAGGATAAATATCTCATTTTCTTTCTTATGTATGGTCAACTAACATGTTAATATGTAGCTAATCTACCCCTTTTATATGCCATAAGTTTATGTACTATGAACTATTTACATCATGTTAAGTTTTCATGATATTGGCCAAGTTGTAACATTAGTATGTTGATATGCTATTTGTGACCTCATTAGAACTGTCATGCTAGAACTTTCATTATATTAGACTCACATTTGAAATCCTTTAGGTTAATGCCCTATTCTGAATTCGTTTGGTATTGTAAACCCTTATATGTTTATCCTATAATCTTAGAAAATATGATTTCCCTAACTCTCTCAATATGTTTTTCAGTCCAATATGCTATCTCTTGCTAAGTGTTTGAACCTGTAATGTCAATATTGACTTACTGTGATAAAGCTAAGCCTTATTGATTCTCGAAATTTGCATGATTCCTTGTTTAATCAACCTTGTTATGTCTAACTTAAAAAATACAAAATGCATCATTTAGTCACTATTAGTAGAGTTGTTTACTTGATTTCCATGCGTAGCCTATTAATTGGTATGGTTAAGTCATGCATCTGTTGTGACTGGGCAAGAAGGTCTTCCCTTTGGGCTTAGTGTGAATTCTTTTGTGAGTTTTGTCGCACCCCATATTTTTTCGTAGAGTCTAGGTTTCGACATTTCTTGGGAACAACTCATTTTCTTTTGGGATTTTAGTATTGAATTTGAAGAGTCGTCACCTAACGGATTTAAGGTGTATTAGGGCACCTAAAGCAAATAACTCATAAAATCGGTTTGCATTACTAGATATTGTGAAAGGACTCGAAATAACCTTGAGGGGAAGGTGTCAGGCACCCCTCGAGGTCCACAATGGTGAGTCCTGACCAAACTCATATTAGGTGAATTAGTCTTAAGCAAACAAAGTAATTCAGACAAACAGACATTTTGTTTTAAAAACAAGGGATAAAGGGTGTCCTAGGTTTTTTAGCCTATAGGATCCCTTCTGTGAAATGCTTGGTAATCGCCCCCAAGTTAGAGTGCTACACATAGCATTAGCGCACAGGTCATTATATCCTTTACTACCAAATTTCCCTCCCCTTAGTAGTTATATGAGCGATTCTAATTAAACGTACTCTATGGGTGCATTACCTGTCCCTTCCTTATGGCCATGGAGGTGTTTAGGACCTCTAATTAAGGCAGTTCTAGACTCTCCTAAAGTGCTTAAAAGGAGAAAATCTAAGCGGCAAGCAAAAACAAATAGGACATTCACATACCGGGACAATTAAAAGCTCACTTTTACCTCCTCACACAAGCAGACAATAGCACGTCTCAAACAACAAGATTTTAGATATTTCAAAGGATCCTAGAGCAGGATATCTAGGTGAGCATGAGAAAAAGAATATATGCAGCATTGTGTTAAAGCGAGGCAATAGAGACCTAATCAGTTTGCCTACTGATTTTAGGGTTTGTTGAATCTAGGCAATTCACAAACGATTAAACAAAAGCACAGTTTTACAATTTGCAAGATTTTAATTATCCTACAGGCTTGCCTAGGCGTGGATCTTAGATGTCCTATAACATGATATCTAGTAGTAATCGGAGTCTTAATAGGCGAACAAACGATTTTAAACAAGCAGATTTTATTCGTTATGTCCTACAAACATGATGTCTAAGTGCTGAACATTACAGGATTGACTTTATACGCATTTATCTTTATAATATAATATCTAGGTGCTGGGACTGGTTTTTTAAAACCTATTCTTATAGACATGGTAGCTACAGATTTTATACGATATGGGCATGGTATTTAGGTGAATGCAATTAAAACCTAAAGCATAGTTTTTAATGCACATAAGACAATGAACGTGATTATTAGGCAGGATTAGTAGCAACTTAATGACATGATTTCTAAGTGGACATGATTATGCAGAGCTTTTAGAAAGCAGAAGTTTCAGAAACAAATGATGCACCTATAAACCTATTCTCTAGTGCACAAAACAACCTATATGCATGGTTTCCAATGCAATTAGACAAGCATCATAATCCTAAGAGCATGATTTCTAATGCAAGCGAATAGTCATAATAATGCTAAGTGCATGATTTCTAACTGATTTACCCACAAAAATATATAAAAATCCCTCCCTTTTACTAATATCCACAATATTTGTTTACAAGAATTATTATTACAGATCATAAATGAATTATAGAAATAAATAATACTATACTATAGGGAGCCTAGATAGGCCCAAAGTAAACCTGGAAAAAAACCAGGCCTTCAAATAGTCCAAAGTACCATATCTCCTATTGTCCAAGAGAGGGTATCCTGGTGTGTCAAAGTTCACAAGGGCCTTAGGACCCCGAGCAATGCTCATACCAAGATCCTTTTAAAGAGAAGTATTTTTTGTGAAGTGTGAAAGGGCCAGCCCCAGTGTGCTAGTGTTCGGAGGAATCTCATGGATTCCTAGGCAATACACACACTGAAGGGACAGAATCCTAAGTATTCTAAGAGTAGGAGTGAGAGTTCTTGACAGAGTAGGAATAACTTTAGGAAAACAGTATGGAAGTAAAATAGTTCAGGAGGGAGAATAGTTTGAAAGTGAAAACATTTAAGAGTGAAAATAGTTTAGAGGTGAAAACAATCTGAGCAAAAATAGTTTAGAAACTTTCTAAGAAAATGTTCAGCTAACCAAAACACACAGAACAAAGTCACCAAGTTTCAAACCCAAGATTCACATTACCCAGTTTTAATTTAGTATTAGTTAACCCTAGGTGAGTGTACATCATGTCGATAACAGATAGTAACACAGAGAGGGAGCAGGGGTTGGGAGCACAAAATCCTGAATTAGGAGCACATAGAAACAGGGTAAAGGCAGTCATGCTAGTTAACAGGGACATAGAGCAGGCAGGGATAGATAACAATTCACTAGGACATACTGATTTAGGGTCTAAACAGGAATCAGTCAAGTCTAACAGTCATACTTAGTGATAGGGTAAGCATACTAACTTAATGCAAGAGACAAGAAAGCACAGGATTTAAGCAATGCAACAAACATGTTGGTTAAACACGGTGAGACATAGGCCTAGATACAAGGGTAGTCATGCTGAGTAATACAGAAAGGGCCAAGGAAAATACTAATTCAATTACACAAAGTAGCCATACTAGTTGGAGTTACAGGACAAGGAAGACAAGAATCTTAGACACAAAGTAAGCAGGCTGTTTTAAGGAATTATTGGATACTCAAGCAGAAGTAACATGCTGATTAAAACAATGAACAATAAATAGTGAAACTTAATCATACTGATCAAAGTAGTAAACAGGAAAGAATATAGAATTACGTACATAGGCAATTAGACTAGTACAGAAGAGACATGGATATTAACAGGAATAGAGCAACAGCGAATCATATAGGTACAACTTCATAATGACATTAGAGATAGAAATATATCAGTTAAGGGAAGCAAATAAGTGATGAAAGGTATGCAGGATTTAGTAGTCTAGCCTTGGCTTTCAGACGGCTAGACAAGCAATGAGCACAAGTAGCAGAGAGTGGAGAGCAGAGTATATATGAGTGTGAGTTTTTGGTGAACTATTGTTCGTGTCTTGAAGAGGCAGAGTGAGAGTGTATATATAGCACTTAGGGAGTAAAACAAATAAGATAAAGGAAATTACAGTTCAATCAATTAGAATCAATCAGCCAATTATTGAATCAATTCCAATAAACAAATCCGGAAAAGACCCCTTTAATTAAAGAGAGTCAGTTAATGGTCAGAACTAGGGTTTAACTAAGGTAAGAAATAAATACCATACCATACAGGGAGTCAGTGAAATACCAAATCGTAGTGATAATTAATTAAGGCAAGTATAATTAATCAAGGTCACAAATACGGAAACAAGTAAAAATCCCAGCAAATATTGATTTTAACCGGATGATTTTGCTGCATGTATATGTTTGTGAATGCTACTGTCATGTCCGATGTGCCTGCATCCAAAGAAAAATTGTGTAAGTTTTGTAAGGGGAGGTTGGTTCGCACCTTCGTCTACTGGTTGTGCTTTGCTCCGTTCTGGAGGCCCTATTTGAGTTGCCCTGGGTAGTACCTCGCTGTCATGGAAATAGAGTTTTTGAAAATATGCACTTATTGATGAAAGTAGAGTTATTTTAGAAAACATAGTGAAATATTGAGTAACTTAGATGAATCAATGACTGTAACACATTTCAGAGATATTGCAGCTTTCTTGCATTAGAATTTTGAGGGTTCTCCTCAAAGTTTTGCCCCAGTTTGGTAAATGATCCTTTGGCAACGTGTGCGATGAAATTTGCTGAAACTTCTCTGGAATTTTGAGGATCCTTCTCAAAATTCTGCGCCAGTTTCTTAATCGATTTCTAATTGTCTGGCATATGATGGTATCGACTGGACTTGCTCCGGAATTTTGAGGGTCCTCCTCAAAATTCTGCCCCAGTTTCTGGTGCTGAGGGAAAATGAAGATTTTATTAAGATATGATTGAACCCACAGGGTTGCCTATGTATCCCCTCTTAAACGGGAATCAGGTCAACCGTAGTTCAGTTACATCATATGAAGGAATGTAAACAATCTAAACATAGTATCATTTGACTGCATCTGAATTGATTGGTTTCGGCCAAACTTCTCCGTCCATTTCTGCGAGTATGAGTGTTCCTCCTGTTAGTACCCGGTGAACCATGTAAGGACCTTTCCAATTGGGATAGAATTTCCCTTTGGTTTCATCTTGATGCGGGAAGATCTTCTTCAGCACCAACTGTCCTAGTGCGAATTGTCTTGGTTTGACCCTTTTGTCGAAGGCTCTAGACATTCTGTTCTGATAAACTGACCGTGACATACGGGATTCAGTTTTTTCCATCTATAAGGGCCAGTTGCTCATAGCGACTCCTTATCCATTCTGTATCACTAAGTTCGGCTTCATGTATGATCCTTAAAGAAAGAATTTCTACCTCGGCTAGAATGACAGCTTCGGTACCATAAACCAGTAAATAAGGAGTTGCCCCAGTTGATGTACGGACCGTAGCGCAGTACTCTAATAGGGCAAAGGGTAACTTCTCGTGCCATTGTTTGTGGTTTTCTACCATCTTTCTTAGTATCTTCTTGATGTTCTTGTTAGCAGCTTCCGTAGCTCCATTCATTTGAGGCTTGTATGTTGTGGAGTTTATGTGCTTGATTTTGAAGGTTTCACACATGGCTTTCATCAGGTCACTGTTGAGATTGGCGGCATTATCAGTGATAATGGACTCGGGAACCCCGAATCGGCAAAAATACGATCCTTGACAAAATCTGCGACGACTTTCTTGGTCATGGCTATGTAAGATGTAGCTTCAACCCATTTAGTGAAATAGTCAATAGCCACCAAAATGAACCGGTGCCTATTTGAAGCATTGGGCTCGATCGGACCAATGACATCCATTCCCCAGGCAGCAAAAGGTCAAGGTGAACTTGTCGCATTGGGCCCGTTTGGTGGTACCCTTATCATCTCTGCATGTACTTGTCATTGATGGCATTTCTGTACGTACCGGATGCAATCCGTTTCCATGGTCATCCAAAAATATCCATGAGTATTTTCTTGACTAGAACAAAGTCGTTCATATGTGGTCCACAAGTTCTGGCATGTATCTCCTCGAGCAATCTGGAAGCTTCCTTTGCATCAACACACCTTAACAACCCCAGATCAGGAGTTCTTCTATACAGGGTCCCTCCACTTTGGAAGAAGTGATTGGACCCTCTGCATCGTATGTTTTTGAGTGTGGTTTGTCTGCTCTAGATATTCTCATCTTGCCAAATATTTTTTGATGTTGTGGAACCAAGGTTTTCCATCTGTTTCCTCTTCAACATGAGTACGGTAAGCCGGTTAATTGTGGATCATCACCGGGATGGGATCAATGAAATTCTTATCTGGATGTTGTATCATTGATGACAAAGTGGCCAGTGTGTCTATGAACTCATTTTGAATTCTGGGTACATGTTTGAATTCTATCTTTGTGAATCTTTTCATCAATTCCTACACGTGATGCAAGTATAGTACTCCCTTCATTTCATATTAAATGAGGTAGTTTGACTTGGCACGGAGTTTAAGAAAAAAAAAGACTTTAGGAACTTGTGGTCTTAAAAGCTTAAGGGATAAAAAGTTTGTGGGGCCATGACATTTGTGTGGCTATAAAAGCTTCTCATTAAGGGTAAATGAGTAAAATGAAAGAGTTTAAAGTTGAATTATTTCCAAATTTAGAAATGTGTCATTTATTTTGGAACAGACTAAAAAGGAAAGTACCTCATTTAATATGAAACGGAGGGAGTAGTATCTTGGTATTCTTCATGGCCCATTCTCCTTAAACCTGGTGTACCAGGAGATTTAAATCACCAATTACCAGCAGCTCTTGTATATTTATATCGATGGCAAGATTGAGCCCCATGATGCAAGCTTCGTATTCTGCCATGTTATTGGTGCATGGAAATCTATGCTTCGCGGATACAGGGTAGTGTTGACCTGTTTCTGATACCAAAACTACTCTGATGCCCACTCCTTTGAAGTTTGCAGCTCCGTCGAAGAACATTCTCCAACCGTCATAGGCTTCAGCAATGTCCTCTCCTACGAATGACACTTCTTCATCAGGAAAATACGTTTTTAGTGGTTCGTATTCTCCTCTAACAGGATTTTCAGCAAGATGGTCTGCCAATGCTTGTCCCTTGACTGCCTTCTGAGTTATATAGATGATATCGAACTCACTTAACAGTATTTGTGTTACATCTCACATTTTTGTACGTTAAAATTTTTGTCTTTGGTTTACCAACGTAGAATCGGGGATGAGATCGTCTTGACGTTAACTTACTTATGCTATTTATAACAAGCTATAAATAAGTGTTATGAAGGATAAAGGGGTACACGGATAAAATGAGTTTCGTTGAAAGTGGCCAATTTAGAATAAAATACGGGTCGAGCGATAATACTCGATAATTATGAACTAGTACCATGCAAGGTACCGTATGACCATGGTAGTATAATATATAAAGTATATATTAAGTGTTTTAAAAATAAATAGAATTTTTTAAGTAATTTGTGGTAATTAATTAATTATCGGGTAATAGAACATTACCCGATTAACTAATAAACGGATAAAAACTTAATAATTATCTCCAAACAAAGTGGCAAGAAGCCACCAAGAGACAATGTGACTAAGTACTCACATATTGCCACCTAGGCATGAGCAAGAATTGCATAATTATGTAATCTGCTAAAGTAGTATCTAAACCAAAAATGACTCAAAAGTAGATGTGATTCTTTCAAATTGCAAAAGAATTAGAAACATTTTCCCCTAAGATTTCAATCCAAAGAAAAACGTTGTAGCATGTTTTAGTTTAAGTCCAAATTTTAGTTCAAAAATTTTAAGGAACAGAAGAAAGTTTCGTCCAAATTCTTGCATAGATTTCAAGTGAGATTTCAACATCAGCCAAGAACATTTAAGTTCTAAAGCAAGAATAGAAGCAAATTCGTTCAAATAATTTTAAGAATGGGTATGTTAAGGCCCTCCCTTCTTTCTTTTGGCATGGTCCAAATTATATTGAAGAAACGAGCAAATACACAGTTTTCATAAATTACTCTATTCATAGAATTATTAGGGGTGTCTATATTCTTGATTCCCCGTGAAAATTATTATTATTTTCTGTTCATGGGTCTCAGAATAATACGCAGTTGGAAAAGTTTATCCAGAAGGAATATTGAGATTATTACGTATTTTTCATGCATTTCACTCATGTGCATTGACCCATGACCAGATGGCGTTATATACGCGTATATATGTAAATATATGTATATTTATACATGTGCATTGACCCATGACCAGATGACGTTATATACACATATATATGTAAATATATGTATATGGGATATGGAAAAAGGTTACGGCGTTATATACGCACCACCACCTGATCAGCTGGTATATGATGATGATGTTGCCCACAGTAGCTGAAATATAATTCAAATGGTGTTATATACGCATATATATGTAAATATATGTTCATGGGTCTCAGAAAAATACGAAAGTTGAAAAGAGGTTACTTTATGATATTACTCAAAGGCAAAGTGGTCTTATGACAATTCTGAAAGATTTTATTAACATACTTTTCATGCATTACATTCATGTGCATTGACCCATGACTTAGACGGCGTTATATACGTGTATATATGTATATATATGTATATGGGATATGGGAAAAGGTTACGGCGTTATATACGCACCACCACCTGATCAGCTGGTATATGATGATGATGTTGCCCACAGTGGCTGAAATATGATTCAAACGGCGTTATATACGCGTATATATGTATGTATATGTATATGGGATATGGGAAGAGGTTATGGCATTATATACGCACCACCACCTGATCAGCTGGTATATGTTGATGATTTTGTCCACAGTGGCCAAGATGATATGATGGGATGCCCTCAGAGGCTGATGATGTTATGAAACATGTACCTATACACGACATGACATTCATACGCATATGCATGATACTATAATTATTTCATGATTTACATAGTTATTCAGACTTACAGGTTGAGTCATGTACTCCATATTTCTTCCATGTCTGTTATGTACTTATTTATGTGCCTTGCATACCCGGTACATTTTTTGTACTGACGTCCCTTTTGCCTGGGGACGTTGCATTTTATGCCCGCAGATCCAGATAGATAGGTTGAGAGCCCTCCAAGTAGGCTATCAGCTCGGCAGAAGATGTTGGTGCTCTCCATTTGCTTCGGAGTTGCGTGTTTGGTTAGTATGATTTAGACGTTATTGTTTGGTATGGCGAGACTTTGTCCCGACCTTTATGACAATTATGTATTCTTAGAGGCTTGTAGACATATATCGTGTACGTGAAAGATTGTACGGCCTTGTCGGCCTATGTTTTGAGTTTATAAATGATTATGTTGGCCTATTAGGCCCGTATGTCACGTGTATATGATAATGTAATAAGAAAGATATGTTACGTTGGTACTCGGTTGAGTAAGGTACCGGGTGCCCATCGCGGCCCATCAGTTTGGGTCGTGACAAAAGTGTATCAGAGCAGTTCTGTCCTAGGAAGTCTATAAGTGTCTAGTAGAGTCTTGTTTATGGGTGTGTCGTGCACCACACTTATTAGAAGGAGGCTACAGGGCATTTAGGACTGTCACTCTTTCTTCTTACTCTAGATCGTGTGGTAGAGCTCAGTTGTAAGAGCTCAATTTCCTAAACTCTATCTTATTCGTAATATGACGATGCCTACATCCAGAAATATGGTTGGTAAGAGATTGAACGTAGATATGAAAGAGTTGAGTCAGCGATTTTTCATGATACTTATGATGAGTAAATGTTAGGTATTTAGTAGATCATGTGTGTACTAAGATGTGTAAGATTCTTGATAAGGATCCATAAGGAAAGAATGTCTATCCACCCTTGCGGTAAAAAGGGAATAAGAGAATCGGGAGGTAGATACAAGTTGCAACAAGTAAAAGAAGCAAGGTGAAAAAGGGTACAAGGTAGCCAGTTAATGAAGATTAACAGTATTTACAATTCAAGCAGAGAAATATAAGCATTTCGAGATACCTTTAATTGTAACAGAGGTATGTACAATTAGTTACACCCATCTCAATTATGCTCCATAGGAGCTAACAGAAATAGTTAAAAGAAGGACGAATATCAGGAACCGGCTAGGGTTAGAGTAACCCAAAATGATGGTTGGATTGCTTGTGTTAGTTGACATTTCCGAAGGATATTGTAAATGTGCTAATAAAATCTCCTGATGCGACACCCAAATGGTACACTCTGAAATAATACAGCTAGATATGAGTACTATAAATATAGGCACTGGAAGACTTGAAAGAATAAATGGCACCTTAATATGGCTCTCGTCCCTAGTAAAGAAAGAATGTTAGGCAACCCAAAGAGCTAGAAGATGGAGCAAGGGGAGCTAAAAGCAAAGGAACGTTCTGTTAAAATTTTCAAAATAAAGTGATAGACAAAAATGTTAGCAGGAAATAAGAAGAGAGCTAATGAAGCATTAAGAATAAGATGTGATACATGGATGACAACGGTAGGTCAAAAAGATGATAGAATCTATAGACAAGTGAAGGAAAAGATGAGAGGTGACAGGCCTTGAGACAACAAAAAAGTATAGGCCATAAAGTCATATCCTCATTTCGAGAAATAAGTTCACAACTCTGACGCAATTACCAAAAGGAAAAGTTAGACCCCAGAGTAATAGAAACTAGTATGGATTGATGAACAAGATAAGCTAAACATGAATTAGGGGCTAAGTGATTTGATAATAGTCAGCATCATAAGAATTTCATATTGCGTTCCGACGATAGTAGAATGGACCACAGAAGAAGATTCATGAGAAATTCAAAGAATGGTCATTTAGGCAGACGCTTCCCTAAAACAAGCAATGTGAGTAAAGTTAAACTTAAGGAACTGTGTGTGCCAATTACACTAGGTGTCACCATCATGAGTAAGGAATTTTATTATCATTGGTATAGAAGAATTGCCGCAAAGACAGTAAGGGTCATCGATAATGTGAGAAGATGCCAAAGATGAAGAGGTAAAACATCTGTAGGTAGATCGTCATAGTGCTAAATCTTAGTACTCCCTTAAAGGGGGAATATGGAGTGATGGGCATTCAGTCAGAATTAAGTAGTTCTAGTAATTATGGAATGGTAAAGGAGGAATGCAATAAAAATAATAAAGGAATAAGATTACACTTATTCAAACCCTACAAGTATGCTACAAGTTATGCAAGCATGACGTCAAGGAGAGGGAGTAAGGGTTCCTTCCCGGGATGTTATTAATAGATAAGGATCCAGTGTGAGACGTAAGTTAGGACAAATGAAACAACCCAAGAAAGATTACACGACAATATTAATATGAAGACGGGCCAACGAATAGTTAGCAGTTGATTCAGGACGAGCCTAGTTATGACTAGACAAGAGGATACAGACAAATCAACTGATCGCGTAAGATAAACATAGTGGACCCCAACATGGACAATTCAGTCTTGCCGATATGACATCAGGACCCTTGAGAAATATTCAGATAGGAGTTGTGGTAGTTAAAGGTATCATATGGATGTTATGGAAATAAAAGAAGTGCCACCGGAAAGGCAGTCAAAATATCAGTTCAAAAGCAACCCTACAAGCACAAAGGCACGGATGTAAACAACTACAGATCATTATAGGCAAGGAAAAACATCAAAAAGGTTCGCAATAAGCCATAGCTTTATAAGAGTCAACAGTTCTTCCTAAGTACTATAACGAAAGACTAGCTGAGGAGATAAGAAAGAAGGCTTTAACCTAAACAAAACAACCCAAAGAGGAAATGGTCATGTAACAATAGTCTCGCAATAACATTGTAAGCACTCCAAAGGAAAGTGGAACCTACTGTGGCTAATGAACGGTGTTTACCGTGAAAATGGTAACAACAATTAAATTTATAAATAGGATTCCAAAAATATGTGATCTATTCCCGAGCTAGTTATTAGAGTAGAAGATGCTAATAATATTAAGTTTAACAATGACGTGTGAGTTAAAACGAGGCAGTAGTCAAACCGAGAGGCTTGATGCTCGGTTGAAGGGTTGAACGATGGGGACCTTGGGGTCCAGGTTCAGGTCGAGCTCGAGCTATCGGGGACGGTCGGGGATGGGATAACAGTTGAAGGTATAATTAAACAAGGCTCTTTGTGGTCAATACTAAGGCATACGACAAAGAACGAATAAGAACGCGATAAATATCGAGGTGACCTCAGGCCAGTGAGAACGAATAAGTTAGAAAGAAAAGAGAAAGGGAGAGATATTATTGCACTTGTGGAGAAATGGGGAAACATCAGTCCCTTACAAGGTAAGGTGAGTCCCCTTTATATAGGAGGGGGACTTCAGGTACAAGTATGTGGAGGTTGATTACAAAGTATGGAGATGGGATGGCTTGACGTGATGCCTCAACATAGGCTCTGGATAGGCCGGCCCTGTCAGGCTTAGCCGTGTGCCTTGGGAGCTTCCCCTTCTATCGTAGCTTCAATCTCTGTTTCCTCTGAGTCGGGATTTGATGAGCCCAGAGGTCAAGAACTTGGTCGTGGCCTCCCATTCTCGGGGTCCCGAGGCATGCTTCTGAAATGACTCGACAGCGAGAAATCAAGTCTTTTGATTTTTCCACGTACAGATAGTCTCCACGTTTCCCATAATGAAGTGATGGGAAATGATTCTGACTCCTCAAGATTCTTTCGGCAACATCATATCGATGATCCGACTCCTGGCGCGAGCTTTGGGGTAACCGGACATCCAAGGGCTCGTTATTTTCGACCTCATTCATTACACTCCTAATTCTCGCTTACCAAGGTGAAGGTACCGCCGCCGGTTCAGTTTTCCGTGGATGCATTAAATGTGCCCGTTGGTCAGTCTTCCAAAGTCTAGATGACCGTGTCGTAAACCCTTATAAGTGGGGGTGCCTTGGCTTGCTTTTCCTATCCTAGTGCCTCTGTTGGCCTGCTTGCCTATTTCTTCTTATCATCTTCTTTCACCTTTCAACATCATGCTAGGGGCTCTTGACCTCAAGGCTGTTTGGAGGAGTTTCCTTAGACCATGTTGTGGCCTTTTACCGGGGCTTCCCTTCGTCGAGCATAACCATGTTGTCCTGCTATTCTTGTGGTCGTCGATATATTGGCCCTTGCTACTGCTTCCGGCCCGAGGTGATGATAGACGAGGAGTCGGTTTCCCCCTTATGTAGATATTTGTTCGGATTATGCACCGCTGCTCAAAAGGGGGCTCGGATTATACACCACTACTCACCTTCATACCCCGGCTCGATGTGGTGCTCTACTCCGAGTTAGGGGCTTGCACGGCTAGACGTTCCAAGGAGTGGACTCTAAGTAGCCGTGCAAGCGGGAACGAGGATTGTTCGGTATACTATCTCTCCGAGGTTCCCTTGGCCAAAGAGGGTCCTCGAGCTTCGGAGAGCTATGGAGTTTTTTCATCCTTCCCTGCCACTCACCTTGCCCCTTGGGGATATCAGTGTGGAAGGTTAGGATGAAACTTCCGAGGATGCACGTCCGGAGGCACCTGTTGCGGACCTTTGAAGGCGGGGCGGTCTTCGGGCTTTCACCTTGTGTGTGCATCTCCCCGTCTCTTACTTTAGGCATAGAGATCCTCCGTAGGGTTTTGTAAATGTATGTAACGACCCCTCGAGGGCTGCTTGTACACAAATGTTTATGAATAGGAATATACTTTACTAACTTCTGCTTTCCTCACTTCTGTATGCTTTCATACCCTTCGAGGCCCTTTGAATGCCTTCTTTTATTTGTTGACTGTTGATATCTGACTTGGGCGCGGTCTCTCTTTCCGATCTTCTACTAATCTTTGCGGCTCTCTTTCGAACCCATCGTCATACTTCGGACCAATCCCGAATTGATCTAATAGACCCGGGCTATCGAAGCCCTCCGAGTTGTATGGAGATAATGTGTCGAATTCCGGAGCCTTTGGGAATGTTGTCCTAAGTGAAGGTCAGCTTCAGGTACCTGGGGGTCCCTTTTGATCTTGATGTAGATAGACCCTTTAGAGCATATCGGATAGACTTTTGCTGAGGAATTGCATGTGCTCAGGCCTTCATGGAACTTTTACGATCAGGGCTTCCTGCGTTTATTCTTCTTTTTAGAAAGAGGGAATCATGAGACCAGGGACTTGCCTTGCGTCGAGTACTGGTGTTAAAAAACTTCCCAAAGTCCGACTTCTTTGGGTCGGGGATACTCGAGGTAGGATGTTGTCGCAAGCTTGGAGATAATATGGATTGCCCCACGGGTCCTGACTTCTCATTGAAGGATGCTGTCTAGATCGGGTATCGATCCGTCGATCTGTATCAAGATTGTCAACTTCCCGGGGCTTGCATCAGGTAGGCGAGTCGTTGCTGCTTCTCGCATATATGTGGGGCAGCTTCGGCTTCTTCGCAAGACCTCACTATTTTTAGATAGATTTCTTGCTTTGGCACAAGGTACTTCACCTTTACAAGCTCAAAAAGTGTTAGTGCACGCCCTTGCTTTGACTTGTTAGTTTTATCATAGTCATGGAAACCACTTCGGGGCCGGTCCGGTAGGGACGGGAGGTGTTGCTCCTGACACCCAGTAACTGAGGGAGTTCGCTCTGAAGACGGCATCCTTGATAAGAAAGGAACACCTGGAGATGGTAAGGAGATACTGCGAGTTGAGCGAGGGGGTAACACTGCAGGTACTTTCCTCAGATGAGGGTATTACGGGCTCTACTGATGGATTCTTGAGCGTATACCTATACCCTTTCACATTTGGCCCCCTGATAGGGTTGTGCTTGATTTTTGCTTGATGTATCGAGTTACTCTGGCACAGATTCATCCGTCTTTTTGGCGAATAGTGTTGATGATGCGGTTCTTTGCGGAGAAGGCTGGGCTTGAATTCACGCTTGATCACCTCGTTAGGCTATACCGTCCCTTTCATCATCGAGGCGTGCTAACTCTGAGGTGTCGTTCGTCTATGCCCTTTATTGTTGACGAAAGAGAAGGTAGGGACCGAGAGTGGTCCAAGTGGTTTATCCGGGTCCGACGGCTGACATTATCCCAGTGGTGCTTTTGCCATTTCCCGAAGGGTAGAATCATGCACGTGAGTGGGGCGTTTGGCACTTTTTCAGATTTTGCCTATAGCAAAAATCAGTTGAGTAATAATGTTGTCTTCCTTGTTCCAGCAACTTCGTGGATGCCGGGCAAAGTCCTTGACCTGCCCGGCTAGGTCCGGAAGCTGGTGACCCATTCGACCTGCGACGAGCGCAGGTGGCGAGCTGTATTTCGTACTAAATAGGGAGTGAAATTCCAAGGTATGTGCATATGTTGTCTTTGCATTAGCCTTCTTATATTCGAGGTAATATTTTCTGCTTTTCTTTGTGCCGGATTCGCCATTTGCAGATAAAGGGCGGTTCTTTGGGATGAGGCAGTGCTTTTCCGAATAGAGGAAGGAGTCGTCAGCCTCTAAGCCGAGGGACGATGGCGATAAGAGGGATCAGCACCCGCAGTGTGATGGAGCTTTTAGTGGCGTTGGTCGGTCCCGAATCTTTGAGGAGAGGGCATCGTCCAAACCTGATGCTCCCGGAGTATCAGATTCCCGGGCAGCGGTTCCTCTGAGTGAACGCGCTCTGCCCGAGGTTGGTTCTCGTAGGGTCGGAGAAGCAGAATCAACAGGAGTGTGTTTTTACTTAGAGGAACTCCGTCGGCTTCTCTTCAAGGTGAGTTTAGGTGCATTTTTTCATGTATGTCACGCCCTCCCCCTTTATTGAGTTTTCCTTGCGCAGGCCTGTGATGGGCTTATGTCTGAGCTGCTCCATCAAGGGGCCAGGCTCCAGAAAATCCTGAATGAGGGTGAGTCATTTAGGCTCCTTAGCGAGGAGAAGGAGGCTGAGTTGGTGCATTGGCAATATGAGGCGTATCGGAGCTCAAACTACGAGAGTTATTTGATGGAGCAGGTAACTTCATGTAGTACGTGCTTCGCTCCTTTCTAACCTTAGGGCTAACCCCTTTTGTTATATCAGATGAAGAAAAAGGCGGAGGCCTTGGAGTACCTCAAAGATGACGTCAACTGCGTCAGAGTTGCTTGTGGGGAGCTAAGGGCTCAAGTGCAGGCTCGAGCTTTGGAGGAGGTGAGTGTCTCGGCCAAGGTCCCTGCTTTCGAGGTCCAACTCCGCTTGATTCATGATAACGCCAAAGTTCAAGCAGACATGATTGGGAAACTCGAATCTAATCTCTCGAAGGTCAGAGCTGAGATAGTTGATATTTGGGCTGAAGTAGTGCAAAGCCGAACCAAGGCTAATCAGGAGATGGAGATTCGTATGAAGGATACTGCTAACGCTCAAGCTGAGCTGAAGCGATCCCTTGACCGGGAGGAATTGACTCGAGCAAGGGCAGACGAGCGTGATGCTTGGTCATTTCTCGTTGATGTCGTGGAGGGTGAATTTGACAAGCTGTATCCCTTTAGTGCTAAGTGTAGCTTTTGCCGTTTTGTCGCTTTGTTTCTGATATATGCAGAGCATGCCTCATTTTTGTCATTGCTTTTGACCGGGCAGGCTAGTTTTGGTGTTTGGCGTGATCTTCATAGGTTCGGAACTGATCGGACAGACCCGGGGGCTCTCAAGCATGAACCTTGACATGAGCAGGTGTTGAGGCCTCCGTGCTTGGCCCGGCTATTTAGGCTTAGTCTCTGAGTCGAGCTTCGACTCGAGCCTTCTTGCCCTTGAATCTTTTATGCCCGTGCAGGTAGGCAGTATTTGTTTTTGTTTCTTGCTCTTGGGCATTTGCCGTTTCGACTATTTAAGGTCTAGTCTCCAAGTCGCATTGTGACTCGAGCTTCAATTGACCCTCAAGTTTTTTCATGCCCGCATGGGCGGATGATGATGGCCTTTTGTGCTTCGGGCCAAAGTGATTTTACAGGCGCGTGGCCCGGAGACTTGCTCGGCTGGCGACAATGGCATTTGTGCCATGCCCTTAGGCATGTTGTAATTTAACTATTTTGGGTCCAGTCTCCGAGTCGCATTGCGATTCGAGCTGTAATTGACCCTTAAGTTCTTTCTTTCCCGCATAGGTGGACGACGATGTCGTTTCATGTTTCGGGTGGAAGTGACCTTACAGGTGCGTGGCTCGGGGGCTCACTGATTGTGGCATTTATGTCGTGCCCTTAGGCATTTTTAGGCTGGCAATAGCACCTCTTATGTTACGAGTCGAAGTGACCTTATAGATGGGTGGCCCGGAGGATCACTTGGCTGGTGATAGCGGCGTTTATGCCGTGCCCTTAGTCACACTATAGTTTAGTCATTCCGGGTCTAGTCTCCGAGTCGCATTGCGATCCGAGCTGTAATTGACCCTTAAGTTGTCAGTTTTTTGGCTGGCAACGAGGGCTCTTACGCTTGTTTGGTCGTTGAGACCTTCTGATATGTGGCCCGGAGGCTTGCATAGTTAACTATTTTGGATCCGGTCTCCGAATCAAGTTATGATTCGAGCTCACTTTAATCCTCAAGTTGTCAATTTTTGGCTGGCGACAATGGCTCTTACGTTGTTTAGTCGTAAAGACCTTTTAATGTGTAGCCCGTAGGCTTGCTTAGCTAGTGACAATGGCTCTTACGCTATTTTTTGCATGTGGGCTTTTTGTAGGCTTTGTTTTCCGCTCGTTAAGGTCTTTTTGGAATATTTTTGCCTGACCCGTCGTCGGTTCTGGAGAACCTCGATTTCAAGTCGTTGTCGGCGATGTTTCGAGCACCTCAGAAGGTTCATAGCTCGTAGGTAGAGTAGATCGACACTCTTGTGATTTGGAGCCGACATGGTCGGAGCTCGTTTTTGCCTGTTAAGGGAAGCCTGTTTTAACCGGTTGTTTTTGAAGTATATTCGGAGTAGTGGCCTGCGATTTTAGCGATAGTCGGGCGTCCCCGAGTTGCATTATTTGGATGTATCAACCATTTTGACCGTAGTCATCTGCGTTTGGCCATAGCCACTTTTGATCTCGAGCGATAGTTTAGGTGTCTACGGTGAGGGTAGGCCCTTTAGGGATTCTTACAAATGCGATGTATCACATAAACTTCGGGATTTTCATGCCTGTTGAGGTCTTATAGTTTGTCATGCCTGTTGAGGTTTTACAGTTTGTCATGCATGTTGAGGTCTTACAGTTTGTGTAATGTAGAATAGATCTAGTTATGTCGAGGCTGCCCGATAGGGGTCTTACAGTTTCGAGTTTTCCAGTGTATGGCGATTGGCGATAAACGACAGTCTCCGAGTCATCGAATTTGCTTAAGCATGAAGACCGCTTTTCGTGAGCTCGGAGTTGCCTTGTAGGGGCTTTATGATCTCGGAGTTCCGACCATGGGGTCGTGCGGGTGCTGAATTGCTGACGCTAAGTCTCCGAGTACCTCGGGATGCGTTTGGTGGAGTGGCCCCTATCAGGGGTATACTTGAGATTTCCTTGTCTAGGGAATAAGATGTTGAAAAGATATCCTTTTATTGCTTGGTGCAAACATACATCGTTTCATCGTCGTGAGCTCGGCCCGCGGGGGCGCAGCCTCTCGGACCACTTGATCCGTTACAAAGTTCCCTCTTGAAACTCAGTCTGCTATTTTCGATCCTTCCGTGGGGATGGTGCCCTTGAGAGAAGATCATCGCCCATCGTCCGAATGTAGAAGAAGGCCTGTGATCTTGTCGGATCCTGCTGGCGGGACCCTCTTTGGGGGTATGCTGCTTCGCTAATAATCTTGTTGGCGGGACCCTCTTTGGGTTCGAAGTTCGATCGAGGGAAGAGAGCTCGGCGGGCCCTGCTAAGTCCTTGGATCTCCGGGTGGAGTTAAAACTTCCGAATGCCCCGGCTGATTTCCTGCATACCGGTTAGCAAAAAAATAATGAAGGAGAAGTAGTTCTTCCTCACCACGGGATGTGTAGGTAACCTTTCGAGGTTCGGGATGTTTCTGTCGTTGGGAGGCGCGAGCCCTAATACAGCCTTCTGCTGCGTTCAACTAGGTTTGGTCGATAATGTGGTCCTACTTTATCCTTTGATCCCTTTGAGGGCGGAGGCATCGATGACGTCGATGCGTTACATGGTGAGGGATTTCCGCTTGTCGCGTGCAACTCCTTGTTGAATACTTTAGCCCCACCCTTGCCGAGGTTTCATCCCTTTGGCGGAGTGGGGTTGAAGTTGCCTCTGGGCAGCGTGCCCCTCGTCATCTGAATAAGACGTCCGTGTTTTGTGCCTCCTTCGATGGTATAGAGCTCGGTGTCCTGGCTCGAGCTTATACGGGCCGTGTTAAGAGGATGGTCTTTGTGGCGATTCGTCATTAGGAATTCGTCAAAGATTCTAGATGTGGGAGTAACTTGGTTCGTTGGTCCAGGTTGTTCAATTGATTTTGGTCCGACATTGTTGGTGTACTTGATCGAATCCCCTGAACGCATGAACATACATTTTATTGAAAATAGATTAAACGAGGAGGAGGGTTACCAATGTGTCAATGCGATACCAAGGCGAGGTCTCTGTGTCCTTTTCTCTGGATGTAAGGGTGCCCTCTGAAATATTTCCCGGGACCCATTTTTCCATGGCAACGAAGATTTTCACTTTCCATTTCATGAGTTCTCGGGGGGTGTCTCCGCTCCTTCACTGTCGTAGTAATACGTCGTGGCTTGTCTACTTCATTCTTCCCGGTTGTTTTCCTCCCTTGGGGCTGGATTTGAGTTTGACTGCTCGATGATACTTGGTGGTGATTTTTATTGAGTATCACGGTTGTCGTCCTTCTAAGCTGGTGTCCATTTTCGATCCCGTGGCCGCACGCGCTCTGCAATTCATGTGCCGGGTTGCGGTTTTTTTGAAGGGGTCTTGGTTGAATAGGCCCAAGTCATTTGGCGCCCCTGGTTTCGCTTATGGTGATCGCGATGTTTGGTATGGCAATGCTGAAATCGTACTCAGCTGGGCGGGGTTCCCCTGTCGGTCATGCCTTGTTGAATCTGGTTCCACTGGAGATTCCTCGAGGGTGTTGTCCTCGGGCTATTTCCCTATTGTTGCAAGGTAGGTTGCATCTTGTGTTGTTCTTCCCATACGTGGCGCATGGATAGTACCTCTACCTATTTGGCATTAGTTTCTTTGTCGGGAGTCTGCTTGGATGCACCGAGCCCGAGGAAGTTCCCGGGCGGTTGTCCACGACCCTGCTCTGTAGCTAGTGCCAGGTGCGGGTATCCGGACAGGTCTCGGCTGGGTATCTGATCAAGCTTCGTCTGAAATGTCCTAGAGTCGTCGGGCATGCCTCGTTTGAGCTTCGGGTGAAAGCATGTGTTGCCCAATTATCCGAAACTGGGAGCGATCTTATTCGTTCCCTTAGGAAATGAGGTGCGGCTTCCTGTGGTGCTTCACTCTCTCTTTGTCTAGCCCCAGGTGTGTTGAGCTTTTTCGTCACTGCTTCGATGACATCGGTGTGTGCTCCTGCGGAGGCGTTTGCTGTTGTGGTAAGCGAGTTTGCGAGGCCAGGTGCCAGGCTGCGGCGCAGCATCATGGTTTCTCTCGAGAGTGCTCCCTCGAACTTCCTCAATGAGACAGACTTGTACTCATCACCTTGGAGGTCGCTTCCTTTGAACGAGCACGTGTAAGCGGTGTTGCGCTCGCAGGGATCCAAGGTCTTGTCGCACCGGGGGAGTTTCGGCATTTTGGGTTTCCGCAAAGCGAGTCCCGGGACCACTTCCTCGGGAGACAATTGCTGTTTGAACTTCCACGAACCTGACTCGATCCTTTCAAAGAGATCTCCAAGCATCCTTATTGCAGTGGGGTCGGTTACCGATCCGTTGTTGCTTGATCTCTCGGGTACTCATTCGGTGTAGGGAAATGTTTCCGGCGCTACTGCGCTGGGAGTCTCCGGGTGACTTTGCAGCTGAGCAATAGCCAACCGCTGTGCTTGCAACATTTAAAAAATAACCTGAAGAATAACTTCATATTCTTCCTGGGCCGGGGTTTTTTGAGCTTCATGTTGGTCGATATGATGTATGCTACCATCGGAGCGCGAGGCTTCGTTGGCTTGATGTGCATCCTGCAAATCTGTTTATGCTAGAATCGGTCCGAGTGCAATATCACGATTTTGGGGAGGTGCTCCAGCGGCCGGGACAGCCACGCCATTTTCCCCATGGTTTTCGAGGTTGTCGTTCTCGATTCCGTTTACCGAGCCAGACATTTTAACCTGAAATCAAAGGATCTTGGACAAGAAAAATGTAAAAGATAATGTGTGTTTGTGTGACGAAGCTAGCAAGAAAATAATCACTATTATTTTTAGCCCCACGGTGGGCGCCAAACTGTTTACCGTAAAAATGGTAACAACAATTAAATTTGTAAATGGGATTCTAAAAAGTGATCTATTCCCAAGCTAGTTATTAGAGCAGCTGATGCTAATAATATTAAGTTTAACAATAAAGTGCGAGCTAAAACGAGGTAGCAATCAACCCAAGGGTCCTGATGCCCGGTTGTAGGGCTGATCGATGGGGACCTCGGGGTCCAGGTTTGAGTTGAGCTCGATCTATCGGGGACGATCGGGGATGGGATAACAGTTGAAGGTATAATTAAACAAGGCTCTTTGTGGCCAATACTAAGGCATATGACGAAGAACGAATAAGAATGCGATGAATATCGAGGTGACCTCGGGCTAGTGAGAACAAACAAGTTAGAAAGAAAAGAGAGAGAGAGAGAGAGAGAGAGAGAGAGAGAGAGAGATTATTGCACTTGTGGAGAAATGGGGCAACATCTGTCCCATACAAGGTAGGGTGAGTCCCCTTTATATAGGAGGGGGGACTTCGGGTACAAGTAATTGGAGGTTGATTACAAAGTATGGAGATGGGATGGCTTGACGTGATGCCTCAACATAGGCTCTGGATAGGCCGGCCCTGCCAGGCTTAGCCGTGTGCCTTGGGAGCTTCCCCTTCTATCCTGGCTTTGGTCTTTGTTTCCTCTGAGTCGGGCTTTGATGAGCCCTGAGGTTGAGAACGCGGTCGTGGCCTCCCGTCCTCGGGCTCCCAAGGCATGCTTCCGAAATGACTCGACAGTGAGAAATCAAGTCTTCTGATTTTGCCGCGTACAAACGGGAAGTAAAGTCAAAGGTAGTATTCGAGATTATATGAGTTGCACAAAAATTCCACCATGCATGGGAACTAAGATAATCTTAGTAGGTACTCAACAAGGGACAAAAAGACCAGGAAAAGCAATTGGTTACGTTTGAAGAAAGTTAAAATGGAACAAAAGGAATTATTCAATTAATGATCAGCCGAGAAGACTCCGGTATAAGTTAAAAGAAAGAATTGAGTCCAGGTCATAGACAAAGGATTGAATTATTAGAAGAATGTATCCTGGATATTCCATAGTGTCCATGAAGGGTTAAAGTAATAACTAATACCATGATCCGCAGATCGGAATATAGCTTAAGCCTACACAAGGGTTGATCAAAGGGGATAGGAAATTAAAGAGTTACATCAACTAAGTAAATCATGAGTATGATTATTGGACCTAGAAAATTATAGAAATTGTGATCAAGAACATTGTAGGATCACACTTAATATCAGAGGTACAAGAGGGATAGTACAACCATAATCTATAATGGCTATACAAGAAAGCAAGTTAGAAGAAGTACCAGCCTTATAAGAAGTCAGTATGAAGTTCTCACCGAATTGTGTATACACCAGAGGTGCAAGTATTATAATAGAGTTTCAAGTTGTGAATATGAATTACACCTATGTGGGAAGGAGTTCATGAAAGAGATAAAATGATACGATGCGAGATTTTAAGGTAAGTAAGGTAAAAGTGAACAATGTACAAGATACTCAAAGCCAGAAGATCGTGAATAGTCCATGCTTTGGATAGAAGGCTAGAAGCACTAAGATTCAATATCCAAGAATAATAGCACCTTAGTCAGTGGTATACCTTCCAACCTATGGCTTCTAAGTACTGAAAGGTCTAATTAGAGAATAAAAGAAGAGTTAGAGACGATGTGACGTCTCGCTTGATGTTCTAGAATAACATAAAGAAACCTACTTGCCAGTAAACAAGTATGAATAGATATGTGTAGGTTGCACACTAAAGTATGGTAGAGCGACAAGGTTTTAGGAAGACATGAGTAAGGCTAAAAAAAGGTGAGTGAAAAGGTGACAAAAGTGACAAGAATGGATAAGGTTTTGGGATTAAGCTCATGAAAATAAGAGGGCTGATGGATACTCTAAGTTATAGATGGCTCAGTATAGCCAGAATGAACTCAAAGGAGTCTAAGACTAGTAGAACTTAGAAGAGATGGAATGTTGCCCTAATAGTGGAATAAGGGCATAATTGTTATAGATAATGGATGACGTTTGGGGCCTTCGATTGAGTAATGACTTGAAGAGAATTGCATGAATTGTAAGGGGCTAAAAATACCCACGTAAGGTGAATCACATTGGGATGCTATAAAATACGATTATTGAAGTACAGTATTGCCCTAACTGGATTAGGAAAATTACTTCAAAGATTCCTCGATGCAACATAAGCCCTAGTAGCAATGTATTATATAAGAAGTTTCAAGTTATCAATGGAAGATTGTAGATCAACATTGAGGTGAATCGGCAATGGATGGATAAAAGTTACAAATTACAGGATGAGATTAAGCCATCAGTCTTAAAATGAGCTGTAATGAAGAAGCGTTAAGAGACTTAGCTTTATGCATATTTGATGAGCAATGAAGAGTAACCTGGAGTTGGTTGCAGACCTCAGTAACGATAAATTCGAAGTAAAAATTATGATATAGTATGACCTACATAGATGCGGTAAAGTCACGCGAATGGATAACCAGGTCTAGGAAATAAGATATAACCATATTCGCAAGTTCTACAAAGTACCGAGCGAAGAATTTCAGTACACCTATAGATGCCCAGAAAGCCATCCTATTAAGCCTTGTATATGTTTACAAAGTAAGGCCTAGAGATTGGCTAAAACATGGAGGAAAAATGAAAAAAGAGTCGCATAGGCACACTTACAAGGTCAGTATCGTAGAGGCTGCATGATTGAAGGTAGCAACAGTTACAAGATTGGAAGGAATTCGATCACAAGTCGTGCTGTGAGAAAGAGGCATAAAGGGGAGAATGCCCTGGCCTTTGGATTTAATCGCAAAATAGTTACCCAGATGGCAAGGAAAGTAATAAAGTATTCGAAAGACATAGGCTATGAAAATGATAAGAGCACCAGTCAACATTCGAGAACGAATGTTCCAAAGGGGGGAATGATGTTACATCTCGCATTTTCGTACGTTAAAATTTCGTTTTTAGTTAACCGACGTAGACTCGGGGATGAGATCATCTTGACATTAACGTACTTATACTATTTATAACAAGCGATAAATAAGTGTTATGAAGGATAAAGGGGTACACGAATTAAAGAAAATGAGTTTCGTTGAAAGTGGCCAATTTGGAATAAAATACGGGTCAAGCGATAATACTCGATAATTATGAACTAGTACCACGCAAGGTACCATATGACCATGGTAGTATAATATATAAAGTATATATGAAGTGTTTTAAAAATAAATAAAAAATTTTAAGTAATTTGTGGTAATTAATTAATTACCGAGTAACGGGACATTACCCGATTAACTAATAAACGGATAAAAACTTAATAATTATCTCCAAACAACGTGGCAAGAAGCCGCCAAGAGACAAAGTGACTAAGTAATCACATATTGCCACCTAGGCATGAGCAAGAATTGGATAATTATGTAATCTGCTAAAGTAGTATCTAAACCAAAAATGACTCAAAAGTAGATGTAATTCTTTAAAATTGCAAAAGAATCAGAAACATTTTCTCTTAAGATTTCAAAACAAAGAAAAACGTTGTAGCATGTTTTAGTTTAAGTCCAAATTTTAGTTCAAAAACGTTAAGGAACAGAAGAAAGTTCCGTCCAAATTCTTGCATAAATTTCAAGTGAGATTTCAAAATCAGCTAAGAACATTTAAGTTCTAAAGCAAGAACATAAGCAAATTCGTTTAAATAATTTTAGGAACAGGTATGTTAAGGCCCTCCCTTCTTTCTTTTGGCATGGTCCAAATTATATTGAAGAAACGAGCAAATATCCAGTTTCCATAAATTAATATATTCATAAAACTATTAGGGGTGTCTATATTCTTGATTCCCCATGAAAATTATTATTATTTTCTGTTCGTGCGTCTCAGAATAATACGCAGTTGAAAAAGTTTATCCGAAAGGAATATTAAGATTATTACGTATATTTCATGCATTTCACTCATATGCATTGACCCATGAACAGATGGTGTTATATATGCGCATATATGTAAATATATGTATATGGGATATGGGAAAAGGTTACGGCATTATATACGCACCACCACCTGATCAGCTGCTACATGATGATGATGTTGCCCACATTGGCTGAAATATAATTCAAATGGTGTTATATACGCGTATATATATAAATATATGTATATGGGTTATGGAAAAAGGTTACGGCATTATATATGCACCACCACCTGATCAGTTGGTATATGATAATGATGTTGCCCACAGTGGCTGAAATATTATTCAAATGGCATTATATATGCGTATATACGTATGTATATGTATATGGGATATGGGAAGAGGTTATGGCATTATATATGTACCACCACCTGATCAGTTGGTATATGTTGATGGTTTTGCCCACAGTGGCCAAGATGATATGATGGGATACCCTCAGAGGCTGATGATGTTATGAAACATGTACCTATGCACGACATGACATTCATATGCATATGCATGATATTATAATTATTTCATGATTTACAAAGTTATTCAGACTTACAGGTTGAGTCATGTACTCCATATTTCTTCCATGTCTTTTATGTACTTATTTATGTGCCTTGCATACTCGGTACATTTTTCGTACTGACGTCCCTTTTGCCTGGGGACGCTGCGATTCATGCTCGCAGATCTAGATAGAGAGGTCGAGAGCCCTCCAAGTAGGCTATTAGCTCGGTGGAAGATGTCGGTGCGCTACATTTGCTTCGGAATTGATTGTTTGGTTAGTATGATTTAGATGTTATTATTTGGTATGGCGGGACTCTGTCCCGGCCTTTATGATATTTATGTACTCTTAGAGGCTTGTAGACATATGTCATGTACATGAAAGATTGTACGGCCTTGTCGGCCTATGTTTTGAGTTTATAAATGATCATGTTGGCCTATTAGGCCCGTATGTCACGTGTATATGATGATGTAATAAGAAAGATACGTTACGTTGGTACTCGATTGAGTAAGATACTGGGTGCCCGATGATATCGAACTCACTTAAAAATATCTGCCACTTGGCTAACTTCCCGGTTGGCATGGGCTTCTGAAAGATGTACTTCAGAGGGTCCATTCTGGATATGAGGTATGTGGTATAGGCACAGAAGTAATGCCTCAATTTCTGAGTTGTCCATGTCAAAGCACAGCAAGTGCATTCTAGCAGAGAATACCATGCTTCGTAAGGTGTGAACTTCTTACTCAAATAATAAATGGCTTGCTCATTTCTTCTTATCTCGACATATTGTCCCAAAACACAGTCGAAAGCCCCATCTAATACGAACAGATAGAGTAGCAAAGGTCTCCCAGGTTCTGGCGAGACTAGGACTGGTGGAATGGACAAGTATTCCTTAATTTTGTCAAAAGCCCTTTGACAATCTTTAGTCCAACTAGTTTCAGCATCCTTCCTCAACATTTTGAAGATGGGTTCACATATTACTGTGGACTGTATTATGAAGCGGCTGATGTAGTTGAGATGTCCCAAGAAGCTCATCACGTCCTTTTTTCTCTTCGGTCGTGGTAACTCTTGGATAGCCTTAACTTTGGACGGGTCCAACTCGATTCCTCGGTAGCTGAAAATAAATCCCAATAGTTTTCCTGCGGGAACCCCGAATGCACATTTTGCGGGGTTCAATTTTAAATTGTACCTCCTTAGCCTATCAAAGAACTTCCTCAATTCTGCTATGTAATCTGTGGCCCTCTTGAATTTGATGATGATGTCGTCAACATACACCTCTATTTCTTTGTGTATCATATCATGGAAGATGGTTACCATGGCTCTTATGTAAGTAGCCCCAGCGTTCTTTAGACCAAATGGCATCATCTTGTAGCAGTATACCCCCCATGGTGTGATGAAAGTTGTTTTCTCTGCGTTTTCTTCATCCATCCAGATCTGGTGATAACCTGCAAAGTAATCTACAAAGGATTGGAGTTCATGAATGGTGCAGTTTTCGATCAGGATATGTATATTTGGCAGTGGAAAATCATCCTTAGGACTTTCTCTGTTTAAATCCCGATAGTCAACACACACCCTGACTTTCCCATCTTTTTTCGGAACTGGTACAATGTTGGCTAGCCAAGTTGGGTCTCAACTACCCTGAGGACTTTAGCTTTGATTTACTAAGTGACTTCTTCCTTAATTTTCAAACTCATGTCTGGTTTGAACCTTCTGAGCTTCTACTTTACTGGCGGACACATTGGATTGGTAGGCAACTTGTGAGCCACTATGGATGTGCTCAGATCGGTCATTTCATCATATGACCATGCAAGGATATCCTCATATTCCTTCAAGAAACGAATGTACTCTTCCTTCTCTGACGATGATAAGTGAATGCTTACGTGAGTCTCCTTGACGGTTTCGGCATCTCCCAAATTTATTGCTTCGGTCTCGTCCAGGTTGGACTTAGGTTTGTTCTCAAAATTCTCAACCTCCCTGACAACTTCCTTATGTATTTCATCCTCTTCTTCTATGTCATATCCTTATGTTTCATTGTCTCATTACATGTCACAGTCATCGATTCATCAGAGTAATAATAACGTTATAGAAAGAAAAAATGTGAAAGATAATAATGAATAATAAATAGCAATGCATTGATTAAATTTTGAAAATATCCAAAACAAGTACAGCTCGATGAATCGAGCAATTATTTTGAAAAAAAAAGCATCTTTAAAACAAAATTAATGAAATCATTTGAAATGCCTAGCATGGCTATAGAAATAAATTAGGCTAGATGCCAAGCTACCCAGGGACTCGGCGGGCTCGGGATGGTGTGGCAGTCCAATTCCTGAGAACAGCTCCCTTCTCAATAGTCTGAATGGTGAGGCTGTCTTCCTCCTCCTCCTCAATTATCGCATTGCAATCCATATTCTCGTCATCTAGGAACAAATTCCTCAGCCCAGCTAAAGCTCCTGATGAAAAGTCTGACCTAGATCTGGCTCGGGTTGCTTGAGAGGGTAATAGGGACCATGCCATGGTGGCGACCAGTCATTATACTCTTGCTAGGTGTATGGGTATCCCATCCCGAAAGTTATGTCGTGACGTTTCAACCGTATCGGCTTGGTAATGCCCTAGAGTTTCTTCCCAAGCCCTTTGTCAGGTTCATACCCAGACCATGCTAGTATGCTTTCTATTTGGCTACCCTACCATTTGTCTTTCTCAACTATATTGACATGTTCAATGTGGTGATAAGTTTCCCCTCCTAGCCTTCTTCTATTCTCGATAACCAGGATGGTTTGACTGGTGTAAATGGGGTTACTTCTATCTCTGTGAATGATCACCTCTTGATGGTTCCATTCGAACTTCACAACCTGGTGTAGTGTGGAAGCCACAGCCCTGGCGGCATGTATCTAAGGTCGACCCAACAGAAGATTTTATGTAGCTGATATGTCAAGCACCTGGAATTCGACATCGAACCAAGTCAGCCCCATCTGCAGGAAAAGGTTAATTTCCCCAATCGTGTCCCTTTGAGACCCATCAAAGGCTTTCACATTCATACTTCCTGCCTGCATCTCGTGGAAATCTTTGCCCAATCTTTTCAGAGTAGTCAACAGACAAATGTTGAGGCTTGAACCTCCATCTATTAGGACCCTAGCAATGAATTTGTCTTCAAACTGTGGCGTGATATGCAATGCCCGGTTGTGACTTAATCCTTCAGGTGGTAATTCATCCTCGTGGAAGGTAATCTTATGACTTTCCAGCACTTGCCCTACCATGTTGGCCATTTCTCCGCAGGTGATATTGTTGGGCACATAAGCTTCATTCAAACCTTCATCAAAGCATTCTTGTGCGCCTCTAAATTTTGCAATAGTGATAGGATGGAGATCTGGGTAGGGGTTTTGTTCAAATGATCGATGACGGAATATTCCCTTTCCTGTACTTTCCTCCAAAGATCATCTGGTCCAATTTCAATGATAGGTTGCTTAGAAATAGCCTCCTTACTTGATCCTCCCAAATGTTCGATTGTATAGATCCTTCCAGTTCTAGTCATTCCCTGTGCGGCACCAGATTCTTCCATATTTTCCTTTCCCTTTCGCCTAGCTTTGGCAAATAAATCCCAAGGTATGGCGTTGGAGTTGAAATGAGGTATGGTTGCTACTATCACTATGAAAGGTGTGGCCACTTTTACCTCAAATGGAATAGGTGTGGCTGCAGGTGGAGCTACCTCTACCTCAAATGGAACTAATGTGGTTGCCTCAACCTCGGCTGACGGCTGCACCACAATAGGAGTGAGTGTGACTGCGGGTTTAAAGTCATTGTCTTCTCAAATAAGCCCGATTAACTCCTCAAGATCCCATTCTTCATTCGTCTTTATCACATGTACCCCATCACCCCTATGATCTAGGAGAGGATTGTCGCGTACGTTGGGCGCAGCTTTCTTTGCTTGTATGAACTTGTTATGATTCAATATTTGGATTTTATCTTTCAATGTTCGGCATTCGTCAATGGTGTGCCCCTTCATAATGGAATGATATGCACAGGTTTTGTTTGGGTTGACCCATTGAGATGAGTTCTCCATTGTCATAGCAGGAATATGGGTGACATAACCAACGGCCTTCAACCTTTTGTACAGCTGGTCGATGGGTTCAGCAATAGTGGTGTATTGTCTGGGTAGTTTGCGATCAAAGTTAGGTCAGGGTTTCTGGTAATTTGGACGAGTTGGAGGTGAATGATAGTAGGTTGGCTAGGTGTTATAAGTGTGATAGGTGGTGGCGGGTTGAGAGTATCTAGAAGATTAGGGTTGGTATATGGGTGGAGGTGTTTGGTATGTGGGTGGAGGTGTTTGATATATGAGTGGAGATTTTGGGCCTTGGGCCACCATTACTGCCCCACTTCTTTCTTCTTTGATATGCCCCCCAATTGCAATCCTTTGTTCGTGGCCTGCAGTGCTTCAAAATTTGTCACTATCTCGTTTTTGATACCCTCTCCAATCCTTTCCCCGAGTTTGATGATATCGGAGAACTTGTGATTCTCAATGACCATTAGCCTTTCATAATTTTGTGGGTCCTATTCCCTGACAAAGAACTTGTTCATTTGTTCTTCTTCTAATACTGGTCTAACCTTGGCTGCTTCCGACCTCCACCGCGTAGCATACTCGCGAAAAGTCTCAGTTGGCTTCTTCTTTAAGTTCTGGATGTAGAAGACATCTGGTGCATTCTCCATATTGAACCTAAACCGGTCCATAAATTTTGATGCCATGCTTACCCAATTGGCCCACTTCTTAGGGTTCTGGCTTATGTACCAGGACAGGGCATCTCCGGTAAGACTTCCCATGAAGAGCTTCATACGGATCCTTTCATCTTTTCTGACCCCCATGAGCTTGTCACAGTAAGTTCTCAAATGAACCTTGGGATCACTTATTCCGTCAAACATTTCAAACTTGGGAGGTTTGTAACCCTCCGACAGTTCCACATCTGGTTGTATGCACAAATCCTCATAATTCAGACCGTCTATCCCTTTACCTCCTTCGACACCCTGAAATCGACTTGTCAATTTCTTGAGTTCCTCGGCCATGTTCTTGATGAGCAGGTCCTTTTCAGCGGATTCTGGTGTATATGAGATTGGTTGAGTAGAGCGAGCTACGGTTTCTATGTATATAGGGTTGTTTTGGTGAGCGCCAGGGATTTGGGTGTAGTGGTGGTCGTTGGTTGAGTTTTAAGGATCGGGAATAGGTTGCAGTGTGTTCTGAGGAGTGTGATAGGTAGTGGTTTGTGGGTACTGGGTTGGCTAATGATGGTGTTGTGGAGGAGTTGGTATATGTAAAGGATTGGGATTTTGAGGTGGAGATGCATATCGATAGGGTGCGGGAGGATTTTGTGGATGCTGGTTTGCCGATTTTTGGGGAGATGCTGGGTTTTTGGTATTTTGTTGGTTGATGTCGGGGACATTCAGGGTAAGGGAGAGGATTTCTAAGTTGCGGACCTGCTCAAGTTCTCCCCGTAACTCTAGTATCTTTTGTTTCAATTGTAAAACCAAGTCATTTGGTGCTGGAGTACTCCGACCGTCTGAAGTTTCCGTATTCTTAGTGTTTTCCTTTTGAATACCACTTAAGTCATCCATCTTAGCTTTTCCTCTGCATTTTATATTACTTGGAGGAGGAGGAGGTGGAGGTACTCTAGATCTAGTGTGATATGCTGATGATGCCAGTATATGCGAACCAACCTTTGGGGATGGGAATAATAAAGAATAAAGAAAAACAAAAGGTAAACAAGTCGGTAAGGCTTCTGATAAGTTTGCGGTATTTAAACACATATTTCGGGAATGTAAATTCGCCTCCTAATTTGGGAGCCTCATTGTGACCGAGGTAGGCTTAGCGACAAATAGATTTGGAGAAATCCAGTGCCAAGAATTGCCTCATTTCATTAATGTAAAGATAGACGACCCATATGACAGTAAATAAGATAAATCACTAATGGTGCTTGGCCTTATTACATTTGAAAAGCAAGTAAACCTAATCTACTTGGTCCCAGAAGGACCCTCTCCAGGCTGGATGCTCTTGTCGATCAGCTCCCCCAATTCGCACAGGTTCAGCAGAAAGAATGCCCTTGCTAAATGTCCTCATTTGTTTCCCTCAGCGTTCTGGCAATTGGTGACTCTCTTCCTCATTTTCCCTTCCAATTCTATCAGACTGTACTCCAGACACTCTAGCCTTTCGCTGGATTTAACAGCCCTCTCTTACCATTCATTGATCATTTCCATATCGGCCTTATGTTGCTCCATATGCTCGGCTTCAAACTTGCGAACTCTTTTGCGCAATTTGTTATACTTCACCTGTGCTTCGGCAACTTCGTCTATGACCCTGTTTCCTGGACCAACCCTTGGCTTGAATATTCATGATATGTCATCCTATAACCAGGACGGGTAAAAGTACCCATGACCAGCATGATATTGATTTGGCTCGATGGTATCCTTTTCCACGATAATTTTCAAATGCCACATGTTCTGAGCTTCACATTTATATGGGACATCGTCATCCTGCAAATCTGCCCTGTAGTGACTCATCTTGGCAACTCGCGGTATGACCTGCCTCCTACATACTTGTCTCACAACCCTGAGGGGAGCATAAAGGTATATGACCCTTAACCCAATTAACACCAAATGTGGAACATCCTTGGATCTGATTGAACTCGTCGGTAGGGAACCACTCGAACATCCATTGAACCTGGTCCTCAGTCAAATTATTGAAAAACTCCACCCATCCTACAGCATCCTCTGGTTGAGCAAACCTATCTGGGATATAGGTCATTCTCTTGGGATGATGGAAGGCTATATGATCATTCCACGGCCTTCGTGGAAACTCCTGACGGTATTGACCTTTTTGGAGATGTTCTAACAGCCAAACTATTGCAACCCTCAAAGTATTTGAACCCCCTTCTGACAGTGCTCCAAGGCTCGGTACATATCCGCAATGATTATAGGGATAATGGTGTATGTCTGCCCCTCGATCTAGTCCATCAAAGTTTTGGCCACCATGGCCAACCTGGTGTGGATTATGTCCCCTTGGATCGGGAACACTAGCATACCCAAGAAACACACGATAAACACGAAGACCCTGCGGTGAATCCAACCCAAGGAGGTGATGGAGAATTCATCATCGAAAATACAGTAAGACCTGTTGTGACTGTATCGTTCATAGAGAAAGTCGAAGGGTATGTAGGAGTTTTTCAGGCACTCCAAGTCATTATTATTCTTTAACCCCATCATCTTCAGAAACCCGTAGTGGTGCGATTTTCAGGCACCAATAAACCAGGGCTATCCCAAGGCAACGCAGCAAACCCCCTATTTCTTCCAAGAGAGGGGTCATTTCTATGTCTCCAAAGCGGAACACAGCTCTTTCTTTGTCCCAGAACATGGTGGCAGCCTCGATCAACATTCTGTTTGGCTGCAGGTCCAACAAAGAAGGAAAATTTCCTAAGACCCTTTTCACATGATTTTGGTCACTTGAAGATCCCTCCACCAATCTAGCAATAGTGATGGTATGTTACCGACCATGCCGAACCTAGGGATTTCGTGCCTCATTTCTGCAAAACAAATATGGTTAGGCCCTTTCCCCCTCCAGGTTCGTCTATTTATACAATAATGATTAACATATTGGCACTTATTTCTCCAAAATTAATGCACACAATCGTGGTTGCGTCCGTTGGGATTATGAAAAACCCGATGGACTTTGGACGAGGCTTGTCTTAAAGGGTTATTATGTGGATAATATATTAAACCGACTAAGTTTGACCATGATGCATGTATAATTAATCAGAGTAAGGTTTCTATAGAGGTCTAGACCGGTACCCTCAAGCAGACAACTTGAGGGGGAAAGGCACGAAACCGTTGACTGCACCGTTGATCGACTAGTTTTACCACAAATACGCCTTTCTAAATTTAAAGGGTGATATAGAGTAAGAGCGCAAACACTCATCAAGTGTTTCTATAGGATTGATTATGCATGAGTGGAATATGATGTTGAGCATGATTTATGCAACAATAAATAGGATGTTGTCACGTATTTGCACGTTAAAAACGATAAATGCAGTATTTAAATGATTAAAAGACAGTTAAGAAAGAAAACAAGGAGACAAGTCAGTTTCAAAAAATAAAGAAAATCATAAATGCTTGAGAAATAGACAATTAAATCCAAATAAGGGGGAAGGGAAAAGGTGCACATCTATTAATAGAATAAAGCATGCTTAAGACTAATTCAGTAAAACAAGTTCGTTATGGTAAGAGTCTAAAATATCCCCAGCAGAGTCGTCATGCTGTCACGCCCCATTTTTCTCTGCGGAGTCCGGGTATCGACATTTCTTGGGAACAACTCATTTTCTTTTAGGAATTGCGTATGGAATTTGAAGAGTCACCACCAATGGATTTAAGGTACGTTAGGGTACCTAAAGCAAATAACTCATAAAATCAGTTTGTATTACTAGAGATTGGGTAAGGGATCGAAATAACCATGAGGGGAAGGTGTCATGTACCCCTCGAGGTCTACAACGGTGGGTCCCATCCAAACTCGAATTAGGTGAATTAATCTTAAGAAAATAAAGTAATTCAGACAAACGGACATTTTGTTTAAAAACAAGGGATAAAGGGGATCCTAGGTTTTTTAGCCTATAGGATTACTTCTTTGCAATGCTTGGTAATCGTCCCCAAGTTGGACTGCTACACATAGCATTAGCGCACAGGTCATCATATCCTTTATTACCTAATTGCCCTCCCCTTAGTAGTTATATAAGTGATTCTAATTAAACGTACTTTATGCATGCATTACTCGTCCCTTCCTTATGGACATGGAGGTGTTTAGGACCTCTAATTAAGGCAATTCTAGACTCTCCTAAAGTGCTTAAAAGGAGAAAATCTAAGTGACAAGCAAAAACAAATAGGACATTCATATAAAGGGACAATTAAAGGCTCACTTTTACCTCCTCACACAAGCAGACAATGGCACGTCTCAAACAGCAAGATTTCAGATATTTCAAAGGATCCTAGAGCAGGATATCTAGGTGAGCATGACAAAGAGAATATATGCAGCACTGTATTAAAGCGAGGCAATAGAGACCTAATCAGTTTGTCTACTGATTTTAGGGCTTGCCGAATTTGGGCAATTCACAAATGATTAAACAAAAGCACAGTTTTACAATTTGCAAGATTTTAATTATCCTACAGGCTTGCCTAGGCATGGTGAGATGTCCTATAACATGATAACTAGTCGTAATCAGAGTCTTAATAGGCGAACAAGCGATTTTAAACAGGTAGATTTTATTTGTTATGTCCTACAAACATGTTGTCTAAGCGCTGAACATTACAGGATTGACTTTATACGCATTTATCTTTATAAAAATGATATCTAGGTGTTGGAACTGGCTTTTTAAAACCTATTCTTATAGACATGGTAGTTACAGATTTTATATAATATGGGCATGGTATTTAGGTGAATGCAATAAAAACCTAAAGCATGGTTTCTAATGCACATAAGACAATGTACGTGATTATTAGGCAGGATTAGTAGCAACTTAGTGACAGGATTTCTAAGTGGACATGATTATGCAGAACTTTTAGAAAGCAAAAGTTTCAGAAACAAATGATGCACCTATAAACATATTCGCTAGTGCACAAAACAACCTATAAGCATGGTTTTCAATGCAAGTAGACAAGCGTCATAATCCTAAGAGCATGATTTCTAATGCAGGCGAATAGTCATAATAATCCTAAGAGCATGATTTCTAACTGATTTACCCACAAAAATATATAAAAATTCCTTTCTTTTACTAATATCCCCAATATTTGTTTACAAGAATTATTATTACATACCATAAACGAATTACAGAAATAAATAATACCATACTATAGGGAGCCTGGATAGGCCCAAAGTAAACCTGGGAAAAAACCAGGCCTTCAAACAGTCCAAAGTACCATATCTCATAGTGTCCAAGAGAGGGTATCCTGGTGTGTCAAAGTTCCCAAGGGCCTTAGGTACCCCGGACAATGCTCACACCAAGATCCTTTTAAAGAGAAGTAGTTTTTGTGCAGTGTGGAAGGCCAACCCCACTGTGCCAGAGTTCGGAGGAATCTCATGGATTCTTAGGTTGTGCACACACTGGAGGGGCAGAATCCTAAGGACTCTAAGAGTAGGAGTGAGAGTGCTTGACAGAGTAGGAATAACTTTAGGAAAACAGTATGGAAGTAAAACAGTTTAGGAGGGAGAATAGTTTGAAAGTGAAAATATTTAGGAGTGAAAATAGTTTAGAGGTGAAAACATTAGGAGTAAAAATAGTTTAGAAACATTCTAAGAAAAGGTTGAGCCAACCAAAACACATATAACAAAGTCACCAAGTTTCAAACCCAAGATTCACATTACCCAACTTTAATTTAGTTTATTAGTTAACCCTAGGTGGGCGTACATCATGCTGAGAATAGACAATAACACAGAGAGGGAACAGGGGTTGGGAGCACAGAATCCTTAATCTGGAGCACATAGAAATAGGGTGAATGCAGTCATGCTAGTTAACAGGACATAGAGCAGGCAGGGATACATAACAATTCACTAGGACATACTAATTTAGGGTCTAAACAGGAATCACTCAAGTCTAATAGTCAAACTTAGAGATAGGGTAAGCATACTAACTTAATGCAAGAGACAAGAAAGCACAGGATTTAAGCACTGTAATAAACATGTTGGTTAAACACAGTGAAACATAGGCCTAGATACATGGGTAGTCATGTTGAGTAATACAGAAAGGGCCAAGGAAAATACTAATTCAATTACACAAAGTAGCGATACTAGTTGGAGTTACAGGACAAGGAAGACAAGAGTCTCAGACACAAAGTAAACAAGTTATTTTAAGGCAATATTGGATACTCAAGCAAAAAAGACATGCTGATTAAAACAATGAACAAGAAAGAGTGAAACATAAGCATGCTGATCAAAGCAGTAAATAGGAAAGAATATAGAATTACGTACATAGGCAATTAGACTAGTGCAGAAGAGACATGGACATTTACAGGAATAGAGCAACAGAGAATCATATAGGTTCAACTTCATAATGACATTAGAGATAGAAACATACCAGTTAAGGGGAGCAAATAAGAGATGAAAGGTATGTAGGATTCAGTAGTCTAGCCTTGGCTTTCAGCCGGCTAGACAAGCAATAAGCACAAGTAGCGGAGAGATAAGAGCAAAGTATGTGTGAGTGTGAGTTTTTGGTGAACTATTGTTCGTGTCTTGAAGAGGCAGAGTGAGAGTGTATATATAGCACTTAGGGAGTAAAACAAATAAGATAAAGGAAATTACAGTTCAATCAATTAGAATCAATCAGCCAATTATAGAATCAATTCCAATAGAGAAATCCAGAAAAGACCCCTTTAATTGGGGAGAGTCAGTTAACGGTCAAAATTGGGGTTTAACTAAGGTAAGAAATTAATATCATACCATATAGGGAGTCAGTCAAATCCCAAATTGTACTGATAATTAATTAAGGCAAGTATAATTAATCAAGGTCACAAATACGGAAACAAGTAAAAATCCCGGCGAATACTGATTTTAACGGGACAATTATTTGAATCCCTAATAGTAATCAATCAGTAAAAATCTCAAAGAATACTAAATTTAACAAGAAAGATTGTTCAAATCCCTAAATAGAATCTATCAATATGACTGATTCACAGAAATAAACATAATAACGGGAAAAATCTGTAGAAATTAGTGTCACAAACAGAAACATTTGGGGGTTTAAGCATAGACACGAGAATCAGTCAAGATAGTGAAGAACAATTAGTTTAAACATTGAAAAGTTAGAAAAAAACCTTTGAAGAAAAGTCTGGGACGAATCCTAATTCCAGAAAGAGTGAAATAAATCGAAAAAGTTGACTAAAACAAAGATTTTCAAGAGAAAACACCCGATAATACTCAAATCATTTCAGATCTACAAATGACTGAACAGATTCGAATAATAGTAAAACTAGGGTTTTCAAAAATAGTAGAGGTAAAAGGAAATTGGTCAAAAACTATAGATTCGCACTAAAAAAAGGGGAAACCCATACTCATAAACGAGAAAGGCCACAAACAGGCCTATAGACAAATTTTGACTAGAACCAGGTTGAATCTCCATGAGATTCTCTCAAGGATCTATGTAATCAAACAGTCAGGAGGTATAGAAGGCTGGTAGTGGTCGAAGAATACACGAAAACTCCATAGATGGGAGCTTTTCGCCAGTGACGGTGATTAGGGTTTAGGTTGGGTTGAGAGAGAATTGGAGAGGCTAGGGAAACCAATGACAGCGGAAATGAAAGAGTGAAGGGGGGTTAGGGTTGGCTATTGAATTAAAATAGTAAGTATTGTTGTGGACCGTTGATCTAAAAGATCAACGGCCACGATTAAATGGGGTTATTGGGTCGGCCAGGTATAGATTGGTCCTGGGGTTGAAATTGGGCTGGTATATTAAGGGGTTTGGGGTAGTTTAATGGGTTAGGTCCGAAAATAAAAGGAATAAAGGGGCTATTTGTTAAATACCCAATTAATTGATAAAATAATTTTTAAAAATAATTAACAGATTATAAAAAATGCTTTTCATGCCTAGAAATGTTTTATAATAATTACTTAGTATTTTAAAAAATACAAAAAGCTATTTTCGGGTAAAATAATGTAATAATGTATATATGGGACTACTAATTTTTTAATATGTGGAATTCGCACTTGTATTCATTAATTCTGGGTCTGTAATAATTTTGTAGTTGAATAGATGGGGAGATTAGTAAAAGGGGTAGGGTATTTTAATTCTCGCAGAAATGGGTAGAATGCATGCCTATAGGACCTATGTACTCTACTTGTTGTTTTGGCTCTCATGTGTTGCACACTAGTAAAAACCATGCCTATAGGAAGCACACACTCACTCAACCTGTTTACTATCAAAGTATGAGTTTAAGTACTTTATTTGTTCCCCATGCTACTGCTATGTGTTACTAGACAGTATGTCTATAGGAAACAAATGTCAATAAATGTTCATTAAATTTGTGCAACCGTAGTATATTTCCTAGATAACATGCCTATAGGATTACACTAACTTATATTCTGCTAGATACCATGCACATAGGGCTCTAATTGATTAACTAATCAACTGTTTCCGTTGTCTTATTAAGTTGCTCACTTAGATAGCACGCCTATAGGAATAAGCGATATATCTACCAAGTATTGGAACCTAGCTATAAAACAGTGCTAATTGCTTATGAAGAATGCCAACAGGATCAACGAGAATAATTCTGAGTTTTTCCAATGGCTTTCATTGTCGCATCGCATAAATCACTTAGAGATCATGTCTATAGGTCTTAATAACTTATAATCTGAATAGCAATATTGCCATGAGGCTTTTCTTCAACTATCTAGTCATTTAGAAGCCATGTCTATAGGTTTAAAATGACATCTTGAACCTAAAATTGCCTACATAATGTAAAAATCTGCCTACTTGCATTTGTTGCTTATATGTGGAGGCTAAGTTGAGCCATTTATTGTTTTATGTGTAGTCCTACATGTTTTGAATGTCGCTTACTTTTTATTATTTTTTAGCAACCTAAGTAAAGTCTAAAACCACCCAAATAGTAGGTCCAAAGCCTACTTGACCATAGGCATGGGACGAGTAGTGCACACATAGGACGCGACCTATAATTGAATTAGAACGCTTTAGGTAAACAACTTCAACATAGTAATCGGGTAGTAGGAGATGATAGTCTATGTCTACTGAATAATATGAGAAACTCCTATCTAAAGGGAGTTGCGAAGTATTATTTATGTTGCACGGGGTGATCCTTTAGGCTAAAAAACTTAGGACCCCCCTCTCTTTTATACACATCGTCATCTAATATAGACCGTTATAGTTGTATCCTTGTAGTCCTTAAGATTTGTACCAATTCTCATTGTGTTATAATGAAACTCTTTGACCTTCTATTCTCTTTGTTTATTCATCTCGCCTAATTATAATCCACATAGTCTTAAGTTCCGCCGGGACCCACAGTTATTGACCTCAAAAAGTGCCTAACACCTTCTCTTTGAGGTAATTTGATCCCTTACCCAAATTTTGGTGGTGTTGACTGGTCAAACAGAGTTATCTGCATAATAGGTGCCCTAATGCACCTTAAAAACCGTTAGGTGGTGACTCTTCTTTTAACACTCTATCTACCATTTAAAAGAGCTATCACATGTCGAAACCCGATTTTGCGAGAAAAAAGGGGCGCGACACTACATGCCTTAATTTGCTATATGTTCTCCATGAATTCGTGTCTTTATTTATTGACTGCATTTACTTGCTTTATGTTTTGTATATTCTTAGATAGTCACTTTTATCTATTTTTACGTCTTTATTTGTTTAATTCCCATATTGCATTTCATTATGAAATATACCGTAGTTGGTTGTAGTTTTTGTACATACATGTTGTATTATTTGGGAATACATTGCATGCTGCAATGGATGATAATAATATTATTTGGGATCGGGTTGCACGTCGCAACAGATATTGGTATTACTGTTTGGTATCGGGTTGTATGTCGTAATGGACATTGGTATTATTGTTTGGGATCAGGTTGTAAATTGCATTGGATATTGGTATTATTGTTTGGGATCGGGTTGCATGCCGCAATGGTATTTGTATATATATTTGTAGATCGGGTTATGCGCCGCGACAGAGAAGACATATTGAATGTTCTTAACCGTTGGTTCCGTATCAGTGTTGTATTGAGAAATTGAGCATAAATGTTATTCTTGGGCCTACTGTTGTGTACTTATTGATTCGATTTTTATGTCAACTGTTGTTTCCTCAATTACTTATTGTTTTTTTTTTTGCTTAATTCGTACAGGATTATAGTGAGTGCTTTGTTATAGCCTCATTACTACTTCATCGAGGTTAGGCTCGGTGAAATAGGAATAAAGCAATAAACTCATATAAACGGACTAGAAGGTCATCTACTAGAGAGCCCAGAATAACAAAGTCTCAAGTCTCATATCACGACTTCCCGATGCACCAGGCTATCTGAAGAGATGACTGAATCAACCTAGGAGGATGGCCTCTACAAAAATAAACCTTGCCTCCAAATAAGGCACCACTGAAACCACCAAAATGATGAAGCCTATTCTCAAACATCGTCTTTTTACCCTAACTACAAATTATCTCGATCCATCTAGCAATCTCTATGGTCATCTGAAAATAAATATCATTGTCTGTCTACTTGTCCATATATAGTTTGATACCGAAAGTAAGACCATCAATAAATTGTGAGGTCCTGTTAAAAAATTCCTAATGATTTAAGATTTTAAAGTGTGACAGCTGTATTCGTGAATAACGTATTCGAGTATTAAACGAGACCTATGGGATAGAACCACATCATTTTGAAAATTAAATATATCTATATGGTGTGTTGGAACATACTAAGGAGTTTTGTGAATGGAAAGACTTTGTGTGAGACAAGTTAGATATATTAAAAGGAAAGGATGTCTCAAATCGCACAAGATCCGACTTCAAATAAATGCCACTCCTATAATATAAAGACTTATGTGGTGTAAAACCTATCAAATGAAAGTTCTTTGATTCTAGTTTCTAACGCTTGAAACCATTCGTCATTTGGAAATTCCTATAAGAAGTTATGACCAAATTACAAAAGGCTAGCAGAGGAGTGTCCTGCGGATGCGAAGCATCTAGGGCCGCATCCGAAAGGAGGGGCTGGCAGTAAAGTGTTGCCATAGCATCCGAGTCCGCATCCGAGCTTCGAAGAGGAGTGAACTGGGGATGTGAAACATCCGGGGCTGCGTCCGAAATCTGGGCCTATGAACACAATTTCGGGGCTCATTTTCCCCACTTCATTTGGACAAATCTTGGAGTTCTTCTTCATTCGCTCAAGACCACCAAATCCTACCTTCTTCAAGGTAAGCAATCCCCATTATCTTTGTGTGAATCTCCATCATTTCTACACTATTATTGATGAAATCTACACATAAAATACATAGATCTTCAAGAAATTCCTTCAAGAACTCAAAGGAGGGTTTTGCAAGATTTCTTCCAAAAGGTAATCCTACACCCTTAGACTTACATGTATGGATATGTTATGGGAATATATGTATGAATTAAGTATTGTAACTTATGGTATGGTGATTGGAAGCCATAAGTTCCCAATTTAAATACATAACCATTGTAGAGATCGAAAGGTGATTATTTGATAGAATTTTGTTGGTTGGGTGTGGATGGATGATCATGCATGTGATGTTGGAAGTTATAAAATATTTAAGGATGATGGGGGGAACAAATTGTTTGTAAATGATGGTAGTTGGATGAACTAATTCTATGGCTATGAAATGTAGAGATTTATGCCTACTATGTGTTTGATAAAGTGTCTAAATGGTCTAAACTATGGAATTTGTTACTAATGATGGTTCTATTAGATTTTGTATTGTATATTGAAGTTGCTTAGTGTAGTAGATCGTTGTAGTATCATTAAGGGATGAATTTCAGGTATGTTGGCTAAACCCCTTCTTCTTAGAATTGAATCCCCCTTTGTTCATATAATTGGTATAAGTCCCAAATTGATCATTATAGAATTGGCTATTCCGAATGTGCTTTGTTGAAGGATATATGTTCAATATATATTATAAATGCTTTATCATGTCATCTTATCATTTGAGTACGTGTCGAAAATATGGAATATGTGTTAAAAATGTTAAGACTTCAAGTCAAGATCAAATAAAGGTTGTTTTGCCAAATTGTATGAAAAGCCTCTATGTGCCTAAGATTCCTAAATTGCTCATACGTGTATTTAATGTCTTGAATGGAAAGCTTACTGTTGTAAATAATGATAATGATGTTTGAATGTGAAAAGGGGAACTTGAATTATGAAATATGGGCAAGTGCCAAGAATGACTTTATAATTGTGGCCACTAGTGCCAATGAATTGGAAAGATGTGAAAAAAGTATGAAGTGAGATGATTGATTGAAAAAGGTAATGTCTCGAGTGAGACGGCCTAGCCGATCGGGTCGTGATCGGACGCTATGATGCACACATGGTGGTAACTGTGCTGAAAACTATAATTGAAATTGTGGTTATGGTTGATGTCTTAAATGAGATGACCTAGCCGATTGGGTCATGATCGGACCTCGTGTAAGAATACAATGGTATTGTGAATGATGGTATATCGGCACTAAAGATCTCCCAACCTAATATTATAGAAATTTACTTGAAAACTTATATGATTCTTAACTTGATGTTTTGGTATTGTTGAGGCTTCTATTGATTTCATGATTGTTCCTTCGTGTATTATCATTCATTCTATTGAGATGGTGTTTAGTTAAACATACTAGTACTATTCTACGGTGCTAACGTCCCTTTTGTCGGGGACGTTGCATCTTTAAATGGATGCAGGTGGTTCCATAGCATGCAGTGTCGATCAGTGATAGTGGTATATCCTCTTCCTAGCAGACTTGTGAGCCCCACTTCATCCTAGGGTCATGTATTGTATCTTTTGTTCATATTATTATCATGTTTTGAGGTATAGCCGAAGCCTTATTGACGGCGCTATCATAACACTCTTTTGCATTTTTTAGAGGCTCCGTAGACACAGTGTGGGTTGTACATGGGTGCTAGAAAAGTCAAACAAGTTATGTTGTGTTTTGATCACTTGTTCCATTCAAAGCATAAGAATGTTGGTATTTTGAGACTTTATAATGATGTAACTAATGAAATGATTTAGTATTGTATACGTGATCTCCCTACTGTCTAATTAATGAAATTATGTCTTCTCTTGATCATGGGTAAGCTGGGTAGAAAGTATCTAATAGGCTTTCTTGACCGGGTTCACTCAGCTGAGCGTCGGTCGCGCTTCCTGAGTTTGGGGCATGACAAACTTGGTATCAGAGCCTAAGGTTTTAAAGTGTCCTAGGATGTCTTGGAGTCATGTCTAGTAGAGCCCTTCTTATCGGTGTGTGGGTTGACCACATCTATAATTATGGGGTTATTTGGATATTTAGGAATAATACCCTTCTTTGGTGTTGTACATCGTGCGATAGAGCTGAATATGAGACTAATCACCCCTAACTCATGCATTGCTCTAATTTTAAGTACATGGCACCTAGGAAGAAGGCAAGAACTGGCCAAAGAGCCAATGATTCCCCAGGAGTGGCAGTTGATTCTTTACTTAATGATGTTGGTGAGTACCCCGAGGGGTGAGGATATTCCCCTAACTACTACACAGCCTGATTCCGCTACACCTGACCAAACTGCACCAGTTCCTGCACCTACTAAGGGTGCAACTATCCCTCCAACTGATATTCCAGTTCCACCCTCAGCCCCAGCTTTCGGTCCTAGTGTTTCTGATGGGGATGTTAGGGGAGCCATACAGATGTTGCATCAAATAGTGGCTTCCCAGGCCCAGAGATCAAATGTTTCACCTATTTCTTCTAGCCAGCAAGGGGATTCTACTAGTTCCACAGTAAGCAGGTTCCTTCAGTTAGATCCTCCAGTATTCACAGGTACTAATCTCGAGGAGGACCCCCGGGATTTCATTGATGAGATGCACAAGACTCTCCGAGTTATGCATGCTACTGAGATAGAGAGAGTGGAGTTGTCCACATACCACCTGAAAGGGGTGGCCTATTCTTGGTTTGAGCTGTGGGAGGACTCCCGTGAGAAAGGTATCCCTCTAGCGAGGTGGAGTGAGTTTCCTGACGCCTGCATGAATCATTTCTTGCTTGTCGAGACAAAGTCAGCACGTGCCGCTGAGTTTGAGAACCTAAAGAAAGGTAGCAAGCGTCTGTGGGAGTACCACATAGAGTTCGTGCTCCTGTCCAAGTATGTTATTCACATGTTTCCCACTATGGAGGCTAGAGTGTGTCGGTTCCTGCAGGGCCTTAGCCACTTGGTTATCAATGAGGCTGCTATAACCGCCTTGAATTCTAACATGAACTATGAGATGATGGTGACATTTTCTCAGGCTACAGAGAACTGTATGTTGAAGAACATAATGGAGCGAGATGGGAGCAGAAAGGCCCAGTCCGCGGGCAACCTTGGAGAGTCATTTGGTGGTGGTAGGTCAACATCCAAGGGAGGGTCATCAGAGCCATCCTAGTCTTTTGCTCAGTCTTCAGCCAGTGCATCGCCATCAGGGCCCAATCAGCAGCAGTGGAGTCATTTTAGGCTTAGCCAGGGCAACAGGAGACCCCATGTAAAGCCCCAGAAAATTTTGCTAAGTAATTTAAGATTTCGTGGTGCCAAGGTAGGCTAATAATTTTATTTTGTGTGCAAGTGAGGATTCATGATATAATGGATATCAATTAGATATGTTAATAAGCTCATAAGTCATATTATAAGTGATTTGGGATCTAAGGAGAGGCCTAAGTCTAAGCCAAGTTGGAAAATTTCATAATGGACTAAAGTCGTGAATGAGTAAGCACAAGACCTCACTTTGGACAATCATATCTCTAGTTATATAAGGTTTTGTATGATGCCCAACCTATCAAATTAAATCTCTTTGAGTCTATTTTCCGACGCATCAAACTGTTTGTCATTTGGAGGTGTATACAGAAAGTTACGACCATTTTACTGGACATGTGTCATATGCGCGCCCAGGTGCGTGGCGGAAGCGCGGTCGCACATATTGAGAAGTATTCTGCCTCGTGAGTGCAGCCTTAGCGTGGTCTTAGTGCCGGTGCGCTAGTAGAAGACCTCTAAATACCCCTAAGGACGGGAAATGAGAGGATTTAAGTCATTTTTCAAGACTAGGGCATCCTCTCCATCCCCAATCCGGCCAAGGCATCCAATTGCACACCTAAGGTGAGTTTTTAAGTGTGTTTTCATGGTGATTTCACTTCTCAATCATTAGTTAAAACATGGTTTTGATTGGATTTCATAGGATTTCTCCAAAATCTCAAGAACATCCCAAAAGTTGTATTTCAAGATTTGGTCTACAAGAGGTAATCTTTTTCCCTTAGACTTACATATATGGAGTTATTATGGAAATATGAGTATGAATTAAGTATTGTAACCCATGGGATGGTGATTGGAAGCCATAAGTGCCTAACCTAGGTTGTGTTGGTGTTGTAGAGATTGTGAAATGGGTTAATTAAGGAGGTTGATGGTTGGGTGTGAATGGATGGTCATACATATGTTGTTGGAAGTTATAAATTGGTTAGGAACGATGGTGGAACAAATTGTTGGTTAATAGTGATAGTTGGATGAACTAATACTACGGTTATGAGATGTAAAGATCTATACCTACAAGGTGTTTGATAATATGCCTAAATAGCATAAGTTATGGAATTTATTCCTAATATTGGCCCTATTGAATGTTGTATTATAGATTGAAGTTGCTTAAGTGTATTGGATCATTGTAGTATCATTAAGGGGCGAATTTCAGGTATGTATGGCTAAAACCCCGTTTTTTAGAAATTGAGCTCCACTGGTGTTTGTGTAAATACTGTAAGATCAAAGTTGAATTGTTGTGTTGATTGTTGTTACACATGAATTTGGGGTTGCAACCTTATATGCGTTGAAGATGTGTCTCAATATGATAAATATGTTATTCCTGATAACTTGAAAGGGTGCAAGGAATATGAATCGTGTACTGAAATGCTTAGACCTTAAATTGAGATTGAAACTGCATATGTTGTGTCCTCTATGTGAAGTCTCATCTATGCTTACAATTTTATTTGCTCTTGTGTGCACATATTATCCTAAACTACAAATCTAACATTGAAATTGGGAATGATGTGAAATGTGGCCTAGTGCCAAATATATGACGTGATAGTTGTGGCCCCAAGTGCCTATAAAATGACATATATGAAACAAAGATTGAATTGAGATGATTGATAGAAAAGGGAAACGCCTTGGTAAGGCGGCCTAGCCGATCGGGCCGAGATCGGACGCCATGCCGTACACATGGTGGTATTGTGTTGATATTGAATCCCGGATAAAAAGGGAAAATGCAATTGTGATTGAAGAGTATGTCTCAAGTGAGGCAACCTATCCGATCGGGTCGAGATCGGACTCCACTCAAGCTAGCGGTGGTATTGTGAACAATGTTGAACAATATGAAATGCCCCAAACTAAAGGCTATGGAAATAAATGTGAGAATTGTATGATTATTTTACCTTGATAATGTTGTGATCGTTTGAAGCTTTTGAGTTATACTTGTGATTTCCTTATGTTTGGTATGAAAGTTCTTTCTAACTAGATGGTGTTTAGTTATACATACTAGTACTATTCCATGGTACTAACGTCCCTTTTGCCGGGGGCGCTACATTTTTTTAAATGAATGTAGGTGGATCCATTGCGGATAGTGTCGATCGTGCGTAGTGGAGTACCTTCTTCTCAAAGTCTTGGTGAGCCCATTTCTCCTTCAAGGGGTTATATTGTACATCTTTTGTTATGGACTTCCACTTTTGAGGTATTGCTAGAGCCTTATTGTCGGCATTGTCATACTTGTATTTTGTATCTTTAGAGGCTATGTAAACATATGCGTGGGTTATGTATGGGTGTTGGATGGGTCTACGAACTATGTTGTAATTCTAACTCTCGCTTCTCTAAAAGGAAATTATATGGAATCTTGGAACTTAACTACGGTTTAATGTTGTGATATAAAATGAACTAACAATGTTGAATGTCCTATCTTTCCTCGTCTAAATAAATGAAAGCATGGTTTCCTTAGTCATATTGAGTTGGGTAGGGAGTGTTGATAAGGCTTGCTCAGTTAGGTTCACTCGATTGAGTGTCGGTCATGCCTCCCGAGGTTGGGGCATGACACCCCACCAGCAGGGTTGGTTAGGAGGGAGATTCCAGCAGCAACGGAGGCCCCCATGCCCTAGGTGTGGGAACATGCACTTGGGGATCTGTTACTTGGACCTACCTATATGCTACGGGTGCATATTGAGAGGTCATATTCAGAGAGAGTATCGTTCGTTCTGCCAGGGTGGGGGCAGGGGCACAGCACAGCCATCCAGTTCTGCAACTGCTACATCCTCGGCACCCTCTCCAGCTCGAGGCACTCTAGCACCCGCAGGGAGTGGTGCAACTAGGGGTGGTGCACAGAGTTCGGGAGGATCCAGCAGTTTCTAAGCTTTGAGTGGTCGCCAGAGTGCAGAGGCTTCTCCAGATGTTGTCACAAGTATATTGACTGTCCAATCTCATGTGTATGCTCTTATTGATCATGTTTCCACCTTGTCCTATGTCACCCCTTATGTTGCTATGGAATTTGGGATAGAACCAGAACAACTTCATGAGTCGTTCTCTATATCTACTCCAGTTGGTGAGTCTATTATGGCTGCGTGGGTTTATAGAGATTGTGTTGTCAAGGTACGTGGTCGGGATACCATGGTCGATCTAATTGAATTGGGGATGGTTGATTTTGATGTAATAATGGGAATGGATTGGCTTTATTCATGTTTTGCCAAGCTTGATTGTCGAACTAGAACTATAAGGTTTGAATTTCCAAATGAGCCAGTTGTTGAATGGAAGGGGAATAATGTGGTGCCAAAAGGTATATTTCTTACCTTAAGGCCACGAAGATTATTAAAAAGGGTATATCTATCATTTGGTTCAGGTCATGGACACCGATGCTGAGGCACCTACACTTGAATTTGTGCCTGTTGTGAATGAATTTCCAGATGTCTTTCCAGATGAGCTCCTTGGGATCCCACCAGACAGGGAGATTGATTTTGGGATTGATATGATGCTCAGCCTATATTTATTCCACCTTACATAATGATACTGGCAGAATAGGAGCTAAAGGAACAATTGAAGGATTTGTTAGAGAAGGGCTTCATTCGACCGAGTATGTCGCCTTGGGGTGCACCAGTTCTTTTTGTAAGAAAAAAGATGGGTCGCTACGGATGTGTATTGAATACCAGCAGCTCAACAAGGTCACAATTAAAAATAAGTACCCACTACCAAGGATAGATGATTTGTTTGATCAATTATCGGGTGCTAGGCATTTCTCCATAATTGACTTATGGTTCGGGTATCACCAATTGAAGATCATGGAGCAGGATATTTCGAAAATAACTTTTAGGACCTGGTATGGACACTTTGAATTTCTAGTAATTTCTTTTGGGCTAACAAATTCCCCAGGAACTTTCATGGATCTTATGAATCGAGTCTTCAAGCCTTTTCTTGACTCCTTTGTGATAGTGTTCATTGACTATATTCTTGTATATTTACAAAGTCGAGAGGACCATGCCGATCATCTCAGGGCAGCTCTACAGACTCTTTATCAGCACCAATTGTATGCGAAGTTTTCGAAATGTGAATTTTGCCTTGAATTTGTCACATTCTTGGGTCATGTCGTCTATAGAGAAAGAATTAGTGTTGATCCTCAGAAGATTGCAGTGGTGAAGAATTGGCCTAGACCTACAACTCCAACAAAGATCGAAGTTTCTTGGGTTTAGCAGGGTATTACAGGAAGTTTGTGGAGGGGTTCTCTACTCTTGCCTCTCCGTTGGCTAAATTGACGTAGAAAGTGATTAAGTTCCAATGGTCCAATGCTTGTGAAAGAAGCTTCCAGGAGTTGAAATCAAGATTGACTACGACGCTAGTGTTGACCCTACCAGAGGGTACATATGGGTTTGTGATATATTGCGATGCTTCAAGGATTGGGCTTGGGTGTGTATTGATGCAACATGGAAAGTTTATAGCTTATGCTTCTATCCAACTTAAGAATCATGAAAAGAATTATCCAACACATGACTTAGAACTTGTGGCGGTGGTTTTCGCATTGAATATCTGGCATCATTTTTGTATGGGGTCCATGTGGATGTATTCGTGGACCATAAGAGCCTTCAATATATTTTCAAATAGAAGGAATTAAATTTGAGGCAGAGAAGATGGCTGGAGTTACTCAAAGATTACGACATTGATATTCTATATCACCCGGAAAAAGCCAATATTGTGGCGGATGCTTTTAGCCGGAAATCTGTGGGAAGTTTGGCTCACTTCGAGGCATGTCAAAGGTCGTTAGCCAAGGAAATTCACCAGTTAGCTAGTTTGGGAGTTCGTCTTGCGGACTCTAGTTAAGGAGGGGTAATTGTACAAAATAGAGCTAAAGCATCGCTTATGGTGGAGGTCAAGGAGAAGCAACACAACGATCCATTGTTGGTGCAGTTGAAGGGGGATTCATAAATATAAGACCACAGTTTTTACCCTTGGCATGGATGATGTTACACTACGGTACCAAGGGTGACTATGTGTTCCAAATGTAGATGGTCTACGGGAATGAATCATGGTTGAAGCTCACACTTCTAGGTATTCCGTGCACCCAGGTTCTACAAAGATGTATCATGATCTCAAGAAATTCTATTGGTGGAATGACATGAAGAGGAATGTGGCGGACTTTGTGGCAAAGTGTCCAAACTATTAGCAAGTGAAGGTCGAGCATCAAAGACCTGGTGGATTGGCACCGAACATAGAAATTCCAATATGGAAGTGGGAAATGATTACTGTGGACTTTATGATAGGACTATCATGCACTCCGCACAAGTTCGACTCAATTTGGGTGATTATGGATAGACACACAAAATCAACACACTTCTTACCAGATAAATCTACTAACACAGCGGAATAGTATGCCAAGTTGTATATCAAGGAAATAGTCAGGTTGCATGGCACTCCATTTTCTATCATTTCGGATCGAGGAGCACAGTTCACAGCCAACTTTTGGAAGAAATTTCAGCAAGGTTTGTGTACTCAGGTGAATCTTAGTACAGCCTTCCATCCACAAACCGACGGGAAGGCAGAGCGGACCATTCAGGCGCTCGAGGATATGTTGCGTGCTTGTGTTCTTGACTTCAAGGATAGCTGGGATGATCATTTGCCACTCATAGAGTTTGCCGACAACAACAGTTATCATGCTAGTATTCAGATGGCTCCATTCGAGGAGTTATATGGTAGGAGATATAGATCTCCCCTTGGGTGGTTCGAGATTGGAGAAGCAGAATTAATAGGGCCAGACCTCGTACATTAGGCTATGGAGAAGGTTAAGATCATTAAGGAGCGATTGAGAACTGCCCAGAGTCGTCAGAAGTCCTATTCAAATGTTCGTCATAGATATTTGGAGTTCAAAGAAGATGATTGGGTAATCTTGAAGGTTTCCCCCATGAAGGGTATAATGTTGTTTGGAAAGAAAGGGAAATTGAGTCTGAGGTATGTCGGTTCGTACAGAATCATTCAAAGGATTGGTCAGGTGGCGTACAAGCTTGAGCTACCATCTGAGATGTCATTAGTGCACCTGGTATTTCATGTGTCTATGTTGAAGAAGGTAGTCGGAGATCCATCGCTTATTGTGCCAGTTGATACTATTAAGGCTAATGAAGAACTGTCATATGAAGAAATTCTAGTTTCCATTCTTGATAGGCAAGTCCGAAAGTTGAAAAATAAAGAAATTGCCTCTGTGAAGGTGTTATGGTAAAACCAACAGGTTGAAGAATCTACTTGGGAGGCCGAGGAAGAGATGAAGAAGAACTGTCCTTATTTGTTTGAATAGCTATGTAATCTTTCTATGAAACTATCGCCTATGAATTTTGTATCACTTGTACAGTTGATGTTAAAGGTGTTCCATTTTGATATATGTTGCTTATGAGGCCATTGTCGGTGTTGTTTTGTGTTATGTTACGTCATTGGATTATATATATGTTGTTAGGATGTGTTTTTAGGGTTCTCTGGCAGGTGGATAGGCCTAGTTACAGGGGGAAATCTGCCAAAATTTTTGGAAATTTATGGAGTTACTAAAATTGGGAACTTTTGGTGTGTGGATGAAAATTTAAGTCACATTGGGTGTCTATGGCAGACTCAAACCCTCATTTGAGGACGAATAATCTTAAGAGGGGGAGAATGTAAGGTCCCATTAAAAAACTCCTAATGATTTAAGATTTTAAAGTGCGACAGCGGTATTCAGGAATAACGTATTCGAATATTAAAGGAAACTTATGGGATAGAACCACATCATTTTGAAATGAAAATATATGTTTAAGGTGTGTTGGAACATACTAAGGAGTTTTGTGAATGGCAAGACTTTGTGTGGGACAAGTTGGATACATTAAAAAGAAAGGATGTCTCAATTCGCATAAGATCTAACTTCAAACGAATGCCGCTCCCAAAATATAAAGAATTATGTGGTGTAAAACCTATCAAATGAAAGGTCTTTGAGTCTAGTTTATAACTCTTCAAACCATTCGTCATTTGGAGATTCCTATAAGAAGTTATGATCAAATTACAAAAGGCTAGCAGAGGAGTGTCCTGCGGATGCAAAGCATCCAGGGCCATATCCGAAAGGAGGGGCTGGTAGTGAAGTGCTGCCATAGCATTCGAGTCTGCATCCGAGTTTTGAAGACGTGTGAACTGGGGATGCAAAGCATTCGGGGCCGCGTCCGAAATCTGGGCCTATGAACACAATTTCGGGGTTCATTTTCCCCACTTCATTTGGAAGAATCTTGGAGTTCTTCTTCACTCACTCAAGACCACCAACTCCTACCTTCTTCAAGGTAAGAAATCCACATTATCTTAGTGTGAAATTCCATCATTTCTACACTAGTATTGATTAAATCTACACATAAAATACATAGATCTTGAAGAAATTCCTTCAAGAACTCAAAGGAGGGTTTTGCAAGATTTATTCCAAAAGGTAATCCCACACCCTTAGACTTACATGTATGGATATATTATGGGAATATGAGTATGAATTAAGTATTGGAACTTATGGTATGGTGATTGGAAGCCATAAATTTCCAATTTAAATACATAAACCATTATAGAGATTAAAAGGTGATTATTTGATGGAATTTTGTTGGTTGGATGATCATGCATGTGATGTTGGAAGTTGTAAAATGTTTAAGATGATGGGGTGAACAAATTTTTGGTAAATTATGGTAGTTGGATGAACTAATTCTATGTCTATGAGATGTATAGATTTATGCCTACTATGTGTTTGATAAAGTATCTAAATGGCCTAAACTATAGAATTTGTTACTAATGATGGTTCCATTGGATGTCGGTATTGTAGATTGAAGCTTCTTAGTGTAGTAGATCATTGTAGTATCATTAAGGGACGAATTTCAAGTATTTTGGCTAAACCCCTTCTTCTTAGAATTGAATCCCACGGTGTTCATATAATTGGTGTAAGTCCCAAATTGATCATTATAGAATTGACTTCCGAATGTGCTTGTGTTGAAGGATATATGTTCAATATGTGTTCTAAATTCTTCATCATTTCATCTTATCATTTGAGTATGTGTCCAAAATATGGAATACGTGTTAAAAATATTAAGACTTCAAGTCAAGATCGAATAAAGGTTGTTATGCCAAATTGTATGAAATGCCTCTATATGCCTAAGATTCCCAAATTGCTCATATGTTTATTTAATGTCTTGAATGGAAAGCCATGTTATTGTTCATGATGATAATGATATTTGAATGTGGAAAAGGGAACTTGAATTATGAAATACGACAAGTGCCAAGAATGACTTTATAATTGTGGTCACTAGTGCCAATGAATTGGAAAGAAGTGAAAGAAGTATGAAGTGAGATGATTGATTGAAAAAGGTAATGTCTTGGGTGAGACGGCCTAGCCGATCGAGCCGTGATTGGATGCCATGCCGCACACATGGTGGTGACTGTGCTGGAAATTATAATTGAAATTATGGTAATGATTGATGTCTCAAATGAGACGACCTAGCCGATTGGGTCGTGATCGGACTCCGTGTAAGAATACGGTCGTATTGTGAATGATGGTATATTAGCACTAAAGATATCCCAACCTAAAATTATTGAAATTTACTTGAAAACTTATGCGATTCTTAACTTGATGTTTTGGTATTATTAAGGCTTCTATTGATTTCATAATTGTTCCTACTTGTATTATCGTTCATCCTATTGAGATGGTGTTTAATTAAACATACTAGTACTATTCGATGGTACTAATGTCCCTTTTGTCGGGGCCACTGCATCTTTAAATGGATGCATGTGGTTCCATAGCAGGCAGTGTTGATCAACGATAGTGGTACATCCTCTTCCCAGTAGACTTGGTGAGCCCCACTTCATTCGGGGGTCATATATTATATCTTTTGATCATGTTATTATCACGTTGTGAGGTATAGCCGGAAACTTGTTACCGACACTATCATAACACTTTTTTGTATCTTTTAGAGGCTCCGTAGACATAGTGTGGGTTATACATGGGTGCTAGAAAAGTCAAACAAGTAATGTTGTGTTTTGATCACTTGTTCCATTCAAAGCATAAGAATGTGTGTATTTTGAGACTTTAAAATTATGTAACTAATGAAATGATTTAGTTGTATACACGATCTCCCTACTGTCTAATTAATGAAATTATGTCTTCTCTTGATCATGGGTAAGTTGGGTAGAAAGTATCTAATAGGCTTGCTTGACCAGGTTCACTGGGTTGAGCGTCGGTCGCACTTCCTGGGTTTGGGATGTGACATAAATCTCCTCACCCTCTCCCTATCTTTGGGAATCAAAATAGTTGCATGATGAGCTAGATCCACAAAAATGGTCTCATATTGGGTAATAGTCATGACACCCTGCTAGAGGCGCTCGAACTGCATGTAGTACTCCTCTCTCATAGTGAAGGAATGAACTTCTCCAGAAATAGCTGCGAAAATTGATCCAAGTAAGTGGAGGTGAATCGGTTGTTCTGCTCTACACATAATCCTGCCACTATCTATTGGCAAAATCGGTCATCTGGAAACATTGCAAAGTCAAATCCATTAGACTCCACAATATCCATGTTATGCAACATCTCGTGACAACGGTCCAAATAGTCCTGGGGGTCCTCAGAAGGTGTTCCACCAAAGTGAATAGGAAAGAGCTTGGTGAACTTATCCAACCTTATCAATCTCTCAGAATACATCGTGGGCCTCTCTCGGGCTGTGTAGCAATAACGGGCTGAACTACCCCAATTGTTGGAACCGTTGGAGTTTGATATATGGGAGCCATCTACTCTGGAATGTGAGTGGTGGGAGTTTGTGCTCCTCCCCCAGCCTGAGAGATAGCTGGTGCCATAGGAAATACTCCGGCCTGAACCACTCTCCATTAGTCTAACTAAGAGCACTAGAGCGTCTTGAAGTACGAAAGTAGCAATGAATCCCACCGGGACATAAGCGGGTCCGACTGGTGTGGTCTAAACTGGGACATCCTCCTCGTGCTCAAACTGAGGCTCTACGACATGTGTTGTCGCGCATGCTCTAGGCTGAGCTTTGTCTCTGCCTCAGCCCCGGCCCCTACCCCTGGTAGTGGCTGCAATAGGGGCTCTGGCTCCTGCTCGGCTATAGATGGTGTGCTTGTTCTCACCATCTGCAAGAGAACAAGAATAGAATTGTTCAAACTTCAGTAATAGAATAAGTCACACGATAGAGAAAGAAAGAAGTGAAATTTTTCTAAAGCCCTATAGCATTTAGAAGATAAGAATAGAAGTCTCTAGACCGATCCTCCAGACTCTACTAAGCTTGCTCATGACTCGTGAGACCTAGGTAACCTAGTGCTCTGATACCAACTTGTCACGACCCGGAATCCCACCCTCGGGACCATGATGGCGCCTAATATTTCACTTGTTAGGAAAGTCAGCGTTTGCTAAATTACTTAATCAGTTTTAACAATTCAGAATCAAACCATTAACAATAATAACCGTAATAGTCTAAAATAGAGTGGTACAATGCTAATTAATGAAATCTAAACATATCCCAGCATCTATAGTCACGAATACATGAGCATCTAGAGTGCTACATATAAAGTTTGAACAAATACAACTGTTTGAATCTAAATAAACAGTAATGATAGAATGGAAGGGGACTTCAAGGCTGCGGACATCATGCAACTATACCTTAAGTCTCCAAAGGTAGCTGAATTCGAGCAGTCTCGCTACGCACAGCTGAGATCAACTCCGGTATCTACACAAGAAGTGCAGACGTGTAGTATGAGTACAACCGGCCTCATGTACCTTGTAAGTGTCGAGCCTAACCTCGAAGAAATAGTGACGAGACTATGGCTTACAAATAACCTGTACGAAGTAATAATAGAAAATAGGAATGGAATAAAGCAGTAAACTCATATAAACAGACCCAAAATTCATCTACCAGAGAGCCCAGAATAACAATATCTCAAGTCTCATATCACAATATCGAGGATAACTCAACAATCACAAACAATTACAACATATCGAATCTGTTGTGATGCACAACCCAATCCCACCACATCATCATTTGTTCACATTATGATTTGTCCTTATTCCTTCATATTATTTCAACACTATTCAATTCTATTGCAGCGTGCAACCCGCTCCCTATAAAATTTTCAAATCATCAATATAAACAATTCAACAATAATATTTACAAAATATCAACATCAAGAAGATGAATGTACAAAACAGTAAAGAACCACAGAAGAGTCGGAGAAACAACATTTTAGAATGCATCAATTAATATAAGAACAATAAAAACAGGTAAAACATGTGACACTTTAAATATACAATTAAGGCAGGTAGAAACAGGTAACAAATAAGCAGAAATCATGTGAGGAATGAACAGATTAAGGTAAAGTAACAATTAAATGACAAGTAACAAATATAGCATGGAAGTCAAGTAAAAGCATGTAACAATTAAAGCATATAACAAGAGATATCATTGAATAATCAAAAACATGGAAATAATTATCCGAATCCCGCATGCTAAATCCCATGATGGCGTATATACACTCGTCACCTCACATATACACTGTTTCCCCACATAATTCACATAGCAATTAATTCAACAAATCCTAATTCCCTCAAGTCAAGGTTAGACACAACACTTACCTTACTCCACGAACAAAGCAACAATCAACAACGACCTTGCCTTTAGAACAAGCCTCCAAACCAACCAAATCTAGCAAATTATCGATCAAATGATTCAAAATAAGCTTTAGAAACTACCCATTAATGAAAAAGATTCAATTTCGATCATTCTTGAAAAAGTCAACAAAAGTCAACCCCGGCTCACTTGGTCAAAACCCGAGGTTCAGACAAAATCCGATCACCTTTTCACCCCCGAGCCCAGTTATGTGACTTTTTTCGAAATTTGACCTCAATTTGAGGTCTAAATTTCAATTTTATTTTTTGCCCAAATCCCTAATTTCTAACCATGGAGATCCTAGATTTGATGTTGAAATCTCATGAAATGTAATGGGGAATTGAAAGAAAGTGGATTAGAGTTGCTTACCAATAATTTTGGAAAGAAAATTCTCTTGAAAAATTGCATCTAGAGTGTTTAGGGTTGAGAAATGGTGTAAAGTGAGCTAAGTCCCGATTTTTCCCTCTTTTACCCAGATGTAGATGTCGCAATTGAGATGTCTTGTTCGCAATTGCGAGTATCGCAAATGCGAAACAAAGGTCGCAAATGCGAACTCAGAAGCCCAAGTGTCACAATTGTGGCAAATTGATCGCAAATGCAAAAACCCAACCTTTGCAAATGTGGCCAGATTCTTCACAAATGAGAAGATGTCCTATATTTCCAGGCGTCACAAATGCGATCAAAATACTTGCAAAAACAACCCTAGCAAGTTCGCAAATACGAACCATTTCTTCGCAAATGCGAGGTTACCCAATCCCATGCCCTGCTCGCAAATGCGAATTATTTGTTAGAAAAAGCAAGACTTGCAAATGCGAGCCAAACCCCGATTGCGAGATCTGCACTAGACACCAGAAGCAACACTGCATCAGCAGTCCTCAAACTTTCCAAACTCATCTGAAACTCACCTGAGCCCCCTGGATCCAAACCAAACATGCATACAAGTGTAATAACATCATACGAACTCGCTCGCATGATCAAATAATCAAAATAACATTTAAAACTACAAATCAAACATCAAAATGAATGAAATTTCAAAGGAAAACTCAAGAACAACTAGAATCATATCTAAGCATCCGAATCATATCAAACCAACTCCGAATTGTACCAAATTTTGTAGACAAGTTTCAAATAGCAAAATGGACCTATACCAAGTCCCAACATTAAAATCTGAACCCGATAGTCATGAAGTCAACCTACGATCAAACCTAAGAAACTTCCAAACATTCAACTTACTAGCTTTTAGCAAAATGAGCCAAATCAACCTAGGCCTTTGATTTCAATTTCGGGCATACGCCCAAGTTCAAAATTATAATACAGACCTATCGGAACCATCAAATTACCAATCCGGGATCGTTTATACAAAATGTTGATCGTGGTCAACTCAAGTTGTTTTTAAAGCCAAAATCATATTTTCTTCAAATATTTACATAAAAACTTTTTGAAAAAAAGACACGGACTATGCACGCAAATCAAAAAAATCAAATGAAGCTAATAGAGATCCCAAAACTCGAAATTAAGGGCTAGTACTCAAAACGACCTATCGGGTCATCACAGTTTCTGCATATTAATCGTTTGGTTATGTTTTGAGGGGGCATTTGTATCTATACCCGTTGTGTCACATTTTAACTTGTGCCCGTTTTGCAAAAAAAAAATTGCAAGTGTACCCGCTTTTTCGCATAACTTCAGCATACGGGGCTGAAGTAGCAAAGACAATCACGCAAAACTTCAGCATTCTAGTAGACGAGCCTGAAGTTCAGCTCTAGAGTTGAAGTTTTTGTTTTGTAACTGATGAACTTCAGCTCTAGAGTTGAAGTTTTTGTTTTTGTAATTGGCGAACTTCAGCTCTAGAGCTGAAGTTTTTGTTTTTGTAACTGGCGAACTTCAGCTCTAGAGCTGAAGTTTTTATTTTTGTAACTAGCGAACTTCAGCTCTAGAGCTGAAGTTTTGTTTTGTAACTAGCGAACTTCAGCTCTAGAGCAGAAGTTTTTGTTTTGTAACTGACGAATTTCAGCTCTAGAGCTAAAGTTTTTCTGATTTGCTCTTGTCTCACATATGAAAATGCTAGTCTGATATCTTCTACGGAACTACTGTGTTGTACAAGAAAAAGGGCGGATTAGACACCAACCTAATGGTTTGCCTTTGAAATCACTTGCTAGGTTTACATGTGTATCTAAAAATTGGCGAAAGTGCATTGCTGAAGTTTACCATCCAAAAAAATGCTGGTCTCTACCTTACTTAATTGGTTTCTTTTGTGTGGATACCCATACTCATTTCTTCTTCTCATATCAGGTATCGCCATTATTACTTGGTGTAGCAGTTTAGATAAGTCAGTCAATTTTATTGGCTAGAGTGTGAATATTGTTGCATCTTCCAATGGTTTTCTTCTTTGCGATAAGCGTAGATATCCCTAAAATACAGCACCAATAACAGCAGAAGAAAGAAGAAGAAGAAAACGAAGGAAGAGTAGAAAGGAAGCTAAAGTTGTTTAAAAACTGGATACAAATTAAAAGTTTAAAAAAAATGGGTATAGATTAAATGGGGGCGACCAAATAGGGCACCCCGTGTAATTTTTACTGTTTTGAGAATTTGGTCACATAGTGGGATGCGTCTTAGTGCCACCCCAATTTAACTTCTGGCCACAATAGCTACTAAGGATAATAACTTTTTAATGCTATAGTTTAAAGTGGTTTGTAGCCACTGGTAGATCCATAAATTCCTACAAAAATACAAGGGAATTAAGATAAAACTAAAATATCACACTTAGGATTTAAACATGTAATCTAAAGTAATTTTTTACCCTCTTTTGCCACTAAAATATAATTTCATCTTGTCAAGGGGATTTATCAATTTATATATAACCAAAAAAATTTATTTGTATCCTATTTACATATTATAATTTTCTGGCGAAGAAAATTCAATTAAACCACTTTGACACAAACTAACTCCGCCCCTCTTTGTAACCGATAGAAGTGAGTAAGTTGAGACAATATAAGAGATAGGTAGGAGTTAGCTCTAAAGATTTGAGCTAGCAAGTTCTTGAGCTAAATAACAATTTTCATAATTCATCTCAAATTTAAGAACGTCACAAGACATTTTCAACTTTTTGCCTTATTGACAAATACTTTGGGAAGGGGTAAAAAACTTATTTTGCTGATATATATTCATTTTTTAGGAGAATGTTTTCTCAAAAAATAAATTAATTTTCAAACGGCATTTGTTCACCAAACAAGTTTCACTCCATCAGTTATTATCAATGTAGAATTCAAACTAAACTGGTCCGAGAGTAGTTAACAGTATTTTACACATGATAAGATCGAGCCTACAACGATCTTAGCGGTGCTTTGTTTGACAAACTATACTGTTTTTGGCCAAGCTTCTCTTAAGACCAGAAGTAGTTTTTTTTCTTAAAAAAAAAGTTTTTTTTCCTTAAACTGAGGTGTTTGGCCAATTTATTTTTTTAGGGTGAGGGGGTGAGGAGAAGTGCTTTTGGCATAAGCAGAAGCAGTTTTTGAGAAACAGAAAAAATTAGTTTCTCCTCAGAAGCAGAAGAAGTTTTGAATCTCCTTCCTACAAATATACCCTTAGCAAAATATTATATATACCAAAATAAAATTACTTAGTTTGAACTATTAAGTAATATATAATGACTTTTGGGATGAACTTTCATATTTGTTTAATGATTTTTTTTATATATTTAAATCATCTTAAAAGAATAAAGTACTTTTCAATTTTATTTTTACATTATTAATTGTATAAAATAAAAAACTTAATAATTATCTTAAATATTTATTATTTATCTACTTACTTAATATTAACTATTAGGTAAATCACTTCATGTCCTTATTCGTAATTTGATACTTAAAAAGTACTTTTTGAAAAGCTTGGCCAAATACAAATTATTGCTCAAAAGTACATTTCAAATTAATTAGCCAAATATAAACTGTTTTTCTCCAAAGTACTTTTTCGAACAACATTTTTAAAAAAGCACTTTGAAAAATAAGTTAATTTTTTTTCCAGATTGGCCAAACATGCTATTAACCTGCTGCTTCTTCGTCAAACCTTCGGGTTTGAAATTGGGCTCCGTAAAAGCCTGACTTCATTCTCAAAGGTGTGAAGTTTTAAAAGCCCAAGTTCTAACTCAAGCCATTGGGCTTGAAGTTAGGCTCGTCAAGTTTAAATTTGATTTGAAGTATGAAATTGGGCTTTGGTGGAAACCAACAGAAGTTGATTCATATGTCTGAAGTTGATAATGATAGAGCTAAACTATAACTTTTTTATAACTTTTGGTTATTCTTTAAAGGGAATTTTTCATAAAGCACCATCTTTTAAGTCTAATTAGTCATTTATAGATACCCTTTGCTATATTACGTGTTATAGATACCTTTTATGTTTTTATACAATGTATTTTATGTATTTAAGCTGTTGTATTCATTAATACAACCAAAAAAATAGGCGTAAAAACTGGAATTTCAGCTAAGTTTGACATGTATTTAGCTGTATTCAAGCGGCATTAACGTTAAATACATAAGGTTAAACTGGTTAAAAACGGAAAGAAATCAAATCACATGATATTCTCCTAATTTAACTCCACGAACTAAGGAAATGAAATCACATGATATTCTCCTAATTTAACTCCACGAACTAAGGAAATCAAATCACATGATATTCTCCTAATTTAACTCAACGAACTAAAACGATCCCTCATTAATCTGTATTTGAAAGATACATAATAAAGATTATAGCTGAATAAAGAGAAATACATATGAATAATACAGTTGAGTAGAACTGTATACAAGTTGAATACAACAAAATACAACTTAATTCATCTGAATAAAACACTTGAATACAACAAAATACAACTGAATACAGCTGAATAAAACTCTTGAATGCAACAAAATACAACTAACTTCTGCTGAATAAAATAGTTAAATACAACTGATTAAAACTGAATACAAGAGAATACGCATAACTTTTTAATACATCTACAATATATAAATTAATGCTACTGAATACACGTGAATACAGCTGAAATATACATTCGAATACAACTGAATACAAATAGGCGATTTGGGCGATCTAGAGAGAGAAGCAGCCTGATGGCTTCGCCGGCCGGCGGCCAGCCATTAATTCCGGTTGGTCAGCCCCTGAACACATCTGTCCAACCTCCTACAACAACTACAAACAATCCCCAACCCTCAAATCCCACAAACGAAGCCATGAATTACGCAAAAGCTGTGAACCCTATTTCAACGACCACTGCCAAAGCAGAATCGAGCCGCTACAGTTGAACCAATTGCTCTTCGTCTATCAAAATCAACGAATTAAACTTACCCTAGGCGATTGTAATGGAGTGATAATGGAGGAGAACTAGAGAATTTGGGTGGGAGGAGAGGTATGAATCGTGGGTTGAGGGAGAAAGAGTAAAGTGTATGCAAAAAGAGAGAGAACATGGTTAGTCAATTTTACTGTGATTATGTGAGAGAAAAGACTAAAAAGGAGAGAGAAAAATATTATTTAGCATATATGGTGCCTTAAATGTAGGATGTAACTATAATTAGATATTTGGCTATAAAGTATAAAAGGTATCTATAGGATGTAAAATTTTAAAATGGTATTTATTTAAAATAAATAGGGTACTATGATTTTCTATAGGAGGTAAAATTCCTTCTTTAAATACGGATCACCATAAGGGATAACTTTTGGCACTTGGGCAGGTCGCCAGAAGTCAAAAAGAATTGCCCAAACTTAAAATTTTGGCCATTCAAGTAACCTTCCCAGGTCAAAGGTTTTGCCCATTGAAGCTCATTTGTGATATTTTTGCACGTTAACTTCTTTAAACCTTTTTTGATGTTCAAATAAATTCCATTTAGAGAAAAGATTTTCAATGCTTATTTACAAAAAAAAAAAAAAGGAAACATAATGCAAAGATGTTTTTGGATTACCGCACAAACTACTAATTGTAGTTTTGTAATACTGCCTTTTGAAAGAGCTAAGTGTTTTTAGTAAGAACGAAAATATTTTCCTAAAGTACTGAAAAATTATTTTCTTGAAAAATAAATTATCTTATAATGTTTAGTTTATCTGAATTATGGAAAAAAATTATAAAAAAGAAAAAATGACATCAGTGTAGGCAAGACTCAACAGTCATTTTTTAGGGAAAATCTCACTTTATACCTATTAGGCCCAAAATATTTACCTTTTAATACCCATCCCCAAACTATTTACCCTGCCTACCTAGTCGGCCCAATCTATTTACCCGGCCCCGGCCCAATCTACTCATCTCTCCCTTATCTTCGATCCAGCCCATTCTGCTCATTATTCCCAAGTTTTACTTCTTTCTCTATCAGTTAACAGAGTACACTTTCCATAACTCCATAGCCAACCGATGAGAACGCAAAAGTGAAACACATTCGAGTTGTAATTTTTTTCATCCGATTCCGTTCTATCTCTTCGTCTAGTACCTAATTTTGGGTGACATTTTTGCTTTGGGTGAATTTTTTGCTTCTGAAAGTACATTTTAGTGAAAGTGGGTTTTCAAAATCATAGGATTTTTATGTTTTCCTTTGTACTTTTGTGAATCAATGTCTATGGGTTGTTGTTTTCTCTATGGGTCGGAAGAGTTGTGCGCGTAGATGGTGGCGCTTTGGACAATATCATTCTTCAAAAGAAGTAGCTGCTGAATCCGTTGCCTCAGCCATGTCTGGGCCTAGTTTTTCCTTATTTTCTGATTCTCAGTCTCCACTTAGTCGTAACCCTAGCAGTAGTCATGTTGAAAACACAACTGAAAATGTAGAATTAGAGGGTGGAAAAGGCAAAAATATTAGTGTCGCGTCAGTCGATGAAACTCCCTACCTGTCATTACCCGACACAAATTCTGAACCAGTCATAGGAGATGTTCCTGTGACTGATAAGGGAAAAGGTAAAGTTGTTGAGGATTCTGAGTTACGGGGAAGCCGGCGTGAATCCGTGCCTGAAACAGAGACTCAACCAGTAGATGTTGATTGTAGCGATGATTCTCAGTTAAAGAAGAGAAAAACTGGTGTCGCACCCAAGAAAGTAATTTTCTTACAATTATGATCTTTGCGATTTTTAATGTATAGTACATTGTTATTTTCTGATTTCTTATTATGCTTTTGTATTATATTATAGTTATAGTCAGTTGTGTTAATTTTTTGAATTAAATAGACAGATTAAATTAATGTTCTGCTTGAGGTTTAAAAAAATGGTCGCTGATTCACTAGTGCTGTCAATCAGTAGCTGTTGTTGTCAACCAAATTTATTGAAGCCAGAGCTGCTCTGTGTGATTTCTGATTTTCAGCTTTGCATTAGATGATTTTGTACGTGATCTAGTGTTTAGGCCAGTTGATAGTGGTAGGGAGAAGCAAGTATGGAAGGAATGGGACCGTGTAAGTTATGTGTGCACAATGAGCTTTTCTTTATAGGTGGCATGGTGTGGATGGGGTCAATGTGCAGAAGCCCCACGGCCTTGGCTGGTGACCACCACTGGCATTGATTATAGGCAGGCATCGGGGTAGAGTGATCATGTATGGGGCATTTTCTGAATAACACCCATTGTCCATTTTGAAACATCTGAAGAATCTCTTAACCTTAAGTAATAAGTTAGGACATGATTGACTTATTTTCTAATGAAAATGATTTGTTGAATAGGTTCTAAGTAGTATACAAAAAAGATGTCAGGTACTCAGTTACATGATTGACATATTACTTGAGTCTGGAAGGGGGAGGCAATGCTATTTGACGTAGTTCTTCTAAAAAATTGCATTTATGTTCTTTATCCGATTGTTGCGTAACTGGTGTTTTGTTGCAGTGGAAATGGCACGCATGATGTTTCCCATAGAAGTTTTGTGCCAATAGACATAGTGTATGTGTGTTATGTGATAGTTTTTATAGTTATAGACAGTTGTTGGAACAACCCCGTACAACTATTTATCCTGTTAGTATAGTTATATACTATCATATGCTTCTGGATCTTTTTTTAGTTGTCTTCGCTATTTGTTTTTCCTTTAATAATAGTAGTATCGTACATTATCTTGAAAATACTTTATAGTTGCATTCCTTTTTGCTTTTTCTCTTTATTCTTATCTGTTATGTAATAGTAGTATAGTCATTTGTAGTTGCCGGAAATTAGTCAGTATAATTGTATACCCTGCTGGTATAATTATATGTCGTGTTGGTATCGTATGGTAGTTGTGATATTTTTAGTTGGTTTAGTTGCATTTTAAGTGAATTCTATTTCTAAAATTATTTTATATGAACATGTTTTGCAGTGTTGGGATTTCCTTGTACCTATTGACTTAGATTATAAACCAAAGGTTGATTGGGATACCAATTGCCACGTTATTCATCAATTGAAAGCGAATTTATCAAAGCGGCAACTTCGACTGTTTAAGAAAACATGCTTTGGCTATTTTTTGGATCTGCCACCAGTGATTGTGCAGATTCGTGTTATGCACCATTTGCTTATGAGAGAAGTACATCATGAGGTTAAAAATGAGATGCGGTTTGTAGTGAATGATTCTAGGTTGCGGTTTGGCTTGGGTGAATTTGCACTTGTTACTGGGTTGAAATGTAAGGGTGGTACAAGTATAGAGAGCATAGCAGAGAATAGGTTGATTTCAAAATATTTTGGGACTGCATCCGTGACATTTGCCCAACTAGCAGACTGTTTTAAGAAGAAGAAATGGGAAACGGATGATGATGCGTTGAAGATAGCAGTTCTGTATTTTGTCAACAGCTTCTTATTTTCTCAACTCAAAACAAAGGCTATTTCACGGTCTTACATTGACTTGGTTGAGTCTGGTGATTTTAATAATTATCCCTGGGGTATAGATGTTTATAAAGCTACAATTGACTCGTGTTCCAACAAGTTTCAAGATAAGCCTTCTTTTTATAGACTTGGTGGCTTCCCGTTGGCTTTACAGACTTGGTTGTATGAATGTTGCCCAAGTTTGGATGGTCACTTTGCTGATCATCTTGGAAACAACAAACTTCCACGAATTTTGAAATGGGCAGTCATGGGTCAAATCCCGAATGAGCGAGTTGCTTTGCAAATGTGTAGCTTGCAACGCAAACAGGTAATTTTCCTATAGTTTTATTGCCTCTCTTAATGTTTTGGTACACCAGTTTAGTCACAGTTGTAGCAATATCCCAGTTTAGTGATATAATCTGTTGGTATACATGTATACTATATTGGTATCATGTATACTATATCCCAGTTCAGTGATATACTCTGTTGGTATACATGTATACTATATTGGTATCATATGGTAATATGGATCTTTTTTCTTTCATACTTTATTATCATTTCTATTTCTAACTAGTGTGCTTAATAATTGCAGCTAAAGAACATCACCCCAACTGATGATGAGAAGAAACAATTTGATGTGCGTGGTCTAAGCTTTGAAATTGAAGTTGAGTGCACTGACAGCCAACCCAGCCAGCCCGATAGCTTTCAGGTTTTTGGCACTCAATTACCAAAGACACAAAGTATGCCTGAAAGTACTGGAGGTGATTCCCAACCTACCAATGCTGAGGTAATGAAGGAGTTACAAGCTTTGAAGCTTTTTGTAGAGAACAAGTTTGAGGAGGTGCTTGCAGCTATTGGTAGGCAGTCAGTGAAACCAGAGAAAAATTCAGCGGTATTCATCTTTTATATAATATAATGCTATAGTATATTGTTCAAAGATGCAATATATGCTTATAGGATACTATTCCATTCTTTACTTTTAGTGCACATAGTATTCTTGTAATATACATAAGACTAAAATTGTTAGTTTCTCATTTTCAGCACAAGCAACAGGATGATGATTTGCGTTCTGGTAAAATGTTGTATATGTAATTTTTGATTATTTTTTTATTTATTTAACTCTATGTATTTGTTCATTGACTAGCCTTTTTTTTAAAAACTTTTTTCAGCCCCCTTCGTAAATGAGCATGATTTTGGCTTGGATTCTAACTTTGAACTATCTGCATCTGCAATTGATCAAATCACCGCTATTACACAACAAGCAACATATAAGCAGTCATCTCATGATGTTAAAAAGTCGGGTCCTGCTCCGCTGCCATCAGGAATCCCTGTACAGACACGAGCAGATGTTGTTATTGAGTCTAATACTGCTCCACAGGGTACGATGTTGATGTTACTAATTCTATAGTTAGTATGTAAATGATAGGTTCTTGATAGTTTTTTATTTTTTATTTAAGTAGTGATGATGATAATGCTTTTATGTGTTTAGCATGTCGGGTTGATGGTGTTGGTCAAGTGGATGTTCGTGGAAGTAATGTGAATTTGCCTTCTGGTAATGTCTTCTATATATAACTTTTCATTCTTTTTTCTAAATTTCTTAACTTTGTATATTTATTTATTCACTAGCATTTTCTAATTTAAGCTCCATGTCGACACGGGGGTGATCTTCACTTGGATTCTGATTTTGAATATACTGATTCTCAACTTGATCTAATTGCTGCCATTACACAAGGAGGGAGACGTAATGTAAATCAATCTGGAAATGATCTGACAACTCGTGTTGTAAATAAGTCTAAACCTGATCAGTCGGTATCAAGAAATATTGTTCAGATACAAACAGATGTTGAAACTACTCCTGCAGTTTTAACACGGAAAAGGCGCCCCGCAGCTGTAAAACAGTCACCGTATAGGAATGACTGGCAATCTGGTATTAGTGCAGTTGGGGGATCCTCGAAGGTTATCAAAGGAAGATTTCCATTTGTAAATGACATTTCAGAGACGGTTGATTTTAAGCTTACGACTGCATTCTCAAACTTTGTTGAAGCAAATATGCAATTGGGAGAGTGCGTATTCGTTTCCATGTACTTTTGTTTTCATTTTTTCTTAATGTTTGTTGTTATATTTCTTATCCATATCTTCTTTTATATGAAATAGGGAAGTGTATTTACCTGGTGATCAAAAGCTAGAGCCTTGTTTTGACTTTGAAGTTGAACAGATTGATGATAAGACGTTTTTCCATACCTTAAACTATTCTGGCAGGCCACTCTCTAGTTCGGTATGTGTACTGCTTTTTATTTTTATTGTTGTAGTAGTTCATTCATATTGTTAGTGGTAGTCATGTTTTCTTCCTCTCTTTTTTGCAGCACTTGAATATTATATTCTACTATCTTAGGAAGAAGGCGAAATATGGAATTAATATGTCAATCAAAGTCACAACTACAGATACTCTTTTTAATAATATCATTCAAAAGGTTTTCACAGAATTTGTAAAAGGTGGGAAACAAGATCATTTGATTGATAGATCAGACGATATCATGGAGTACATGAAAGGATTTAGGATGCATTGCAACACTCCATGGCACCAGGTTGATCATGTCCTTTTTCCAATTAATTTGGCAGAAATTTGGCATTGGATATTGGGGTGTGTGTCATTCCACAAGAGATGTTTTTATGTATATGACTCGCTACGTAGTCGAAAGCACAAAAAAGCTATTCAGAAAGTGGCAAAGGCTTATGCTGTGTTGATGCCCCTATTTCTAGTTAGGTTTGGTATACTGTTGTGGCACTATGGGAGGAACAAGCAGTTGCATGGCGAATCAAGTGAATCTGAGGCTCCAGTAGCACCTAAAAAGACTCGTGGAAAGAAACGCAAGAAGTAGTATAGGTCTCTTTTTGGTTTTAGTTAATTGTATCATGAAAACTTTGCAGGATTTTAATAGTTTTTGGTGAAGTATGGTATTATTAGTAGTAAATGACCTTCTGCTGATTCAAGACTGTAGGAAACTTGTGTCTTTATAAAATATTTCCAACTGCTAATGTTTCTTGTCATATTTAATTATTCTGGTTCAAAATATGTGGTAATAGATTTCTTCAAGTACATGGGGGTTATCAGTATAGTTATGTCTCTTGATGCTGAAAATTTGCTGATTTTGTTTCTGATTTCAGCTTGTTTTATTAGGCTTTTCTTAGGCTTCTTCCATAAAGTTGTTGGTTATTAGGATGTAGAGGTCCATTCATTTGCCAGAGGGTAAGGTTTAATGGATTCAGCAAGTGAAAATTAGGGGCAGATGAAGTGAACACTTCCAGCAACATACAAAGTAGTTGTGACAGAAGTTAAATTATCTGCTTTCGAATGTGATGATGGTCTAAGCTTTAATGTTCATCTGTAGTTTTAGCATAGATGGTGTATTAGTGTAGTAGAACTATATACCAATCAGGTATAATGATATACCATTTGGGTATCACGTTGTATTTGACTAATTTTTTTTCCTGCAACAACTAGATGTAAGTACTGACATGAGTTGCAAAGTGTGCGCATTTTAGGTATCACGTTGTATCTGGTGCACCATTTATATTTCTGCGCATATTTTGTTTTAGCCATATTAGTGCAATACCACTATATACCAGCGAGGTATACAAATATAACATTGGGTATCACCTTGTATTAATGTACCTGATGATGCACAAATAACTGCATGTAAATGGCTTCCAATTTGTTATAGTTCAATACAGACATGAGCTGCAAAGTGTGCACCACTTCTATTTCTGCACATATTTTGATACTAATAAGGTATACAGATATACTACTTGGGTATCACAGATATATTTTAGCATCTTTTTTCCTGCACCAACTAGATGTAAATGCATCCCACTTTTATATACTAAAATAGAAAATAAACAGATTCTTATTGAAAATACAAGTAGCCATATAAATTTGTTGCCAAAAAGTAATTTCGCAAAGAATCATCATACCAAATATATGTCCAGTGCAAGAAAAGCATTTTATTTTTTTCTATTCAAATGCTATGATTCTACAATATATGAGTTGTACAAAAACATTGAAGCATTATATCAATCTCTCTTTGGAATATTTCGGCATGTTCTCTGGTTGTGTCCTTTTCACCCGCATAGTGCACATGTAACTGTATTTCCTTCCCAGCCTCCTATGCCTCTCTTCTTTTTAGGTCTTCCTGGTTTGATTTTTCCTTTTGGTGGCAGTACCACCTGCGAAGAGACATGTTCTGGAATTTGCCACGTTATTTCATCAGGCAATGGATTTACTGGTATCTCATATGTTTTCAGCAAGTAGTCTATGCTGTAGTAATCCGAGCAATACTTGTATGAATCCATATGGAATTTTTGTATAGCTGCCATTGCATGTGGACATGGAATATCGTCTAGCTGAAACCTCCCACAACTGCAGTTCCTTTCATGTAGGCGCACCACATTTCTTGTTTGGCCATCAATTATTAAATGTAAGAATTCAGTTGATGGCAACACCTAGTATAATTTTAATTAAGAAAAGTCATTAGCTATATGAAGTAATAGTATTTTTTAAATAACAATATTCATTTGTTTAGTGAAATCACTAAGGTAAAAAAGTAAAAATATAGTACATGCAGTGTTTTTATGATTTTGAAAATGCATACCGTCATCGCCTGTGATAAGATAGTATTATCTGCCAATATTTTTTCATACTTTGCACCAATCTTCATAAATGATTCCACTGCATCCTTCCGATTGGTGTAATTCCATTTTTGAATCAGTGTTGTCATAAAGTCAAGCAAATTCACAACTGGGAGGTCTCTTGCGTGCTTGTTTGCTGCATTTACTGATTCCGCAATATTCGATGTCATGGTCATGGTTCTATTTGCCTTGGAATGCGCCCGGGACCATTTATCATATCCAATATCCATCAGGTATGTTTTCACTCTACTATCAATAGCTTCTAACTCTGCCATATGCCTGTTGAATTCTTCAACAGTGTATGCTCTTGCTAAAGCAAAATATACTTCTTTGATTTGTTTTTGGCTCTTCCTGAAGTTTGTCTTTATGTTGTTCCACAGATGGAACATACATGCACAATGAAGGACTTCTGGATAGACAATTGAAGTTGCTTTCCATATAGCATCATGCCTGTCTGATACAATGCATATTCCCTCTCTTTGTCCATAAGTTTCTCTCAACTGCACGAAGAACCATTCCCACGATGCATCATTTTCCGAATCAACAATTGCATATGCGAAGGGTAGAATTTGTCCTGTAAACCCAAAGAACAAAATATCAATTACAACACATTGTATTAATTTAGCATTTCATATAGTAGTATAGTCATAGGTAGGTGCAGGTGTGTAGCAAAACAACTATATACTTTGTTGGTATACTTGTATACCATACTGGTATCATATAATATTTGAAAATATTTTTTTTTGTTTCTTTAATTGAATGTAATTGGATTGTACACAAAATATTAATTTAGTATTTCATATAGTAGTATAGTTATAGGTACGTGCAGGTGTGTAGCAAAACAACTATATACTCTGTTGGTATACTTGTATCATAAATATTTGAAAATATTTTTTATTTCTTTAGCTGAATGTAATTGGATTGTATTCTTACCCTCTGCGTCTTGCGTGGAAGCCGTGAGTATGGTCCCTCTATATGTTGACTTTAAAAAACTTCCATCAACTACAATTGTTGGCCTACAATAGACTCATCCTCTAATCGATGCATATATAGCTATGAATGCATACAAGAAGCTCTCATCTCCTTCAGTGTGTAATCGTGTCACTGATCCTGGGTTAGCGTATTCTAACATATAAAGATATGTTGGCATTTTCTTGTATGATTCACTTGGTGATCGTCTCAATAATTGCATTGCTTTTTCTTTTGATCTCCATGCTTGCATGTAGCTTAAGTCCATACCATATGCTTTTTGGATGTCTCTCTGGATATCTGTTGGTGTATATATGGTTTTCGGGTCAACAAGTTTATCTTGTACCACAGCTGCAACAAAAGCTGAGACAGCTTGCTTTTGTGAACAAAATCTCTTATCAGTTAAACAACTGTGGACAGAATTGAAATCTGTCACTTTGAAAAGATTTGGTGCTCGTAGGCTTGATGCTTTAAGTCTCCAAGTGCATCTTTCATCCACGCATTCAAGGATATACCTGTTTATAATACAAATACAGTTATGTATAATGTTTTATTGATAAAAAACACACACAAAAATCCGTACAATTATATACTCACATGGTATACTCTGTTGGTATACTTATATACTGTATCAGTATCATATTTTGCTGATAAAAAATATAGACAAAGCAGCACAATTCTATACTCACATAGTATACTGATTTAGCATACATATATACTATATTGGTATTATGTTTTACTGATAATAACAAAGACAAACCAATACAGTTATATACTCGCATAGTATACTGATATAGCATACTTATATACTATACCAGTATCACTGATAAAAAACACAGACAAACCAATACAATTCCATACTCTCATAGTATACTGATTTAGCATACTTATATACTATATAGGTATCACATAGTTTTTTTACTTGAAAACATGCAGACGAACCTTCTTGGGCATGATTTATGAACCCGATATTGACATTTTTCTCTAACAGCATACTGTTTCATAACGAGAGCTAGCAGGTTCTTGTCTTCGTAAATTTGTCCTTTTTCAACATTTTGATGAAATTGATCAGTTATGATGTTTGCATCATCAAGTTCTAAAATGGCGTCATCTCCTTCTTGCACATCAAACGTAGTAATCATATCAGTGCTTTCAAATTGTGCAATTTCTGGTAAATTGGAGCAACATCGAAACTGGAGGTGCTTGCAGCTATAGTGTTTTTAGCAAACGACACACACAGGGGAAGTGTTGTCATCCCTGCACTTGATTTTTTCAATTCCATATAAACACTAACACTCATATCGCTGCAAATTGTAATTGGTGGATATCCTTGAGCAATAGCATACTGAATAACTATTGTTTTACTGTCCTTTTGCAGTTGCTTTGCAATTTCTCTGAGAAGTTGTTCAAATTTCCAATAGGTCTTTATTAGAATTGCATCAACATGAAAATTTATGAAATTATTGTTATCATCCCATTCTCCACTATGTTGCAGCAGAATTGGAATATTTTCCATGATTCTAAAGTTATAATCACTTTTATGTCCAAAATTGAATCTCAACAATGCAAATTTCAACAGTGTTCGAAATCAACAGTGTTCGAAATTTCAACAAAACAACAACGAAATCAAACCTCTAGATCTCCATATCTCCAAACCTAGATTAGAATTTTCAGCTAAAATTCAGAAGTTTAGCTCCAAAATCAAAATCAAACCAACAGCAAAATCAAAATCTGAAGAGAACAACGAAATTAAAATCCGAATCAGCATCTTCAATCTGTTTTTTCACACTTACTGCTCTTCGATCAGTGAAAATCTCAATTTTGTGCGCTAATTTTCTGAAATTTTGAAGAGCTTCTGCGTTTTTCCACGTTTGTGCGCTAATTTTCTGAAATTTGGAGCAGCTTCTGCGTTTTTATACGTAGGGCATTAAAAGTGTAGGTAGTTATTTTGTTATTGTCGTTTATTTATTAAATGGATAGGAGTTGTAATTATTTAGTGGGTAGAATTCTTTAATGGGTAGGGGAGGGTAAATAGTTTCACTTTTATAGGTAGTCCTGTCTTTTCCCCATTTTTTTACAAGAATCTCGACTATTAATTTATTCACGTGCATTAACATAAACATTATTATTAGTCTTTAATATTCAAACCAGCAAAACATTGTCTCATACCTTACACTCCACCATATACAACTATTATATTTTAATATCCATCAAACATTAGAAATTGATCCAAAATGATTTCTCATGTTTACCTATGCTGCCAGAACCACTGGCCCGACTAATCTAGAATACTAGAATACAAACAGTTGATAACATTTATCCCCCATTATCTCATTCCGAATTTATGAACCAAACGACCCTTAGAATGTGTCAATATTTCCGGCTTTAAGTATTCGAACTCTTTGTGCAAAATGGCTCTGCACCTTGCATCACTAGAAGAGCCATTACCATAAAATCAAACTACAATCTAAGCGCACTTCATACAAAATTTCATTCACCATTCATTGCATATTAGATATTATGCACAAGTAATATCATCATATTTCCAGAAAAATGAGAATTTCCAAAACCTTCCTAATTTTCATGCTTCATCTTCACTACTTTCAAGGACTACAAGAGCTTTCTTGGTTTTCAACTTCTTAACAGCATTGCCTTTGCTCTCTTTGCTTCCATCTGCATCTTGTTGGGGGTCAGACTTATAACTAGCAATCTCTTCAAGAATTCTGCTCCCATATTTTTCAGTCTTCAACTTGCCAATAATCTTCTCCAACTGCATAAAACATAGAGTAGTTTTCAGATGATTGCATCACATGAGAAGCTGTAAGGCTGTGCGATCAATATAATCCAGTGGCGGAGCTACAGTGTACCAAGGGTGGTCAGGCGAGCACTCTTCGCCGGAAATATACTGTATATGTAGGTAACATACTGCTCTATATGGAGATATAATATGTTTTGAACACCCTTCACACAACTAGTCGACTTAGTCCAGCAGTTAAAGGGTGTTCATGAAGTCTCAAATAGTGTAGTCGGGCACTGGTCCGATTCTCAGTAGCGCTTCATTTGTAGTTTTTTTTTTTTAGCATTTTTAGGTTCGATTCTCAGTAGCTTTATTAACATTGGCTAAAGGGGCCTACTCTTTAATTTTGACAGAACTACACTAATACACTAACCCAATTGGATTTGCAACTGGTGTGTCCTTGACTTTCCCTTTTTCTTCTATTCTTTTTAAAATAAATAAATCTTAAAACTAATCGTTTTAATTAAAAGCTATTGACTTAGTAAGAAAATCCTAAAAGTGGTTTGATTATAGGTTGAATTCACTTCTCTTTCCCTCTCTTTTTGGGCATGTCCGTTCACTAACAAATTGTGGTCCTTTTTGGTGCAAATAATGGATTTTTAGTGCTGAACATTGCGTAGTTTGATTTTAAAGTTTTGGTGCACTTATTCATAAAATAATTATTTATCTATTCAAAGTTTGAACACCCTTCACGAAATTCCTGGCCATGCCACTGATACAATCGTCTAAACTATAGCAGTCTCAGCTCTTAGCTAGAAGGATTTTCACATTTTCATACCAAACAAACATTGCATCTCTACATCTCACTACTTAAGAGGCCAAAAATTAGCATGCTTTGGAATAACTATGTTGCATGCACACAAAGCATACAGTAAGTACAATTACTATGCAAAGTCCTCATTAAAAATTTGAACTCTCTTTCTCAAAATTACTTGTCTTACTTCCTTTCTTCGGTCATACCCAAAGACTATCTTGTTTACCGTGAAAATGGTAACAACAATTAAATTTGTAAATGAGATTCTAAAAATACGTGATCTATTCTCGAGCTAGTTGCTAGAGCAGTTGATGCTAAGAACGTGAAGCTTGACGATGAAATGCTAGCTAAAACAAAGCGGTAACCAAACCGAAAGGGGCCTGTTGCCCGGGCGCAAAACCGGTCGATAAGGACCTCGGGGTCGGGATTCAGATCGAGCTCGAGCTATCGGGGGCAACCGGGAATAAGATAACTGTGTGCGGTAAAAATCGGGGAACCGATTTTCCTCCGACGTGATACTTCGGGGAATGACCCCGGAAGAGAATCTCGGGTCGGTCGTCTCCCTCAAAACCCGTTGATGCCTTACCGAGAATAAACATCTACCGAAGGCCCGACGAACGCAAGAATCCCCCGAGGAATGTACCTGGGGTCGACCAGATCTATTCAAGCGGTTCGACGCCAGCCCTTACACGACGTAAAGCTAACGGACTGTCACATCTCGCCCCTTTTGTCATGTCAAGATTCTGTGCTAAGTTTGGGCATCCCCTTTTCTATAAAAGAGGGGTCACTAACACCTTGTAAGACAGAGCTCCACTTCTCCATTAAAGCAATGATATCTTCTGTCTCTCTAATTTGCTCATTCTCTTTGGTTCAAAGTCATTTATATTCGATCGTTCTTTTTATCATTCGGTATTGGCTCGAGGCCACCCTTATATTCATTATCTCTTAACCTGTTCTTCGTTACATAGCTCAATATTGGCCGTAAAGAGCCTTACTTGATCATATTTCTGCTTGTTATCCCCTTCCCGACTGTCCCCGATAGTTCAAACTCGACCCGAGTTTCGGCCCCGAGGCCTCCATCGACCTACTCTGCATCTAGCCAAAAGGCCCCTTCGGTTTGCTTACTGCCTCGATTTAGTTCGTATTTTGTCGTTATACTACGTATTCTTAACACAAACTGCCTTAACAACTAGCTAGAGAATAGATCACATATTTTTAGAATCTCATTTACAAATTTAATTGTTGTTACCATTTTCACGGTAAACAATAAAAATTAAAGATATGATCAAGCAAGGCTCTTTGCGGCCAATGTTGCACAATATGGCATGAAATAAGTAAGAAGACAATAAATATTAAAGCGGCCTCGGGCCAGTGCGAACGAGCAAAATAGGAGAAAAGAGAGATATTATTGCACGTGTGGAGAAAATGAAACAACATCAGCCCTTTACAAAGTGGTATGGGTTCCCCTTATATAAGCGAGGGAACACGGTATGGTACAGAGTGCATTAAATGTAAAGATACGGGGATGGGACGGCTAGACATGACACTAGAGCCTATTGATTCTAGCTGCTTGGCTCGGGAGTCCCCCGTCTTCGTAACCTTTGCTGGGTCGCGGACAGATCCCTTAACCTTGGAGCCTCTGCAGGGCCGCGGATGATCCTCGAGATAAGGAACCCGATCATGATCCCACAGCCTCGAGGTGCTGACATGACATTCCGAATATACCTTAATGGCGGGAAATGGATTCCCCTGATTTCACCGCATACAGATAGTCTTCGCGTTTCCTAGAACGAAGTAATAGGAAACGGTATTGAATCGTCGTCTCGAGGTCATTATTGCCATGACGCCAACCAATTAAGATCATTAAATGCCATGCCCCAGGGAACCGTGCAGGACCGTTGTGAAACGCGGTAATCGAGAAACCCACGAACTGTCGTAGGCTCGTCTCTTCTGCTTCCCCAGCGATTCCTATAAATGCACTGGTTGCTAGATACTCCCCATCTTCACCCTTCCTTCAGGCCCGTGAATCAGAATTTTGCTATTTGACATTTTTACATCTTTCCCTCTCCTTACAGAAAGGTTTTACCATTTTTCATGGCCAGGATCCCTCGACGGAATGATACTGTGCCATCGTCCCGATTACCTGAGGGGGAAAACAAATCGGTTCCCACTTTAGAGCAAAGGACTCCTCCCGATATTGACACGCCGAAGGATTTCGACGTCGAGACTCCCTCGTCTACACCGGGTCGATGTGAGCACGTATCTCGATATGTTAGCGTCGTGATCGATGATGACAAAGTGAAGGAGGACTGCCGATGGAGCGAGGCAGTGGAGGAAGAGATTCCCAACCCCAGCGACAACATTACCGACTTCAAGGCTGGCTTTCTTTACATATATACTTACCCATTCACCCTGGGTCCTGATAAACCTGTCGAATCTCCTCCTTTGGAAATCGACCCGGTTATGCTTGACTTCTACGCCCGATATCGGGTGACCCTCGATCAGATCTACCCGTCCTTTTGGAGGATCGTGTTAATGCTCAGGCACTTCACCGAAGGGGTTACAGGCGAGGTTTTTACCCTTAGCCATTTGATCAGATTGTATCGCCCTTGACTGTATCGAGGCTTAATCAAGCTTCGACATCGGTCCAAAAAGTCTTTCTTCACGAGTGTTGATGAGGGGAAGGACCGGAGATGGATGAGCAGGTTTATTCCGAGTGAGGACCTCGGATATCATCCCGGCCCGGAGGATGCCTTTTCCAGAGCGGTGGAACGATCGACGTAAGTGAACTTCCCTTTAGCCACTTCTTAATTACTCTTTTGTTTGTCATGATAACCTCTTTGTGCTCTCTCCGGCCGCTGCTTGGCATCCCGAAGTGGTCCCACATTTGGCGGGATGGATCAGGCATTTGGATGAAAAGTTCCCGTATCGTATTCGGTCTTGGACCGTCATGGCCAAGGAGCGTTGGGTGGCTAAGAATCACGGTGAGGTTTCTTTACCGCCCGTGCTCCGCATTTCGTGTTTCCTTCCGAGCTCTAAGCAACAACGTATCGCGTTTATTGTGTTAGTGCAGGCCTTGGCGAGAATATGCAGATGAGGCCGCCCTACGACGGTGAAGCGGAGGCCTTGTAGCCTGATATGAACAAGAAAAGGAAAGACAGGGCGGCCATTGCTTGTCCTAATGAAACTGCTGCTCTAACCTCTGGGTTGAACCCCGATGTCGAGGGGGAGGACGATGATGGAAGTCCGTTGAGGAGGAGAACGAGGTCTGGCGTGAGAGATTTACAGGCGCCCCGATTGGAGGCTGCTGAGTCTGGGACGGCTGGGTCCGGCATGGCTAAGGAGTCGGGGGTCCTCGAAGAGGACACTGATGTAGCTTCGAATCGTGCGGCCGGATTTGATGTAGCTTCCGCAAGCAGGACCGTTGGTCCTGATGGATCAAGGTTCGGGGCTTTCCAAGAACATGGGTTGCTATTTGGAGAAATCGGCGACCCGAACGATCTTATTCAGAACTTTCCAGTCTCATCAGGAGAGCTGAGGGATGCCGAAAGGATGATCGGCGCCACGGTTGGTACTCCTTTCAGAGGAGGAGGCTTCATTGCCAACATTTTTGATGGCGTAATCGACAGAGCTGATCTCCACGTCTCTGGCCGTTAAAGCGGCGAAGAAGTCCCTGCAGCAGGTGACAACTTTTCCTTGCGCATTTCTTTTCGCTCTCGGGCATTATCCGTCATCTTTCTTAACTTTCTCATTGTGCCGCAGCGTAAAGAGATGTATGATCATGCCATCCTTCGGCTTCGTGAGGAACTTTCTTGCCACGAGAAGGAACGTAATAACATTGCTTCGAAGCTACAAGACTCGGAGGCTCGTGGCGCCCGGGGAGATAAAGAGTTGGGGGAGCTTCGGACCTCTTTAGAGGCGGTGCTCCGGGAGAAAGCCGCCCTTGCTGCTCAGGTATTCTGCCTTGCTCATACCTGCCCTTTTACTCTGTATCCACACATGTTCTGCGTTCACATATTCACCGTCTTGCCCTTCATTGTAGGTCGAGCAGAGCAGCTCGCGGATTAGTCAATTGGAAGCGGAGATCTCCGGGCTGAAGGAGCGGAGCGAGACTATGACCGGGGAATTGGCGACATCCCGGGGCCTTCTCTCGGACACTAGTAGGGAGATTGCTACTTTGGCCGCGGCTAAGTCTGAGGCCGAATGAGATGCTGCCGCTTATAAGGAGGACGCGGCCACAGCGCATGCAATGGTTCGTGACATATCCCTGGCGGCTGAGCAGAAACTAGTTCGAGCTGTCGAACATGCTAAAGCGAAGGCAAAGAGGGAGGTCCTGGAAAAACTCGAGGCCAGAGGCTTCGAGCTGTCTGCCGACCTGGAGGAGGCTCGTGCGACGGAGGGAAGACTGGCGCTCTTGATTGCCCCCGATGGGGGTGAAGATGATAGCGGCGGGGAGTAGTCTTCTAGCCCTTTTTTGTTCCATGTGTTCTCCCTCCTAGGAGAATAGTGTAAAGGTGTTTTTCCTTTTTGTCAATGTACGAAAGGAGCTTTTATTCTGCTAGTCCTTCTTGCTGCTTTCCCTCTCTTCTTTTTTTTTTTTTTGCTTTCGAGCATCGAGCATCGACCCTTTGGAGCCTTTCCGTAGGACGGACCAAGGGCCCCAAGACTAGCCACGTCCCGAGGTTGAGTCGGTAGCTCCTCCGAACCGATATTTGCGACGTTGGGGATCTCCCGAGGTCCCTTGGTTTTATGAATTATGTGGGAGCCTGGGATGATTCTACCAGTGCACTCCCCAAGGAGAAGGTGACGTTAACGCGGCCAGAATTAATTAGCCTTCTTGGGCAATTGAGCAGTTGTTGCCTGGCCCCTATATATTTGTTTATCCGCCCTTCAAGCGGCGATTTTGTGGTCTTTGATAAGCCTATCTCCTCTGTAGAGCCTGGCGCTTTGTGCGAGTCCCTCTTTCTTTGCTTCAGGAAGTTTTTTGCCTGGATCCTCCTCTTCTTCTCCTTATTCTGTCGTAGTCATGGCCGCTGCTTCGACACCTGATCCACAGACGAAGGGGATACCTTCCCGTGTTGCACCTTTGGTTGGTGCCAGCGGCTCTCCCCCGATGCCGGGAGAGCGAGGCCCGGGGTGCGCTGCCTCAAAGGGGGTCGCCACACCGGGGAAGCCTCCCAATGTTCTAGGTCATCAGGAGCACGTGTCGAGGATTTTTTCATCGGTGAGGGAGGAGAACCTCAGGGTGATCAGGAGAGAGTGCGGATGGGGGGAAGGCATGATTCTGCAAGTACCTTCCCCCACGGAGAGTGTCATGACGTATGTTGAGGGTTTCTTGAGCGTGTATACCCATGTTCTCGCGCCGGGTTCCCCGGACCGGGTCGTGCTTGATTTCTGTAGAAGGTATCAAGTAACGTTGGCGCAGGTTCATCCCTTTCTCTGGAGGATAGTGCAGTCGATGAGATATTTTGCTGATAAGGCCGAGATAGAGTTTACCCTCAGTCACCTTATAAGGTTGTACCGGCCATTACGTTACCGGGGCCTAGTTGCTCTTCAGCATAGGTCCACTGAGCTTCTGTGATCGGCAGCGAGGAGGATGAGGACCGTGGATGGATGAGTCAGTTCGTCGAGTCCGGACGACCGACATTATCCCCGAAGAATTTTTACCGTTTCCTGAGAAATGGAACTCCGCACGTAAGCACTCTATTCGAACTGTCTTTCTCTTCATATGAGGTTGGCCCCATAATGATGTCTTCCTATCCTTTGTTTATAGCAACTCATTGGTTGCCCGGTGAGGTCCCTGATTTAGCCGAATGGTCTCGTAGGCTGGCAGCTTGCTGGGCTCACGATAGGCGCCGATGGCGAGATCTTTCAAAAGGGAGATGGGAGGCGAAGCATTATGGTAGGTGCCTGGCATTCCCCCTCCTTTTTGGGGACGGCTTCCTTTTTGTTGATTCGCCTGATTCCTCTGTCGCAGGTGCTGGGAGTTCATTCGAGGCGAGACTGGGTTCCCCGAGGGAGGAGGAGAGATTGCTGGCCCAGGGATCAAGGAGCGTTGGCAAAAGGAAAGGTGCTCCGTGGTGCGAGAAGGCTTGTGGTGAGGCGCCTTCTCCGCAGCGGTTGAGGGGAAGTGATTCGGTCGGCCGGCAAGCTTCCGGGATTGATGCACCATCGGACGTTGCTTCGGCCCTCGACGAGGCTCATCGTTTTGGCCTTGTGGTGAGTTTTCGGCCGCGATAGGGATGTTTTGGCCCCGTGCTCCTTTCTCTTCCCTTTACTCACCTGGCTTTTCTTCTTCAGGCTTTTGATAGGCTCAAAGCCGAACCGCTTCGTTGCGAGGCCCCGTTGCGGGAGGCTCGAGAAAGGGAAATATCCCTCAAACTTCTCTGTGCGGCAAACGAAAGTGAGCTCGTTTCTTTACGGCGTGGGGTGGACCGAAGTCGTGCCCGGGAGGCCCTTTTGGAGAAACAGGTATTCTGCATTTCGCGCTGGCCTGTATTCCCTTTTTTGTCTTGCCATCTTTGACGTGTTGTTGTTTCAGTTGAAAGACTAGGCGGATGAGATGGAACAACTCTGGGGCGAGGTCGGCGAAGCTAAACGTGAATTCACTGAGCTGCAAGCGCGTGTTAGTGCCCATTCTGAGGTCAAAGAGAGGGCTCAGGCCGTGGCATCCGTTATTGAGAAGCAAATTCAGGCCGCCCGTGTGAATGATTCCGCTCGGGCGAAGATGATCGCGAGACTCTCATCCGAGCTATCAAGGGCAAAAACCGAGGTGGTGAATGTCCGGGCCGAGGTTGTAATGAATAATACCAGGGCGGGGCAAAAAATGGCGGCTCATTCAAGGAGTGCCGCTGCCGCTAAGGCTGAGCTGAAGAAGACCCTCGATCGTGCAAACAATAGCAGGGAGTACGAGAGGTGCAGATCCCGGAGGGAGACCCTTGAGGAGATTCATGCCAGAGGCTTTGATCTTTCGGAGGAGATCGAACAAGCCAAAGGAGAGGAGTTCGATGCCAAGTTCCTGACGTCCGATGATGAGAATGATGAGGAGGAGACCGTCGGACCGTAGCTACCGGAAAAAGGGGGAATGAATATTCCCTGCCTTCTTTGTTGTGTATATATATAGCTTTCATCATACGACGCAGGCCGAGATTGCGCTTCGTCATCAATATGTAGTAATAAGAGGGGAAACCCTGCAACTTGTATCTTCTGTATTTCTGCTTGTTGGAGTTTCCATTGGGTCGATTCGATCCCGTATTTGCCCTTAGGCTTGCATGCTTTAACTGTCTTCGGGTTTAGTCTCCGAGTCGGGGTCCGACTCGAGCTTAATATACCCTCGAGTTTTGCGTTTGTTCGGGCTGGCGATGATGGTTTTTATTTCCTGCCCTTGGGCGTTTGGTTGTTTCAACAGCTTCGGGTCCAGTCTCCGAGTCGTGTTGCGACTCGAGCTTTAATTGACCCCAAAGTATCTTCGGACTGGCGACAGTGGCACTTATGCCGCTTGGTCGTTGAGACCTTTCAGTATGTGGCCCGGAGGCTTGCATAGTTAACTATTTTAGATCCGGTCTTCGAATCGGGTTACGATTCGAGCTCATTTTAATCCTCAAGTTGTTAAAAAATTTTAGCTGGCAACAATGGCTCTTACGCTGTTTGGCCGTAGAGACCTTTCAATAGGAGGCCCGTAGGCTTGCTTAGCTGGCGACAATGGCTTTTACGTTGTTTTTGCCCGTGGGCTTTTTTGTAGGCTTTGTTTCCGCTCGTTAAGGTCTTTTAGAGTATTTTTGCCTGACCCGTCGTCGGTTCTAGAGGAACCTTGATTTCAAGTCGTTGTCGGCGATGTTTCGAGCACCTCGTAAGGTTCATAGCTCATAGGTCGAGTAGATCGACACTCTTGCGATTTGGAGCCGACATGGTCGGAGCTTGTTTTTGCCTATTGAGGGAAGCATGTTTTAACCGGTTCTTTCCGAAGTATATTCGAAGTAGTGGCCTGCGATTTTTAGCGACAGTCGGGCGTCCCCGAGTCGCGTTATTTTGGCTGTATCAGCCGTTTTGACCGTAGTCATATGCGTTTGGCTGTAGCCATTTTTTATCCCAAGTGATAGTTTAGGCGTCTACATCAAGGGTATGCCCTTTAGGGATTCTTACAAATGCGACGTATAGCCTAAACTTCGGGATTTTCATGCATGTTGAGGTCTTACAGTTTGTCATGCTTGTTGAGGTCTTACAATTTGTGTAATGTAGAATAGATCTGGTTATGCCGAGGTTGCCCGCTAGGGGTCATACAGTTTCGGGTTTTCCAGCATATGGCGATTAACAATAGTTTCCGAGTCATCGAGTTTGTTTAAGCTTGAAGACCGCTTCTCGTGAGCTCGGAGTTGCCTTATAGGGGTTTGATAAGCCCGGAGTTTCGACCCTGGGGTCGCGCGAGTGTCGAATTGATGATGCTAAGTCTCGAGTATATCGGGACGCATTCGATGGAGAAGCATTTGCTGCGAGTATGTTGAAATCGCCCTTTCCGAAGTACGAAATGCCGAAAAGATATTATTTATTGCTTGGCGTAAATATATGCTGCAAATACATGTTCTCGTTGTTGTGAGCTCGGCCCGCATGGGTGCGACTCCTTGGACCGTTTGGTCCGTTGTATTATTCCCAACTGGGGGCTCGTTCATCATTTTACGGCGCGAGAGCCGGTTGTAGAGAAAGTTCCGTAGGCTTGTAAGATCCTTCATGGGAAGTGTGTCCGCGTTGCCTCGTTACACACCCCCTGCTGGTAGAAAACCCGTTTTGGGATAAAAAAATCCAATCAAAGGGAAATAGTGCAGCGAACGTTTTGAAGCCTCGGAATCTTCGAGCTGGGGTATCGTCCCGACTATCTTGGTTATTGTCCTGCACAAGGGTAACCGTGAAGTAGGAGATGGGAAGAGGGATGGGCGCTTATACCTCGGTGGCGACGACGCTTCTTGAGTTCTGGCGCCTATTTGGCGGTCGTCGAATGGTCCTTTATTTAAATGCGTTCGGGGCGATCGTCAGAAGATCGTGTGCGCAACGTGTTGAGGCTCGTCTGCTTTGTTTCCCCTCGCCATCTCTCCTCCTCGCGATTGACTTCTAGCGCGGTTACTGAGAAGTTCCCGAAGGTGCCCGTTGTCAAGCATTCGGGCCACTTCCTCTCGGAGCTGCCTGCAATCCTCGGTTCGGTGCCCGTGCGAGTTGTGAAACTCGCAAATCAAATTGTAGTTCCTGTGGGAAGGATCTGAATATAACGGCCTGGGCCACCTAGCGTCTCCGATCCTGCTAATGACAAACACGATGCCCGGTATGTCGACGCTGAAGCTGTACTCCGATAGGTGGGGCGCGTTTGTTAGCGCTACGCTTCGATCAAGCCTGGTTCTGTTGACGAACCCTCGAGGGTCCTGCCTTCAATCTATTATTGCGAGGTAGCTTGTGCCCCGGGGTGTTCCTTCTATCTTCGAGGTACGACTAGTATCTTCGTTTGTTTGGTTTCGATTATTTCACCGGAGTCTGTTAGGGCACACCGAACCCGAAGGGGCTCCCAACTGGCCGTCATCGGCCCTGATCTTCGATTGATACCGGTTGTGGACATCCGACCAGGTCGCGGCCGGATATTCGATCAGGTTCTGCTTCAGCCGCTTCGAGGCCACCGAACTTCGCTCGTTCAGGCCTTGGGTGAAGGCCTGAACTGCCCAGTTATCGGCGACCGACGATAGCTCCATCCGTTCCATCTGGAAGCGAGACACGAATTCTCGCAGCATCTCATTCTCCCTTTGCTTAATCTTGCACACGTCAGACTGCCTTGTCGCTACCTTGATGGCGCCGGCGTGCGCTCTTACGAAAGAGTCTGCTAGCATGGCGAACGAATCCATGGATTTGGGAGCCAAGTTATGGTACCACATCATGGCCCCCTTCGAAAGCATTTCTCCGAATTTCTTCAGCAATACGGACTTGATCCCATCATTCCTCATGTCATTACCTTTCACTGCGCAGGTATAAGCGGTAACGTGCTCGTTGGGGTCAGCAGTACCGTCGTACTTAGGGAGTTCCGCATTCTGAATTTTAGGAATAGGCTTTGGGACTGCTTCCTCGGGGAAGGGCCTCTGTACGAACTTCTTCGAATCCAAACCTTTTAGGACCGGGGGTGCTCTAGCGACCGGGACAGCCACGCCGTTCTCTCCATGATTTTCGAGGTCGCCGTTCTCGACTCTGTTCACTGAGCCGAACATCTCAACCTGAAATCAAAGGATTTTGGACAAGAAAAGTGTGAAAGGTAACGTGCGTTTGTGTGACGAAACTAGCAAGAAAATAATCACTATTATTTTTAGCCCCAGGGCGCCAAACTGTTTACCGTGAAAATGGTAACAACAACTAAATTTGTAAATGGAATTCTAAAAATACGTGATCTATTCTTGAGCTAGTTGCTAGAGCAGTTGATGCTAAGAACGTGAAGCTTGACGATGGAATGCGAGCTAAAACAAGGTAGTAACCAAACCGAAAGGGGCCTGTTGCCCGGGCGCAGAACCGGTCGATAAGGACCTCGGGGTCGGGATTCAGATCGAGCTCAAGCTATCGAGGGCAACCGGGAATAGGATAATAATTAAGGATACGATCAAGCAAGGCTCTTTGCGGGCAATGTTGCACAATATGGCATTAAATAAGTAAGAAGACAATAAATATTAAATCGGCCTCGGGCCAGTGGGAACGAGCAAAATAGGAGAAAAGAGAGATATTATTGCACTTGTGGAGAAAATGGAGCAACATCAGCCCTTTACAAAGTGGTATGGGTTCCCCTTATATAAGCGAGGGAACACGGTAGGTACAAAGTGCATTAAATGTAAAGATACGGGGATGGGACGGCTAGACATGACACTAGAGCCTATTGATTCTAGCTGCTTGGCTCGGGAGTCCCCCGTCTTCGTAACCTTTGCTGGGTCGCGGACAGATCCCTTAACCTCGGAGCCTCTGCAGGGCCGCGGATGATCCTCGAGATAAGGAGCCCGATCATGATCCCACAGCCTCGTGGTGCTGACATGACATTCCGAATATACCTTAATGGCGGGAAATGGATTCCCCTGATTTCACCGCATACATATCCATTTTGAGAAAGTAAATTTTTCCTACACTTGTCTGTACTTGATTTGGCACTATTATTATGGTAAGAGTTGAAAACTGTGGAAGTCATTACCTACTTTTCTTAAATTTTTGGAGTAATGTAAGAGAAAACATTTTGTGAGAGAAGTAAAAGCGGGGTCCATAAATGTTTAGTGGATAACAGTACCAATCACTACATTTTCCTTTTAGCAACATAGATATTACTTTGACATGAATGGAAAGGAGAAACCAGACAATTGGAGGTAACAAATGTAAATTTCCTCTTTCCTGAAGATTTTAGTAACTATAACAGACAATCAAGTAATGAAACACCGAAAGTCAGAAGTTAAAGCATCTACTCTGTAAGAAAAAAACAGTAGGAGTGTACCTCTTCAATTGATTTTGGTTTCTTTGAAGTCAAGGTACTGATTTGTTGCATAGATAATACAGAATGAGCGAATATTCCCCCATGGATGGATGCGAGTTCTTTTCGCAGCTCGTCAAGCTTATCATCCAATCCTGATGATCTTTCTCGTTTGGATGATCTCGTACTGCTCGAGGTCCTTGATTGTCTAGTCGACATCTCAACCGTAATAATTTTCTTACCTGAAAGTTAACCAGAAAAGGAAGTTAGATGACTATAGGACTCTATGATGACTTGAAGCCCTTTTCCTTTCTTTGATGTGTATGTAATTAGAGATGATAAAGAGCTGGCTTAGCCGAATTCTTTGTGCCTGGGCTTGACTTAGCATTCTTTCAAGCCAAGCTCAAACTCAGCTTGAACACTAAATGAGGCAAAAACTTTGCTAAAAACTTGACAGACCAAAACACTGAAAAGATCGGATTCGCATTTTGCTCATCTCTAGAACAATGAAATTGTCCAAGTGCTAAAGCAAAGAATGAAGAAATTGTCCAATACTAATTGTATTGGCTAAAAATCAGCAGAACTCTTCTAAATTTCACAACCAGGACAATCCCTTTAAGTATTAAGAAAGCATCCAACTAGGAAAAAGAAAATAAAAATAAAAAATTCATTTCTACAAAGTGGGTGCAAGATGAGGTGGTTGTCCTTATGGTTGATTGATTGACAGAAGAACAAACCCTCAAACTGGACTAAGTGGTGGTGCAAGGCACCGACTTCACAACTTCAAAGTAGCACGCATCAGCAATAACTTTGCATCACATATTGAAGGTGGAACCAACAGAGAATTTGGGAAGGGGGGGGGGGGATGGGGGAGACTGTTTCTCATCAACTTGACTTCTGAAGGGAGAAACCAAAATGATAAAGTTGAATACTGTGCATCCCGAGAAGTAGGACGAGGATGTTATTTGAAGGTTGAGATGCTGCATATTTGCGTATCTGGAAAGAAGGGTAGTTACCTTGCAATACTTGCATTGCCAGAGGTCCGACTGTGACATAAGCATTTGTTGCATAGGCAGTATGCTGATATTCTTCTTTCTGCATGGAGGAAAAGGCACAAAGATGTTAGTTCAAACTTAGGAAAAGGGAAAGGAGACAGAAGTGGATACACTTTTCATATAATCATATCCATTATTCCCTGTCTTGTTTCTGCTGTCAAGGCAAAAGGGGAAAAGGGAACGTTTTATTTATATGCTTTGTACTTCTGGTCACGTCATTAATTCTATTTTCCCTCTAAACTAGAATCTGTTACACCCTTGTCCAAAACTTGGATCACAGCTTAATACTTGAAAATTTGTTACCTCAAATTTAATTTGTCGCTGAAGTGTTAAGTTCCTATTCTGATATGTTAGTAAAGTAAGAGAGTAACTTAAGAAAATCAAAATAAAAAAAAAGAGTCCTTACAAGAACATGATCCAAAATAAGCTTGATGACAAGTTGCTCCAATTCATCTTTTTTCAGATCCGAACCTGGGTAAATACCAAGAACGCTAAATTTTTTATTCTCTGTCTGCTATCCCTAAAGTCAGAAATAAAATAAGAGAACTAAAAGCAAAAAGTAGCAGAGTGATAATAAAATACTGCATTTGGAAAGAAGCTGCTCAGTTAGACCGACATTAAGCTCCCAATATAAGCAATTAAGCATTGACCAAGACAATGAACGAAAGGGGAACACGCTCATGCTAAGGGGGAAGACAATCCAACTTTGGAGACAAGACACAGAATCTATATCCATGTATATCCATGTAAAAGCTGCTTTTAGTAGCCATATTTCCCCCTTGACATAAAGCATTGATTTGGCCTAATGATACTTGAGACTGCTTTTGCTCAAGACTCTGTTTTGGACTTCCTTTTTCTCTAAGAAAAGCATATTTTTCGCAATGCCATGATTTTGTGAATCTTACCTAGGTTCTTCTGGTTAACCTTTAGCTTTTCCACCAGTTGCAACATTGTGACCCTCTGAGCATTCTCTTGTATATCTTTCAGCATAGAGACAATGAGTTTTGCATGACCTGCACACAAATAAAGCATAAGCAGAAAGATACTTCCCAATGGGAAACAAGATTAAATTTGAAACATCGCATTGTAGATATGATAAAATCTGAAAAGGATGATATTTTTTTAATTGGAGTACAGAACAATCGCAACAATAGTTGTGCACCCTCCAACAAAAAAAAGAAGAATAGAGAGAGAGAAATGGAGCTTAGAAATCCTAAATATTATGATTTCTTTCAGTGCAGCTAGTTGTCAAAGAATTTGACCATCCAACCCAACCCTAAGTCAATTGGTGGAGTAGATTTTATAAACCATTCTTTAATTTTTTGATAAAGTGCCCTTAATCATCGGGTGACTTTATATCTTTCAAACATGAATTTCTTTTAAAGGAGATAGGCCGTAGTGACTCAAGAAAAAGAGTACGCTTGGAACAGATGACTCAAATGAGCTAGGAGTTAATTGAGAAAAGTCCAAAACAGTAGAGGCAATGATTCAATAAGCTTGAATATTTGTGAATTATGATAGAGAAGTCCAAAATCGTAAGAATGAGTTGAGAAGAGAATAACTAGACGATGATTCAATAAGCAGGAATATTTGTGAATTGTGATAGAGAAGTCCAAAATCGTAAGAATGAACTGAGAAGAAAATAACTAGAATTAGCCCTATTAGAAAGGAAGGAGAACCAAATGAATACTAGACAATGAACCAGCTTATCATAGTTTAGATCTGATGCCATATGAAAATATGAGCACCAAACCACACGTAAGGTAATGAGTGGATAGCCGAATAATCTTTATACACCACTTTAGATTCCCTTAATCAATGTGGAAATTTATTACTAATACAAGTAAATATAGATCTATGTGAGGCGATCCATCTTGATTGGACTGCTACAAAAATAAAAAATTACAATTAAAAATAAGAATCTGGAGTTGTCGATTCTTCTTTTTTTTTTTTGGTCAGAAAATAACTTTTCCCTTTCCGCTTAATAAAAAACTAATAGAAAGAGGCGTTACTCGATATGTCAAAGATCTTAATGTGAGTTAGGGCAATCATCCCCCTTCTTACGGGTTCCCTACCAGCCTAGTGACACACCAACCACAATCCGTCTCTTTCTCCTATTATAAAGCTCCCTATCCCTTTATTTATCTTTCATCCCCCTCGAGTAAGTAAGACCGTTCTCCTTCTATTTCAAGAAAAAAAAAAGAGGAGCGAAGAGAACAATTGATGTAATTCTTCGAGTTAACAAAGAACCAACCGACCAGGATCAAGATCTTGAATCGAAAACGTGGTTTGTGGGCTGGTTTCAAATAACAACGTATCTCAAGTTTTAGGACTCGGAATCTAACGATTCAAAAACGAGGTGAAAGATGACGATCTAAACTATAAGAAAGACTATTTACTCGTTCAAAACAAGTAAATAACGATGCTGCACCAATTTAATGATAGATAGGATTCTATGATATCAAAAGAATGAATTTAGATCAGAATCAAGAACTAAACAAGTTCCTAAAGTCACTACTTGGAATCAATTAATGTGATAAAGAAACACCACACACAATTGAAAACAAGATAAAGACTATCACCACCTTGCTTGGAACCAAAAACAAGGATAAAGAAGACAAAATAGGGAAAAACACTCTATTGTAAAGCTAGGCAAACCTTAAAAACATGGATTGCATTCTACAAGGCAAGAGAACCCTTTATATAGGCCTAGAGTCTCTTCTTTGATGACTACAATTCCTATTCTAATAAGGAAATAAAATAACTAGACAAGGAAAGTAAAACCCTATTCTATAAGGAAAAGAAACTAGAATCCTACTAAAGGAAAATCCTTATTCTAAAAGGAATAAACTAAATCCTATTTTAAGAAGGAAAGGGCATTGGCTTCTTGAAATCAATCTTGGGCCTTTTGAACTTGAAGACACGTCCACACACCTATCCGCGGGCATACAAGAACTTGTTTTTGGCGAGCTAATAATAAAAGGCTAACATAGCTTCTTGATTTGCATCATTCTCCCCTGGTTGAAAAGGACTCGTCCTCGAGTCTAAAGGCTCTATAAATGGCGCAAGGTCAACAACATTAAATATTGGTGAAACCCCATAATCGTCCGGTAGATCCAATCTGTAAGCATTGTCACCTAACTTTTGAACAACTCGAAATGGACCATCAACTCTTTGGAAACTTTTGGTTAGGAAATCTTTCTTTCCTCAAGTATACCCAGACTAAGTCTCCCACGTTAAAGAATTGTTGTTTTCTCTTCTTATCAACTTGTTTCTTATATGCCTTTGTTTGTCTCTCAATCTCTTGTATTACTTTCTCATGCAACTTTTTTAATTGCTTAACCCTCTCATCAGCATCTCCACTAAAATAATGGGTTTTAAGAAGAGAGACAAGTCTAATGGAACAAGAGGATTCTTACCGTAAACCACTTCAAAAGGACTTTTCCAGTTGTTCGATTCACAGACTTGTTGAAAGCAAACTCAGCATGTGGTAGCAAGGATTCCCACTCTCTTATGTTCTTCTTGATCAAACTTCTTAGCAATGCACCTAAACTTCGATTGACTACCACTGTTTGTCCATCTGTTTGAGGGTGATAAGATGAGCTATACTTCAACTCCGTACCAAGCTTAGCCCATAAAGTACGCCAAAAATGACTGAGAAACTTAGTGTCGCGATCAGAAACAATGCTTCTTGGAATGCCGTGTAACTTGACAATATTGTTAAAGAACAAAACAGCCACATGAGTTGCATCACTTGTCTTGTTACATGGGATAAAGTGTACAATCTTAGAGAATCTGTCAACAACAACGAAGATAGCATCCTTGCCTCCTTGATTCCTTGGCAATCCAAGCACAAAATCCATGCTAATATGTTCCCACGGTGTTGTAGGAATTGGCAAAGGCTCATATAATCCCTTATTGCTCCCATGCATTTTTGCTTTTCTACATGTTTCACAACGCTCAATCAGCCTCAACACATCTTTGTTCAATTTAGGCCAGTAGAAATTTTCTTGAATCATCTTCAATGTTTTAGAATGGCCAAAATGACCAGCTAATCCACCCTCATGTGCTTCCCTCACAATGGACTCCCTTAAAGAGCTTTGTGGTATGCAAAGCTGCTTTCCATAGTAAAGAAACCCATCACGAATTACAAACATTCTTTGTGGACCCTCCAAGCATCTCTTCCAAATATCTCCAAAGTCTGGATCAGCTTCATAAAGCTCCTTGATATGGTCAAACCCAAATACATTAGTTTGCATCACAGAAAGTAAACATGGTCTTCTACTAAGAGCATCAGCCACTTGATTGAGGTTTCCAGCTTTGTGCTTAATTACGAACTGAAAATTCTGAAGGAACTTTACCCATTTTGCATGCCTTGCATTGAGCTTTTGTTGGTGACTACGATACTTTAGTGCCTCATGATCAGAATATATGTTACGCAACGCCTTCCTGATGTTCTTTGGAAGGGCAACGTAAGGCTAAGCAACCGATGTCAGTGCGGTTGTTGTCCGCCAATGAGGTCCCCTCCGCACGCTACACTAGATTGTCAGTGTCGTGCAGGAAAACCAATGTCACGAGCAATTGCGGAAGCTGAGAGAGAATTGGGTTTTGAATGATGATGATGATTTTATTGATGAATGAAATGCTGATTACAAAAGATGCGGTGTCGAGGGGGAGAGACACCAGTACAGAAAATTGCTTGCTTGAAAATGTTTGATCCCCCCTAATAATACTTAAAAAAAATAAACCAAAGTTACATGACTAGTCCTAATAAAGCTGTAGAAGCACACTGAATGAAAATGATGTAAACTAGCCTATAATTACAATGAAAAGGACTTAGTTTATTACAATGTAGAACCAAGTCCGATGGCAGCAACTTTGTCTTGCGGGTCAGGGTCTGCGCGCACGGTGCTGTGGGCACGCGCGACACTTGTTGTGTTGGCCTAAGGCTGGGCGCCGGTGCTTGGCATCAGGGTCTGTGCGCGAGGCGCTGCTGGAATGGGCCAGCAGCTGGGCGCTGGCGAGGCATCAGGATCTGCGCGCGCGACATTGTCAGTGCGCGCGGCGCTGTTGTCATTGGCCAGCCACTGGGCGCTGGCGAGAGGCATCGGTGGGGGACAGAGGCGCATGCGCGCTTGTCACTTGGCGCAGCCAAGACCACGGGGCTGACCATGGCGCTAGGCATTGTGAGGCTTGCTAGGCCGCCATGGGGCGCGGCCAAGGGGTCATGGGGCGTGTCTGGAAAGCAGCCCATGACATTCTCCCCCACCTGAGTTGGCACCGTCCTCGGAGCCTTATGATGATGATGATGATGATGATTCTGGTGGTTGTTGGATGGGAGGTCTGCGCCCCTCTGTTCTTTGAGCTTGTTGTTGTAGCGATGCAATGATTTCATGCGGCTGACATGGAAGACTGGATGGATCTTCCACCAGGATGGAGTTTTCACCTGGTATGTGGACTTCCCAATGCGTTTTTCAATGGGCAGGGGCCCGATGTATTTTTGTTGCAGGCGAGGGTCATGGGTCCTCTCTGCAAACAAGTATCGCTTTGGGATGCATAGCATTACTTTGTCCCCTGTTTGATGTTGGGCAAAGCAAAGATTTTGTTCGGTGAATCTTTTTGCCCGCTCTTGGGCTTTGACGAGATAGCTCCGCACTATCCCCATGTTGCGCTCCCATTCGCTCGAGAAGTTGGCAGCTCGAGGAGATTTCGGCCTGGTTGATGCATTCACCGTTTGCAGGAGAAGCGGTTGCTGTCCGGTAACAATTTCAAAAGGGCTTTTGTTTGTATGATGGCTCTTTTGAGAATTGAAACACAGTTGAGCAGCATCCAAGAGCTTCACTCAATGCTTCTGTGATCCGGTTGCAAAGTTGCGGAGATATTCCTCCAGCATGTCATCGAACCGGTCTGTCTGGCCATCTGATGGTGGATGGATGTCTGAGTTGTGACTCAATGTCGACCCAAAGCACCTGAAGAGATGGGTCCCAAAGTTGCTAGTGAAGCGTGAGTCGCGCCTACTAACAATGTCTTTGGGCAGGCCCCAATGTTTGACAATGTGCGAGAAGAAGAGTCGAGCTGTATCTTCTGCTGAGATGTTTTGCGGGGCTGCAATAAAGGTTGCATAGTTTGAAAATTGATCTATGACAACCAAGATGGATGCAAGATTACCGACTTGGGGCAATCCCGTGATGAACCTGAGGGAAACATTTTCCCATGGTCTCTGAGGGACATGTAATGGCTGCAAGGGTCCCGTCTGTGATGAGTGATCCGACTTGTCCTTGTGGCATGGCTGACAAGTCTTCACACGCTGAGGAGCGTCACCAGTCTTTTGAGGCCGATGACATGATGGCTGATTGTTGCTGCGAAGGGTAGCCGGAACCAAGGGTTCGGGTCTGTTGACTACCTTCTCCAACTGCATGGCCGAGATGTTTTCAGCGGCCATCTTTATGGGAAAGCATGGTATGGTGCAGGGTTTGGCCCCGTCTTCTCCCAACATCAGGAGCATGTTGGCATATGGTACTGGTATGATGTTGGTCTGCCTCATGAACTCCAAACCCACTATCATGTCGAAGTCATCTATGATTGCGATGCGCAGGTCGATGCTTCCTTTGTATGGGCCAAGTTACACTGGGACATCTGTAGTTGTTCCACCCAATGCCTGGGGTGGCGAGTTGATGGCCTTGACGCGACCTTTGCTCTTTTGCACAACAAGACCCGGGCGCTCTACTTGAGTTGAAGCCAAGTAGTTGTGGGTAGCACCCGTGTCTATCAATGCGTGAAGGGGCTTGCCGTTCACTTTCAATTCGACGAACATTAGGGTCCTCGCCATTTTAGGAGGCCTCTCGTCCATCTTTTCCTTCCCTTTCTTGGTGATTGGGGTTGAGATTTTCTTAGGAGGACATGCACTGGTCCCCGCTAAGGCATGTGGGAAAGAGCCAACAATTGCATTGAAGGCGCCTACCTGGTCTGATTCTGATGCATCTGACTCGTCCTCGACACTCTGATGAGCATTGACCTTTATGTTTGGGCATTCATTGTTCCAATGTGCCCCGCCGCAATGACGGCATTCTGAGGGAGGCTTTCTCCCCTGATTGTTGTTGATGGATGCAACACTGTTGCTGCTGGAGGGAGGAGTCTTAGTTTTGGATGCGCTCCGATCTCCCCCACTTTTGCTTGGGCCACCATTGCTGGGATGGTTCCCGTTGAATCCCCCTCGGACAGACAGCTGGGGTCTATCGTTCTGAGTTCCCAAATGATAATCGCCAAGACATTCTGCAACTTGAATGGCCTTGGGCAGGGTGTCTACCCGTTGTCTCTGTAGTTCCATACGGGCATGACGTTTCAAACCTTCTATGAATGTGAAGAGTTTGTCTTTGTCCCCCATGTCGCGTTTGTTTAGCATGAGTGCGGAGAATTACCGCACGTACTCCCGCACTGATCTGGTGTGGCGGAGCTCCCGTAGCTTTCTCCTTGCGTTGTATTCCACATTTTCGGAGAAGAACTGCAGGCATAGTGCTACCTTCAATTCATCCCATGTCTAGAGAGTATCTTCACCGGCCTTGATGGCTTCATATTTGACCCGCCACCAAAATTTGGCATCGCCCTGAAGATACATGGCAGCAGTTGCTACCTTTTTGGATTCTTCCAAATGGCCCACGTCATCAAAGTATTGTTCGATGTCGAAGATGAAATTTTTCACTTCTTTAGCATCCCGGGATCCGTCGTATGGCTTTGGCTCCGGTATCTTAAGCTTTTGCGGAATGGGGGTGAGGTTTGCTGCACCCCTGATGTGGTTGTCACCTCCTCGAAGTAGGCTCTGTAGGGCAGCATTGACAACATTGAGCTTGCCTGTCAAGTCGTCTATGGTTTGCTGCATGGCAGTTAGTCTGTCTGCCTCTTGTTGTCGATGGGCTAAATCGTCGGCACGCTCCTGTTGGAGGTCCTCAAATTTGCCATGAATATTGGCAGTTTCAATGGCTGCCGTTTGTCGGTCATCCTCAGAGTCACGACTGATGTTTGCAATGTCATTTTCTGTCTGCCGCATTCGGCGGTCCAGGTCGTCCAACCTTTGCACTAGGTTGTTGTTTTGATCAGGCACCGTATCCACGATGGGTCGTAATCGGTCAACCGTCTCTTCTAGGGATGCTAGGCGCTCCCCATGATTCACCATGGTCAGAAATGGTGATGATGGCAAATGTGTTCCCTCATCCGATGTCGAGCCTACGCTCTGATACCAATTGTTACGCAACACCTTCCTGATGTTCTTTGGAAGGGCAACGTAAGGCTAAGCAACCGATATCAGTGCGATTGCTGTCCACCAATGAGGTTCCCTCCGCACGCTACACTAGATTGTCAGTGTCGTGCGGGAAAACCAATGTCACGAGCAATTGCGGAAGCTGAGAGAGAATTGGGTTTTGAATGATGATGATGATTTTATTGATGAATGAAATGCTGATTACAAAAGATGCGGTGTCGAGGGGGAGAGACACCAGTACAGAAAATTGCTTGCTTGAAAATGTTTGATCCCCCCTAATAATACTTAAAAAAAATAAACCAAAGTTACATGACTAGTCCTAATAAAGCTGTAGAAGCACACTGAATGAAAATGATGTAAACTAGCCTATAATTACAATGAAAAGGACTTAGTTTATTACAATGTAGAACCAAGTCCGATGGCAGCAACTTTGTCTTGCGGGTCAGGGTCTGCGCGCGCGGTGCTGTGGGCACGCTCGACACTTGTTGTGTTGGCCTGAGGCTGGGCGCTGGTGCTTGGCATCAGGGTCTGTGCGCGAGGCGCTGCTGGAATGGGCCTGCAGCTGGGCGCTGGCGAGGCATCAGGATCTGCGCGCGCGGCATTGTCAGTGCGCGCGGCGCTGTTGTCATTGGCCAGCCGCTGGGCACTGGCGAGAGGCATCGGTGGGGCGACAGAGGCGCATGCGCGCTTGTCACTTGGCGCAACCAAGACCACGGGGCCGACCATGGCGCTAGGCATTGTGAGGCTTGCTAGGCCGCCATGGGGCGCGACCAAGGGGTCATGGGGCATGTCTGGAAAGCAGCCCATGACATTCTCCCCCACCTGAGTTGGCGCCGTCCTCGGAGCCTTATGATGATGATGATGATGATGATGAGAACTCTTTTTCATAGGTGGAGTACTTCAATTTAGATCCACTTAGCTTCTCGTTAAAATAAGCCACGAGTTTACCTTCCTGGCTAAGAACTCCTCCGACACCAACACCTAGTTACAATGTAACCAAGAAAGCAAACATTGTTAGTATAAAAGATGCACTTCTTGAGTTGTGCATATAGCTTCTCTCTCCTTAAGGTTTCAAAAACCTTCTCCAAATGCTTTCCATGTTCAACTTCCTCTTTGCTATAAATTAGGATATCATCAAAGTAGACAACAACAAACTTCCCAATGAATGGTCTAAACACATGAGTCATAAGCCTCATGAATGTACTAAAAGCATTCGACAAACCAAAAGACATTACCAACCATTCATACAAGCCTTGGCTAGTCTTGAAGGCAGTGTTCCATTCATCACCTTCTCTCATACGAATCTGGTGGTACCCACTCTTCAAATCAATCTTTGAAAAGATCTTAGAACCATGTAATTGGTCAAATAGATCATCTAACCTTGGGATTGGGAAGCGATACTTGATAGTGATTTTGTTGATTGCTCGACTGTCAACACACATCCTCCAAGTGCCATTTTTCTTAGGAACAAGCAAAGCAGGCACGACACATGAACTAAGGCTCTCCCTTATTAAACCCCTCTCAAATAGCTCTTCGACTTGCCTTTAGAGTTCAGCTTGTTGTGTAGGATTCATCCTATAAGCTGCTTTGTTTGGCAACAATGCTCCGGGTATAAGGTCAATTTGATGTTGAATATCGCGCATGGGTGGAAGTTCTAATGGAACATCTACCGAGATCACACTTAAACTTAGCAAGTAACTTCTTGGCTCGTGTATCTAACTCATGCTCCTCATCTTGTGAGTCTTCCATGGCTACTGCTATGTACAATGGCTCTCCTTTATTGATGTGGCCAATAATCTGTGATGTGGTCATTAGCGTATCAGACATGGTTTTTGCCTTCTTTGAAAGTTCTTTTGGGTGCAATGGTGTCAAAATGATCTTATGTCCATCAATTATGAATGAATAGGTGTTACGGTATCCATCATAAAAAGCACGCTTATCATATTGCCATGGTCTTCCAAGTAATAAAAGGCAAGCATTCATCTTTACCGCATCACACCAAATTTGGCTTTTATAGATCTTACCAATAGAAAAAGAGACCAATCATCTTTTAGTGACTTTCATACCTCCACCATATTGCAGCCACCCGACTTTGTAAGGTTTGGGGTGTACCTCAGTTTCCAAATCCAATTTAGTCACCATTTCTTCTGAAACAACATTAGTGCAACTTCCACCATCGATTATCACTGAACATACCTTGCCATGTGATGTACACCTAGTGTGGAGAAGGGCCTCTCGTTGCGATGATTCTTCATCTTTATGTTCAGCATGTAAGATCCTCTGAATAACAAGCATATCACCTTCATCAGGTTCTACATAGGCATCCTCATCTTCCTCAATTAGCTGGTTGTCTTCGTGACTGGAATCATTTTCTTCATCAACTAACATAACAGCCTTTCGGTTGGGACAATCAGCTTGCACATGACCAAAACCTTGGCACTTAAAACATCTTCTCCTAGTCATATCCCCTGAGGTTTCTTTTCATCACCCTTTGAAGATGAATTAGAAGAATTACCTCTATAAATGGCCTTGGAATTTCCACCACTACCACTACTGGTACTCCCTTGGTTGGGGTAATTCTTCTTGGAGTATAATTTCTTTGGCTCCTTTTGTTGTTGCTCGATGTTGATGGCAAACTTTCGTACATCAATGAATGTCCAAGAAGGTTGTAAGGGAATAACATCGGAGATGGCACGCCTTAAGCCACCAATATATCTTGCTTTAGTCTGTTCCTCAGGTTCTCGGGTATCACACTTAATCATGAGGTATTCAAACTCTCGAGTATAGTCTTCTACGGTCTGGTCTCCTTGGCGAAAGTTATGAAATTTAAGATAATTCTCTTGTTTGTACGTATAAGGAAGAAAACGTCTTCAAAGTTCTCTCTTCATCTTCTCCCAAGTTCGAATCTTACCACAACCTTCTCTTTCTCTTTCTCGCTTCAAATTGTCCCACCAAAGTGAAGCATATCCCTTAAACTTGATGGCAACGATCTTAACCTTTTTCTCCTCAAATAATCCTTGAACTCAAAGATTCGTTCAACGGTCAATAACCACTCCATAAACGCATCCCCTTGTGCTTTTCCATCAAAATCAGGAACATCAACCTTCACATCATCCCTTTTCTCTCGAGTATGGTTCCTCCTTCTCCTTGGGCGATCAGATTCATCGTCTCGTTGTCTCCTAGAAGGATCCGAATTTTCACTAGAGTCATCTCCATCAGCCATATGAAAAGGGTTAATATCAGAGTCCCCTTCATCATCTTCCTTGGGCCTTCTACGTCGTTCTTGCCTTTCGTAGTGTTGGAGTTGCCTCTGTAGTTGTTCAATTGTCCTTCTCATCTCTTCCATCTCCATGTCACGATCGGATGTTCTTCTTTCACCTTCTTGAACCCAACGACCGTTTCTTGCTTGCATATTAGGTTCACCACCTGCTGCTCTGATACCAAATTGATGTGATTCTTCGAGTTAACAAAGAAACAACCGACCAGGATCAAGATCTTGAATTGAAAAGTGGTTTGTGGGCTGGTTTCAAATAACAACGTATCTCAAGTTTTAGGACTCAGAATCTAATGATTCAAAAACGAGGTGAAAGATGACGATCTGAACTATAGAAAAGACTATTTACTCGTTCAAAACAAGTAAATAACGATGCTGCACCAATTTAATGAGAGATAAGATTATATGACATCAAAAGAATGAATTTAGATCAAGAAACGTGTTCTTGAAAGATCAAGAACTAAACAAGTTCCTACAGTCACTACTTGGAATCAATTAACGTGATAAAGAAACACCACACGCAATTGAAAACAAGATAAAGACAATCACCACCTTGCTTGAAACCAAAAACAAGGATAAAGAAGACAAAATAGAGAAAAACACTGTATTGTAAAGCTAGGCAAACCTTAAAAGCGTGAATTGCATTCTACAAGGCAAGAGAACCCTTTATATAGGCCTAGAGTCTCTTCTTTGATGACTACAATTCCTATTCTAATAAGGAAATAAAATAACTAGACAAGGAAAGTAAAATCCCTATTTTATAAGGAAAAGAAACTAGAATCCTACTAAAGGAAAATCCTTATTCTAAAAGGAATAAATTAAATCCTATTTTAAGAAGGAAAGGGCATTGACTTCTTGAAATCAATCTTGGGCCTTTTGAACTTGAAGACACGTCCACACACCTATCCGCGGGCATATAAGAACTTGTTTTTGACGAGCTAAATAACAAAAGGCTAATATAGCTTCTTGATTTGCATCAACAATGTAGTTTTGTCCTTGTATATCTACTATAAAATTCAGACTTAGATAAGAAGCCAACATAACTCCTTTTACAAAAACAAGAAAAGGCTTCCTTAGCTCGAATATTTGCATCATATATATGCCCAGATTAAGGTCCACTAGAAAAAAGAAAAACTAAAGCCAAGTGAAATATGGACATTTAAAATAAGAATTCACGTTTCGCGAGCTTGTATATTACTCAGTAAAGCTGCTTTTTTCAGAAAACATTCACTACTAGGATATTCGTTAATTTGTTGGAGACTGTAGAAAGAGAACATCTGTTATTGCTAATATATATATATATATATATATCAACATTTTTATTGTCAGATCAAAATGAACATATCTTAAATCCAAGAAAATGGTTGATAACTAAAACTAACATAACTTACCGAAGACTGCGAAAGACAGACTAAGGTAAAGCCATGCCTTTAGAGAACTCATAGACATAAAAAGCAGATTGGTATGACTATTAAAGTCAACACAACGTACTTGAGACATCCAGCTCTTTCACCTCATTTGAAAAGGCACAGTTGTCACACATTCCTGAGCAAGATGAAGGTCAAGTGAAGTTGTGGTGCTCTTCTGGCTATTGTGACAAGTTAACATCAGAATCCACTTACGAAGTTAGTGAACCATACCGTTACATTCTTGTAAAGACTCAGCAAAATGTCGGAAGAAAGCACTTCGACGGCACTCTCTTTTAGACTGCAACAAAAAGATATTTATTCCTCTAGCTGATTGTAAACAATAAACTGTTTACTCATGAGCACTAGTAGAAATTGAGTTCCGGGTTCCCTATAACTTGGGAGCAATGGCTCTTATCGAGCAAAATTATAAAACCGGTGTACTTGTTATAGCAACTGTCACTTACTGGTTAAATAATGTCAGTACATACAACTACGGATTAAGCAATCAAGAACCGTCATTCCTATTTTGACAGGAATGGAAAACCAGCATAATATCAGAGCAAACTCTCTTGCTTTCCCAAACCAACTAGTCAGCAACTTTCGAATTTCGAGAGTCAAACGAGTTTTTCTTTGACCAGATTTTTGCATTTACCTTTTAAATATTTTGAGATTTATAGTACTTTTATGTAGTTTCCAAATATGTAAGTTTTATTTCAAAAAACTTAATGATTTTCTATGGCCAAATTTGCGGTCAAAATTGAGAAGTTTGGCTCTCGAAATCCTAACTGCATCAAACAAATTGGGACGGAGGGAGTATTCAATTACAGCTTAAAAAAGATGTATTCAGGAGCCAGGTACTCTAAGAGCATCTCACATCAAAATGGTATGCAAGTTTATAGCAGAAGCTGGAAAGCTGGCAGGAATAATCTTTCTCATTCATTTACAAAGTTTGTACTTATCCTGATTATACTATAGTGGCTTGGAATGGAAATTGTTCATGAAATTTGTACAAACTTTGTAGCTCTCAGTTTGAGTGTATAGCATAAACAAACTGATTTGATTAATTATAACCGTTTACCCTTCTCTACAGGGCTTTATTTATGCTTCAATATGGAGTATCACTCCCTTATTTTGATGGAATGAGAGGAATAGGAGATATTTAGATGGAATAGCAACTCCAAAACTTTCCCCTAGCGCTAAATGTCTTTTATTTTTGTACAGCTGAAGTACTCTTACCCCTGTAAACTTCCCTGACAATTTTTGGACTTTGTTAGTACTGGAGCTAGCAAACTGTTTTGTATTTCTTTTTTGCATCTTCTTGATGCCATTTATAAATCTTTTCATCAAAAAATATTGCTTCAATATGGAGCCTTTTTCATATTCTAAGTTTTTCTCCCCATCATATTCTAAGTTTTTCTCCCCATCATATTCTAAGTTTGACACCGAGCTTTTTATTGGTTAATGATTGTAGGAGATCAATAAACTGGCACAAAGGAGGTCCATCCATGCATAGTAGCAGAAACAAAAGGAAGAGACTGCATCAATCTATATAAAGCTTATGTCTTCTTGAGAAGGGAAGAATTCAGCATGACCAGTATGGTATAATTCAGAAGATGACAAAACGAATTAAGCTAAAAACATAGTTGAAAATAGTAAATGGCATTACTTCTTTCAAAATATTGTTTGAATGGGCATAGCTAATATATTATTAGATTGAATGTTCAAAAGGAATACTATGTGGAAGGAAAGTTCTTGGGGGAAGGTAGGGGAATTGCCTACAGTGTATCTGGGGATGCCATTGGGTGCCAAGAGCAAATCAAAAGGAATATGGAATGATGTACCGGAGAAATGTGAAAAGAAACTAGCTAACCGGAAGAAACAATATCTGTCAACGGGGGGAAGGTTGATCTTGATTAACTCTGTACTTGATGCCATGCCTACATATATGATGTCATTATTTCCAATTCCAGCCAGTGTAGTGAACAAAATTGATGCCCTAAGAAGAAACTTCCTATGGGAAGGTAACTGTGAGAAAAAGAAGTTTCACTTGGTCAAGCGGGGTGATCTAATTACAAGCAAGAAGTCAGGTGGTTTGGGGATCAAAAGTTTGAGAGTCCAGAATCAGAGCTTGATGATGAAGTGGCTGTGGAAACTGTGGACAGAAGGGGTTAGGGAAAAATATGGAATGGAAGGAAACTGGACAACTAAAAGTGTAAGAAGGTCATATGGAGTCAATCTGTGGAGATCAATTAGAAATCTATGGCCAAAATTGATCAACAAAGCAAAATTCAAAGTTGGAAATGGTAGGAAGATCTCACTATGGGAGGACAACTGGCTAGGACAAGGACCTCTGAAGGGGCTCTTTCTTGACATTTATATTTTGTGTCAACAATAGAATGCAACAATAAAAGAGATATGGACAGACCAAGGCTAGAACCTCACATTCAGAAGGATGTTAAATGACTGGGAGATTGACAGAGTTGTGGAGTTCTACAGTTCTTTGAAGCAGTTCAGTGGTATCAACTCAAACCAAGATCAAGACCTAATCAAGTGGCAAGGCAATAGTCAAGGGAAGTTTTCTGTTAAGGCTGCCTACAAGGAGTTTAATGTATCCAATAATCAGGTGGATTGCCGGCCATGAAAGATGAATTGGAAAGTTAAAATCCCATACAAGGTGGCCTGCTTCCCATGGTTACTGGCAAGAGAAGCAGTTCTAACACAGGACAATTTAACTAGAAGAGGATTCCAATTATGTTCCAAATGCTACTTATGTGGAGAGAAGGCAGAGACAATTAACCATCTTTTTCTGCATTGCAAGTTCACTATATAGATATGGAGAATTTTCATCAGTTTGAGGGGAATTCAATAGGCAATGCCAGGAAGAGTCCTTGATATTCTAGCCAGCTGGAGTAAAGAGGGCACACTATCTAGAGAAAGAGAGATGGAGGATTGTCCCAGCCTGCATATGGTGGACAGTTTGGGAAGAGAAGAATCAAAAATGTTTTGAAGATAAGTCAAGCAATATTCAGAAGATAAAGATGAAATGTTTAGCTCTTTTCTATTTTTGGTGTAAAGGAAAGTTTTTTGAGGATCATGAATCCATTTTAAATGTACTAGAGTCCTTATAGGAAGACCAAGGACTAGAAGTGTCTTTCCTTTTTTTTTTGCTAGGGCACTTTCATTGTAATTATGGGTGGCTTCACAATTTTAGTGAAGTTTTATATTAATATACAATTATGTTACCTTCTAAAAAAAAAAAGGAATACTATGTGAATTTAGAAGTATCTAGAGATTTCGTATTAGCCTTGAGTGCTCACGAATAACAAAAAGCAATATAAGAGCCCGTTTGGCCAAGCTGCCAAAATCTGCTTATTTTAAAAAGTACTTTTTTCAAAAGTACTTTTTTCAAAAGTACTTTTTTCGGAAGTACTTTTGAAAAAAAATAATCTGTGTTTGGCCAATTCATTTAAGAAGTACCTTTTGCAACATTTGGTAAACAAATTGTGTTTGGCCAATCTTCCTAAAAAGTGCTTTTGAGTGTCAAATTACCAAAAAGGATAGTACCAAGGTCTTATAATTATTTTAAAGAGAAAAATAAATTTAAATATTTATTCTAAGAGACTTTAATTGTTTTTTATTTTATTTAATTAAAATATAAAATATAAAGTAAACAAACATAATAAAGATTCAATTATATATATATATATAGTTATACCAAATTATATGATATTATCTAGTATAATTACTTATTGTTACACAATGATTTGAAATCAAAATACATCATTTAGCATGAATTAGAAGTCTATTCCACAAATTACTATATATTGATAATCTACCATGAAATAATAAATAAAGTAACTCTCACATGATAATATTTTTCAACAATTTCATCTCTGCTTCTATCACATAATGCTTCCATATTAGTAGAAGACATGCCTTGCATTTCTAAAGGGATATCAGAATACCCATCTCCTTCCTCAATCTTTGCAGTAATGTCTTCATAGCATAATAGTTGAATTCCTTATCGGTAGAAGAATATCGTCTGATGAAATTATGTATAGCCATGGTAGTTGTAACTAGATGATTCTGAGTGACAATGTAACACCCCAGACTGTAGACAGAGTCTCACATCGGCAAAACACAAGAGAGATGCTGGGTATATAAGTTAACAAGCCTGAGACCCTAGTGACGCGTTTTAAATCCGTGAGGGCCTAGGCCCAAAGCGGACAATATCACTAGCGGGCTGGGCTGTTACAGACAAACTTGAAATATGGCATTAAGCGTAAAATAAAAATAATTTTAAAGAGTAACTAATTATTAGCAACACATAATGTGTAATTTAACTTTTTTAAAATTTAAATTAGAAACTAATTATTACCTAATCTAACCAACTTTGTCGTAAATTGCCTAGCGACCTATTGTGAGACTGCCACTTGGCATAATGTGGATGTTTTTTTCTTCATCTTTTAATAATATATTGATAGATTATGCAATGAAATTGTAAATTAATTACCTATTTGTAGGTAATTTTCACAAATTAGATTTGATAACTGTTTTAAAGATTCAAGAACTAATAGCCTATAACAGAAGCAATTATAAATGATTATTTGTAGGAAGATAATTGATAATCCAAAGTAGGAGGTAGATAATTTGTTGTAATGTGAAGAAAGAAGAAGATAATTCGAAAAGTTACAAGACATTACACCCAAAAAAAATCAAAAACAAGAAAAGTCAATGAAAATTTGAAAAGTTACAATGTGATTCATGTATATGATATCTTTAAATTTAAGAGAATGATAAAAATCAGAAACAAATATGAAAAAAAAGCTTAAATTAGTAAGGGATAATCTAAAAAGTATAAATTTTAAGGTGAGGATAGTTTTGTCTTGAATAAATTAATTTTTTGCTTCTGCTTTTTGGAAGAAGCTAGAATTTTCTGCTTCTTCCCAAAAGCAGAAAAACTGCTTCTGTTGCTGGCCAAAAGTACTTATTTATCTTGGCCAAACAACTTAAATTTTTAAAAAAGTACTTTTTTGGGGGAAAAAAGTACTTTTGGCCTTCCAGAAGCTTGGCCAAACAGGCTCTAAGTAAAGTTCCCTAGATTTAAAAAAAAAAAAGGTTAGCTGGGTAGTTCTATTATGATGGAAATTTTCACATTAAATGTGCAAATACATGATTGTGACTAGAAGTCCTGAAACAGAAAAGAGGTATTAAGTTTTGTCACATGAATCCTACTGGCAATTCTTCAACAGTCAACTTAGGAGGAAGCCATACAGAAACTAAAGCAGTACAAGAGTAGGCACAAAAGATGTTTATCATCTAAAATGTCCTCCTCATATTTGGACATGGTGAGGGTTTTAGCCTTTAGGTAATCAGATGATATCGTAAGGTGACCTTCAAACATTACTAAGAAATTACATCACTTTTCCTTTCCATACCAGCAAAATCTTCTGCTTATTTGCACATTTTACACGGCATATTGATTGTTTATAATTGTATAATTCTCAATTTATATAGGCTTATCCACGTACATTAGTTGTTTTTGGAGAAGAAACTACTGATAATATTCTAAGCAGGAATAAGCTGTTGCTATATCCCTTGAGTGAGATTATCTTACTAATGGATTCTTTTTAATCGCAAGCAGATAAGATAACTAAAAGCTATGCATTATTGCATTTGCATGGAATCAGAATGACATCAATATAGACAACACAACCACTAATATGAAAAAATTCTCAACAGCCAACATTATAGCCAACGAAGTAAAAATGGCACAGAAAACATCAAAGCGAAGAGTTGAGGAGCCATACCTGACAATAACGTACTATGTCATACAGATTTTTCAATCCAGAATTCTCGTAGAAGACCATAGAACTCTGCCCAAAAACCACAACAGCCACAAATTACATCATCTTGCACTGAAACATTAACAGCATCAGTCCAAACAAATTCTACCTGCCTAGGAACATCAGCAGGTCTAAAGAAAAGAACACATTCAGAAGGAAGTCCATCCCTACCAGCTCGACCACTTTCCTGTACAAAGACAGTTAGACAAAGAAAGCCTATATCATGCAACATAAGCTTGGGGTAGGGAATTAGGACCTGGTAGTAAGTCTCCATTGATTTGCTCAAGCTGTGATGGACGACAAATCTGACTATGAATTAGTAGGACTGAGTTTACCATATCAGAGCAGAATACCTCTATGAAATAACAAACTAATAGAACAAGCAATATTAACTATTATGTTCTGCTCGCCATAAAGTAGAAAAGGAAATTGATCTAAGAAGTTTAGGGATAATTTTGTTTCACAAGTAAAGAGGCTTAAAAATATTATTAGGGCACTACTAGAAAAGAACTCCTCCTGTTTCTTGAAAGAAGAGAACTAGGTGAGAAACAGACACAGAATTCCACCCATGGTCCCTCAATCTTATGAGGATACTGTTAAAGAACGGAAAGACCATCTCCAATAGCTGCTTCTAAATGTCTTAGATGGATAAGAAATTTATGGGGTCTGGGGAGGGTAATGTGTATGAGACCTTACCCCTACTCCGTAGGAGTAGAGAGGCTGTTTCCGATAGACCCTCGGCTCATGACGATGAAAAGAGACAGTGGAGCATTAACACCAAAGGAAGCCAGAAAGATAACACTAGCAACGTAATAACCAAAAAATAGAAAGAAAAGCAATAACAATAAGCAGTAACAATGGCACCGTACTACAAACACAACGGAAGAAATAAGGACACAACAAAAGCCACTAACATCCTAACACAAAACACTATCAAATAGCCTCCTACAACCTAACTGCGACCCTAATGAAGTAGTATGGACACCACAGGAGCTACTAGCAGCCTAAGACAAAACACTATCAGACTAGCTACCTACCTCCTAACCTACAACCTTAATGCTCGACCTCCACAGTTTCCTATCAAGGGTCATGTCCTCGGAAATCTGAAGTCGCGTCATGTCCTGCCTGATCATCTCTCCCCAATACTTCTTAGGCCGCCCTCTACCTTTTCTCATGCCTGTCAAGGCCTGCCGTTCACACCTCCTTACCGGGACATCCAAGCTTCTCCTCTGCACGTGCCCGAACCATCTAAACCTAGCTTCCCGCATCTTGTCTTCTTCAATGGAAGCCACGCCTACCTTCACCCGGATATCTTCATTCCTAATCCTATCCAGCCTAGTGCCCCTCCATTCATCTCAACATCCTCATTTCTACAACTTTCATCTTCTGGATATGAGAGTTCTTGACTGGTCAACACTCTGTACCATACAACATGGACGGTCTAACCACCGCTTTGAAGAACTTACCTTTAAGTTTCGGAGGCACCTTCCTATCACACAAGACACCAGACGCTAGCCTCCATTTCATCCACCCTACCCTTATACGGTGCGTGACATACTCATCAATCTCCCCATCCCCTTGGATAACCGACCTCGGGTACCTAAAGCTCTCTTTCTTGGGGATGACTTGAGACGCAGCCTCACGTCCATGCCCGCTTCTACCGATACGCTGCTGAACTTGCACTCCACGTATTCCGCTAAGACTCGAGGGTCTATCTACAAACCTCCAACCTCTCGTTAATACCGCATCGCGTCTCATCGATCAGAACTATATCATTGGCGAATAACATACACCATGGCACCTCCCTTTGAATATGGTGTGTCATCGCTAGAGCAAATAAGAGCGGGCTGAGCGCAGATCCTTGGTGTAACCCCATAACAACCGAAAAATGCTCCGAGTTGCCCCCATAGTCCTAACACGAGTCTTAGCTCCATCATACATGTCTTTAAGACAACTTTCCAGCAAATGCCATCTTTTTCCATCTCTATTGAGTGATAGGACTGGGGAAACAAGATTCCAGTGAATCGTAAATGTTTGATTTTTCTCACATAAAGCTATTTGAATTGTAGTCATCCTAGTGAAGAGTCTACACTGCATTACTCTACTAATGCTGGTAGATAGATAGTCAGCAACTAGCTTTGCTACACCATCAACTCTCTCTTTCTTCTTCCTTTTGTTCGTGTATGTTCCAATTTTACCCGATGCTCCCCAGGAGATGCTAATCATCTCTTAACAACATTATATTTTCTTAATCCTGCTACAACGTGTGAATCACCTATTTTCCCTACTATAGCAGGTTCTAACGAAAGGCCGATTCCTAAAATGCCTTTCTGAATATTCATCAATATCCTGGATATTCACGAAACGTGAGAAGCAGATGATTAATCATCTATTTTCGGAAGAAATCGAAGAATTTCGTGGGAATCCTACAAGATTCATTCGTTCTTTTTTCTCTGATACATGGTCAGAACTTCATCTGGGTGAAGCCATTCACCTTATTAGGAGACTGGTGGAGCAGCATAGGGAAAGGAAGGACTTACAAATGGTGTTCACTGACCTAGTACGGCAAAGTTTCGAGGGAGGTTCTTTGGAGATTCTTGGAGGTTAGAGGTGTGCCCGTCGCAAATACTAGGGTGATCCAGGATATGTATGATGGCGTTAAGACTCGGGTTAGGACGGTGGGAGGAGCTCGGAACACTTCCCTGTTAGGATGGGCTTGCATCAAGGATCCGTGCTTAACCCGTTTTTATTTGTCTTGGTGATAGATGTTCTGACGGGGCACATTCAAGAGCAGGTGCTTTGCGGACGACACAGTACTGATTGATGAGACGCGGGGTGGTGTTAACACGAGGCTGGTGGTTTGGAGATAGACCTTGGTGTCAAAAGGTTTCAAAATGAGCAGGGCCAAAACAGAATACTTAGAATGCAAGTTTAGCGACGTGACTCATGATGCGGATGTGGAAGTCAGGCTGGATTTAGACCTATCTGTTATATGGGGTAGAGTGTTGGCCTGTTAGGAACATCCACGTCCAGAAGATGAGAGTAGCAGAAATGAGGATGCTGAGATGGATGTGTGCGCATGCCAGGTTAGATAAGATAAGTAATGTTGATATTCGGGACAAGGTGGGAGTGGCCCTCGTGGAGGACAAGATGAGGGAAGCTAGGTTGAGATGATGCAGGCATGTGAAGAGGAGGTGCATTGATGCCCAATGAGGAGGTGTGAGAGGTTGGCAATGTGGGGGAGGGTTGATGAGAGGTAGAGGTAGGCTTAAAAAGTATTGAGGAGAGATGATTAGGCATGACATGACACTACTCCAACTTACTGAGGACATGACCTTTGATAGGAGGGTATGGAGGTTGAGAATTAGGGTAGAAGGGTAGTGGTTACGCGGGCGTGTCTCATTTTCATGCCGATAACATTAGTATTAGTCTTGCATTTTCGTTTCTTCGTATCCGCAGATTTCTTTAACTATATGTTGCCTCTATCTCTTCGATTTTATATCACATTTGCTTGCTATGACCACTATTTGTTGTTTCTGCTTCTTTTTAGTTATTTTCCTTGAGCCAGGGGTCTATTGGAAACAACCTCTCTACCTTCGTAAGGTAGGGGGTAAGGTCGGCGTACACTATACCCTCCCAAAACCCAACTTTGTGGGATTACACTGGGTTTTTTGTTGTTGTTGTTCTTGTTAAGCAGGTTCTAACGAAATATCCCATGGCTGCAGTTTGCCATTTTTCCAGCCTCAAACCAACCCTTCTCTGTTGTCATTGCTGTCGATGTTGCTTCTATGCAACCCATTCCCATGATCTAGTCCCACGTCCTATCTTCCCTGGCTGCAGCTGCTCTATCATTGTTCTATTTGGCGTCAGGGATGACTACCATATGCCCATCCCTCCTTCCTCCGCATATCTGACAGGGGCTATTTCCAGATTGCTAGAAGGATACAGATTTGTTCTGTCTAAATTTTTTTCAACTTGCAATTATTTCATTTTTGTAGTTTTCCCCTTATTTATATTTTGCTTGCAATTTATGTTAACTAGTTCCTGAAGAAGAATCGGTAGGATTTTCTTTATTGATAAATCTTTTCCTGGTTTGAAAATATTGTGCTACTATTTTTTTTAGGGGTAAGGTTTGCGTACACTTTACCCTTCCCAGACCCCACTAGTGGGATCATACTGGGTTGTTGTTGTTGTTTTACATCGTATCTCGATTGAGAAAAAGAATGTTGGTGACTTGGTTCTGAAAAAGAAACAAAAAAAGTCGACAAAGATAGAGTTGGGGTTAGGCAATCACTTGTTAATAACTTTTTTAAAAGGGCAGTCCGATGCACAAAGCATCCTGCATTCACGCAGGGTCTGAGGAAGGAAAGAAAATCTTAATGCCTAAGATATTGGAAGGAAGAAATTAATCACGTCGCATATCAGACAATAGACAAGATCATTATTCTTTTTGGATATATAATAACTAGATTATTATAAGGACAATGAAAACCATGTGCCCGAGAAAAGGTTCCCTATTTGACTCTTAATCCGTTCCATATTATCCAATCTTGAGTGATAGCAATCCTCAGATATCGCATTTTCTATCAAACAAACCCTTTGTTTATAGAGTAGATTCACAAGCTTGCTTAAAGAAATCAAATGAACCGTTTCTAAGCACTCAGGAACGGAGGCAGAGAAGAATAATATCCTCACTAATGTATGAACTTATATGATAAGACATGTCAAAAGGATATAACCAGGTAAGTACTAACCATCTGGTTTGTTAATTCCCATACCAAATGCCACCTGAAAAAGAAAAGAACTTCTACATATGATGATTGTCATTTGAAAATTAGAAGAAATCAGGGAACTTCATGATACATACCGTACCAACAATCACCTGCAATTTCCCACTACTCCACCTATGACATCACATATAATACTTATTGAATTAGAATAAGATTTTACAATTAAGAAATTGATACCATGAACTATAACCATGCAGCTAAAATAGTAGAATAAAATCACTATTTGGCAGCTAATAATAAGAAATATCTTCAATGTGTAGTAATTTTGGGAAAACTATTTGGTAGATCATTTTCCAGAGATTGGTTGGGTGTAAAGGTAGGTAACTGATGGTAATAGCAGAAGGTGGGGATGGGCATGAGGTGATCTCTTCGTGATAATTTTGTGTACTAAAAGCCATGTATTATTTGAAATAACAGTAGAAAGTGGGGGTGTAACATGGCATGAAGTCTCGGTGATAATTCTGAATACTAAGAATAACAACAGTGTTTTATGTGTTATTTGAAACAAATGAAATAGAGTAACAATTGAGATATTTATAAAGGAAAATGACATAAACCATCTACGAGGTAAGTTATTTTCCCCTAAATGTTCACAATGATAGAAGGCATTAAACAAAAAATGATCTCATCAAGCAAAACATTTTACAACAAACTATACACATCATAAGAGGAAAAAAAGAAACAAGATTTTTAAGTAAGACATGAAGAGCACACAAAGGACTGACAAGATGTCCTTAAGCGACAAAGTCAAAACATAAAGAACAAAAAAGAAACTCTTAACAATAAAAATAAATAAAAAACTCTTAACAAGTAGTGCTTCGTGATCCCCATAGCAAAGCCTAAATGTCATGAACAGAAACTAGAAGCTTACTTTACCACAAAATAATCCAACAGCCAGCTCTCGAGCAAAATAACTATCGAATGCACAGAAAGCACATTAACATCAAATGTCACCTACGTTAGGACTACAAAGACGCAGAACTTTGTGAGAAGTGAGAACTCACTCACTCGGAGCACACTTCCATGGTGAACAAGATACAAACTAGTGCTGTGCCTTTTTAGAGTTTGGACATGCATGATGTGCTTTTAGATGCCATGGGAGTAAAATGTAAATTAGATATCTAAAGGCATTAGCTTAAGAACATGTCCAAATTCCAAAAGATAACTTTGAGCAGGAAGTTTTTCAACAAGAAAAAGCAAATCAATAGTCACCAACTGTACTAATTACCCGAAATGCAAGGTAGGGGTAAGGTCTGCGTACACACTACCCTCTCCAGACCCCACTTGTGGGATTACACTGGGTTTGTTGTTGTTGCAAACTTCACCTAATTTGGAGGCGAAGAGGATTCTTATTCAACTCAGAAAGGATTCTTATAATGTGGGAGGAAGTCTATGAGGTGACTAGTCTATTACAACATGTGACATCTGTGACATTGAGTCTAACTCAACTCGAAAAGTTAGCTGATATGACGATTGCCAAGATGATATAAGGAGACAATAACCCATTCTCTAAGTCATTGTAGACATTCTAACCTCTTATTCTTCTCACCACATGCCCAGGGTTGGACATCTAGAGCACGGACAACATAATCTAAGGGCCCAACATTGCATAACCCAAGAACAAGCATAGGTCTGACTTTAATATCATGTTATACTATGTTACGAGAATGGACCCTTTAGCCTAGTTCAAATTCATAAACTAGCTTATAAGGTGAGAATTACCGAACATCATATAAGGAGACAATAGCCCATTCCTTCAGCCAATGTGGGACATTCTAACAATGTAAAGAAAATGGACTTTGTCCTAGCTCAACTTTAAGGCTCATGAGGTGAGAGATTACCCGAGACCATATGAGGAGACAACAAAACTATGCTCAACTATGCTCTGAATCAACATGCGACACTTAACACCTCTGCACACCTAGAACTAGACATCTGAAGCGTGGATAACATAACATTAGGCCCAACATTACGTAAACCGAAAATATGGATAGGCCTAGCTCTGATACATGTTAAGTAAATGAACTTTGGGCCTACCTAAACCTTAAAAATCATCGGGTGAGATTGCACAAGACCATATAACGCATTCCCTCAACTAATGTGGATACTTAACTGTTGAAGTGTATAATCATCTAATCCAAAAGCTTAAGCTGTTAGAGATAGTAGAACTTTATTTACTTAATTACATCTTCAGCATCTCCCCTTACGTGGCCTGTTTTAATGGGCAAACACATGGAAGTTCTTTTTGATCATGGTGGTAGTGAAACTCGAACTCAAGACCTCTGCCTTCTCTGATATCATGTTGAATTGTTGATACCATGTTAAAGTGTATGATCATCTCATCTAAAAGCTTAAGCTGTCAGAGAGGGTGCATTTTTATTTACTTAACTATTTCTACAGTATTACAATATCCATCTTGAAGAAATGACACCAACTCTAAGAAATATGTCTATCCTGCCTTTACAAGCACCTGATATTATGCTAACAGTAATAAAAATATTCTTAGTGGTTATAAGTGCTTATTTAGCTTTGCTATTAAGTAGAACCATGTGAAAATATAAGAAGTAAGATTGGGAGAATTCCTTATACAAGTGTCTTAGGAGCTTACAGATAAGTTTAAAAAAAGAAAAATAATTATCTTTGAGGGGGGGATCAATATGTTTAATTTAGCATATTCTAACATTCCAAAACTCTCCTAAAATCCCAAAAATGAGAATTTACCTTTGCAAAGAAAAGAAAAAAGAAAAATGAAGCATAGAATCTTAAGTGGAAGTAATGGTTTAATATGCTACAACTTATGATTAACAGTAGTTTAATATTGCTGAAACTATAAAACAATATCAGAGTAGTGAGAAACAACGAGACAGGAGAGAGAGGTATGTTACTGCCAGAATGATCACCAGAAAGAGGCATAGTAGCGGAACAATCGGCTTTAACAGCCATGAAAAGGAGGAATGGTGCTGCAAGAACAATCCTTAGAAAGAGACAAGGTGCTGCTGCAACAGCCACCAAACAAATACTGAAAATAGACACCTAGCTGTTGGATGGTGTTGGATGGTGTTGGATGGTCAGCAGGAAGAGATTTAGGATAGCAAATGGAATCTTGAATAAGAACTTTTGGCTAGTAAGCCACCCGGCATAAGTGAACAATTAAATCTCCACCAACACTATAAAGGCTCTGATACCATGTGATAAAATAATAGAAAAGATTGAGAGAATGCATGGACAAATGTCTTATCCTTGTGAGGCTTTATAGATAACTGACAAAGTATAATACTTTCTTCCAATGTGGGACATCAAATGTAATACGACATAATCTGCCAATTAAAGGAACTCCAGTTAAAAGAACTGTCTTCGAATAATACGTGCCCATAGACATATACATCTCATATAATGAGAGGAGCAGTCATATCTTGCTGGACATACTTGATATATGGCTGTAGATGACTGAGATTGAGTCATACACAGCTTGTACATAACTTTTTTAACACCTACTTGGTGTTTTTTTTTTTTTTTTGGAGAAAGACACCTACTTGGTGTTTTCTTAATCAAATCTTTTGACTTGTTGAAGTGTGCGGCCATCTCGTCGAAAGCCTAATCTGTTTCAGAGAACACACTATTATTAATTAATTTTGCATGCAACACGCTCCCTCACGTGCAGGTCTCATGGCCAAGCACATGGAATTCATTTTGGTAATAATTGACAGTGAGATTCGAACCCAGGACCTTTGTTTGCTCCGATACCATGTTGAAGTGTACGACCATCTCATCTAAAAGCTTAAGTTGTTGAAGAGAACACATTTTTATTTATTTAATTTGCTGATTCACACAGCACAAGAGTCCATGACATGATAGAAAAAAAAAAGGAAAAGGAAAATCTCTAAAAAGGTACAATAAAGCATCTGTTTGCGAAGACACTATTCATGAATAATTACAGTAAAAAGCTAGTTGTATATATAGAATGAGCCGACAGAAATATCAAAGGAAAATTTTCCATACCTTAGATGTACTTTCTCACGAGCATTTACATCCATATCGGCGTGATAGTGATCAGTTGAAATTCCCCTCTCCCGCAATTCTTGTGCAACCTACAGTTTGTGACCAAATAAGAAGGTGAAACAAAAGTTTGAGATGTAAAACAATAAGAGCTGCCAGACCAATCAAAAAGATAATGAGCTCAGAATGTTCCAGGTTTCCGGCCTTATACTCGAACCAATAGACCTTCTGAACCAGTGATGCACCTCCGTAGAATTTTACAGTTCGTTGTGTGACCAAAACCACAATGTCTCACCAAGTGAAAACAGAACAGAATATTCCAAACTTAGCCTCATTAATCTACCGTACAGTCTATCTAAACACAATGAGAATGGAACTTGTTGCGCCTTTTTGCATAACTATGTTTTTGTGAATAACATCCCTCTTTAGCTTCTCATAAATTAAAAAACTGAAGTAAACTTCTTTACTTCTTTTAAACTTTTTGCCATTTCCACATAAAAGAGGACTGCTGGGGAAAGATTGTAACCAAATTAGGTATAAGAAGAAGGATTTGCAAGTGAAGATCCAAAGGAAGTAAGTTCCAAAAGCAAGTGCTAGAGTGTGGACAGCTAGAACGAGTTAAATTACAAGCTTAAGCAGGTTGTATAATTATTTGATTTTCTATGAGCTAAGCCCCCAACCAAACAGGATAAAATTCCAGGGAATGTACTTAATTAATATAAACAGGATAATCATAAGCATTTCAAAGGAGGAAAGCCAATTTAGATGCAAGTACATCACGAGAAAAGAACATCACAAACCCAATTCTTCTCAGACTCAAAGCATGCACCATTTCCTCGTCTTACAAGAAAAAGGTATCAAAAGAGGATGAAGAACTTTAATGTCTTGCATATTAGGCGTTGGACACAAAATATAAACCGAGCTAAACCACCTCCACCAAGGATGAATCACAAGTTCAAGATTAAATACATTATTCTTTTTTTGATAAGCAGTTAATAACATGATCCTTTCACACCTCATCCTACTGATCAAAAGAAAATCATGCATGAGCTGCATCCTTTTTGCACAACCATTAGAGATTCTGAACAAGAAATCTCACCCAACTTGAACCACCAATAATTGATCACACACAATCTGCCAACCCAGTCCAAGGGAGAAACAATAAGAGTTTTTACAGGGTGGTTTACATGCTGTGTAATTAGTTCAACTAAGCAATATCAAGATATCAAGAGTTCCCGTTAGGCACCCAAGCAGTGAACTTCTAGCACCTGAATGCCTTGTAAAACTATCCACATCCAATCAAGCACCATCACTCGTATGTGCCCGAGCACAGTGCAACACCATGTTTTCAGATACAACTAAAGCACGAGATGGAGTCTTACACAACATAGCTAGTGCTAGTACCTGTTCACACTCCTTCCTGGAGAAGCAATAAACTATCCCAGATTCATTATTTGGATATGATGTTCGAATATATTCAGCAATTTCATCAACCACTGTCTTCCCTACAGATGACTTCTCACGCACCTGCAAAAATGAATCAAATAAATTTGAAACATAAGATGCCCATTGCTGCAAAATTTATAATTGTACTTTACTTTGAGTACAGCTATACCATGTAATAAAGATTGGGTCTGTTCACTGAACTAACAAACTTAACACATCTAGGAATATGAAGCATCTCCATCAAATCATCCTGTACTTTCTTTGTTGCGGTTGCCTGGAAATAAATATTCAAGTCCAGCTGCTGCTCAGGAATTGTTAATCAACAAAGTTAAATGAATAAAGGAGGAAATTTGTTCTCTTCAAGCTATAAGAAAATACATACTGTAAGAGCAACCACAGGAACATTAGGAAACTGAGTCTTTAAAATACCAAGATTTTTGTAATCTGGACGGAAATCATGGCCCCACTGGCTACAGCAATGTGCCTCCTGCAAGCAATTTGAGCAAAGTAATTGGCGTAAGTTGACATGTAGATCAAAGCAATGGCATATTACTTCACTACTGCTGCTACAGATTATATTCAGTCAGCACGGGGAAAATTCCAAATGAAGAAATAAAGAAATAGAGTTACTCTTCACAGTATTCCAAATATCAAAGTTTTATTTCACAGTTGATAGCAGCTTTCTATTGCAAACCAAAATAACTATCTATGAAACCATAAGATTTACAAGATTTGCAACAACTTTCAATGATTCAACTCTCTAGGATACAGACATTCCTAATTATGACACAATTAGGAAGTATAGTCTATACCTTTAAACATACATTAAATCTAGAAAATTGTTGCATACAACTTGATTAATTTTCTTGACCTTCAACAAGCAAAAAAGTGAGAACTTGAAATATTATGTGGGAATTGTAGCATCCTCGCCTGCTTGGATAAGCAGGACATACCCTATGGATAGCGTGTGACAAAACCATAGAGATTGGAGACGAGCTTTTGTCTTTTACTCAAATTATCTTTTATCCCATAACAGAAAAAGGAAGGGAAAAATAGATCTAGCAACACTTGATTCTTTCCACGTTCATCAAGCAGTACAAAGAGAGTTTATACTCCGTGTCTCTGTGACATTATAAATCAGAGTACCTAATCCCCGTGATATCTTTCAGAATGCAACTATCATGATTCAATGGCATTTTTTGTATTATGCTTTGACTCACTTGTACTTGTTAGAATGCACGGGAGAAAAATTTATTTTTAACAATGATACAATGAGCCTTATATATAATACATATCCTACTCCTACTACATATGAGACTAGGACATATTCTACTCTTACTATATATGAGACTAGGATAAATTCTACTCCTACTACATATGGGACTAGGACTATTTACACATAATTATCTAACACTCCCTCTCAAGCCGGTGCATACAAATCATATGTACCGAGCTTGTTACGTATGTAACTAATACGAGGACCAGTGAAGGACTTGGTGAAAATATCTGCAAGCTGATCATTCGATATATAGGGCCACTAGACTCCCCTTGAGCAATAAAAGCAGGTGGTTGTTGATAAATAAAAGTTGGCCGAAAGGTCGCCGGAAAATTTTGAAAATAGTGAGACTAAGTCGAATTCCACACTACAAAATATGTTTTAAAACACCACCAAAAAACAAAAACTTTTCAGGAATTTACTATTCACCCCGAAAAAAATAAAAGTTATCAGAATTTGATGTAATTTATATCGGTAGGCTCGGAATCACTAGACGAGTAAGTTGTCTTGAAGAAGTTTTGTCAAAAAGTGACCGGGATGGCTCACATGCACCGGAAAAGTTATTGTAGCTCGCCGGAACCCTAGTTCTGGTGGCGCGTGGAGGCGCGTGAGGGACTTTCTACCGGAGCGATTGACTGGGGTTTTGTCGCCTGACTTTTCCGAACAACATGGTAGTGTTGGTTTTTGCACAACACTTACCGATGAGGAGATAACGCAAATCAATCTTGAGTCGTCAACCGGAAAGACGCACGATGACTGACTTTTCTGTTCCGATGGGATTAGGATTTCTAGGGTTTGATCGCACAAGGGTCTCAGATCTGATGGTGGTACTGGTATATGCACAGTATTATTGTAGCAGTGATGAACCCTAGGAACAAGATAAAGTTGCCGGAAAATTGCAAGGCGAAGAGATATTTCTTCTCGGATGTCGCTGCAATGACGCACAACGATAATTTTCTCACTGAAGCTCTGATACCATGTGAGAATGCTCGAGAGAAAAATTTATTTTTAACAATAATACAATGAGCCATATATATAATACATATTCTACTCCTACTACATATGGGACTAGGACTATTTACACATAACTATCTAACAGTACCATTTTCATTTCTTTGGTCAAGATAATAAGGCTTTGAGGAGAAATTAAAATACTCAAGCAAAGCTAATAGGTTAACAAGATTTAAACATGCGGGGTCTGCATTTCCTATTTGAAGTGCAATGCTCCATTCAAAAAAATCCAAAAGGGTAAAAAAAGGATCCATGTAGAGGAGCTAAAGCTCATACGCGAATGATAAAAAGCTTATGTGAGATCAATAAAGATATTATATGTTCATGATCAAACTTTCTTTTATTTGTGGATATCTTGTCCTTGCTTCTTGTACACATACATGTACTAGTCAAATGCTAAGTTGCTCGGACTCGCGTGCGGGTGTCTGATACGGGTGCGGATTTAGAGGTCGGATCCTTCATGATCTAAATTTTAAGATTCGTGGGTACGGATCCAGGTACGGATACGGGTGTGAGGATTCAGCTAAAAATAATTTAAATGTCTAGAAATAGAGTTATAAAAATATATCTAAATTATGAGACATTATGTGGAAAACTTGAGTTTCTGGTCAAAATTGTCCCTTATCTTTGAGGGTAGGTCAGACTTTGTCCTTTAAATATACTCCTAAGCATCTTTAGTCCTTTAAGTTTGCTCAAGTGAAGCAGCTTTGGTCCTACTGACAGAATCTGGTTGAAGACTAACGGTAACAGCCCATGCCAGTTAAAAACTCACGTTTCACGGTAAAGAAGAAAACCCAACAATAAAAAAACCTAAACCCATTCCCGATTTCCCCAATACTACAATGGCCATTGAAAAGCTTTTACTACGGAGAAAGACAAGAAGAAAAACTCAAGGTGAAATTTTAATTTTCTTTGTTTATTTACTTCAGAGTGGGATTTGATTTTATATTACCTGGAAACTTTTTTCCCTTGTGAATCAGAACTTACCTTAGCTTTTTTAAAAAATTCTAACTCTTAAATATTTTTTTCATTTATCCCACTAGTTGAAAAAGTTATTCATTAAATTCACGAAACAGTTATATAAACTATCGAAAATTTTAGAGTTATTTGCGGTCTCAAGTTAGATGAAAATTGAAACTGACATAGTTACAATTAATATTATGAGGCCTTCCATTTTTTATAAGTTTGGGTACAGACAGATTTGTAGATTTCAAAGCTTTATGCAGATGAGGAGTGACACTGTTATTTTATATACTCAGAGCTAGATGAGTAATTTTCAACTCTAGCTATTTTGTTGAAGATCTGGTTTTGAACAAAAGGCTATCTTTATATAAACTGTTGAGTTCTTCTAGCTTATCTCTTCATTTGTTCACAATTTCTTTTGCTTACGAGAGATCTTGCAAATTCTGGCATTGGAAAGATGATGAAGTTTTTTACCAAAAGCTATGCATCGCTCAAGTTTCAAAAGTGAAGGCTAAATGGAGATACTAGAAGATAGAAAAGAATGAGGATCAAGTTGGTAGTCACTGTTAGTCTTCAAGCAGATTTCGTTAGTAGGACCAGAGCAGCTTCATTTTAGCAAACTTGAGGGATTAAAGATGCTCAGGAGTATATTTAAAGGACAAAGTTAGACCTACCCTCAAAGATAAGGGACAATTTTAGCTAAATACTTCGGAAAACTTACAAGGTATTCTGAGAAAGAAAAATATTGGTCAAGAGGAGAATCCTAAAAGGAGATAAAAGGAAAGGACTAACATAGAAATTATATATACAAGGTATTCAATTTTCTTCAATTTCACCCTAACTTTTATTTTGATTTCAAACATTATTGTATTTGTCCCAAATTTCTCTGTCGATGTTGGTCAAAGTATCCAAACTTGGTTGACCAGATCCGGTACGAATTCCACGCCCAGACCCACGCCGTGTCGACACGGGTACGGCAGTAATAGTGAAGAATCCGAGCAACTTAGGTCAAATGTTTTATTTTTCTCTCTTTTTTTTTTGATTTGCACCGGGTGTCCGAGTCTCTAAGAGCCCCGACTAATCCCGGGGGTGCACAGGCCCTCGGCGTGGAGTTTCTCGCAAGTGCACCATGGTTAATTCAGGCTTTACCCAGTCCGATGGCCCTCAGAAATTGTTTGCACCCAGTGGGTTTCGAACTTGAGACCTTGAAAGGGAGCAAACCCCCGATTTTTCTCTCTTTTAAACCGGGAACTTTAGTTTATGATGCAAGATCAAGAAGGCCTAGGATCCAAGAAATTCAAGAATCTATTTAAGATTAGGATTTCTTTTCCATAAAGGTTAGGATTTCTAATTTCCTCTTTTAGTAGGATTATATTTGTAGTTCTAGTCAAATAGGATTATTAGTTGGTATTCCATTCCTACAAGAATTCCATTTCCTATTTTAGTTAGAATAGGTTTTTCTTAATTTTATTCTTATTCTAGTTTAATTAGGATTAGTTTTCCTTAATCTCATCAATGTTACTCATTATAAGGCCTATTTAAAGGGCTCAATATACTGAAAATAAAGAGGGATGATTAGTTTCTCTAAGCTTTTGCTTTAAAAACGTGATTGATCATTTATTTTATTCTTCTTCCTTTATTCAACGCTTCTTGCAATCTTACGAGATTGAGGAACGTGTGAGTGAGGTTTCTTTCCATCTTACATTCTTCTAACGTGAGTTTGAAGAACGCTTTCGCTAGATTTGTGAAAAACTTTAGCAGGGTGCTTTTGTTTTTCCCTCTTCTTTGTACTTGAGAGGTGCAAAACCTTGAAAGTACATCAGTCTAATCCCACAATTAAGCCAATACAACAAAAACAAACCTAGTGGAACCCCACAAGTGAGGTCTTGGGAGGGTAGTGTGTACGCAGACCTTATCCCTACCTTGTAGGGATAAAGAGAATGTTGCCAATAGACCCCCTCCCCCCTCAACATAGTTGCAACAACAAAGCAAAGAAAATAAAGTAATGAAAAAGACATGAAATAAATGTTATGCACAGGATAGACTGCTAGCCCCTCAAAGACAGAGATGAGAGAATGAAAAAGAAGAGATATCCTTAAAGGTTCAAATACAGTATACAGGAGTGGAAAAATACGAAATTGTGGACTTACATCAATTGAAATTAAAGAAAGACGACCAGCATGGTGACACTTTTCAAGTTTTGACATAAATCTCTTGCTCTTGGATATCTTTTCTGGGGTAACATACAATATTTTAAGCTCATCATCGCCCTTCTCCAATGCCTTGTATATGAACTTCTCATTTTCCTTGCTAGTTGTTGAGGTTAACATGAAAGCTGGGATGCCTAAAGCAGCCAACCCCATGACCTGAGGCAATAACTTTTGTCAGCAGTTGTTCCATTTCGAGGAAGATGGAAATAGGTGCTTAGATACCTGATCTTGAATAAGAGAAAGCAAAGGACTGACAACAAGAGCCACCCCATCACGAAGAACTGCTGGAAGCTGGTAGCAGAGACTCTTGCCCCCACCAGCAGCCATAATTACTAGAACATCCCTTCCACTCATTATTGCATTTATTATCTACAAACAGATTACTGTACATCAGAAAATCTCTAATTTGAAGAATCACTATTAAATTTGCAAAATTTGGCACTAGACAATTTAATGTCAATCTTTACTTATGAGTTCTGTGCATTTTGGATTCAGTAATATCCAAACAGGGACTATTATATCTATCTATAATCTACAGAACGAGGAAAAGAAACGCACAGACAGATCAATTGAGATGATTAATGATTCGAAAATCAACCATTAAATTACTCCCAAATAAAAATTTCCAGAAACGGAACCTATCCTGCAGGTTAAGGCAAATATTCCTCAAGCAACGTTAATTATTTTATTGTACAGGCATCCCTATAAGACACTGAATCCCGCTATTTTCTTCTCTGCCAATCTTGAATCCATTCCATGCCAGCTTGCACACACCTCGACTATTAGAGTGGATACCTGCTACCTCCCACCAAGGCTTATGTCTATTATACAATTGATTATGACCTGGTAGAGCTTTGATAGGCTGAAACTTCTTTAGTTCATCCGTACATCCGTCACATGGCTTACTATCCATTGGAATATTCTTATCTATAAATTTTTTAAACAGGTACGAGTATTATAGACCTTCAGCAAAGGTTGTGCTGATAGCCACATTTACAGTTCATAAGAAACAAAAGTCCTAGTTCATCATTCAGCATCTTTTAATAGCTCCTCTTTACACCAAAAGTGAAACAACAATAAACAATTCATCTTGAATGAGCAAGACTGTTAGGATAATGGATACCGTGCAAGTAGAAACAATTCTAAACTCTTGCAGTGACTATCACCAAAGATTAAATACCCCAATCCCCTCCCCCTTCCACCTTTTATTCTGAAATCCTTTTTGATAGGTTCACCTATACTAAAAAGAAGTTAGAAAAGAACAGATCTAGGTCATACTCAGACCTCTTGTTTTATGTTGACAACTCTGTGCCACACTTGTTCTTAAAGATGAATTGTAAAGTTTCTGTAAGCATGCAAAACCTTGCAATATAAGTCCAGTAAAAAGTAAATGTAGACAGGATGGACCAACCTCCCGCTGGTTTGCACGATATTTTGATATGCCAAAAACATTAAACCTAATGTCATCAGCTTGAGAGTCCCATACGAACGGCCTTGACCAGTCGTCTACTGAAACAGCAGCATTATCGTCACCCGGGCCACTAGATGATTCACAACTTTCCAACAAAGCTTTAAGTTCAGATTGTCTCTCATGCAATTTCTCTTGTCGATCTAGCAATAATTTTATTTGGTCTGGACAAGAAGACATTGAAGACAATGATTTCAGATGGATGAATAATTTACAATGCAGAAGAACAGAAACTTCAAGCATTTAAGGAAGGAACTCCATCGCAACAACAATAGAGACAACAAAATGAAAAAAGGAAATTTAAAATCAACAGATAAAATCATAAAAGATTAGCTGTAACGAGGTTCCTAAACTCTTTGTTAATCAAAATGGTAGATGGGTGAGGATTGACTTGTCCAGAATAACATCTTATCAGCATGATACAAATTACATTGACTAAATTTATGTAAAAAGACACTTCCAAAAGGAAGTAATCCATGTTTGGAACCATGTTCATAAAGACAAGCTGGAGAAATGAGTCACAACTCAGACGTGCAATAGATTGTCTTGAGTTTTTTTGTTCGGTGAAAACGTCACACAACCTTGACATGTTGGTGCTTTAAAAAAAGTGAACACTTTGATGCGAGTTGCTACACCAAATAAACCAAAAAAAATGGATAAGGACATTTTAGAATTTTTATGACATTTGTTCCATTAGCTAAGAGAAGAGGAGGAGAATCAAACATTAATAGCTAAACTAAGATGACCCTCATCTACCATAGTCAACCTATGTTGCGCAGACTCTCCAAAATGATGCCGCACCCGTGTCGGATCCTCCAAAAATAACACTATTTTTGGAGGATCCGACACGCACCCGGCAGCATTTTCGGAGAGTCCGAGCAACATAGTAGTCAACAAGTAACAATGCAAAATATATAAACTTGTCGATCAACACAAAATAAAAATATATGATTTCTGTATTACACTGCCGGACAGAAGAATATGCAATCCCTTAATTTATTAAGAAAACATCATGTTGGCCTTCAATCTAGTTTGCTTGATTAATGTTATTCTTTAAACATTCAAGTTATTTTGTTGGCTACCCCATGGATATTTGATTATTTTCTAATAAGAGGTGTGCCAAATGCCAGCCTCCAAAATTTTCTTATGAAATAGTATAATACAGTGGGTTATGCGGAGTTAAGTAAAGGAGGCATTGTATAGCTGGAATTTCAATAGGAGAAAGAGAAGACACAAGGCATGGGATGTAGCCCCACTATCTCTTATGTGGTTTGTGTGGAGGGAGAGGAATAGAAAAGCATTTGAAAGGATCGAGAATGATTTTGTACATTTGAGGAATAGCCTCTTGTCTCTAGTTTCTTTTTGTGCACCCATGATGATGAGGTCCTTATTTGTGTAGGTGAGTGGGTGACTTTTGCAGAGAACCATATTTTGGTGTAGGTTTCTCTGCTTTTGGTATATTTCTTGTATATAATTTTCCAACATTAATAAACTTATTTACCTTATCAAAAAAAAAAATAGTACAATTCTTCAGTACAGGAATACCTAAAAAATAATGAAAATATATAAAGGTTTCTTAGCATAAAGGAAGAAACTTTTATTGGTAAAGAAAGGTAAAAGTGAGGATGACCTTCAAGTACATATGACCAAAAAATGTCAAAATTAAACATAGTCTGCTTTCTATCTGCCTATCTAAATGTTATTAAATAGTTATGCGTAAATAATCCTAGTCCCATATGTAGTAGTAGAACATGTATTATATATAGGGCTCATTAAATCATTGTTAAAAATCAATATAATATATTTTTCTTCCGTGATTTCTCACATGGTATCAGAGCAATCGTGAGAGATTTATCGTTGTGTATAAATTCCAGCGTTTTCGGGAAGGAAAAATACAGTCCTTTTTCCGGCAAATTAGGGATGTCCGCAAGAAAGTTATTTTCCAACGATTTTGTCTAGAAACCAATACCACCACAAGGTAGATCAGCCTCCGGCGACCAAACCCCAAAATTTCTCCGGTAGAAAGTGTTTCACGTGCTCTCATGCGTCGTTAGCAGTTTTTTTTTCCGGCGGAGGTTCAACTTACGCGCCGGCGCCTGTGCCTTTTTCCGTCCAAATTTCAAAAAAATTCTTTTGGAAAGCTTGTTCGCGAGGCTTTTCCGAGCCTACCTATCCAAGTTTCACCAAAATCTGATGGCCTTTTTATTTTTCGGCGAAAAATTCCAGATTCCGGCGACAATTTCTGGTTTTCCCGGCAACAGTATCCAGATTTCGACTTGCTTTTTATTATTTGTTGATATTTTGCTAGCCCTCTCTTCAATCCAACCATGTCTCTCGGACTTGATGCTTTTGGTTCCAAAAATAGTGAGTTGAAAATTCAGCCTTTATGAATACTTCTGAACCCCTACTTGGGAGTTCAAATTATTTATCTTGGGCTTCGTCTGTGGAGTTGTGGTGTAAAGATCAAGGTGTTCAAGATCACTTAACAAAAAGCCTAGTAAGGGAGATGAAAAAGCCAAAGCACAGTGGGAAAAGATCGATACTCAGTTAGGTAGTATCTTGTGGCGATCTATTAATTCCAAGTTGTTGCCTTTATTTTGTCCATTCCAGGCATGTCATATAGTTTGGGAAAAGACAAGGCTCGTACTTTATACACTGATGACATATCTCTTAACTATTATTGATGACATTTAAGACATAGAACCAAAAATATTTCTTAACTGCACACATCAATTTTACCATAAGATGGATAAATCACCTCTCGAAAGAGTGTGGAAACAAAATTCTGCAAGAAAAATCATTAATGATAAAATCTACCTGTAAGATAAAATCTCATGGTAAAAGGTAGGTAGTTGGATGGGGACGAGGAAAGGAACAATTTTTGGGACTCAAGCTCCTAACTAGTCATTGTACCGACAAATTCATTACCCTTGATGTTAGCGGAAACGTAAAAGAAAGAACACAAGATTTAACGTGGTTTAGATCAAAATAATCCTACGTCCACCAGAGAACAGTTGCCTTTTTATTATTAACAAAGGAAGGGGAGAGTTTCCAATTACACTTAAGAGAATTTCTCTCTTAATTCTCTACTCACTACAATGTATTGTATTATTTTTGGGATGGTTTCTACAAATGAAGGAGTGCATCTATTTATAGAGGTAAAGGCCTCCTCTTGATGTCATTAGTGACATCAAACTACCTCCTCTTGATGTCATGGGTGACATCAAAGGAGGAAGCTTCCTCCTAGCATCCAACCAACTCTCTCCACCAACTCTTCCAATTGGCATGCCATTGTTGACTAAACATAAACCAACACTTTCAATCTCCACCTTGGTTTGCGTTTCGAGCGTGCGTGTGAACAACTCTGGCCAAAACTTCTAAGCTTACTGGGCAACCCCGTTGTAAGAAACAAGAAGAATCAAACCATTGTTGAACCTACCACCTCCACCTAACAACTGTTCTCTTCGGAGTTGCATCAGTTGATGCACACCCCCGCCAAGTCCTTGCAGTGTGCAAACTTAGCGAGCGGGACTATCTTGGTTAACATGTCTACAGCATTATCGTCTGTGATAACCTTCAAGACCTTGATAGTTCCCTCTTCAACAACATCTCGAATAAAATGAAATCTGACATCAATGTGCTTAGTGCGCTCATGAAATCTCTGATTTTTCATTAGATGAATAGCACTCTGACTATCACATCTAAGAGTTGATTCCAGCTTAACCAAACTCAATTCCGCTACTAAACGTTTCAACCAGATAGTTTCCTTCACCGCCTCCGCTGCTGCCATGTATTCTACTTCTGTCGTAGATAAAGCGACAATCGACTGCAGAGTCGACTTCCAACTAACGACACTGCTAATGAGAGTAAAAATGTATCCAGTTGTGGACCTTCTTCTGTCAAGATCTCCTGCATAGTGAGAATCTACATAACCGAGAATTGAAATACCTCCACCACTTTTTCGAAAGGTCAGCCCAACACCAAAAGCTCCTTTGAGATATCTCAATATCCACTTGACAGCTTCCCAATGCCTCTTTCCTGGGCTGGACATGTATCTACTTACCACACTTACAGATTGAGCAATATCTGGACGTCTGCATACCATAGCATACATAATGCTACCAACTGCACTGGCATAAGGAATCTTTGACATATGCTCCACCTCATCCTCGGACTGAGGTATTTGTAACTCTGAAAGTTTAAAATAGGGAGCTAATGGTGTACTTACAGGCTTGCACGTATGCATATTGAATCTCTCGAGAACCCTTTCAATACACCTCTTCCGAGAAAGATGTACAACACCGTCTTCTCTTGAAATCTCCATACCAAGGATTTTCTTTGCAGCTCCTAAATCCTTCATGTCAAATTCCTTACTCAACAGTTTCTTCAAAGCATTTATCTCTGTAATGTTGTTAGCGGCAATAAGCATATCATCAACACACAACAGTAAATAAATCATTGAGTTACCAGACATCTTCTTGTGATACACACAGCTATCAAATGCACTCCTTGAGAATTCATGTGTAGTCATGAATGCATCAAACCTCTTGTACCACTGTCTAGGGGATTGCTTCAAACCATACAAAGACTTCTTTAGTTGGCATACGTGATCTTCTTTTCCCTCGGCTAGGAAACCTTCAGGCTGATCCATATAGATTGTCTCTTCTAGATCACCGTGTAAGAAAGTAGTTTTGACATCAAGCTGTTGAAGCTCCAAGTCAAATTGGGCAACCAATGCTAGTAGCACGCGAATTGAGCTATGCTTCACGACTGGAGAGAAAATCTCATTGTAGTAAATTCCCTCCTTCTGACTGAAACCTTTTGCAACCAATCTCGCCTTGAACCTAGCATCTTCCACTTCAGGAATTCCCTCTTTCTTTCGGTAGACCCACTTGCATCCAACTGTCCTCTTCCCCTTTTGTCTTTTCACTAAGACCATGTCTGATTCTTGTGAAGAGACTCCATCTCCTCAGTCATGGCTAACTGCCATTGTACAGCATCCTTGCAAGAAGTTGCTTCAATATACGAGGAGCGCTCCAGATCCTTAATCTCTTCTTGTGCAGTTACGAACGCATATGCAATCAAGTTTGCTTGATCTATAAGGCATTCCAGTTCTCATGTCTGCCTCTTCTCTCTCCCCTTCGCAATTGTGTATGGTTCATTGAGAGCAAGTTATTCAAGGTCTGCATCTTCTGACTCATCTTTAACCTGAGTCTCTTGATCCTTTTCCTTGGCAAGCTCCACCGGAAGCTCCACCTGCTCGTCGTTCTAGTTTCCTGAAAACTCCACAGAAACTTTACGGGGATCAAGTATAGTGGATTAATCGAAGGTGACATCTCTACTAACTATAAATTTGAGTAAAGACAAACACCAAAGTTTGTACCATTTTACTCCATCCACATACCCTACGAATATGGCCTTCTTAGCCCTTGGTTCAAGCTTTCCTTCATTAACGTGATAATAAGCTGGACACCCAAATACTCGTAAGTATGAATAGTTAGAGGGTTCACCTGACCATACCTCATTCGGAGTCTTAAAGTCAATTGCCGATGCTGGAGATCGATTGACAATATGAGCAGCAGTGTGAACTGCTTCAGCCCAAAATACTTTGGACATTTTGGCTTGTAGGAGCATACAACGAGCCTTTTCAAGAAGAGTTCTGTTCATTCTCTCGGCAACTCCATTCTGCTGTGGGGTATGCCTGACAGTCCTATGTCTTGAGATCCCATGAACCTTGCAGAATTCATTAAACTCTTCATTGCAAAACTCCAAGCCATTGTCTGTGCGAAGATACTTGATTTTCCGCTCCATTTGATTTTCAACCAAAATCTTCCACTCTTTAAATGCTTCAAAAGCATCACTTTTTGCCTTCAAAAAATGCACCCAAACCTTTCGTGAGAAATCGTCAATAAAAGTGAGAAGATACCTCTCTCTGCCCTTCGATGGAAGTTTAAAGGGACCCCATAAATCTGAATGGATGTAGTCTAGCACTCCTCTTGTCTTGTGTTTGCCAGTGCTAAAGTTGACCTTCTTCTGCTTCCCTAGAACGCAGTGCTCACAGAAGTCAAGTGTGTTGATCTTCTCACCTTCCAAAAGGTTACGATTGCTCAACATCTCCAGTCCATGTGCGCTCATATGACCTAGTCTCATGTGCCATAGTTTTGCCTTGTCATCATTAGATAACTGCACTGTAGATGCATTTGCAGAGCCAACAATGGTGCTTCCGGCCAATGTGTAAAGGCCGTTCTCCAGCTTGCCTTTCAGCATGACTAAAGAACCTTTAGTCACCTTTATAGTTCCTGCTTCGCCCATGTACTTGTAGCCTTGTTCATCCGGAGTACTCAGGGAGATCAAATTCTTCTTCAGATCAGGAACATGACGGACTTGTGTAATAGTCCTCACGACTCCGTCATGGCAGCGAACCCGAACTGAGCCAATGCCAACTATTGCACAAGTTGCATTATTGCCCATTACTACGGTTCCTCCACTTTTCTCATAGCTGCTAAACCAGTCTTTTCGGAACGTCATATGCAGAGTGCAAGCAGAGTCTAACACCCATTTGTTTCCATAACTACTATTATTATTACACGATGTTGTTAGTACATAATCATTATCAAAATCATGTACCTGTTCAACTGTGGATGCACTCGCCTTTTCCTTGGACTTTGACATTGGGCAGTCTCGTTCAAAGTGCCCCTTCTTGCCACAACCCCAACACTCTGTATTCTTCTTGTTCACATGAGACTTTGATCTGTGCTTTAATTTGCTCTTTCCCTGTTGGCTAGTCCGGCCTCTCACAAAGAGCCCACTTGCCTGGTTATCTCTATCTCCTTCAATGTGTCTCCGCACATCACTAGAGTTAAGTGTTTGCCGCACTTGCTCAAGCTTGATAGGCTCTTTGCTATACATCATTGAATTCTCAATATCACAATATCCTAAAGTCAATGAAAATAGCAAAGCACATGCAAGCGTCTCCTCCTCCTTTTTAATCCTGCAATCTGTAAGTCCATGACAAGTTTACTGAACGCATCTAAATGATCTTGTAATGAAGTACCCGACCCATCTTAAATGTGTGAAGACGCCATTGTAACAACATCCTTGTTGTCACTGATCCGTCTTGGTATAGCCCTTCTAGCTTTTCCCATAACTGTTTGACCGTCTCTTCGGTACCCGTACTCACTTTACAAAGCACGTTAGGTGCAAGGGATAGTTGGATTGCACTCAATGCATCCCCTTCAATCTTCTCCTTGTCGGGAGCTGATATATCCTTAGGATACTTTCCGTCAATAGCATGGATTGAACCTTCCCTCCGCAGTAACGCCATCATCTGGATCTTCCAGATATTGAAGTTGTTGCGTCCACTGAATCTATCAATTTCAAACTTCATGGAACTCATCTTTGCTTATTCTTCCTCCTTGGATCGTTAAAGAATCATGTTGCTCTGATACCAATTGTTAGCGGAAACGTAAAAGAAAGAACACAAGATTTAACGTGGTTCGGATCAAAATAATCCTTACAGTTGCCTTTTTATTATTAACAAAGGAAGGGGAGAATTCCCAATTAGACTTAAGAGAATTTCTCTCTTAACTCTCTACTCACTACAATGTATTGTATTATTTTTGGGATGGTTTCTACAAATGAAGGAGTGCATCTATTTATAGAGGTAAAGACCTCCTCTTGATGTCATTGGTGACATCAAACTACCTCCTCTTGATGTCATGGGTGACATAAAAGGAGGAAGCTTCCTCCTAGCATTCACTCCAACTCTTTCCACCAACTCTTCCAATTGGCATGCCATTGTTGACTAAACGTAAACCAACACTTTCACTTGAGGTGATACTAAATCAATGGATAAGATTCTGCCTTTCCGGAGCTTCCAATTGGCAAGGTTGTTTGATGTGTTTGATCGGACAATACCATGCTATTATACAAATTTCACCATACAAATCTGGTGCTTTTTCATCAATATATTGGGCATTAGATGGTGCTTTCCAAGATTCACAGTTGATTTCCTCCTCAACTTGGCACGAGAGGGGCTTATCTAAATCCTCTCAAACACAAATGTAACTTTTTGCTTAGTTTAGTGCAACTGCAACATGTGCTTAGCTAATGTTTTAGAGCCAGAGGCCATGAATCATGATTGATTTTCTTAGCCCCATAAGCTCTTTGTAAAGCTCTTCTTATGGATATAATTTCACCACTTTTTACTGGAACACAGCCACACATCTATAGTATACTCTTATTAACTATCAAAGGAAAAATATCATGCTCTTATATCATAGCATTAAGTTGGGTATTCACAACGACGGAAGAAGCATAAGCTCAAACCAACTCAATAAACTCATATCTGTATATATTAAAACCTCATCCAGCTTCCCTTCTAGCCTAGTCGTAACAAATACTAACCAGGTAGCACATAGTAGCTAATATTGTCAGATTCCAGATGCCAAAATCAGAAGCGACTACTCATTCTGAAAAAGCATCTCAACCATCATAGTCCAACTACTTTCTCTCTCTCTGCTTGTCTATATTTTTCATGAATTAGAATATGAAATCCAATATTTGTACTCAACATCTTTTCCACTAATGACCCTATATGTAACTGAAACAATTTAAGACTTTGGTGATCAAGTCAACATATTGAAACCCATTATCAAGTTCAAAAGTAGGAGACCTAGAGTAAACTAACAAAATCTCAATCTTTTCTAATTGTCGCCAACAAGTACCGTGATTCACAAAAATGCTCCCCGACTTTGTTAACAATGATAAGATCATATTATGATCTCACCATCACATGTCGCAACATTCTTTCTCTTTCTTTTCCATTTTCCCAAGACACTTAGACCTAGTTAACAACTACAAACGAATAGTTATTCTTGTTGCTATAGACACAGTAGAGTATACACTTATTCTAAGATCTGAGGTGGTCAAAAGTGCTAAAAGGCTTTAACTTTAGACACAAAGAGAGCCTCAAATGTTTTCTACAATAATAAAAATTCTCCATTTACACTAGAAAATTCCAAAATACAATCATAAGCCCATATGTCACTACTAGATGATTTCTTCCCATCAGCCCAAGCCTTGGTAGCCAGAGTTACCCACTAACTATGTAGTAGGAGTTAGTTGGCACCTAAAATGGTCCAGTTGCACGCAAACTAGCCCGGACACCACCGTCATTAAAAAAAATGACATATCACACTATACAAGAAGCAATTAATACAAAAAAAAAAAAAAAAAAAAAACTTTATGTTAGCATTATGACATATTCTAACACAATGTTACAGATTAAACATTTGACAAACAAATATAAACATCAGAGAGAGCATGACCAAATATAGAACAATGTATCTTGGTTCTTAGTAGAATTAAACAAAGAATAACCTTTCAATCAATGTTACTGACGAACGAATATAAAAGAAAAAGATGAGGTAAAGAGGAAAAAAAGATGAAAAAACAGTATACTAAGCTTACCTTGGACGTCGTGAAGCTCTACTTCAACATTCATAAGCTCCTCAAAGAGTTCTTCAGTTCTTCCCATTTTACTAAAGACAAAAAAAAGAGCCCAGAAAATCAATGAATTCACTATCTTGTGCATCTTTATATAAAAACAATATTAAGAAATAGTACTAAAAAGTAAAAGAAACCCAGAAAATACCTATGAGTTTGTAGTGTTCTTCTTCAGCATATGATTTTCTTGAAGAAATAAAATTAATATTCGCCTCCTCTGTTCTGCACTTCGCTACATAGAGAATGAGAAAATTAGTTGAAGAATTTAATCAAAATTGGGCTTGTGAGATTCAAAACAGGCCTATGCTTTGTATTGGACCAGTCATTTTAATTAATTGGAATTGAGTGCTAGCTCACTTGGATAGCTCACAACTATCCATAGTTGAGGTGGAGAGTTCAAACCTCAACAATTGTAATAAATAAATAAAAAAAAAAAAATCATTTAATTGTGCAAAGCTCAACTTTCCTAGTGCCACGTAGAAAGTAAAAGGGGTAATTTTTTAAGTTATAGACCATTGTACATGTTATTGTACTCCCTTCGTATATATGGTGCTATTTGATTCCACGCGAAATTTAAGAAAAAAGAAAGACGGTAAACTTATAGTCTAAAATATTATTTTATATGTGTGTGCGCATGTACGTGTGTGTGACTTCATTAAGGAAAAAATAGAAATTTTAAAGATAAATTATTTCTAAATAAGAAAATATTATATTCTCTTGGTACTGACTGAAAAAGAGTGTCACATAAATTGGAACCAACGGAATACCATTTTTGTTGTTGTGGGTGGATCAAATGACACAAATGGTCCCTTTTAGGTAGGTTTAAATAGTCTCTTAAAATATTCTTGTACAAATAGCCTTGTAAGTTTGCTAAAAGTATTTTTAGTCTTCGTTTAATATTTAACAAGCATAACTGTTAGATTTAATTGAAACTGTTAAAAAAACATTCAACTATTAGCATGGAGAAAGTATTGCCAAATCCTAGAAACTGCAACACTACACTACACTTGACACTTGAAGATAGATACAAAAAATAGTAGAAACGATACAAAATGAGCATCCAAATATGAGTTCTCGTTGATTTGTTTTCTTATTAAAATTATCAATCAAGAGTTTGTTAAATATTTGACGGAAATAAAAAGTGCAATGTCACAAACTTTAAGGACTAAAAAAATGCTATGACGTTGTTTAAAGGACTATTTTGAATCTACTTCAAACATAGGAGGCCTTTTTTGTCATTTTTTCTTGTATGTTTTTTTTTTCGGGCAATTAGCCATTGAAATAGCGGGACAACTGAAGAATTTTTTACCAATATTGTCCTTTATCTTTGAGGGTAGGTTTATTTTGGTCCATCAAATATAACCCTGAGTATATTTAGTCTCTTAAGTATGTTAAAGTGGATCACATTTAGTCTCACTGACAGAATGTGTTCAAAAACTAACGGTATTAACCAACTCTGATTCATGAATCAAATCTTTTGTTCTGAAGAAAAACGTTTCCTCTCCTTTTATTGAATAACACAAAATATCGCTTTAATTCCTCATTTTTAAATAATTTCTTCTAAAATTTTGACCTTGAAAATATTCCTTCTGTGCCGGTTTTCAATGAGAAAATAACACTGTATAGCTTCTGTAAAAATAATAGCCGAAAAAACGTATAAAATTTGTATATTATTTGTGTGTGTGTATGTGTGTTAATATAAATTATACAAATTTTATATACTTTTTCGGCTAGCAGATGTAAATAGTTTCTGGCGCGGGCTAAGTGATAATGCTGATCTGGTTATTGTTTGCTTCAATAATATGCCTAGAAGTGATCTTGGCAGCTTTATTTTTTTCAATATTTAACTTTTCTTTTTGGAAAAATCAACCGAAATTTTTAAAAGTAAAAGTTTTAACATTAAAATTTTAAATTTATCAGCTCTGTACTATTAGTGGGTGTTGGTTTATAAAATATTTTTGATAAGTAAATTAAAAAGACGATGAGTGCCGAAACCAATCTCGTAATTAATCTTGGACAGATTTGTCACGCCCCAAACTAGGGGAGGCACGACTGGCACTCGATACTGTATTCGATCGAGTTATCCACTAAACATACTAGCTAACTAAACTAGGGGTCCAACAGATCGGGCAGCACAACATCTGAAATACTAAGCATGGACCATTAAGGTCATAACCTGAATAACAATAAGCCATATAAACAAAGGTAGACGAGCCAAAATAATAAAGTACTAGCTGGCCGACGAGGCCGCGATTGGAGACATACATGCCTACACACATATATATACATGCCAAGCCTATGGGCTGGAGACTGAAAAGCTACAAAAAGAAACCCAGAATACTGTGTCCACAATAGCCTCTAAGAGTGTCATAAGCACTGTCGGAACAAGGCCCCGACTATACCCAAACTGTACACAAAAGTAACCATCCTATGAAAGCTCCAGGAAGAGGTAGAGCTTACCAACTCACAACTGAACCCCGAAATCCTAGCGGAGGGGTCGATTAGAGTCTCTACCTGGACCTGCATGCACGAAACAAAAATGCAGTGTCCCCAGGCAACGGGACATCAGTATGAATAAAAATGTACTCGTATGTAAGGCAGAAAGTAGAATCATACATAGCTGATGTAAAAAAAATAATACTGAAATCACCTGACACTGAAACTCTTATAGCCTCCATGACCGACATCCGACCTCATAGTAATCAATTATGCATGGTATGCTTGTGTAAGCGTATGTCGTGAATACATATATATTGATGCAAATGCATGACATACCCAACCAAATGCTAGCAATGGTGGTCTCTCCCGGTAGCTAACCGGTATCATATTGCCAACTTGTGGCCATCTGTACAATATATATAGTTTTTCGGGCAAATAGGCCCCTTACCTCCGATTATAGCTCGAAGTCCATGCATAATATGCCATGTATGATATGAACTTTGAATGCACATAATAGGCCATAACAAGAACTTAGCCAATCTTGGCTCATAGGTACTCTTATCCTCATGATCTCATAATCACCTTCGTATCGCATACAATTGTCTCGTGGAACCTCATATGTTTTCTTTGAATAAATAAGCTTGAAAACTTAACTCCACTTTTAGAAAGATAACTTAACTCTAAAGATGTTCATAAAAAGCTTAAGGTGCTTCACTTAGTCCTTATACCTGATTTCTTGATAATTAGTAAAGGAAAGTATATCAAAAATTAAGTGTTTTAATAGTTTAAACGTAAAATTTATATTTGAGATTTTTGGAAATCGATGTGTCACTTTAGAGATTTTAAAATATACTTTAACAAGGAAGAAGGACTGATCATAAATACTATATGCCTTTATTTTGTTTAGTCACGCAACCCAAAGACGAATAAGAATTCATATATATAAACATATGGATAAGAAAACAGACAAAATGACATCTATAGATGTCGAATACCCTAATTAACCGAACGAGTGGAATATCAACCTAATAGCATCATGAAAATACTTTAGTTACGATCCCATTATCTTTCACATAAGGTCTTTCTAGCAATATAATAGTAAAATATCATATTTGACGTCCTAGGAATTTCCAATAATTCGTGCAAAAAGGAAGGACGGAGCTTAGCCTTAACATACCTTCCCAACGAACGTCCGAATGCTTGTAGTTCCTTCACGAAAGTTGTTCCTTATGTCCTAAGCTTCACAAACACTATATATATACAGCTTATACGCACCTATAAACAGTTCATAATTGAGTTTAAATCGGCATATTTGCCATATGGCCCTAACTTGACGAAACGTCCGTAGAACTTTGTAAAAACGATCATAAAAAAGTCCCAAGATGATTACCTTGGAAAATCAAGTATAAAGCCTGAAGAACCAGTAAGAACAACAAATTCCTATCTTCCAAAAATAGCTCCAAACACAGCTAATAGAAGGGGGAAACGATTGCAAAGCGTAGAGATTGAGTTTCTAGGCACGAGGACAAACTTTAACGGTAGAAATCGTTAAAAACGTACCTTAATCACTCAAGAACACCATGGAACCCTCTCTTCAGCTCCCTCACTGTTTTGGGACGAAAATAAAATGTTTTGGGGTCTTACAAGTCAGATTTTCCAACTTATACCACTTGTTTGACCCGACTCGGTTCGTGACCCGGTTTTAGCCTGGACAATTCGGGGTAAAACAGTCATAACTTTTTACTCCAATGTCCGTTTGATGTGAGGTTTTTTGTTGCGTAGTAGACTTGTAGACCTTCAATTCGATAGGTTGTGGGTCCTATAACTCATTATATATTGGGAGAAATGATCTGATACATTTGACCCAAAGTTTAGAAAAATTATTAGAAATTTACGATAACCTTTGCCGACTTTTATTTTGCAACTTGCTTGACTCCAAAACTTAACATGTGACCCGTGTGATATTATAATACCTCATAATACACTATTCTTAGCATATTAGATACTCCTAGTCTTATCCCACAGGTGCAAGTTAACTTAAACCTTCCGAACGCGCGGGGTGCTACCCGAGCCATTTTTTTAACCACGAACCTTTATTTAAGGGATTCCTTTGACCTAAAGTTTTAGTTAGTTCCTTGATATTACCACATATTTTCAGTATTATTCTCCCAATGTGCTATACCCAATCGTATATACCTAATATAACCACGCCACGTTACGCATATTACGTAAGAGAAGAGAAAAAAATGCATGGGGTCTCACAAGCTAAATATACTCCATTTTAAGGGATTAAATATGCTGAGGGTTATATTTAAGGGACTAAAATAAAACTAGCTAAAAAATTGAAGGATGTTATAAAATAAAGACTATAAAGTAAAGACAAGTATAGAGAGAAACTGATATATTATTCGAATTCAAACTGATGTACATAATGAACTGAAATCTCTTATATTTATAGAAGAAAGGAAGCTGATGTGTAAGCTGCTATTATACCCGGTATGGATAATCTTCTATCGGGGGTAATATTTATCCATAACTGGGTACTGAAAGGATAAGCTTATTATACACGGTATGGATAATCTTCTACCGGGGGTAATGTTTATCCATAACTGGGTACTGAAAGGATAAGCTTATTATACCCGGTATGGATAATCTTCTACCGGGGGTAATGTTTATCCATAACCGGGTATCGAAGTGATAAGCTTCTTCAGGAAGCTTATTTCCAATAGAGTACTTAAATAGATAAACATATTTACGGTGGAGTCCCATATGGATAAGCTTCTTCAGTAAGCTTATTTACAACGGAGTACTAAATGAACATACCTAATATAATATATTTATAACAAAGTACAATATTGGCCAAAAACTCAGACAACTGAATATAGATGGCTAGATGCTTTCACCGGTGATGGCCTGAGATCAGATTGGTGGGTCCTTTATCACATTCTAACTCACATGTTTCTCGAATGAATCACTGATCTCAATCATATGCACTCCCTACTTGCTGGTTTGAAATCGAGCTTTATGGGTATCAGATAAATAACCTGCATCTGCATTACCAATACGATCTGCACCACTTTTGTTAGCATTAGCAAGATAAATAAGTGCACCATCTACACCGAGATAGAGTATTTCAGGACCAAGGAGCTCATCATCCTCTTCTAGAGGTTGGAACGGATCCTTATTCACTTCAACTGATTGAATATTCGTTGGTATACTTAATAGGTACACTTTGTCCATGTAAAAGTATTTTTAAGACCCTCTTGGAGCTCTTCTGGAGTTCCAATAAGATTTATGTCACCAACATAAACAACAAGTGTAACAAATTTTTATGACATTTTCTTTATAAAAATACATGGACAAATAACATAATTTATGTAACTTTCTTTCAGCAAATATTTACTGAGGCGATTATACCACACACGTACAAATTGCTTTAAACCGTACAAAGATCTTTATAATTTGATCGAGTACATTTCTCAAGACTTTGAATTATATGCTTCGGGCATTTTCAATCCTTCAAGGATCTTCATATAGATTTAGCCAAATAAGTCATATAGGTTAAGACTTGTATCTAAATGGTATAACATCTTCAAGTGTCTGGACTGCTAGTCTGATCCTCATAATTTTACAATATTGTGCACTATATTGTATTAAATATATCGTCGACGATCATTTTGTGTCAGTTCCGAAGCGACATAACTTGTGGAGATCTCATCACTTTCTTTATTTTCAGGTACCTGAACTCTTTCGGGAGTTTCATGAAATGTTATGTCGTGGGCTCTTCTAGAGCTTATTTCCTCCTCGTTTTGATCATTAGCTCCTACTATTTTTCAAGGATTGTTACCTTTGGAACTGATTGGTCTACCACGCTTCATGCGTACAGTAAACTCTATCCTTCAGGGACTTTAATTTTAATAGGAGCATTTGCAGCTGAAATATGATATTTAATTTTGGATCAGCAAATGCTTCTGGCATTCGACTTGAATTATCTTCTAAGTGAGGATCATGATAATTCGATTCATATAGCATATTTTTCAACTGTTTATTCCATCCCCCAAATGTTAGAAAAACTAACATATATCCCCAATCATCTTTGGGAAACATATCTTTGTGTATTATGGTAGAGAAATTAATCATATACCACGCAACAAAATATAGTAAAAATATTTGGTTTCTGATCCTAAACCAATTGTGAAGGGAGGACTTATCATATATTGTTGATCTGATGCATACAAGTGTTGCTATATGTAATTTAGAAAATCTTAGACCAACACATGAAGCTTTGTTCTCATAAGCAATGATTTAGCCATTAATAGGAGGTATTCAATGCTAAACCAGCTTGGATATAAACCAGCATTATCAAGATGAACTGTCTTGATTTCATAATCTGAAAATTATGCTCTTAATCGAGAAAAACAATTCCAAATGCCAAACTGCAGGTTGACAATAATTACACATGTAACCATCTCATATATGCACCTATAAGTGGTTCACATGATAGGTGAACGGGCCCATATTCACCTATTATATATTTCAGAATCAGGGGTCTTAGTCCCAACTTTAGCTGGTATAATCAATTCATTATGAGAACAAACAACACATGAGAATTCCTGAAGAATCTTCTAGTTCTTTAGTATATGCTTATCTGAATTCTCAAATAGCTCATTTAAAAATGGCAAATGAAAACTTCAAGTTTATCATGTCATGTGCTATCACTTAGTAAACTTCTGGTTTACTATGGCATAAACTTTTGCTTTAGTAAACTTTTGGTTTACTGTGATACATGATATAGTACAAATTAAAGAATAAGGCGGGTAACTTCTCACATACATATTATTTTACCCCCTATGATTGTGGAAACATGAAGATTATCAATCTTCCAATCATTTGTAGTCTCAATATGATAACCATTTGTATTAGTAAACTTCAGATTTACTACAATATATGTTTTGACCATAATCATATAATATGAATGACATATTTGTATATAAGCTCTTCGAGAGCCTTCATTTATTATCCACAATCTAATATTTATCTGGCACTACTGGTATCATGTATTCTTTAGGCAAACATTTAGCTCTTCAGGAGTTGTTGATACATTTTGTACTATCAAAAATTGCTCAGACACTGCTGGTGTCATGAGAGAAAATCACAATCAAATAAACAATGTAAAACAATTGTTTAAGCACACGAAAACTCCTTTTCATAATATTTTTCCACTTCAGGAGGCAATTTCAATTGTGCTACTTCTTCAGGAGCAAATTTAAAATACGAAATATTGAGTATATATTCTCTCAATTATATTAACTCTTCCGGAGGTGAATTGTAATGTATTCACATCAAGAGCGCGTTAATATTTACCCGACTTATTAGTATTGTCACATTCACTTCAGGGAATGGATTAATATTATCAAAAGTTCTCATCCTTCAGGAAATCGAACATAATTATATGAATGCGCATTAATCACATCAAATTGTGATGCTTCAACCTCTTTTAAAATATTTACTACTTCAGGAGCAAATCGAGGCGTGCATTTAATATAAAGAATATTTATGTAGCTTATCTTCAATTGTAACCATAGAAAGCCTAAATTATCACTTCTGGTGATCATAGGCATATACCACTTATGGTAGTTAACAAAATATAATTACAATGAGATATACAAAATATAACCATTTCTTGTAGTTGTATATTTCTTGCAAACTCTGCTAGAGTTTAAGTTGATCTAATAATGTTATCCATATTCTTCAAAATGACATAAACAAGATATATTATAGTAAATATCATTATCAAATCATAATTTTTCTTTATGTACAACAATTACATAACCATACTATCTATTACAAATAACAAAAATTAAAATATTTACATTTCTACAGATTCACCACCGATTACATGACTTGTTTCTCCTTCTGGGAGTGCAAGGTAATCAGTTACATCCAAATGCATGAAGTCTAAATTATCTTCAGAAATAAAATTTGCTTCAACATTTTTCTTTGTCTTCTTTAGGGAGGCTTGATAAAGCTCAATCAGGTGTTTTGGCGTACGACAGGTACGTGACCAGTGCCCTTTTTCTCCACATTTATAGCATGCATTTTCTGCATTTGGTGTTTGCATCGCTTCATGCTTTTGTTCCTTTCTTTTCCACTGCTGGTGGTGAGGAGTGTTCTTTGGTGCATTATTATTATTACCATGATTAGAGTTTCTTTCCCGACCACGACCATGACTACGACTGAGGCCACGACCTTTTCCATGTTTAGCTTGGTGGAAGTTCGTCTCATTCACTTCAGGGAATGGACAAGAACCAGTAGGTCGGCTTTCATGATTTTTCATTAATAGCCCATTATGTTGCTCGGCTATAAGAAGATGTGAGATACGTTCAGAATACTTTTTAAATCCCATCTCTCGATATTGCTGTTGCAGGAGCATATTCGAGGCATGAAAAGTGGTGAAAGCTTTCTCCAACATATCATGATCAGTAATATTATCACCACATAACTTCAATTGGGAAATAATTCTGAACATAGCAGAATTATACTCACTGATAGATTTAAAATCTTGTAGCCTTAGATGAGTCCAATCATATCGTGCATGTGGAAGAACGACCATCTTCAGGTGGTCATATCTATCTTTCAAATTATTCCACAGCATGACTGGATTTTTAACAGTAAGATATTCCATTTTCAGGCCCTCATCAAGGTGATGGCGTAGGAATATCATTGCTTTTGCACGGTCTTGGTTTGATGCTTGATTTTTGTCTTTGATGGTGTCTGGCAGACCCATCGCATCAAGGTGAATTTCAGCATCAAGCACCCAAGTCATGTAGCTTTTGCCCGATATATCCGGGGCTACAAATTCAAGTTTAGAAAGATTTGACATTATTTAGGAAAAGAAAGTTCTTACCTCAGATACTTTCAAAATATTTTCTCGAGATGGCAGAGTCTCGTGCTGATAACGTGTTATAAAAATAAAGATTATAAAGTAAAGACAAGTATAGAGAGAAACTGATATATTATTCGAATTCAAACTGATGTACATAATGAACTGAAATCTCTTCTATTTATATAAGAAAGGAAGCTGCTGTGTAAACTGCTATTATAACCGGTATGGATAATCTTCTACCGGGGGTAATGTTTATCCATAACTGGGTACTGAAAGGATAAGCTTATTATACCCGGTATGGATAATCTTCTACCGTGGGTAATGTTTATCCATAACTGGGTACTGAAAGGATAAACTTATTATATCCGGTATAGATAATCTTCTACTGGGAATAATATTTATTCATAACTGGGTACTGAAAGTATAAACTTATTATACCCGATATGAATAATCTTTTTTACCGAAAGTAATATTTATCTATAATCAGGTATCGAACGGAGTACTAAATGAGCATACCTAATATAATATATTTATAACAAAGTACAATATTGGCCAAAAACTTAGACAACTGAATATAGATGGCTAGATGCTTTCACCGGTGACGGCCTGAGATCAGATTGGTGGTTAGTTAGCGTGAAAGATGGAGAAGGCGGCGAAGCCAAGGGGCCGACTGTGTACCCTCTGTAACGAAAAACGCGCCGCCCTGAAACGTCCTAAAACCCTTGAACAAGTATTCTCACGCTCCCTCCTCTTCACTTCTTTTTTTTTTTTTCCTTTTCTCATTTTGAAGAGCTAAAGTTTTATTCTCTTTTTCTGAATAGATATGCAGGGAGTGCTTTTACGCAGTGTTTGAAGATGAGATTCATAGGGTTATTGTGGATAACCAGCTTTTCAAGCCTGGGGAACGTATAGCTATTGGAGCTTCCGGTGGAAAAGGTCAGTTAATATGTGTTTCACAGAATCTGTGCCTCTCTAGTCGATACCTTCGACCAAAACTTTAAATTTTTTATGCCATCATGGACAAAAAATTGCTAACATATAGTGACACTATTTCCGTATTAGTATGTTCCAAAAGGAATGACACATTTCTATAGCTAGAAATAATTAACATTACACTTCCCGTTTTATACTTAATTAAAGGCTTTAGAACTACACAAATATTATGGCATGATTTAGACACAAGTTTTAAAAAGTCGTCATTTTTTTCATGAACTTCATGCCGATTCAAATAATGTCACATAAATTGAAATGGAGAGAGTAGTATTACCCTTCTTTACTCTCTTGTGAATGTTCTAAATCCACTATCACCTACTACTAAGCATGGATCTTTACTGTATACTGCAAGCCTCGTTAAGCTTGTCGAAATTGGTATATCTTCACCCTGGTTAATCTGTTGTTGTAAATTGCCCCATAGTGGAGAGCTGCTTTTTTAATTGGAATTGGGTAGAATGTTTTTCTTTTTTAATGATGATGGTGTTCGTCCAGCTTGCGCGCAACTCGACTATTCCATCAGATATCTGCTATCTCCCAACATCACAGTTACCAAGTAACTCTGCCGATCAAGGCTTAGGCAGATAGGATGAATTCACCTTGTGTTTTTGTCTCCACTAGGACTTGAACATGAGAACTCATGGTTCTCCTCCCGCTTCATTGACCGCTAGCCACACCCTTGGTTGCTGCACAAAATATTTTCCATATGTGAAAGTTGCTGGTTCCTTTTAAGCATGCCTTCTTTCATACTTGATGAATTAGCCTCAATTGTGATGGTAATCTGGTTGTTTGCAGATTCAACAGTGCTTGCATATGTAATGTCAGAGTTGAACCGTAGACACAACTATGGATTGGATCTCTTCTTACTATCAGTGGATGAAGGCATAACTGGTTACAGAGATGACTCTCTTGAAACAGTCAAAAGAAATGAATTACAGGCAGGGAAAATCTTTTAAAGCTGTCAGTTTGAATCATAGATCTCGTTAAATAACTACTAACTCTGTAATCTATCATATGCTTCATCTTTATCTTTGACTTTTCTCGCTAACCTATGAGAGCAAAACTGCACGAAGCCAAGCTTATCTCACTTGTTTTTCTTAACTTGACCAACATAGTCTGTGTATGTCTTAGGGCATAGCTTGTTTTTAGCCATCTTGTGCTAGATGTTCCAATCCTTTGATGGAGGTGAATGGAACCTTGTCTTTTGTAAACCATAGTGCCTAAACTAGTCATAACGAACTTTGAATATGAAATATTGCAGTTGTTGCAGCCATTTTTCCTATATTATTGTCAAACAGCGGAAAAATCCCAAAGTTTTTCCTCTCTTCCTTTACCAGCATCTTAGCTTGAACCATCTCATTCAAAGCAGCTAAGTCAAGAATGGTATCTTGCATGGTAACAGACAATTTCATCTGCACTTTCATGAGAGAAGGACAATGTAAAAGTATATGATCGCGACTCTTTTATACTTCCAGGGTCAGCAAACATTCAGTAGGAACTTGCTATGTCCAAACATTCTCTGGCTTAGGATAGTGAGGATTCATATAGTCGATCCCACTAACTTGGTTTTGGGGGTGTAGTTGTTTATTCTAATTGAGGAGCTCACATCGTCCACCAATATCTCTTGGTTCTCTAACTATAGCTTTTTTCTCCTCTAATGATGGTGTTCGTCCAGTATAATTTTAAATTGCTACTTTAGCATCAAATTAGCATCTGTAGTTGTCATTTTCCGGGTGTTAAGATGGTGTTGCAGCATCTAGAGTTTCTACATTACGAGTTTGAAATTTTGACTAATTTTTAACCTCTATATCTACTCAATTGTATTGTGACAGTGTTATTGTTGTCTTCTCTTTTCAGTATGGACTTCCTCTAAAAGTAGTTTCCTACAGCGAATTGTATGGTTGGACAATGGATGAAATAGTGAAATTGATAGGCTTGAAGAATAATTGCACATTTTGTGGTGTTTTTCGTCGTCAGGTAATTTGACATACTTGCATTTGGGTTTAAGGATTATATTTTTCATAAATGTCTCCAACGTCTGTACACACAATTCGCACCTTCCCAGCAATTTCTATGTAATATATGTCATTGCATAAAAGGTACATGCAAGAGTACAAACTAAGTTTTGAAATATGGGGAGTTCTATTCTGTGGCTGACATAGTTTTCTGTTTTTCACTTAGCAATCTCCTGAAGTTGCTTTCTTGGCATTCTTCTTGTAGTAATGTTTGGAATGCTTTACATTCCCCTGGAAGTTGCAGTTTCTTGAAACTTCTTCTTCGAAACTGGTAATATGGATATCACAGTGATTATTTTTTGTTTGTAAGGCTCTTGATCGAGGTTCTGCATTGCTAAAGGTAGACAAGCTTGTTACTGGACATAATGCGGATGATATTGCTGAAACAGTCCTTTTAAATATTTTACGAGGTGATATTGCAAGGTAAAAGAAAAAATGCAATTTAGTTCTCTTTTAAGATTCTCTTACTCTTTTCCTTCCCCAAATTATTGATAGGCTTTTTACCTCTAACAAACCAGGTTGAGTAGATGCGCATCTATAATTACTGGAGAAGACGGGCCAATACCAAGATGCAAGCCTTTCAAATACACATATGAGAAGGAAATTGTCATATATCCTTTTCTAGGGTTTATTGGTACCCCTTACTATAACCCCCAAGGAGCTGCTTCTTCCTCAGTAAAATCTTAGTTTTCTGATTGTGGTCACTTATGCCTGTCTTATCTTAACTTGCTGTTTACGTACGCATACTTTAAAAAGCTGGACTACTTCTCTACAGAGTGTAAGTGTATTCTCTTTCCGTCACTTTCAGTTCTAGTACTAGGACTTCTGGTTTTCTTTATTTGCTGTTATTATTTCTGTTCTCTTTGTTGAAGCTCTTTATTGTGTGCCGTGTGCATGCTGGTCCACCTTATTCTCTCTCTTTCCCTCCTTTACAATAGAAAGAGGCGCATATGTTGTTAAAGAGGTTTTTGAGAGAAAGTGACAGTATGAACATGTCTTAAAATTGCTACATCTTAGAATAGCTCAGTACTAAAAATTTCTCCCCACATCTGGTCATTCTATATGCCCTTTACTGAACAAAATGATAGTCATGTACCATATACTATCTACATTGCAAAAATACATTTCAAATATATTTTGTCTACAATATATGAAAGTAGCAACATCTGAACTACTCAAGTACTTCCCCAACCACATTATGATTGATCTACTTTTTAGCGCTGTCTGTAGCAAAAAGTTGACCTCTATCTTAACATTTTTCTGTCTGAAGATCTACCAGTATAGACCTAATGCTACCTTGTATTGTTCCATATAGTGATATTTTTCGGCCAACTGCTTCACTTCTTCAAACTACAGAGCTCTTCTTTATCAATCTCATTATAATAATTATCGACAAGATTTTACTCTTAAGCTCTGAGAGTTGACCAATTAGAGTTGGACGGAGGAAGTAGTAATTTGGATGTTTTTGAATCTGCAACTACCTCCATTATATGTCCTTGTTGCACTTGGGAACATTTAATGATCATCTATTGGTAATAATTTTCTTGTATGACATGCATATAATGTCTATATTATAATATTTGAATTTTTTACCATTGCCAGCCCTTTGCCCATCTATTGATTATGGTTTTACATTCATTCCTGGTTGTGGGACATTTCTTTTACGTATGTATTGTGAACGTCCGAGCACTCAATGTCGTTGAGGCTTCATCTCTACTGCACGCGTGAAACATATTTTCAATATAATTGTCTGGAATAAGTGGCAGCGACAAGTGCTTGTTTCCTTTAGATGCCATATGATCCAATACTGAACTCATCTTACTAATTTGTTTTAGCTTTGTCATATCCTTGTGCATCATCCTAAAAAGGTTAGCTGTTATGAAATGCAGGTATTTATTCCCCTAATGCTTACCGTGGCTTTGCTCGTGAGTTCATTAAAGATTTAGAAAGGATAAGGTAGTTCCCAGTTGAAAGTCTTCCAGAAAAGAAAATTTCTTTTAAAGTGCTTTCTGTGGTGTATAAATTAGTCTTTCTGTGGATGCAAAATGCTTTTCTTCTTGACAAATAACTATGTAATCATGATGACAGACCAAGAGCCATTCTCGACATTATCAAATCAGGCGAGGACTTTCGGATCTCCACCTCTACAAAGATGCCAGAACAAGGAAATTGTGAAAGATGTGGTTATATATCCAGCCAGGTAAAGACGATTCTTCTAGTGCCTTGCATTTTGCAATACTCGAGTTCTAGCATCTATCTTGAAGTATAATTTGTTCAGATGATCAGTATGCTTTCCCTTTACTGGTTATTACTTCTTCAAGATGTAACTCGTAAGTGCTGTCATTGGACATCAATCTCCTATGCACTAGCAAACTTGACTGGTTAAATTTTACAGAAAGGACTGCTTGTTAGTACTTGCATTTAACTGAATTGAGTCCTCACTGGTACATTCCTTGTGTAAATCTGCAGAAATGGTGCAAAGCATGTGTCTTGCTTGAGGGCCTCAATCGTGGCTTACCGAAGTTAGGCATTGGGCGGAGTCGAGATCTTGATAACAAACGTAATACTAATATGAGACAAGCTAATGGAACACAAAATTTACAGAGCAAGCAGTGTGGAAGCTTGGACTTTTGAATTATCATATAGCTGTATAATCGTTGTATGAATTCTCAGTGGTGATCATTGCGATCTTTGGTTGAAACAGCTAAAAGAACGGCTTTAATTCAGGGTACTGCCTCAACTATGTAGCTTATTACAATCCGAGTTTGTTGCATTTATGGAGGTCCGAAAGAAGCCTCCCAAGTCTATCCTGCAATTTTATTCCAAAAGCTTTTAATAACGTTCTTTTCACTGATATACTTCAATTTATCAACGATCCAATTAGAATAAGAATTCCGTCGCCTCCACTTGTAAGACTCTCTAAAGAAGTCCAAATAGACATGTACCTTTCTCCGAATTGAGGAGACACAGACACGGCAAAGGATACTGAATAGAACAACTGCAGCTTCTCCGTAACAAGAGCACGTTATCTCACTGTAACACTGGAGCAATACAAATTAAAAGCCTCATATCAATACGAAATTCAGAGTTGAGAAATTCAATGTCTGTAAGGATTTTCAACAAATGTACAATGCAGATGAGCTAAAATATATGGAGTATTAGCAACATGGGAGTCCTCTTAGGCAACTATGAATTCTTGCGCAACATGAGACCCCTCTTTGGCAACTATGACATCTCGCGCACCACAAAATTCAAGTTAAGAAATTCAAAGGTTCAACAAATGTACAATTGACGTGAGTTATATGGAGTATAAGCAAACATGGGAGTCCTCTTCAGCAACTATGACTTCTTGCGCACCCCTTCATTAATGAACATCCATGATTCAGTATTTCCTGCGTATTCCATCACAACTTCATTAATTTAAATGAAAATATATCCAAGAGGCCTCATCGAAGGGCTTTTCAGAACATCAATATAATCATCTGATCCAAGATCAAATGTAGAAAATAAGATTACATTTGGATCTGCATATGACAACATCCCCCTTTAAAAACACCAAGCAAAAGCAGTTATGTGACATGCAATATAATCATCTGATCCAAGATCAAAAGTAGAAAATAAGATTACATTTGGATCTGCATATGACAACATCCCCCTTTAAAAACACCAAGCAAAAGCAGTTATGTGACATGCAATATAATCATCTGACTCCTCTTGGACTAGTAGTACATCCTTCATCAAAAAGTAAATCAATCTAACCCAAAGGACATACTCCAACTTTTTCCCCTAATCACTTGAAATCCTACATATCACATACAATCAAATCCAAGAACCTCAAATGTAAACGGAAGAGCCGACTGATCTAAAAAATATATTCCAATTGTGAACAACTGCTAGGACTTCTGATAACTCCCGAGTTGGCACTCATGAATTTGGAGAGTTCTAACATCTTTTAAGTGCTTGAGAAACCTTAAGAGAGCCATTTAAGAGGATTTGAAGGTCTACAATATGCTTAAGTGGTTATTTACAAGGAGGAAACCAAGACTTAGCCTCTCTAGCATATTTTAATTAAGATGAATTCTAAGGGTATTTTGGTAAATTACTTAAATCAAATGTAATCCCTAGCATAAATAGTTGCAGTAGGGTTATAGTTCATTAGTTTTTGTTGATTGAAATATTGAGGCTCCTTGTGAGTGTCAAGGGAAGAACCCTTGTATCTCTTCATTGAAACTCTGTTTGATTTTCCTATGTAAGGAATTTCATGCATGAATTCAATTCTCTTCCCCCTTGATTTTAATCTAGTAATTGAATGTTAGTTTGATTATTAGATTAACCCTTCTTTTTCCAATCCGTACGTATTTTCCATCTCTCTCGGAATGTTTACTTGAATTCCTTGTTCGCAACATTTTTTTTTATCAACTTCAATTTTTTCTTCTTTCGCTTTTCTCAAATGCTTAAGGAGGGCAAGAAAATTTTCTTTTACTCCAATTGAGTCATACGGTGAAGGGGTGTCATCAATAATTTAAGCTACTGGATCATTAGGAGGATAATACAATTATTGCTAGTCTTTGCAAGCCATTTCATCTGAAGAATGGATGCACCATGTCATTTATGACTGCATATCATATAAGGCTCCAAAAATGACTGGGAAGGAGAGTTTTAAGGCAATACCTCACATCGGCCAACTGGTCTCTCTTTTGGATCTTGCTAAGGGATCTAAAATCATAAGTGTATAGGGGAAAAGAGGTGGTGCTATTTTTTCATTATCAAACTTTGCAAGTTTTTAACAATTGCTTAGAGGATACTGACGTGAAGGATCTTGCTAGGACTTTTAATATACCTGGATCCCAAGAAGAGGAAAAGGAAGAATCACCAATAAAACTGGAATCCATGGTATCAAATAAGTCTTGGAAAGCTTTATTGAAACGATAGAGAAAATTTAAGGCAGAAAGGTGTTCAAAGATTTCTAAGAGACCCAATTGTACAGCATCAAGAGTCATAAGCAAGAGCCCAGATGGAGCTACTGCAAATTGCAAAAGCAGCTTTGCGAAAAGTCTTTAGACTGGAACACTATTCAGCAGGAGGGGCAAGTTTTTTTTATAGGTAATGTAAGGAAATTATTGATGTAAAAAGCCAGCACTACGGGAATGCCGTCGAACAGTACATCCAAAGGGAACTTTATAGTGTGTAAAAAAGAACTGACAAAGTCAATCGTGGCATCCGGCTCTAATACACTTGTTGTAGCACTATTGCACCAAAACAACAACAACAAACCAAGTGTAATTCCACTAGTGGGGTCGGAGGAGGATAGTGTATGCGGACCTCACACCTACCCTGAAAAGGTAGAGACGTTTCAGATAGACCCCCGACTCAAAGAATGATGAAAAAAGGATGCAGTAACAACCAGCAGTAATATCAGCAACATAGCAAAAAAACCGAAGCAAAAGAAACAACAAGTAATAACAGAAATCTAAAAATAAGAAAGTACAAGACTAATACTAATACTACTGCCATGGATAAGGAAAACACACGACTACCCACTAACATTCTACCCTAATTCTCAACTTCCACACCCTCCTATCAAGAGTCATGTCCTCGGTAAGCTAAAGCAACAACATGTCTTGCCTAATCACCTCTCCCAACACTTTTGTGGCCTAACCTCTACCTCTCTTAAGACCAACCAAGGCCAACATCTCACACCTCCTTGCTAGGGCATCATTATCTCTCTTCTTCACATGCCCGAACAATCTAAGTCTCGCTTCCCGCATCTTGTCCTTCACGGAGGCCACATGCACCTTGTCCCGAATATCTTCATTCTTAATCTTAACTAATCCTGATATGCCCACACATCCATCTCAACATCCTTATTTCTGCCACCTTCATTCTCATTTCTGCCACCCTATTGCACCAAACACTATGCAAAAATATACACTTGAATTGTAGATTAACTACATTGTCCTTCATATCTTCACAAACTTTAGAATTTCTTTCCTTTCATCTAACCCACCATACCACTTCTGAAATAGACATCGAAGTGTCCCGGGATGATTTAAGCATGTCCACCTTGTGCAAAGGAGGTCCAGAGTATTTTTTGGCAAGCTATCTTCCCAGTGCAGATTTATTTCATACTAAAAACAACCTTATAAATCAAATGCAAGGGTTAGATGGCTTCAACAGAAGGATGATAATTTTTTTGAGAAGAAAAAAAATAATGGTTTTCAGAAAGAAGGCATTGGGTTCTACGATCTGATATCTAAAAGACAAACTAGATACATAGGTTGTCATCCTTCAGAATTTCATTCATAATAGATTGAATATTGAAGAACAGGTTAAGCTGCACAATATATCAAACATATGAAATCAAAGTAGTTCTCTTCAACTTGAAGAAAGGTAAGGACGGAAACAGAAGTGTGTACGTATGAATTTTTTCACAGCAAATTGGGATATTGGGCTTCCGATTTCATTTCCGCTAATGTTAACTTCTTATTGATACGTACCTGTTACATGTTGTTAACTCCTCTCCTAGACACTGGTGCACACATGGTATTCAGAACTATAGCCGGTCGTAATGAACTCTATAAGGTTATGTCTAAAGCTACTAATGATAGATTTACACTGATCTGCTAAGCAATAGCCAGAGAAACTAGCTGAGAAAATAACAAATGAGTGTGGGACAATGCGCTCTAAGGATTGACATCATGCAGCTACATGACATAATAAATTGGGCAATTCTGCTGCTATACTCGGCGTATTTGAATTTTTCCAATTGTTTGTCAATTGCATTGATACACGATTCTCAGCTAATACACGATTCTCAGTGTGTCTAGATGGTGCTCCAGTGGGATATTTGGCTGTGGTTGAGGACCTGGACAGGGGAGCATATCCCTCCCGACCCACTGCTACTAGGAATGGAGGTATTCATAGGCATGTACCAACATAAGTTTCCATGCTCATACTTTTGATTTTCATCAGAGATGTCAAGAGAGACAGCTATTAGTCTATTACACATATTGGAACCACTGAGCTGTCAATTTCTTTCATCAAGACTTGCTGCATGATTTTCAAGAACTTTAAGACTTATGTTGAAACTTGCAAAAGAATTGTGCTTATCTTTCACAATAATCAAATGAGGAAGGAAGACTTGGTTGGATTGATTAGTTTGCTTATAGCAACTACCATCAGAGTACCTCTACTTCTAGCAAGCTGAACAACTAAGCCTACATGAACTAGTTGAGGATATCATTAGCAGAACCAGACGATGGGAAAATAAGATACTGATGTATGCTGAGCGAGTTCACTTAATTAATCAGCTGCATGCCGTATCCAAGCATGCTTTACAAATATCAGCATACTGACTAAGAAAGTCCCTGCACATTAAAACTATCAGATCTTTCTGTGGTTTGCTAGACGTGAAGTACATCGTAGCAAAGACCTGTATTTGACTGGGATAAAAAAAAATTGAATTAAGCTTCCATAAGAGACACATTCGGTCAATTTATAGCAACAAGATACCATGTCGTTTAATGGGTAAACACTGGTTAGTAAAGAAATTTTTTTTCGGAAGTAAAGATGCATGCTGATTGTTCCCGGGTTTGAAGAAGTTATCAGCAGTGCTGCAATGCAATCCTATGAGATTTCCAGTAGGATATAGTTGTTACATTTCCTATGCTTTGACCCACAGCATAAACTGAGTCCTCTCCACTTGGTTTTTTATTTTTTTCGATTTTGTCGCCAAGATTGGGGATAACCGGATAAGTACCGCCGCTGCAGTCAGTGACTCCATATAAGATGGAGGATAAGAACAGTCTAGGAGATCCAACATTGCTACCACTATCATCTCTAATACTGATTCTGAGGATTCTCTTAAATGTCCAACTAGCGAATAAAGTTGGAACACACTTGTGCATCAATTGTTTCACCTAAGAATCAAAAAACTTATGGAGGCTAGTTTGGTTCAAAAAGAGTTGCTATAATCAATGATTTATTAGATTTAAAGCAATAGTGTAGAACAAACACAGAAGAGTTACAGCTTTAAAGATGACGAAAAAAATGAAATGACTGAATTATTAATAACTAAAAGTGGTTAAAAGAAAACATATCAGCAGCAGCTTATACATGCATCAAAATTACAAGTAATTCAATGGAGAGAACACAGCCTTCAATTCACTTATACGAATAACAACGAAAATATAATGTGTACTTTCATATAAAATGAGAGAAAAGGGAAGTAAAACTTTCAATACCGTTGATTTGAATAGTAATTCCTAATCATGCCAATGCGAAATTCTACTCACAAGGACTGGATCAATAACCAATATAGCTTGGGTCTCCAGTATACTCAGCAATTTGTTCAAGTCGCACTTTGAGTAACTCCTTCGTATCGCCATCTCGGACAGTTGCAGTCTCATCCTCACTATCCTTATCAACCAAGTGTCCATAAACACCTTTGTGCCTGCCATACAGAACCAGAACAGGACCACCACGCTTTGGCAGAGCTGTCTCAAGCAAGTCCTGATCCACACTTTGTATCAACTCCCTAGTTTCATCCATCCATATATCACAAGTCGTCGGCCCAACCACATCCATAATTTCCCCTTTCTTTAGATACAACCTTCCCCTTTTCAAATCCCTACTTATAATCCTAACTCTAATGTGACTAGCAAGCCAAGATACTTTATCTCGCCTTTCATCTCTACTTCTTCTGCTGTCCTTTTTCCGCTCCGTTGTCGCTTCATCTCTACTTCTACCATCAAAAAACTGCTTTCTAACCCCATCACTACTATTACTCTTTTCTTCTTTAATCTTCAATTCTTTCAACTTTTTCAAACACCTCTCCTCTTCCACTGAACCCAATTCAGCCACGTCCCGTGCCTGAAGTTTCACCTCTTCGTCTCGTTTCGCAAGCTTTAAAATTACTAAATCCCCACAGCTTTTCACCTCCAAAACTCTTCCTTTCATTCCCATTTCTTTTCCTCTCACTACCCTCACTTCCTTCCCTACATATAATCCTTTCCCTCCTTTTTCCCTATCTTTCTTCCCACCATTAACATCACTATGATCTCCCTTAACACCTCCTTCACCCTTCTTACTACTTTGTTTTGGTTCTGGTATTTCAGGTGTGAATCCAATACCTTCTTTTGCTGTCCACCTTTTATACTCAACAGCTTTAACATCTTCTTTAGCATTCCTACCTATCCCTCTACCTTCAACCCACCCATAACCTTTCAACAAAGCAGCCCCAAATTCCTCCACCGGCATATCAGTAAATTCATCTATCCCGTTATGATCTGGTAACCTCTTCATATCTTCTTTAAACTGACGCGCCATCGGATCAATCATTTGGCTGGGGTTAGGGTTAGTGTTAGGGTTAGGGTTAGAGTTTTCGTATTGGCGGAGATTGAGGCCGTAAGAGATGGAATCTGACGACGGATCGACAGCAGTGCCGCCAGTGTCAAGTTCGAATTGGAGCGGTTGATCGGCGGAAGAGGTGGAATCGGGTTGGAGAGGGAGTTCAAGATTTTTCATCCGTTTGATAGGGCGCCATTCGTTGGGTTTTGGAGGTATTATGAGTGCGTCTTTGGTGGAACTCGCCGGAGGTTTGGACGGGTCAAATTCGGTGACGTACTCTTTATCGGTGGGGTTGGTGGAGCTGCGGGGATCGTCGGCGGAAAAGGTCTGAGAAGAAGACGGTAGATGCTTTTTTAGGTTTGAAGATGGCTTTGAAGAGAGAGAAAACGATAGCTTCATTGTCGCTGGAACCGGAGTCGGCGATCGCAAACTTCAACGTCGGCGAATTTGCCGATATCCAAAACCCGAGAATGATTGATGTGAATGTGATTTGAAGGAGATTACTTTGTTAAAAGGTGATAATGCCGTACAAAACCTTAGCCACTTTGGAATGAAATTGGATTTGTGTCTAATACTCTAATTATATGATTTCGGTGTATTAACAAAAAAAGAAAATACTCCTACTAGTACTACTATAATTTTGTTATAAATATATTATATTATGGATGTTCATTTAGTACTCCGTTGTAATAAGCTTCCCGAAGAAACTTATCCATGTGGGACTCCACCGTAAATATGTTTATCTATTTAGTACTATATTGGAAATAAGCTTCCTGAAGAAGCTTATCACTTCGGTACCCAGTTATGGATAAACATTACCCCCGGTAGAAGATTATCCATACCGGGTATAATGAGCTTATCTTTTCAGTACCCGGTTATGGATAAACATTACCCCCGGTAGAAGATTATCCATACCGGATATAATAAGCTTATCCATTCAGTACTCCGTTATGGATAAATATTGCTCTCAGTAGAAGATTATCCATATCTGGTACAGCAACAGCTTACACAGCAGCTTGTAGCAGCTTACACAGCAGCTTGTAGTAGCAGCTTACAGAGCAGCTTCCTTTCTTCTATAAATAGAAGAGATTTCAGTTCATTATGTACAACAGTTTGAATTCGAATAATATATCAGTTTCTCTCTATACTTGTCTTTACTTTATAGTCTTTATTTCATAACATGTTATCAGCACGAAGCTCTACCATCTTGAGCAAATATTTTGAAAGTATCTGAGGTAAGAACTTTCTTTTCCTAAATAATGTCAAATCTTTCTAAACTTGAATTTGTAGCCCTGGATATATCGGGCAAAAGCTACATGTCTTGGGTGCTTGATGCTGAAATTCATCTTGATGCGATGGGTCTGGCAGACACCATCAAGGATAAAAATCAGGCATCAAACCAAGACCGTGCCAAAGCAATGATATTCCTACGCCATCACCTTGATGAGGGCCTAAAAATGGAATATCTCACTATTAAAGATCCAGTCATACTGTGGAATAATTTGAAAGATAGATATGACCACCTGAAGATGGTCGTTCTTCCACAGGCACGTTATGATTGGACTCATCTAAGGCTACAAGATTTTAAATCTATCAGTGAGTATAATTCTGCTATGTTCAGAATTATTTCCCAATTAAAATTATGTGGTGATAATATTACTGATCATGATATGTTGGAGAAAACTTTCACCACTTTTCATGCCTCGAATATGCTCCTGCAGCAGCAATATCGAGAGATGGGATTTAAAAAGTATTCTGAACTTATCTCACATCTTCTTATAGCAGAGCAACATAATGGGCTATTAATGAAAAATCATGAAAGCCGACCTATTGGTTCTTGTCCATTCCCTGAAGTGAATGAGACGAACTTCCACCAAGCTAAACGTGGAAGAGGTCGTGGCCCCAGTCGTGGTCATGGCCGTGGTCGGGGAAGAAACCCCAATCATGGTAATAATAATGCACCAAAGAAGCCTCCTCACCACCAGCAGTGGAAAAGGAAGGAACAAAAGCATGAAGCGGTGCAAACGCCAAATGCAGAAAATGCATGCTATAGATGTGGAGGAAAAGGACACTGGTCACGTACTTGTCGTACGCCAAAGCACCTGGTTGAGCTTTATCAAGCCTCCCTGAAGAAGACAGAGAAAAATGCTGAAGCAAATTTTATTTCTGAAGATAATTTAGACTTCATGCATTTGGATGTAGCTGATTACTTTGCACTCCCAGAAGGAGAAACAAGTCATGTAATCGGTGATGAATCTGTAGAAATGTAAATATTTTAATTTTTGTTATTTGCAATAGATAGTATGGTTATGTAATTGTTGTACATAAAGAAAAATTATGATTTGATGTTTACTATAATATATCTTATTTATGTCATTTTAAAGAATATGGATAATATTATTAGATCAACTTAAACTCTAGCAGAGTTTGCAAGAAATATACAACCACCAGAAGTAGTTATATTTCATATATCTCATTGTAATTATATTTTGTTAACCACCAGAAGTGGTATATGTCTATGATCACCAGAAGTGATAATTTAGGCTTTCTATAGTTACAATTGAAGATAAGCTACATAAATATTCTCTATATTAAATGCACGCCTCGATTTGCTCCTGAAGTAGTAAATATTTTAAAAGAGGTTGAGGCATCACAATTTGATGTGATTAATGCGCATTCAGATAATTATGTTCGATTTCCTGAAGGATGAGAACTTTTGATAACATTAATCCATTCCCTGAAGTGAATGTGACAATACTAATAAGTCGGGTAAATATGCACGCGCTCTTGATGTGAATACATTACAATTCACCTCCAGAAGAGTTAATATAATCGAGAGAATATATACTCAATATTTCGTATTTTAAATTTGCTCCTGAAGAAGTAACATAGTTGAAATTGCCTCATGAAGTGGAAAAATATTATGAAGAAGAGTTTTCGTGTGCTTAAACAATTGTTTTACATTGTTTATTTGATTGTGATTTTCTCTCATGACACCAGCAGTATCTGAGCAATATTTGATAGTACAAAATGTATCAATAACTCCTGAAGAGCTAAATGTTTGCCTAAAGAATACATGACACCAGTAGTGCCAGATAAATATTAGATTGTGGATAATAAATTAAGGCTCTCGAAGAGCTTATATACAAATATGTCATTCATATTATATGATTATGGTCAAAACATATATTGTAGTAAACCTGAAGTTTACTAATACAAATGGCTATCATATTGGGACTACAAATGATTGGAAGATTGATAATCTTCATGTTTCCACAATCATAGGGGGTAAAATAATATGTATGTGAGAAGTTACCTGCCTTATTCTTTAATTTGTACTATATCATGTATCACAATAAACCAGAAGTTTACTAAAGCAAAAGTTTATGCCATAGTAAACCAGAAATTTACTAAGAGATAGCACATGACATGATAAACTTGAAGTTTTCATTTGCCATTTTTAAATGAGCTATTTGAGAATTCAAATAAGCATATACTAAATAACTAGAAGATTCTTCAGGAATTCTCATGTGTTGCTTGTTCTCATAATGAATTGATTATACCAGCTAAAGTTGGGACTAAGACCCCTGATTCTAAAATATATAAAAGGTGAATATGGGTCCGTTCACCTATCATGTGAACCACTTATAGGTGCATATATGAGATGATTACATGTGTAATTATTGTCAACCTGCAGTTTGGCATTTGGAATTGCTTTTCTCGATTAAGAGCATAATTTTCAGATTATGAAATCAAGACAGTTCATCTTGATAATGCTGGTTTATATCCAAGCTGGTTTAGCATTGAATACCTCCTATTAATGTCTAAACCATTGCTTATGAGAACAAAGCTTCATGTGTTGGTCTAAGATTTTCTAAATTGCATATAGCAACACTTGTATGCATCAGATCAACAATATATGATAAGTCCTCCCTTCACAATTGGTTTAGGATCAGAAACCAAATATTTTTACTATCTTTTGTTGCGTGGTATATGATTAATTTCTCTACCATAATACACAAAGATATGTTTCCCAAAGATGATTGGGGATATATGTTAGTTTTTCTAACATTTGGGGGATGGAATAAGCAGTTGAAAAATATGCTATATGAATCGAATTATCATGATCCTCACTTAGAAGATAATTCAAGTCGAATGTCAGAAGCATTTGCTGATCTAAAATTAAATATCATATTTCAGCTGCAAATGCTCCTATTAAAATTAAAGTCCCTGAAGGATAGAGTTTACTGTACGCATGAAGCGTAGTAGACCAATCGGTTCCAAAGGTAACAATTCTTGAAAAATAGTAGGAGCTAATGATCAAAATGATCATAATGAGGAGGAAATATGCTCTAGAAGAGCCCACGACATAACATTTCATGAAACTCCCGGAAAAGTTCAAGTACCTGAAAATAAAGAAAGTGATGAGATCTCCACAAGTTATGTCGCTTCGGAACTGACACAAAATGATCGTCGACGATACATTTAATACAATATAGTGCACAATATTGTAAACGATTGTGAGGATCGGACTAGCAGTACAGACACTTGAAGATGTCGTACCATTTATATACAAGTCTTAACCTATATGACTTATTTGGCTAAATCTATATGGAGATCCTTGAAGGATTGAAAATGCCCGAAGCATATAATTCAAAGTCTTGAGAAATGTACTCGATCAAATTATAAAGATCTTTGTACGGTTTAAAGCAATCTGGGCGCATGTGGTATAATCGCCTTAGTGAATATTTGCTGAAAGAAGGTTACATAAATTATGTTATTTGTCCATGTATTTTTATAAAGAAAATGTCATCAGACTTTGTTACACTTGCTGTTTATGTTGGTGACATAAATTGGAACTCCAGAAGAGCTCCAAGAGGGTCTTAAAAATGCTTTTACATGGACAAAGTGTACCCATTAAGTACACCATTGGATATTCAATCACTTGAAGTGAATAAGGATCTGTTCCAACCTCTAGAAGAGGATGAGGAGCTCCTTGGTCCTGAAATATTCTATCTCGGTGTAGATGTTGCACTTATTTATCTTGCTAATGCTAACAAAAGTGGTGCAGATCGTATTGATAATGCAGATGCAGGTTATTTATCCGATACCCATAAAGCTCGATCTCAAACCGGCAAGCAGGGAGTGAATATGATTGAGATCAGTGATTCATTCGAGAAATATGTGGGTTGGAATGTGAGAAAAGACCCACAATTTTATACGAAGACAATGCTGCATGCATAGCCCAATTGAAGGGAAAATTGATAAAAGGAGATAGAACGAAGCACATTTCACCAAAATTATTCTACACACACGATCTTCAGAAAAGTGGTGACATTGATGTGCAACAAATCCGTTCAAGTAATAATCCAGCAGATTTATTCACTAAATCTTTGCCAACTTCAACTTTTGAGAAGATGGTATACAAGATTGGAATGCGGATACTCAAATATTTGAAACAAGGTTTTCATCAGGGGGAGTAAAATACGCGATGCACTCTTTTTCCCTTACTAAGGTTTTTTCCCATGGGGTTTTCCTTATAAGGTTTTTAATGAGGCACCTAACAATGCGTCTTACTAAATATGTGTACTCTTTTTCCTTCACTGAGATTTTTTTCCCACGTGGTTTTTACCAGTAAGGTTTTAATGAGGCACATTATCTTTTTAATGAACATCCAAGGGGGAATGTTATAAATATATTATATTATGGATGTTCATTTAGTACTCCGTTGTAAATAAGCTTCCTGAAGAAGCTTATCCATATGGGACTCCACCGTAAATATGTTTATCTATTTAGTACTATATTGGAAATAAGCTTCCTGAAGAAGCTTATCACTTCGGTACCCAGTTATGGATAAACATTACCCCCGGTAGAAGATTATCCATACCGGGTATAATGAGCTTATCTTTTCAGTACCCGATTATGGATAAACATTACCCCGGTAGAAGATTATCCATACCGGATATAATAAGCTTATCCATTCAGTACTCCGTTATGGATAAATATTGCTCTCAGTAGAAGATTATCCATATCTGGTACAATAACAACTTACACAACAGCTTGTAGCAGCTTACACAGCAGCTTGTAGTAACAGCTTACAGAGCAGTTTCCTTTCTTCTATAAATAGAAGAGATTTCAGTTCATTATGTACAACAGTTTGAATTCGAATAATATATCAGTTTCTCTCTATACTTGTCTTTACTTTATAGTCTTTATTTCATAACATTTAGCATTTATTTCTTCTTTCCCAACTAATTGCTACTACTATTTGGTCAGCAGGAATTGAGTATAATTTGAATTACTTGTTAAATTTGCTTGCGCAATGGTAAAAAACCTCATTGTACTAATGAAATAATCTTTATAGTATTAAAATTAAAATATTAAGAATAACAAAGAAATAAATTAGTATAAAAACTTAAATATGGAGAACACTCCCAACTTATATTAAACTAGAAAGATAGGCTCGGATTAAGCCCCGGCCCGACACCTTAGTATTAGCATGTTGTTCTAAAATTTTGTTTTTATTCTTTGAAGCTGTGATAACGTTCTCTTTTACATGTTAAACATAGCATCATGCCCTACTTATTTTTGCTGTAGAATTCAGCAGAGAGCATTACACGTGCAAACTCGATCCTAAGTTTGGATCTTAATTAAGAGGTGTAAGTATCTATTATTTCTTCACTGAGAAAGGTAAAGAACTCTTAAACCAACAATAGGATTTTCAAGATCTTTTTTGCTCTGATCAACTTTTCCTGCTTTACGAACATTAAAAACTTGATAGCTTAACCCAGCCTCAACCATCCTCTTTTTGCAATACATGCTCTCTCTTGAACGAAACACCAATGAAAGGATCTTTGACATAAAGCTAAATGAAGCTCGATACCATAAAAATATATCTACAATACATGAAACAACCGGTCTCTCTTGAGATAACTCACGAATATGACACAGAATCTTCCCATTAAGGCATTAATTCATGGCTAAATGTGTTAAAATTACACTGGAGCATCCTAATTTATGAACTAATTTTACCATAAAGAATTAAAATCCCAGGAAATCTAGGACATTCAACATATACAAATAAATATATGGAATGATACTTTACATAATTTAAGAGCTTAATTAAACAGAGAACTGAGAACCACATTTCCCGAAGAAAAAAAATCTTGTTGGAATCGAAAAATTTGAAGGCTATAGATTGAGATGAATATATTGTTCATATGTTAAGAATCTGGAAACATGAATCAATATTTGGTTGTCTGCACCAAAAAGAAGGCATACTCATCAATATAAAGTTGTCATTAAATGGCGCTTTTCAATATAGAATAAAGAGTGGAAGACCGATGAATGAAAATAGGGATGAAGGACATGTTATGCAGTAGGGTTATCCCTAGTCAGAGACTAACCTTACCAACAATATGAAGCTACAAGGAAAATTGTAAGAAAGAACAAGTTGTATCACAAACAATTAGCACATACACAATCTAAAAGTTTGCAATGTTCCGACAGATGGGCAACTTTTGGTGACGGAAAAAATAAAGTGTAAGTTTGAAAGGTATACAGATAAATGTGAATACCACATTATTTAACTGTCAAGTTCTACAATATGGAATTAAAAGAATTCAGTATTGTACGAAAAGCGAAGTTCACATAGTAGCAATTAAATTGTACTAGTTTTTATCTATGAACTGCAGTTACTAAAAAAATAAAGTTCCACCATTTATTCAAAAAATTATGAACTATAAGGAACGACTTTTTCTTTTTTACAAATAAAATAATGCAGCTAACCAAAAACATTACAAAGTTGCAGAATATCCAAGGATTTACAAAACTTTGTTCACACAAGTTGCTTATTATACAACTCTGCATAATAAATCTTACTTGTCGAAGTCAGTCGTTACATTTCGATCTACTAATATCATCACTTGATCCAACTTGAACGTCAATGATCAATTTCATATCTAGGTAAATGCATTTTAAACAAATACTTGTTTAACAAAAATGACATATAACGCATAATATATTGTTTAATAATTCTTTCTCGTGAATGTTAAAAATGTACCCTTGGGCCTTGGAAGATGTCTATGTTATGGAACTGGAAAGAGAAAAACTGCTTAGTTATTTTGGAGATTTTGTCAAAGAGCTTTGTAGTGTCAAAGTTCTTCCCTTATCATTAATATTTATCTTCACATGAAAATTTAATATATTTAGTGATGTAGTAGTTTGTGCACCTAATAAGAAAATTTTTAGGGAGGCATTTGAAGCTGGGAAAGTTTTTTATTTTGTATAGTTTCCAAAAGTTACATTCTTTTTTTCCTTTAAAAATTATGCAATCATCACTTGACCCAACTTGTATCTACGTAAATGCTTCATACAAATATTTCTACAATAAATATGATACATATAATCCATAATTCTTTTTAGTTGTCAATAATATACCCTAAGAAGTGCTTAATGACATATGTTTATGAATAGAAACCTTAAGGGGAAAAATGGAACAAAAAAACTACTTAGTTGTTTTGGACATTTCGCCGAATAACTTGGTAACGTAAAAGTTCTTCCTTTTTCCATTGTTGTTTTTGGTTATTTGTGTGTTAAGTAATTTAGCAACGTGTGCAACTAAGAAAGAAGTTTTCATAAAGGCATTTGAACAAATAACCAAATTCATGTCCAAACTCACCAATAAAACATGAATAACGAGAAAAAAAACAAATATAAATATACATCAAATTATCCAAAAACACTTTAAAAATAGAAAATAAAGCAGAAAGGCAAAGAATTTCATAGGCAAAATGAAATTTTAAATGGATAGTCTCTAAAGAAATAGAACAAAAGATTGACATGGTCTCTAAGAAGAAACAGAGAAAATTCTAAATTCATCATGTCTCAATGCATTGAAAACTCTAGAGCCTCACCGTACCATTTTTTTAAATCTTTGTAGAGTTCCAATTAGATTCAAGAATGAGTCATCTCTTTATTACCAAGTTCTGAGAATATAATTTCTCAAAAAATAGTATAGGAGATGGCAAAGAGTTGCAAGAGTTTAACGGCTAAAACAAAATCATTCACCGGTAGGTACTAAAAGGAGAAGAAACAAAGGACATTCAAAGGAACACCTGGTACTCGAGAAGCAAAATCAAGGACAGCTAGAGAGAAGCAAACGAACCACAGAATAAAAAGTTAAACAAACACCAACATAGTGGAAGAAAATTGGAATAATATGGAAAAAATTATCAATGTATGTGATAAAAAAATTCCATCTAAAAGTAGAAACACTCAACTCACGGTATATTATAATCAATTTTCAGTAAAACAAATACATGACCGACTAATATTAGGCCCCGTTTGTCCACCAATTATTTTTTTTATTTTTCCAAACTAATGCGTTTGTCCATAAAATTTTGTAAGTTTTTTGGAAAAAAATCAAAAATGAGTTTTCAATCACTCTTTTCAGAAAAAAAAAAAATTCCCCACTCACAAAACTGTAATATTTTTTTAAGTAAAATGCATGTCCAAACATAATTTCAAATTTTAAATACTATTTTTCAATTTAACTCCAAATACTAGTTTTTTTGTCCAAACGCCTACTTAGTACCGTAAGCTGAGTATTTGCATGTCCTTCTTGATATTTTTGAAATAATTGAAACAATACTAAGTTCACAAATTAATATGTCGAGTAATAACTTGAATTACTACTACTACTACTATTACTTGATAAGCGAGAAATTGAATATAACAGGCGAAACTACATGTCTTAAACGTTGGTCAATTGATCACTCTTTACCGAAAAAATACATTTTATATATAGAAAAAAAATTAAGTCTTACTTTATATGAATGTCACAACCCAAAATCCCTCCGAAGGAGTCGTGATGACACCTAATCTCTAAACTAGGTAAGCTTAACATTAACAGAATAACATTGATATTCACTAACTTTAAATTAAATAACTCTAAACAATTATAATTTCTCAAAACCGGTGATACAAGTCATAAGCCTTTCTAAGAGTAGTTATACAAAATAAATACGTCACGGTTCCAGAACAAAAAGGAACCAATGAAAATAAGTACAAACGAAGGTGACTCTGAGGCCTGCGAACGCAGCAACAAGTTTACCTTGAGTCTCCACCGCGACGATCTGCACATCTACCACCGATCAAATACCTAGATCTGTGCACAAAAAATGTACAGAAATGTAGTATGAGCACACCACAGCGGTGTCCAGTAAGTATCAAGACTAACCTCGGTGGGATCGAGGGACAGTCAAGACACCTACTGGTCTAATAAATTGAACATGATATAGTAATAAACTAACAATGGTAAAGGTAACAAAATAATGCCAATAACGGGGAGAAATCAAACTACAAACAGTGGAGACAATAAAAGGGAACCTGAATAGTAACGCAAGATAGCCAAGTAAATTAACACCAACATAGCTGGGACACAGGCAAGTAAAATGTACTCAAATAAGGAAGACATTATTAACTCAATCAATCATATCATTTCTGATGCACAATTCCAACCATCTCAAAACTCGATGTCTCATATCATAACCTCAATTCCAAACTTTTAGCACACACGACACCTTGTGCCCACATATTTCTAGCTCACTTTGTATAACGTCATCCTCATGCTACTCAGTACGTATGGTCCATAACCAATGTAATTAAGATGTTCAAGGAGTCTCATATATATAACATAAAGTAGAGTACAACTTCTAAACCAATTAGGAAATCAGCAAGAAAAGATGGAGTTATTTTTAGAAATTATTTGAATAAAGAAAATAACCTTTTCAATTAAAATACAATACCGAATGAATTATTACCTTTAATATAGGATTTAATAAATTAAAACTTGTAGAAATTCCTTTTTAAGTAAGATTCAATATCATCGGGTTAAGGAAATTTAATTGAGAAACTAATTGAAATAGAACATAACATTTATAGGAATTTGAATTACTGAAAGGTGTATATATACATGACGAGTTCAAATTTAAAAGTCATTTATAGCAGCGTAATACTAGTTCCTTTATTTTAAAATCACGATATTACTAATAACTTAACAGGACAGGAGGAAATGATTCAACGTAGTAAATTTACTTTGAAAATTAATTTACCAGAGTAATAGTTTCAGGGAAAGAATTCAAGGAACAATGGCAAGTCAACAACTCAATGCCAATAACCCGATCCTCACAACTCAATGAAACCCGAAATATAAATTGTCAAGTCTTAAATAAATGAACTAGAGTCTTCTCAGTATTCAACTATAACCAAATCCTAAATAAAATGTAAAACCACCAAATAACTTGTACAGTCAAGGGGAATACATAAGCATATTTATATTGATACGACACGCATCCCGATCCCACCAATCCTCCCTTATTCCTCCGCAACAATTACAATAAAAGCAAATAGTATATATACATCACCATATCCATAACAAAATGATCATTCACCCTTATTATTCCTTGTTGTGGCGTGCAACCCGATCCCATCAGTCCACCCTTATTACTCCTCAATATATATCACCCTTATTCCTCCTGTTGCAACGTGCAACCCGATCCCACCTGTCCACCCTTATTACTCCTTGTTGCGGTGTGCAACCCGATCCCACCAGACAACAACAATTCTCCCTTATTCCTCCTCAACATATCAACAACCAAACATAGTTTAAAAATTGACAACAACAACAATTCAACAACCCAATCATAAGAATTTCTACCACTAAGAGTATGAGTACACGACAACAAGAGAATCACGAAAAAACCAAGAAGCACAACAACCTTTACAAAAATAACAAGACATATAAGGCACATGATAACTACACCGGCAACCACAACAATTTGGACACATAACATATATGCACGGGGTCACGGAGGAATTCACAATTTAAGAAATAACAAAACGATAATGAGGACAATCACTTCAATTAAGGCAAATAAGGGCCAAGTAACAAGTAAGAGTTAAAAGAAAGCTAACAACGTCGTATGGAGCATATAGGGGTAAATCAAGCAATTAGGAAACTCAATCATATCGGAATACTTCCCACTTAATGAACATAAGGACCTACGAACCCTAAAGACAAATTTTCCACAAATAAGTCCGAGCACACACTCGTCACCTCGCGTGCACGGACTACAATTAGCATAGAAGACTTAAATAGGGGGAGTCTCCCACACAAGGTTAGGCAAGATACTTACCTCAATCCGGCCAATTCAACACTCAATTTAGCTTTTCCTTTACCAATTCATCAGTGCTCGGCTCAATCAAGCAAAAAACAACTTGAATACATCAAACAATGCAAGAGAAAATAATTTTAGTTAACAAAGCTATGATTTTTATACAATTTGCAAGAAGTCAACAAAAGTCAACCCCCTAGGCTCGCACGTCGGAACCCGACAAAATTTATAAAAATCGAATACCCATTCCGATACGAGTTCACCCATACAAAAATTATCAAATTCCGATACCATTTGGTCCTTCAAATCATCATTTTACATTTTTGAAAGATTTTACAATTTTTCCCAATTTTTCCTTTAGATTCTCTTGAATTTGATGTTAAATCTAAGATATAATCACAAAATATAGTTAGAAATTAATTAGAGATACTTACCCAATAATTTGGTATGAAAATCTCTTCAGAAAATCGCCTCACCTCGACTCTAGGGTTCAAAAATATGAAAAATGAAGCAAAAACTCGGAATACCCAGCTTTTAGCAGGCTGCAGATGTCGCATTTGCGACACTAGGTTCGCAAAAGCGAAGAAAGCTATGCAAATGCGAAGCTTAGACTTACCCTGCTAAGGTCGCATTTGCGACAGAATCTTTGCAAATGCGAAGGTCGGCTTTCGCAAATGCGGTAGCCTCATCGCAAATGCGAAAAATGCCCAGCCGCGCAGGCATCGCAAATGCGATGGTTCTTCACAAATGCGATGGCCACATTTGCAACCAGAACATCGCAAATGCAAAGAAACCAGAACCAGAAAAATCAAAATTCATGAGAGCTATTCCGAAACCACTTCAAAACTCACCCGAGCCCTTGGGGCTCCAAACCAAGCGCCCACACAAGTCTGAATACATAATACAAATTCGCTTGCGCGATCAGAACACCAAAATAATATCTAGAACCATGAATCAAATGCCAAAACGCATGAAAATCACCACGAACTTCAAGAACTTGTAGAATTGCAACCAAGCGTCCGGACCATATCAAATCAACTCCAAACGACACCAAATTTTGCAGGCAAGTCCCAAATGATATAACAGAGCTGTTTCAACTTTCAGAATCGTATTCCGACCTCGATAACACAAAAGTCAACGATGGGTCAAACCTCTTCATTTTCCAAACTTCAACTTTTCCAACTTTCGTCGAAATACCTCAAATTACCTCACGGGCCTCCAAATCCAAATCTGAACGTACGCCTAAGTCTAAAATCACCATACGAAGCTATTGGCATCATCCAAAACTCATTTCGGAGCCGTTTACTTAACATTCCAATCAAATTCTCACTGCTCAAGCTTCCAAAACTAGATTCCTTCTCCAATTCAACTCCGATTCATTCGGAAACAGAATCCAATCATGCTTGCAAGTCGATACACATAATAAGAAGCTACTTGTGACTTCAAACTGCCAAACCGGATGCAATTGCTCAGAACGACCAGTCGGGTCGTTACAACAACATATATTGAACACTCTTTATCCCATTTTTTTCCACTTCTTTCAAATTTGAATACACTTGAGTAAATTCCTAGTTGCGTTACTAGTATAACTTGAATTACTAGTTATCGTTTTTTTCTTAAATACATATTTTCTACGCTTTTTTAGAACACTGATTTTCCATCTTTTTTGTCAAAGGTTAACTCATTCACATGGTCACAAAGGGATATTAGTTCAAGATAGAAAAGTTTGGAGTCCGGAACCAAAATTATGCATCTTTGGACTCAAGACACAAAAATAGGTGAAAAAAACTATTGATGACTTTTTTGTATATAGCGCATGTTTTTAATGCGCTATACCTTAACTGCCAGTTACCCCATTAACATATAGCGCATGAAATACATGCGTTTTACTTACTATTTGCTGACCCATAATAATTGATGAGTAAAGCGCATGTATTATATGCGGTATACATACATAACATATATCACATGCACTATCCATACAAATTGCCATCCCCTCGCATTGGATATTTGCTTACTTAAGTTCCAACACTCGTTCTTCAAAAAATCATTTTGAAAAATTCATTCTTCAGTATCCGTCGTATCACTTCATATTCATCAATATTTTTTGAATTTTGCTACAATGTCTGAAGAGTGAAAAATTAGGATTGTATTATATTAGGGTGGTGAGTTTGTGGTGCAGAATAACTGGGTACACTAGTTGTTTTGCACAGAGTATTGTTAAGTTTCTACTCACATTGGAGTACGACATATTGGTATCTTTGATTTGTAAAATAATGAGTGTCAGTAAACGTTCAGTTAATATTAAGGTAATCGAAATATATCTTTATTCGCTTACTCCGCAAGGGGTTGCTTGTTACGCCGACTTTAACATCGAAGACGATGAAACTCTACAAGATTTTTTGAGGACTCCAGATGAACTCTAGGATGTTCTTTGTGTTAAAAATGTTGGAAATGTACGTCAGGTCTGAAAACGTCAACAATATTGATGTTCCACAAAATATGGATAACACTCAATCATCTGGTGGTGTTCTTGGAGCAGTTTTATCTAAACAAGTTCCGTATGAAAGAGTCTGGACAGATCCAAACTTATCTCCACGGGCGAATGAGGAGCAAGGACATAATTTCTCCCCAATGCAGCAGCATAGATGCTCGCTAAGTTTACATAATTCACACGCCGAGTGGTAAATTTTAACTTTCCTTGTTGTAGTATAATGATTTCTTTTACATATCATAACCGTACTAACACTTATATCTTTCAAAGGGGTTACCGGTCTGATATGAATTTTATAAGTTATGAACCAACTAATAGTTGGAACATACCTAATCTTGGAGGTTTGGATCATGTTGGTCCATCCGCGAGTCATCAATAACTCGATAATGTGCATCATGAGCCATTTATAGATCATGAATTATAAGTTAAGAGACAAAGTTAATATATTATGTTGGGTTGACTCTGAGAAACTCATTATTTTATTGGCCATGTAGTGAAAACGAGCATATGATGATCTTGTCCTAGCTTAGTTGCACGATCACGATATATTGAACCAGGCTATGGAAAATGCACAGAGTGAGGAAGATGACAGTGATTATGACAACAACGTTGATGAGTCTGGAGATGATACACCCTTCCCTGATAAGAACGACCATGAGGAACCACACTTCGCAGATAAGAGTGAGAATGAGCAATCCGATTTGATGAGGAGCGTGATGCCACAACTGAGCATGATCCATATATACAGACTCCACCTACCATTAGACCCACAGTGTACGAGTCCCGTATGCCCTTTTATTTAAGGGAGATTCCCTACCTTGATCACTTGCCATTATGCCGGATGTGGATGCCCTCACAAGGGATCTTGATGATATTTGTACAGCAATATGGGATAAATCTAGACCAACAGAGCTCTATAAGAATATGTTTTTTGGTGACAAGTCGCGCTTTAGCAGGGCGGTGCAAATTTACAACATAAAAAATTTCCATGAGATCGAGGTTGTTGAGTCATCTAAGAAAATATATATGTTTGTTTGTCGTAGATGGGACCAAGGTTATAAGCGGACGTGCAAGAAAGTTAAAAACTAATATGTGGATCGTGGGGAAATACATTAGCAAGCACACTTGTGATATGGACACATTCAATGAGAATTATTTTAACTTGAATTCCCTTGTTTTGATTCCACACATTGACGTCCATAAGGTACAAGATGAAAGAATGTATAACATTAGTTGCGTAAGTATATGTGTGTACCATTATCAAAAGAAAGGCATTTCTCGGGCGTAAACGTGCGTTTGCGATTGTTTGTGGTAATTGGGATAAGTCATGTGCGGCTCTACCGAGGTACATGTCTGCTTTGCAATACTTTACCCCGGGACAATTATTGAATGGAAGCATGATCCGAGTCCCAATTTACTAGAATATATATTCAGATATGTGTTCTGGGCATCTAAACCATCCATTAATGATTTTGTTCATTGTCGACCGGTAATCTCCAAAGACGGTACATATGTATATGGGAAGTATGATATAAAGATGTTGATTGTCGTTGCAGTAGATACTAGTGGAAGCATAATTCCTCTTGCATTTGCTATTTGTGCCAATAAAAGTCAAGAGACTTGGACATGATTTTTAAACCACTTGAAGGAGCACGTTGTGAGACAGTGTTAAGGTATTTGTCTAATATCTGATCGGCACGGTGGATTTTAAGTTTTGCGTATACTTTGGATGCATGAAAAGGAATCGTATGCCTACCATCGTTACTGTGTTAGGCACTTGAAGGCCAACTTCCAGCGGGCTTATCCAAACAAGAGCTTACATGATTTAATGTGGATGACTACAACAGACCATCAACAGTATAAATTCAGGATACGAATAGAATTGATTAGGCAAGAAGACGAAGAAGCTTATCATTAGTTGATGCAACATGAGCTTGATAAGTGGACTTTGCATGAAGATGATTATAGAAGATGGAGAATTTTGACGACAAATGTGTCAGAGTCTTTCAACGAGATTTTGAAGTCTTCCCGTGGTTTGCATGTCACTACCATTGTGCGAATGTCATTCAAGCAGCTGGCAGAGAGGTTTGTTGAAGATTCTGCAGTGTATCGTCCTTGTTGGAAAGGGGCATTCAATTTATTCCACAATGATGAAATGATTTGATCTATATAGGAAGCGGGCACAGTGGCATATATATTTGCAATGTTGCAGCGATCAAAATATTTGTGAAGTTTGCACCGGTTTGCATCAAAACCGTGGTAATAATACCCACACAATTAATGAATCCACGTGATTATGTTCATGTGGGAAATGGTCGATTTATCACTTGCCATAAAATGATTTCAACGTGCTGGGTTTGCAGCGATGAGGTATTGTCACACCTCCTTTTTACCTATACCGGCGTAAAGGGATGTAAGGGGAGCTTTTTCCAACTTAAAGTGACAATCGAAATGGGATTTATTTATTTAAAGATTTAGAGTCTCCACTTGGGATAATTTATGGTGTCCCAAGTCACCGGTTCAAATCCCGAATCGAGGAAAGATTGACTCTGTATTACAGTCTGCGAACACAAAAATCCGGATAAGGAATTCTGTTAACCCGGGAGAAGGTGTTAGGCATTCCCGAGTTCCATGGTTCTAGCACGGTCGCTCAACTGTTATTATTGGCCTAATTATCTGATTTTAGAATATTCTTAAACCTATGTGTAATTTTAAACTTTTCAACCGTTTTTATTCATTTTAGGAAGATTGCAATGTCATTTAAAATATGTCTTGAACCACGTCACATAAATGCACCCGTAGTCCGCAACGCATTTTATATAACATTGTTGAGATTTGGATTTGGGTCACATAAATGCGCACCCGAGTTTAGGGAGGTAAATTGTTAAAATAACGCACCTAAAGCAACTACGAATTTGCAACTTTGCGAGGGCCATGAAAATTCGCTAAATGGCACACCTCGATTTCTAAGGATAAACAAAATTAATTAAACGAGGGCCATAGGTTATATGATTCAAATGTTTGAATGGCACGCCTCAAAACTATTCAACTAAATGAACTATGTATATTAATATTTAAAACCAATTCGAAATTAAGCCTCACAACTACACCACGGGAACCGTACCTGTAGTTGTGATGATTTTATTACGTGCCTAAAGCAAGCTACGATGGTTTATGAATTATTTTAACCTATTTAATTAACTCTTTAAATAGTAAACATAACATGTAGTATTAAATGAGAGAGATATTAAAATGACGTAAAACCTCTATGTTAAATTTTCCAACATTGTAACATAAACACTCTCATCATTGGGTCATATGCCAAGATATAATTGAAATCAGAATAAGAGTGGAAAGGCCAATAAAGACCAAATTTAGGCGACAATCATCCTACGACATCAATGATAGAAGACCAAATTGGACTATTGTAAACATTATTGCTAAAATGATGAAAGAACGGACCTTTTAACTGCCAAAATTTTAGAGCTAAACAATGAAAAATAGAAAATCTCGAACAGCAATGCGGACCGCAAATATCAACCGGAAAGCTCGAACACCTCAACCTCCGGCAAACTCCATTTTTAGCTTCTGTCCAAGTTTTGTCCGTGTTCTCTACTGTGTGTGCGTGTTCTGACGAGCTGTTGTGAATGGGAAGAAGCAGAAGCAACGACTGGGTTTGTTCTCGCTGGATTCCGGCAGTAAAGAAATAGCAGCGGCTGCTGCTGTCTCCGGTGAGTTCCAGGTGGTGTGAGAGGTGTGTCGTTCGCATGGTTGGTGTGCGGTTCAGGGGTCGATGTTGGTTCTGTTGCTGGGGGAGATGGGGTCATTTGGTGTGGGGACTACTAGTGTTGTTTGTGCTGGTGTCCTTGGGATACTAGGAGGAGTTATTATGTGTTTTGAAGAAGAAGATGGCTGACTCTTGGTCTCTAGCATTAGCCTCCTTTTATAGGTTTAGGGTTTTAGGTTATTTTTTGTATATTTTGCCAATTAGTCCCTAGGTTTTTTGTGTATTAGGTCCTTAGGGTCTTTTTTTTTTTTGTTCCAAAGAAGAGTCTAGAAGGGTCCCTAGGATTAGCTTAATGGGTATTGGATATTGAGCTTAAGGAATGGGCTAGAAACTTGGGCCTTTGTGACTAGCTATGTTTAAAATTAGCTTAATTAACTAAAAGTATTATCAAAAATATTAATTAGCTCTACTTAAGTAAAAATAATTATTAAAATAAGACTGACCATTAAAACAAAACCATTTTTTTGGTATTTTTCCAAAATTAATAATGACTACAAAACATTAATGAACCTATTTTTTTGTAATTTTTGTTTTCTTGTAATAAAATAAAGTAAAAAAGTAAAAATGAGTTGAAATAGCTATATTAGGCCTAAATTAAATATTTTACGCTAAAATGTGAAAAATCTTGGGGAGGGTCAAATCACATGTCTACAGGTATGTTGATAAAGAATATAGTGTGGCTGCATATGCAAATACCTATAGTGGCCACTTCCAACCAGTAAGTTCGGAGCATTATTGGCCGTCAGAATCATTTAAAATGGTTTGTAACAAATATTTCTTGCATCGTAAGAAAGTGCAGAAAAGAACGCAGATATGGAACCAAATAGATGTTAGTGATACCGTATATGTGCGTAAATGGGGTATATGTTCTCAAACAGGACACAATCACCATAAATTTCCTACAGTCGATTTGGGAAGCGGTGGCAATTTAGCTCCTGGTGGCAGTTCATCCAATATTGACAATTTTCAAGCATAAGATTAGTTTTTTGTAATAGTATATTTAGTAGGAATAAGTGTTTGTAATGGTGTGTGCTTGCGATATTAATGAACAAAATTATATTTCAAATAGTGTTAACTCTATTTGACACTTAGCATTGAAGATTCAATAGAATACTTAAAAAAACTTGAAGAAAAAAAATAAGGATTTTCATTCGGCATTATCTTCACTATCGGGCACTAATTCATCGTTGCTTTTGTTAGTCTCTTTATTGTCATTTTCTTCATCTTCTTCGTCACTGTGTTGTTCGCATCCGTCCGCACCGAGGGCATCATAATCTAGCCCCAGTTGTCACACATTTCTCGTATTTCATCACTATCATCAATAAGATCACTTGCTTCATTTCTACAACAATATGCCACTCCTATGTCCAACGTCTGCGGTAGAAATTTTGGTAGTCCCTCCCACTCCACAATTATTGGAAATACAAGATAATCAAGATCTCTTGTGATGACCCAAAAGGTCATCACTCATTTTGTAAGAAAATTCTGTGTTTCGAGGCCTTAAAAATCTCTTTTTGTCTCACCTCAATTTGCGTATGCAGTCCGGGCGCATTTCCAAAAAGCTTTTATGTGAAAACTAAGTAAAATAAGGAAATTGGATTTTAAAATTAAATAAAGTTAACTTTGGTCAATATTCTTGGTAAATGGACCCAGACCCATGATCCGACAGTCTCGTAAGGTCCATAGTAAAATATGGGACTTGGGCGTATGTCCGGAATCGAATTCCGAGATCCCAAGCTCGAGAAATAAATTTTTTAAAGAAAATTATTTTCTGAAAAATATAAAGGCTTTTAGAAGTGAATTGATGTAAATTCTTGATGTTATCGGGCTTGTATCTTGATTCCGGAGCCTGGTACAAGTTTGAAATAATAATTAAGTTGAATCTGTGAAGTTTGGTAAGAATCGGGGTTCGTTTAGTATAAGTCGGACCTTTATTTGAGATATTGGAAATTTTGACATTCTTGAGTGATTTCATGAATTTGAGGTTTAATTCATATTTATTGATATTATTTTGATGATTTGATCGCACGAGCAAGTCCGTATGATATTTTTAGACTTGCGTGCATGTTTGGTTTGGAGCCCCAGAGCTCGGGTGTGTTTTGAATAGGCCACGGAGTGAAATTTGACTTAGGAAAACTGCTGTTGTGTTGCAGGTCTGCAGCTCGCATTTGTGAAGAAACATCGCAATTGCGATGATGGACTGGGGCCTCTTGTGATGACCTTTTCATCACTCGTTTTGGAAGAAAATTCTGTGTTTCGAGGCCTTAAAAACCTCCTTTTATCTCACCTCGATTTGCGTGTGCAGTCCGGGCGCATTTCCAAAAAGCTTTTATGTGAAAACTAAGTAAAATAAGGAAATTGACTTTTAAAATTAAATAAAGTTGACTTTGGTCAATATTCTTGGTAAACGGACCCAGACCCGTGATCTGACGGTCTCGTAGGGTCCGTAGTAAAATATGGGACTTGGGCGTATGTCCGGAATCGAATTCCAAGATCCCAAGCCCGAGAAATAAATTTTTTAAAGAAAATTGTTTTCTGAAAAATATAAAGGCTTTTATTAATGTAAATTCTTGATGTTATCGGGCTTGTATCTTGATTTCGGAGCCCGGTACAAGTTTGAAATAATAATTAAGTTGAATCTGTGAAGTTTGGTAAGAATCGGAGTTCGTTTAGTATAAATCGGACCTTTATTTGAGAAATTGGAAATTTTGATGTTCTTGAGTGATTTCATGAATTTGAGGTACAACTCATATTTATTGATGTTATTTTGATGATTTGATCGTACGAGCAAGTTCGTATGATATTTTTAGACTTGCGTGCATAGTTGGTTTGCAGCCCCGAGGGCTCGGGTGAGTTTTGGATAGGCCACTGAGTGAAATTTGACTTTGGAAAACTGATGTTGTGTTGCAGGTCTGCAGGCTTCGCAATTGCGAAGCCTGGCTCACAAATGCGAGCTCGCATTTGCGAAGAAACATCGCAATTGCGATGATGGGCTGGGGAAAGGAACCTTCGCATTTGCGAGGCTTATGTCGCAAATGCGACCTTAGCAGGCACCGTAATTGCGAATAGTTGTTCGCATTTGCGAAGAAAGCAGAGGCATGTCTTCCTTCGCAATTGCGAAGGTTTGGACACAATTGCAAGTTCGCATTTGTGAACATGACATCGCAAATGCGATATCTGCGCCTGTGTAAAATCAAACTTAGACGAAAATTCTTCATTTTTCAAAGTCCCTCAAACCCCAAGCTCTCTTGGGCGATTTTCCAAAGAAAAGTTCTTCTCCAAATCGATTGTAAGTCATTTCTAAGTCATTTTCTTTAATCTATAACATATTTTCACATGATTTCAATTCAAAAGCAAGGGTTTTCATGGAGGAAATTGGGTGTTTTGGGTAGAACTTAGAATTTTCAAATTTTGGGAATTTGGACCTCGATTTGAGGTCCGATTTCAAAACAAATTATATATTTGAGTTTGTGGGTGAATGGGTAATCGAGTTTTGGTTCGAACCTCGAATTTTGACCACATGGGCCCGGAGTCGATTTTTGACTTTTTGGGGAAAACATTAGAAAACCTATTTTCATGCATTAGAATTGATTCATTTAGCATTTATTGATATCGTTAAGTAAATTGTGGCTAGATACATGCAAATTGGTGGTGGAAACAAGAGGTAAAATGGTAGTTGAGGCTTGAATTGTGTTCGTGGCTTGAGGTAAGTGTTTGGTCTAACCTTATCTTGAGGGATTAGGAGTTGTGTCTTATTTTCTATATGTTAACTGTTGAGTACGACATATACGTGTGGTGACGAGTATCTATACGTCGGTGTCAAGCATGGCCGTGAGTCTTATACTATGATTAATGCGACTCCATTTCGTATTGTTCATGCTTTATATGATGATTTCTATTGTTGAACAAGGCTTGTGGAAGTATTATTGGTAATTGAACATTGTAGAGCGTTGGCTCAAGTTGATAATTGAGTTAGGAAGTAATTGTGGAAGAGAGAAGAGGTTTATGATATTGTCTCCCTTGCCGAGATGTTATTGCTTTTGATATTATCTCCCTTGCCGGGATGTTATTACTCATGATCTTATTTCTCTTGTCGGGATTTTGTTGTTATGCTATTGTTCCCTTGCCAGGATTTTATTGTGATATTATTGATTCATTTGCCCAAATTGTTTTGTGATTGTTGCTTGAGTGAGGAAGAGTGTAAAGTATGAAGGGTGATGTCGTGCATGATTTTGAGAGTGTTAATGCACTAAGGGTGATGTCGTGCCGATATTGTGAGGTAAAAGCACGAAGGATGATGCCGTGCCGCACGATGTAAAATGTCGTGCCATGATATGAGTGACAATGCACGAAGGATAATTCCGTGTCATGATTATGTAAGGTAAAAACACGAAGGGTGATGCCGTGCACTTGTCTTTGATTTCCTTAATCTTGCTTATAGTTGAATTTTCGTGTTCCTTTCACTTTTTTACTGAGATTTGTTTGTACATGATATTCCCCGCAGCATGTTTCCCCTTCCCATCTTTAACTGCTAGTTTCTATCATTATTACTTGCTGTATATGATATAACTACACATGTTTATTTGGTAGTTTTGTCCTAGCCTTGTCACTAGTTCGCCGAGGTTAGGCTAGGCACTTCCCAGCACATGGGATCGGTTATACTGATACTACGCTCTACACTGTATGCAAATCCCGGTGCTGCAGCTTTTGGACCATAGTGAGGTTGCTGACTTTAGTCCATCAGGCGAACCAAGGTAGTCCTGCAGGCGTCCGCAAGCCTTGGCGTCTCCTTCTATCTTTCCCTTCTTTTTCTTTTATGTATTTCAGAAACAGCTTTGTAATTACCTTTCAGACCCCTATTTGTAGTATTCTTAGATAGTCTGTGAGATTGTGACACCAGTTCTAGGTAGCTCGTGCTCTATGAATTTGTATTGGTATTATTTTAAATTGTTACATTTCATTCTCCCGCTTTATTATTTCCGCTGTTTATAAAATGTTAACTCAAAATTGTTAAGGGAAAAAAATAAAAAGGGTTAAATAATTAGAATAATTGGCTTGCCTAGCTTTCACTAGTAGGCGCCATCACGACTCCCGAGGGTGGGAAATCCGAGTCGTGACAAGTTGGTATTAGAGCTCTAGGTTACTTAGTTCTCATAATTCACGGACAAGCTTAGTAGAGTTTGAGGTATCGGTACAGAAATGTCTGTATTTATTCCCCAGAGGCTACAGAGTTAGAAAAAACTTCACATCTATTCTTTTCTGCCGTGCGACTTGATTTCTCAATGCTAATTGAACTTCCACTCTGTTCTTTTGCAGATGGTGAGAACACGTACCGCTTCATCAGCTGACTAGCAGCCCGAGCCCCCAGTAGTAGCTCCTGCGAGGGGCAGAGGTCGAGGCCGTGCTAGGGCTTGAGGCAGAGGCAGGGCTAAGCCTAGAGTTCAAGCAGCAGCACCAGTGGTGGAGCCTCATGTTGAGTTTGACGATGAGGTTCCAGCCCAGACAGTTCCAGCAGGATCAGCTCAGGTCCCAGAGGGGTTCATCGCCATCCCGGTACTTTAGGATGCTCTAATCCGTCTATGGGCCTTATGGAGAGTGTCACTCAGGCAGACTTGCTTCCTGTAGCACCAGCCGTCTCTCAGGCTCGAGGAGGAGCCCAGACTCCTGCTACTCGCACTCCAGAGACGATGGCTCCCAATTTGAGACTCCAGCAGCTCAGCTAGTTGGGGTAGTTCAGCTTGGTGTTATAGCATAGACCGGTGAGAGGCCAGCTATGTCTGTTGATGCCTTGTGGAGATTGGACAGGTTCACCAAGCTCTTCACTATTACTTTTGGTGGTACATCTTCTGAGGATCCCCAGGTTTATATGGACAACTGTCATGAGGTTCTACGGAACATGGGGATAATGGAGACCAATGGGGTCGACTTTGCTGCTTTTCGTTTGTTTGGATCCGCTAAGACTTGGTAGAGAGATTATTGTTTGGCTAGACCAACTGGGTCACCAACTTTGACTTGGGATTAGTTCTCTCAGCTATTTCTGGAGAAGTTTCTTCCTATCACTCAGAGGGAGACCTATCGGAGGCAGTTTGAGCGTCTCCAGCAGGGTTCTATGACCGTCACTTAGTACGAGACCAGATTCATTGACTTGGCCCGTCATGCTCTTCTTATACTTCCCACTGAGAGATAGGGAGTGTGTGTGAGGAGGTTCATTGAGGGACTCGTTTAGCCTATTTGATTGTAGATGTGTAAGGAGACGGGGAACGAGATTTCTCTTCAGGATGCGACTAATGTGGCTAGGAGAGTTGAGATGGTTCTATCGCAGGGGAGTGGTCAGGGGTCTGACAAGAGGCCTCGTCATCTGGGAAGGTTCAGTGGTGCCTCATCTGGTGGTAGAAATTCTTTCGGTAGGGGCCATCCCCCCAGGCCGTTTCATTCAGCACTTTAGGCTTCTCACGGTGCGCCGGGTGGTCGTGGTTCTCATATGCAGTATTCTGATCAGCTGCCCTACAGTGCACCGCCAGCTCCTATTAGTACACCTTCGCTCCAGAGTTTTTAGAGTGGTTATTCAGGCCGTCCGGGTCAGTAGTCTCAGCAGTCGAGGGCTTGTTACACTTGTGGCAATACGAGGCATATTGCTAGATTTTGTCCTCGAGCACCGAGTAGCTCTCAGCATCAGGGTTACCTTGCCATGGTTTAGGCACCAAGGGTTACCCCGCCCATTCAGCCAGCTAGAGGTGGAGGTAGAGGTGCTATAGGTGGAAGTAGAGGTATTAGAAGTGGAGGTCAGGCCACTAGAGGTGGAGGCCAGCCAGTAGGAGGCCATCCTAGAGACGTAGTTCAGAGTGGTGGGAGCCTCGATGTTATGCTCTTCCAGCCAGGCCTAAGGCTGAGACTTTTGATGCAGTTATCACAGGTACTGTTCTGGTTTGTAGTAGAGATGCTTCAGTTCTATTTGATCCAGGATCTACGTACTCCTATGTGTAATCTTATTTTGCACCGTATCTGGTCATGCCTAGTGATTCTTTGAGTGCTCCTGTATATGTGTATACACCGATGATTGATTCTATTGTGGTAGATCGTGTCCATTGTTCATGTATAGTTGTAATTGGGGGTCTTGAGACTCGGGTAGATTTGTTGCTTTTGGACATGGTTGATTTTAATGTCATATTGGGGATGGACTGGTTATAACCTTACCATGCTATCTTGGACTGTCATGCCAAGACGGTAACCTTAGCCTTGCTGGGTTTACCTCGTTTAGAGTGGAGAGGGACTCCTGGACATTCTACCCGTAGGGTTATCTCATATATGAAGGCTCGGCGTATGGTCAAGAAGGGGTGTTTGGCCTATTTGACATATGTTCGTGATTCTAGTGCTGAGGTTTCTTCTATGGATTCTATGCCTATTGTTCGTGAGTTTCCTGAGGTATTTTCTTCAGACTTGCCGGGTATGCCACCCGACAAGGATATTAACTTCTGCATTGATTTGGCTCCGGACACTCAGCCTATTTCTATTCCGCCGTATCGTATGACCCCGCCTGAGTTGAAAGAATTGAAGGAGCAGTTGCAATACTTGCTTGATAAAGGCTTTATTAGACCTAGTATCTCGCCGTGAGGTGCGTCGGTGTTGTTTGTTAAGAAGAAGGATGGATCGATGAAGATGTGTATAGATTATCGGTAGTTGAACAAGGTGACAATCAAGAATAAGTATCCACTGCCGAGGATTGATGATTTGTTTGATCAGCTTCAGGGTGCTAAAGTATTTTTGAAGATTGACTTGAGGTCGGGCTACCATCAGTTGAGGATTAGGGCATCCGATGTCCCTAAGACAACTTTCTGCACTCGATACGGGCATTATGAGTTCTTGGTGATGTCATTCGAGTTGACAAATGCCCCAACAGCTTTTATGGATTTGATGAACCGAGTGTTCAAGCCTTACTTGGATTTGTTCGTGATAGTCTTCATTGATGATATTTTTATCTATTCCCGCAACCGGGAGGAGCATGAGTAACATCTGAGAGTTGTTCTTTAGACTTTGAGAGATAGTCAGTTGTATGCTAAGTTTTCGAAGTGTGAGTTCTGTTTGAGTTAGGTTGCATTCTTGGGTCACGTTGTATCAGCAGAGGGTATTCACGTGGATCCAAAGAAGATAGAGGCAGTCAAGAACTGGCCTAGACTCGCGTTAGCTACAGAGATCCGGAGTTTCTTGGGTTTGGCAGGATATTACCGTTGGTTTGTGGAGGGGTTTTCATCTATTGCAGCCCCGATGACCAGGTTGACCCAGAAGGGTGCCCAGTTCAGGTGGTCGGACGAGTGTGAGGCGAGCTTTCAGAAGCTCAAGACAGCTTTGACTATGACGATGGTGTTGGTTTTGCCCACAGGTTCAGGGCCATATATAGTTTATTGTGATGCATCTCGTATTGGACTTGGTGCGGTGTTGATGCAGAATGACAAGGTCATTGTGTATGCTTCGCGACAGTTGAAGATTCATGAGAAGAAATATCTAGTTTATGATTTGGTGTCACGACCCAAACTGAAGGGGCCGCGACGGGCACCCGGAGCCTTACTCAACCGAGTACCAATGTAACATATCTTTCTGATCATACTATCATGGATAAATGAGCCAGAAAACCCGTCATGAGATAACAAGAATGAAACATTAGGGAATACTCAACATATGACGACCCAACATGATATGCAAACTTATACATGTGACTTATGGGCCTATAAGGCCGGCATGACCCTTTGTAAACTCAAAACATAAGACGACAAGGCCATACAAGTATCCATACACCTGACATTTGTCTACAAGCCTCTAAGAGTACATAATATCTTAAAGTTCGGGACAGGGCCCCGCCATACCAATCAATACATATCCAAAGCATACTGACCAAATAGGCAACTCCGGAGAAAGTGGAGTGCACCAACACCTTCTGCTGAGCTGATAGCCTACTTGTTGGACTATCCACCTATCAATCGGGACGTGCAGGCATGAAACACAACGTCCCCATGCAAAAGGGATGTTAGTACGAATAAAGTACCTAGTATGTAAGGCAGAAAAACATAAACAAGAACAGTATTGTAAAGAGAGATAGAAAAGATACAACCTGTAACATCTGAGTGCCTCCGGGGGCTACTGGCATGAAATGCATAATACATATATATATATGCAAACTTTTAAAAAGCATACACCTCTGTGGACATCATCATCATCATATCGTACCCGACCTCAAAGAGGACTCGGTAAAAACGTACACGGCCATCATAAGGCTCGGTAGAATCGTACCCGGCCACGTGGAGCTCAGTAATCCCAACTGATCAGTAGTTGCACAATAAGTGTCGTACCCGGCCGACTATAGCGTGGCTCGGTAGAGTAAAATAGATACATATATATAATGCATGTATGACTCATTGGAATCATATTCTGAACCTTTCGGAGTGACGTAAGGTCGATATTCTCCGTACACCTTGATAGGAATAACTCTTCATCAAGAATCTTATAAGAATCAGGAAGTACCAACAACATTGATAACATAAGGATAAGAGAAGCAACCTCAACATCAATTGTTCCACAAGAAGGGAAACAATGTAAGTACTGGTAGCTTCTAAGAGTAGAGTACCTTTGGAAGCTCGTTCATTGCATTATGTACAATCGAAGTCATGCAAAAGAAGGAAAGGGATAGCCTCACATACCTTGTATATGTACTGCCCAACCTCAAGCTATGCAAATGTCACGACTCCTTAGTCTACAGTAAGAGAAATGACACTATCATTATCGTTTAAGCGTCGTAACTATTATGTATCAACCACAACCTATTTTACGATGAAACGGACAACACCTCCCCTATATATATGACTTCACACAAGTCAAAACAATCACCAAAAAGCCCAACATACTATCACTTCATACATAACATGACCACAATAATAGTGTCAAACAATCCGAAAATGTTACGACGAACGACCAACAAACAATCCTGCCATTATGTGGTGTTTATCCACATCCTTCATCCTCTCAACTCCATAAAAATAGTAGCAAAATAGACAACCCAATAGCAATACGAAACAACCCACAAAACAGTCCCACAAGTTCAGCAACTCAAAATTAATTTTTTTCAGTTTACTTAAACGCGTTTCGACTTGTCTTTTCTTTCAAATTGAGAAGCAAAACCAAAAGTACATAATTATACCTCTTATCCAATAAACCAGCCATGAATTCAACTTAAAAATAAGTTCACAACCAGCCAACCATGACATAAGAACAAACAATATACCATTCTTTCAAAACTCGATAAGTCTTTTCTTTACGATCGAATTACAACTCGCAAACGCATAGATAATGGAAGGAGAAGCATAACCTTACCTTGTACTGAGTATAACCCACAAAACCTGGTCCTTCTTCATCAAAAATCAGTTCCTCAATGCGGCTACAAGAAGGAGAAAGAGAAACTAGCATGCTGTCCGGACTTTTCAACACTAGATTCACGTCGTAACACCCGAAATACCCTAGGGTTTGTGTGGGATTTTTGGGGAGGAGTTGCAGGGGTTCAATTAGGTTTTCATGGTCTGAAATATGGGTGAAATAAATGAGTTTATAATCCCTTAAAAGTCCCCTCTTGTCCGACTTTGGGGCTTTTAATTTCATTTTGGCAAGTAGGTGATGCACCTACTTGTCACCTACCAATCTGCGTAGTCTCGCAAAAATGTGAATATCTCTATACTCCAAGATCGTATTGACAAACGGTTTAATGTATTGGAAACTAGACTTATAGATATTCAATTTGATATGTAGATCATCCCTAGATTCCAAGCATATTGGGAGAAAAGTGCAGCTATATTTGACCTAAATTTCAGCACATTATGAATGCAACTTGTGATGACCTTTGCCAACTTTTTGTTCCACAACTCGCTTGATGTAAAAACATAACACACGAATATCATAAGACTAAAATAACTCATAACATAACATCCTCATCATGTTAATCACCTTAATTTCACACCAAAAGTATATGTTATAACATTCCAAACTTGTCAATTTTCGACTAAACTTATTTTCTTCAATTCGTTTAGCGTCTAAGCTTTTCAAGCCTTTTGGTACTTGTTATTCATGATTTTAAAGATTTGTAACCTCCAAGATAAAATGATGAACTTACATTATGTACCTTCAAAAATGATCTCATTTCCGAACTTACATCAATTGGCTTACGACGTATTCTCACGTACGAAAATATGGGATGTAACATCATTCCCTCCTTTGGAACATTCGTCCTTGAATGTTGACTGATGCATTTATCAGTCTCATAACTTGTAGCTTTTATGAATACTTTAATATTGTCCTTGACATCTAGGAAACTATTCTATAAATAAATCCATGGGCATGGGTATTCCCCCTTTTAGGCCTCTTTCTCATACCATGACTTGTGGAAAGAATTCTTCCAATCTCGTAACTGTTGTTACCTTCTGTCATGCATCATGTACAACCATGTACTTGTATGTGTGACTACGCGACTCTTCTCTCCTTTTCCCTCCAGCTTTTAGCCAATCTCTAGGCCTCACTTTGTGAATGTATACAGGACTATGACAAGATGTCCCTCTAGGCATCTATAGGTGTACTAAAGTTTTTCGCTTGGTACTTTTTCGAACTTACGACTATTGATATACCTTGCTTCATAGCCTCAATTATCTATGCTTATGGTTTTACAACATCTAGGTAGTTCATACTATATCCTAACTCTTACTTTAGTTTATTATTACCAAGTTTTGCCACCCAACTCTGGGTTACTCTTTCGATGCTTGTCCTATATGTATAAATCTAAGTCCTTTAATGCTTCCTCATTACTATTCATCTTAATAATGACGGCCCAATCTCATCTCATACTTTACAACTTTTATCCATCCATTAGTGATTCACCTTAATGTTGATCCATAATCTACTATTGATAACTTGAAACCTCTTATGTAATACATTGTCACTATGACTCACGTCTCATCGGGGAACATCTGAAGTGATTTGCCTGCCTTCACAGTTATCCTTAAATGTAACCAATTACTTTTCCTGGTCGTTCTATCACTTGTTGCATGAATACTTGGCTTGTCTTATTGCCCACGAATACTATAATTTCTTGTACTTCGTATGATCTCAAACATCACCTTTGATGACTTTTTTTTCCATTCATTAGCCATGATAGGTGCCACTTTCTTATGCAGTGTAACAATATCGTAGTGAGACTGTTGTTACAAGAACATTTACTCTTTATCTCACTATGCTTAGATGGAAACCTTCTTCCTTATTTCCTCAGTTAGTCTTTCATTGTAGTATTTAGGGAGACCTTCTGGCTTTTGTAAAGTTGCGAGCTTGTTATATCGTACACCCGAAGGAAATTTTCGTTGTTCTTACTCGCCTATAATAATCCTTAGTTACATAACTTCGTGCCCTTGTGCTCGTAGGGTTACTTCTAAGCTCAAATTTTGATTGTCTCCTTAGTGAAACTTTCTCTTATTTTCATAAAACTTAAACGGTACCTTTAACTACCTCAACTCCTATCTAAATTTTTTTTAGATGATTGCGATCTCGTATCTGTGAGACTGAATTCCCTATGCTGCGGTTTACTACATTTATCTTGCATGATCTATTGATTTATCTGTGACCTCTTGTCTAGCCATAACCGCGCTCTTCTTGAATCAACTACTAATTACTCGTTGGTCCATTCTTTATATATATATATATATATATATATATATATATATATATATATATATATATATATATATATATATATATATATATATATTTTGCAACAAATAATAAATCTTTTGGCTTAACTTACCTCTCGGCACTAGCTCCTGATATATCAAGTGTCCATTCACACTTATTTATCAATAACATCCTGGCCGGAAACTTTTACTGCCTCTCCCCGGTGTCGTGCTTGCATAATGTTCTAGAGTCGCAACATATCTGTAGGAACTGAATAAATGCAACATCATCCATTTCTCCTTTTTACCACATTCTTCCTTTACCATTCCATAGTTACCTGAACCGCTTAACTCCGACTTAATACCATATCACACCATATTCCCCCCTTTAGGGGAGTACTAAGATTTAGTACTACAACGATCTACTTATAGATGTTTTACCTCTTCATCTTTGGCGTCTTTTCACATTATCAATGAACCTTAATCGTCTTATGGTAACCTTCTGTACCAGGGATAACTAAATTTCTTAGGCACAAAGGTGACACCTAGTGTAACTGGCACACTTAGTCTCTTAAGATTAACTCTGCTCAGAGTGCTTGCTTTAGGTAAGCGACTTCCTAAATGACCTTTAAAGTTTATTCGTCTGTTGTCTATTATATTATTGTTGGAGCACGATCTCTGTCATTCTCACGATGTCGACCATTATCAAATCCTCCGATCCCTAACTCATGTTCGGTTTTATCTTGTTTACTAGACCATACTAATTTCTATTACTACAGGGAGTCTAACTTAGCCTTCTGGTAATCGCGTTGGACTCACCAACTCATTTCTCAAAATAAGGATATGACCTTTAGCCTATACTCTATTATTGTCTCAAGGCCTGTCACCTCTTGTGTTTTCCTTCACTTGACTATAGACTCTGTCATTCTATCATATTTTGATTTACCATTATCATCTATTTATCACATCTTACTCATAATGCTTCAATTACTCTCTTTACGATCGAGTTACAACTCGCAAACGCATAGATAATGGAAGGAGAAGCATAACCTTACCTTGTACTGAGTATAACCCACGAAACCTGGTCCTTCTTCATCAAAAATCAGTTCCTCAATACGACTACAAGAAGGAGAAAGAGAAACTAGCAAGCTGTCCAGACTTTTCAGCACTAGAATCATGTCGTAACACCCGAAATACCCTAGGGTTTGTTTGCGATTTTTAGGGAGGAGTTGTATGGGTTTAATTAGGTTTTCAAGGTCTGAAAGATGGGTGAAATAAATGAGTTTATAATCCCTTAAAAGTCCCAACTTGGCTGACTTTGGGGCTTTAAATTGAGTCCTCTCATTTTGGCAAGTAGGTGATGCACCTACTTGTCACCTACCAATCTGCGCAGTCTCGCAAAAATGTGAATATGTCTATACTCTAAGATCGTATTGATAAACGGTTTAATGCATTGGAAACTAGACTCATGTATCTTCAATTTGATATATATGTCATCCCTTGATTCTAAGCATATTGGGAGAAAAGTGCAGCTACATTTGACCTAAATTTCAGCACATTATGAATGCAACTTGTGATGACCTTTGCCAACTTTTTGTTCCACAACTCGCTTGACGTAAAAACATAACACACGAATATCATACGAATAAAATAACTCATAACTTAACCTCCTCATCATGTTAATCACCCTAGTTTCACACCAAAAATATACGTTATAACATTCCAAACTTGTCGACTTTCGACGAAACTTATTTTCTTCAATTCGTTTAGCATTTAAGCTTTCCAACCCTTTTGGTACTTGTTATTCATGATATTAAAGATTTGAACCTTCAATATAAAATGATGAACTTACATTATGTACCTTCAAAAATGATCTCATTTTCGAGCTTACATCAATTGGCTTACGACGTATTCTCACGTACGAAAATATGGGATGTAACATTTGGAGTTAGCAGCCATTATTCATGCGTTGAAGATTTGGAGGCACTATTTATAAGGCGTGTCATGTGAGATGTTCATGGATCATAAGAGTCTACAGTATTTGTTCAAGCAGAAGGAGCCAAATTTGAGGCAGAGAAGGTGGTTGGAGTTGTTGAAGGACTATGATATTACCATTTTATATCATCCGGGGAAGGCCAATGTGGTGGTCGATGCTTTGTGTAGAAAGTCAGCCAGTATGGGTAGTCTTACGTATATTTCGGTCGGTGAGAGACCGCTTGCTTTGGATGTTCAGGCTTTGGCTAATCAGTTTGTGAGGTTGGATGTTTTCGAGCCCAGCCGTGTGTTAGCTTGCACAGTCGCCTATTCTTCATTATTTGAGCGTATTAGAGATCGGTAGTATGGTGATCCTCATTTGTGTGTCCTTAGGGACACAGTGTGGCACGATGGTGCCAAGCAGGTTACATTGGGAGATGATGGAGTTTTGAGGCTGCAGGGTCGAGTTTGTGTGCCTAATTTGGATGGACTTCGAGAGTTGATATTAGAGGAGGCCCATAGTTCCTGGTATTCCATTCATCTGGGCGTTGCTAAGATGTATCAGGACTTGCGGCAGCATTATTGGTGGAGGAGGATGAAGAAATATATTGTTGCACATGTGGCTCGGTGTTTAAATTGTTAGTAGGTAAAGTACGAGCATCAGAGACGTGGTGGTTTGTTCCAGAAGATTGAGATTCTTGAGAGGAAGTAGGAGCGTATCACTATGAATTTCGTTGTTAGACTCCCACAGACTCAAAGGAAGTTTGACGCAGTGTGGGTTATTGTTGATAGGCTGACCAAGTTAGCGCATTTCATTCCGATGGAAGTCTCCTATTCTTCTGAGTGGTTGGCAGAGATCTATATCCGGGAGATTGTTCGTCTTCATGGTGTGCCCATGTCTATCATTTCTGATCGAGGTACGCAGTTTACCTCATGTTTCTAGAGGGAAGTTCAGCGTGAGTTGGGCACATGGGTCGAGTTGAGCACAACATTTCACCCTCTGATGGACGGGCAATCCAAGCGTACTATTCAGATTTTAGAGGATATGCTCCTAGCTTGTGTTATGGACTTTGGAGGCTTGTGGGACCAGTTCTTGCCTTTAGCGGAGTTTGCCTACAACAACAACTACCAGTCAAGCATCCAGATGGCTCCTTATGAGGCTTTATATGGTAGGCAGTGTCGGTCGCCGGTTGGGTGGTTTGAGTCTGGAGAGGCTCAGTTGTTGGGTACGGATCTAGTATAGGATGCCTTGTACAAGGTCAAGATCATTCAGGATAAGCTTCATACAGCTCAGTCCAGGCAAAAGAGTTATGCCGACCATAAGGTTTGTGATGCGGCATCCGTGGTCGGCGAGCGAGTGTTGCTTCGGGTGTCACCTATGAAGGGCGTGATGAGATTTGGAAAGAAGCGCAAGCTAAGCCCTAGATTCATTGGTCCTTTTGAGGTTCTTGATTGAGTGGGAGAGGTGGCTTACAAACTTGCGTTGCCGCCGAGTTTATCAGCCGTGCATCCAGTGTTTCATGTGTCCATGCTTCGAAAGTATTACGTTGATCCATCCCACGTGTTAGATTTCAGCACTGCCCAGTTGTACAAGGACTTGTCCTATGAGGAGGAGCCGGTAGCTATTCAAGACGGGTAGGTTTGTCAGTTGAGATCGAAGAGTTTCCCTTCTGTTCGTGTTCAGTGGAGAGGTCAGCCTGTTGAGGCAACGACCTAGGAGTCTGAATCTGATATTCGGAGTCGATATCCCCATATTTCTCCTACTCAGGTGCTTTCTTATGTCCGTTCGAGGACGAACAATTTTTTTAGAGGTGGAGAATGTGATGACCCAAAAGGTCATCACTCCTTTTGGAAGAAAATTCTGTGTTCCGAGGCCTTAAAAACCTCTTTTTGTCTCACCTCGATTTGCATGCGCAGTCCGGGCGCGTTTCCAGAAAGCGTTTATGTGAAAACTAAGAAAAAAACGGAAATTGACTTTTAAAATTGAATAAAGTTGACTTTGATCAATATTCTTGGTAAACAGACTCGGACTCGTGGTCCGACAGTCTCGTAGGGTTCGTAGTAAAATATGGGACTTGGGCGTATACCTTGAATCGAATTCCGAGGTCCCAAGCCCAAGAAATGAATTTTTTAAAGAAAATTATTTTCTGGAAAATATAAAGGCTTTTAGAATTGAATTGATGTAAATTCCTGATGTTATCGGGCCTGTATCTTGGTTCCGGAGTCCGGTACAAGTTTGAAATAATAATTAAGCTGAATCTGTGAAGTTTGGTAAGAATCAGAGTTCGTTTAATATAAATCGGACCTTTATTTGAGAAATTGGAAATTTTGACATTCTTGAGTGATTTCATGAATTGAGGTTTAATTCATATTTATTGATGTTATTTTGATGATTTGATTGCACGAGCCCGAGGGCTCGGGTGAGTTTTGGATATGCCACGGAGTGAAATTTAACTTAGGAAAACTGCTGTTGTGTTGAAGGTCTACATTGCGAAGCTTGGCTCTCAAATGCGAGCTCGCATTTGCGAAAAAACATCACAATTGCGATGATGGGCTAGGGCAGGGAACCTTCGCATTTGCGAGGCTTATGTCGTAAATGTGACCTTAGCGGGCATTGCAATTGTGAATAGTTGTTCGCATTTGCAAAGAAAGCAGAGGCAGGTCTTATTCGCAATTGTGAAGCTTTGGATGCAATTGCGAGTTCGCATTTGCCAACATGACATCGCAAATGTGATATCTGCGCCTGTGTAAAATCAAACTTAGACGAAAATTTTTCATTTTTCAAAGTCCCTCAAACCCCAAGCTCTCTTGGGCGATTTTCCAAAGAAAAGTTCTTCTCCAAATCGATTGTAAGTCATTTCTATGTCATTTTCTTTAATCTATAACATCTTTTCACATGATTTCAATTCAAAATCAAGGGTTTTCATGGAGGAAATTGGGTGTTTTGGGTAGAACTTAGAATTTTCAAATTTTGGGGATTTGGACCTCGATTTGAGGTCCGATTTCAAAACAAATTATATATTTGAGTTTGTGGGTTAATGGGTAATCGGGTTTTGGTTTGAACCTCGTGTTTTGACCATGTGGGTCCGGGGTCGATTTTTGACTTTTTGGGGAAAACATTAGAAAACCTATTTTCATGCATTAGAATTGATTCATTTAGCATTTATTGATATCATTAAGTAAATTGTGGCTAGATACAAGCAAATTGATGGTGGAAACAAGAGGTAAAATGGTATTTGAGGCTTGAATTGTGTTCGTGACATTGAGGTAAGTGTTTGGTCTAACCTTAGCTTAAGGGATTAAGAGTTGTGTCTTATTTGCTATGTGTTAACTGTTGAGTACGATGTATAGGTGTGGTGACGAGTATCTATACGTCAGTGTCAAGCATGGCCGTGAGTCTTATACTATGATTAATGCGACTCCGTTTCATATTGTTCATGCTTTATATGATGATTTCTATTGTTGAACAAGACTTGTGGAAGTATTATTGGTAATTGAAAATTGTAGATCATTGACTCAAGTTGAGAATTGAGTTGGGAAGTAATTGTGGAAGAGAGAAGAGGTTTATGATATTGTCTCCCTTGTCGGGATGTTGTTGCTTTTGATATTACTCCCTTGCCGGGATGTTATTACTCATGATATTGTTTCCCTTGCCGGGATTTTGTTGTTATGCTATTGTTCCCTTCTCGGAATTTTTTTGTGATATTATTGATTCCCTTGCCCAAATTGCTTTGTGATTGTTGCTTAGGTGAGGAAGAGTGTAAAGTACGAAGGGTGATGTCGTGCATGATTTTGAGAGTGTTAATGCACGAAGGGTGATGCCGTGCCGATATTGTAAGGTAAAAGCACGAAGGGTGATGCCGTACCGCACGATGTAAAATACCGTGCCATAATATGAGTGATAATACACGAAGGATAATTCCGTGTCATGATTATGTGAGGTAAAAGCACGAAAGGTGATGTCGTGCCGATTATATTGATTCTTATGGTGAGGACGAGAGTAAAAGCACGAAGGGTGATGCCGTGGACTTGTCTTTGATTTCCTTAATCTTGATTACAGTTGAATTTTTGTGTTCCTTTCACTTCTTTACTGAGATTTGTTTGTACATGATATTCCCCGCAGCATGTTTCCCCTTCCCATATTTAACTACTAGTTTCTGTCATTATTACTTGTTGTATATGATATAACTGCACAGGTTTATTTGGTAGTTTTTTCCTAGCCTTATCACTACTTCGCCGAGGTTAGGCTAGGCACTTACCAGCACATGGGGTCGGTTGTGCTGATACTACATTCTGCACTGTGTGCAGATCCCGGTGCTGCAGCTTTTGGACCATAGTGAGGTTGCTGCCTTCAGTCCATCAGGTGACCCGAATTAGTCCTACATGCATTCGCAGGCCTTGGCGTCTCCTTCTATATTTCCCTTCTTTTTCTTTTATGTATTTCAGAAACAGCTTTGTAATTACCTTTCAGACCCCTATTTGTAGTATTCTTAGATAGTCTGTGAGATTGTGACACCAGTTCTGGGTAGCTCGTGCTCTATGGATTTGTATCGGTATTATTTTAAATTATTACATTTTATTCTTTCGCTTTATTATTTCCGATGTTTATAAATGTTACTCACAATTGCTAAGGGAAAAAAATAAAAAAGATTAAGTAATTGGAATAATGAACTTGCCTAGCTTTCACTAGTAGGCGCCATCACGATTCCCGAGGGTGGAAAATCCGGGTCGTGACATCTCTATACAATTTTTCATTCTCTAATAAAGCCCAATGATGATCCTCCGTTACTTGGAGGTAGTTAAGATCATCCAGTGCATGATGAACGGCTAGTGCCTTTTCCATCTCTAAAATCTCCTTCATCAAATGCCGAATAACTTCTAGTTCATTTTTTGTGTGTGTTAGTTTGGAACATTGCAGACAATGCTTGTGGTACAACTAGCCCATTCCAATGACATAATACTTTATAATCACACCTTTTTGAGTATAGGGGAACCCATTGTAGGTTTTCACCCCAAATTTACATACCTTCGGGCTTTGTAGAATACACTTCCCCCTCAATAATGTGCCCTGCAATTTTGAGATCTAGATGTATATTGATGGGCTTATTTTTCAAGGGACGTAAAACACCATATCACTTGTCATCTACCAAATCAGTATAGCAACCTAGCATGTTTTTTCAAGGAAGGGATCGATTATGTTTTGACGTGTTCCATGTAGATCTTTTGAACTACCTTCGCCCTTTTGCCTCTTCTTAAACCATTTATTAAATTTAAGTTGCATTTTTGAAACTGTTGTTTAAATGAATAACTATAAAATAAAATTTGGTTCAACTTAAGAAGAACCAAATAAGAGGTAGTTCAACAGGACGCATGTGCAATATGCGCTATCTTATCTTGTCGACCTGGAAAAGCTTGTACGCACTAGTACCGTAAGGATTCCAGTGTAAGTGAACACATGGCACATGAACAATATGTGATATGTAGTAGCTTAGTAAACAATACAAATTTAACGTGTGTCTTGTCTTATCGACCTGAAAAGGCATGCACGCACTTGTACCGTAAAGAATTCATTGTAAATGAAACATAGCACATTAACAATTTACGTTATACACCAGCTAAGAAATAGTATAAATTTAATGCACGTCTTGTCTTGTTGAACTGAAAAAATCTTGTTTGCACATGTACCATAATTATTCCATTCTTAGTGAAACATGACTCATGAACAATATGCGTTATGCAACCTAAAATCACTCATTCTAACCTATAAAAACCCCGCGCATTTTGCGTTATTCTTTGCAGATCATCACAACTTAATCAAACAAAGAATACTGTTTTCCATAAATTTTCAGGTTCACGTAATACGATATGTTTGGACGCGATGAGGTTCCTAGGTGTTACTGCGCAAAACGTGCGATTTTGAATCCATGTTGGTCAACTTGCAATCTAGGGCGCAGACGTTGGATGTGTAAATAAGTTGTGAGTTAATAATATTAAAATTTATGTTGAGTAATAGATTATTTATAACATCTTCATTAATAGTTCGTTTCTTATCATCACCATTTGTAGGACGAAAATCAATGTGATTCTCAAGAATAGTACGATGAACCCATTAACCAGGAACACTACAAATCATGTTTGCTAAACCTTTGGAATCGTAGCGGGGAGTACAAAATACAGATTTAGAAGCTCGAAAACTAACCTGCGGCAGTGAAGGAGCAACTGAAAGAGGCAGAAGAATAAAATAATCGGTTGCAAGAAAAATTTCAGAGGTTGAAGAAGAGAATAATGGGCGATAGGGACTAAACGAACATATGACTGTTTTAAGTGTATTGTTTATTTTATGTTTTATATTTCATGTATTACGTGTTTTGTTTATCATATTTTAATGTATGTTAATCTGACGTATTTTTTGTGTTCTAGTGTTAACCTAATCAATAAGACTAAAACTAAAAACACAAAGCTTATAATGTAAAAACATCAATAATATTAAAAATAATATTTAATGTGATATATACAAATTAAACTAAATATCAATGTGTCCCACAGCCTATATGCTTTAGTGCATTGGCTGGCCTAAGGGGCATACCTTCTCAACCGGCTACACTATCCAGATCATCCTCGTCTTGTCGCCTCTTTAGCTGAGGATGCGTTGCAGCATGATCATTTGGAAGGCTAGCAGGATCAATAGAGGCGTCCGTTGGGCCAGCAGTAAGCTACAAAATATTAGCAGATTTTAGTATATGATATATAGAATATTAATATAATAGCTTAACAAAATTTCTAGTCAAACCAGTGTCTCCGCTGGCTCCTGAATAAGATCCTATGTCTCCAAAAATGGAGTATCACACGATGTCGTCTCCATAATAGGTGATGGCGAAATCTTAAAAAAAAGAAATTAGATATTACTGACTAATAATGAAGGTCAAATAAATTTAAAATAATGGTAATACAAACAAACCTACGTCTGAGTAAAAACACAATGCTCCGAGGTGAGCTGGACTAGATGAAGGTTGTGCCGTCTCCATCGGATATGATGTCTCATTCTCCGTGCCTAGAGGATCCTCAGTATCCCTCGATGCATAGCAATAAATCAAACGTCTGCCACTATGCACATCTCACACTGGACGATCCTCTGCAACCCTCGATGAGCCTGGAATATCAGGATAATACTCATCCCAATCAAACGACGTAATGCCAGTGCCCCGTGATCAGTAATGGAGATTTTGGGGTAAATTGTGAAGTCTCCGATGACAACATTCTGAATGTAGGAATATCATTGCCATCGTCCTGTGCCGCACCAAAGTCATACGACAAATCCTTACCAATATCTTTCAAGGGTGACTCAGCACCCCCTTGCTGGGGAACCCATCTTCGCCGAGCACCACGACCATGAGGGTCACTCCTTCCTCTCTGGCCACGCCTGGCCCATGAAGTTAATCCTCAAGCAGTATATATACATGATCAAAACCTAATCATGCATCTGCTCGTACAGCTACCAATGTGGCAGTAGCAAGCTGAGAAACCTAACGACCCTAATGGTGCACAAATGACGCCTCGTCGCCTACATGCTACTGCATCTTCAAATCTATCTGGTAAAAATGGTGTAAGCCAATAGCCTACATAGCATATAACATATTAATTAAGGAAGATAAGAAAACCTAACATGAAACGTAAGCATATCAAATAATATATCAATGCCTTATGCCACACGGCGTATGGAATGTACTGATCACCCTCCCAATGATCGGGATTACCGATCAGAGTGCGAGTAACACGACGATACCAAGCCATGTACTCATGATCACCGTCAATACGGTCATGTGGAGGATTTGATGGAATCATGACTAGTCCCAGATTGCAGTCCTCTATTTAGGCCTCTAGCTAGGCCAAGTGTGTTTGGTCAATTCTGTTGTGATCATCCCGCTCGTAACATATAGCATGCCAACTAGGAGGAGCAAGTATAAGTTGTCGGCGACCAAACTGTCACAGGACTCTTCCAGTCGGATGATTCTTGACTATATCAAGACATATCAGTGGGACCTTAGACATCTATATAGCTCGACCGCGTGAGCAATACTCTGTCAAACTGGTGATGATCTCGTCGCTATATGTCCTCCATATGAACTATTAATTAAAATCAAGAATAGTAAGTAAACGCAACACAAATCAAGTATTTCCAAACCAACTTAGTCAAATATTTACCTGAGAAGCTTCTAGTAGATCCAACAGATCCCTGTAAGAAGAGAGATGATGCCGAGCCTCGACGTTGTGGGCGCGGCCTCGCCTATCTACCCACCTCCTAGCACGTGGTAGAAACAGCGGAGGTGGTGCATCTGGAGCTAACAGTCGAGGAGGGGGTTGCATCTGCAAGAATCCCTCCCAAGCCCAAACCTAATTTTGATTGTGGACGTAAATTTGAGTATTTTTTTTTACCATACCAATGATAATCATGAAAAGAACTGATAATGTTATCACCTGCAGTAGCGGAATAAATCCAGCGACTTCTCTCACTCTACCCATCGATGCCCTACACAGCTACCTATAAAGGTATGCTAGAACGGCTCCACCCCAGCTGTACATGGGTAAGTGATCTAAGCGCTCAAGAATATGCAAGAACCATAGGCTCAATTTATAGGAATTTCTTCCCAACTTTGTATTAAACTCGTGCTACAAAGAACACATATAAACAACCTTACAAAAAGGAATCAAAGACAACCAACACTCTGCCTTGACAGTTTGCCTATCTTAACATAAATAGGCAATGTTTTTGGCTCAGAGCCCTATCCAAAACCTAGCAGTTGACATCCCCAACTGCAAGAGATTTTAAATTTTAAATTTCAAACAGACAACTGCCAACAACCCCACATAGCCACTCAATGCTGAAAAATAGGAAACTGCCCAAACTGGACAACTGCCTTGCATGTGCATGGCACATGGGCGCAACCTTTGAATTTTGGCGCCAACAAGCCAACTCTGTCATGTCTTCGTGCTAATCCCTCATGCATCATGCCTTGCGCGCATGTTTGTCGCTGCCGCATGCCCAACTCGCCTATGACACTGCCTTGCCCGCGCCCATCTACCTTGCCACGCCCTGCCTTAGCTTGCCTTAGTTTTTCCAGCCTTTACTATGCTTTTGCTATCCATTTTCTTTGCCTTGCCATGGACTTGTCATGCCTTGGCACCTTAGCAGCATGTCATCGTGCCACAATCCATGCCCATAAACACCTGCCCATGTCAGACAACCTTGTCAACATGATGCCACAATAATCATAGGGCCAAGCTGAGGTTCATCATGTAAATCCCTCATCACACTTATGCCATGTTCGATCAATCAAGACGAGGGGCTAACAAACTTCCCCCAGCCAGATGAGCTTGTCGCCCCCAATGAGGCAGAATCCAGATATGCCTTGATTTGATCCTGAAATTTCCATAGAGACGGTCCTTTCTCCTGAGTTGTATCACACTCATGCTGTCCCATCCATTGAACCAGGAACTCTATTCGCCTGTTCTTTTTGCTTTGACCCAGTATACAGTGATCCAAAATCTTCTCAATAGTCTCCGCAAATTGCTTGCGCTCTATTGGAGTAGCACACTTTGGCACCACCTATGTCGGATCTTCAACATTTTTATGGACCGTTTCAGGAAACTCACATGGAAAATTGGGTGAATTTTAAGACGTTCCGACAATTCAGTCGGTAGGAAACTTCACCCACGTTCTTTACAACTTCAAACGGGCCGTCATATTTTGGAATCATCCCACGATGATACATCTTGCTACTAATTTTGTTCCATATCTGTGGAGTAAGCTTCAGCAACACCTTATCACCAATATTGAACTCCAAAGGCCGCCTATTTCTGTCAGCATTCCTTTTCATTCTTTTAGCCGTTGTTCTTAAGTTGTCTCGCACCTCAGCCAACAACTCATGCTTGTCGTGAGCATATCTATAAGCAGTAGGACACTTGCCCCCTAGTTTCAACTGAGCAACTTCCAGCGGTGTGTCAGACTGTCTTCCTAACACTATCTTAAAAGGACTCATTTCAGTTGTCGAGGACCTGTGCAAGTTGAAATAAAACTGCGCACTGTCTTGTAACTCAACCCAATTCCTCTGACTAGAAGTGATATACTGCGTCAAGTACTATTTAAGTAGATGATTGATACGCTCGGTCTTCCCATCGGTTTGTGGGTGATTTGCAGTCGAGAATTTCAAATCAGTCCCCAAGAATTTAAACACAGCAGTCCAAAATCGGCCTGTAATCTTGCATCCCAATCACTCACAATATCCCTTGGAACCCTAAAGTGATTCACAACAACTTATAGAATAATTCAGCAGCTACTTAGGAAGAACACACAGTTGGAGTAGCAACAAAAATTTCATACTTTGAGAATATGTCTACCACCACCATAATTGATGCTTTGCCATCAACTTTTGGAAGCCTGCTGAGAAAGTCCATAGTAACAGAAGCCTATGGACACTTCGGAATCGGTAGAGGTTTTAGTAAACCATCTTCCTTCTTTCGTTCAGTCTTGTCAAGTTGACAAACTAGACAAATTTTCCCATAGGCCTCAACATCGTCTTCCATTTTCGGCCAAAAGTAATTCCGAGAAAGCAACACCAACATCCTTTCAACACCCCGATGACTAGCTTAAGGAGTATCATATGTCTCCTTTAGAAGAGAACGGCGCAATCCAGCAACTTGAGGAACCACAATTCTCCCCCCTTTAAACTACAGCAGATCGTCCTCGATCCAATACCGCTTAACTGTCTCGTCTTTCATTTGATCCATCAATTTCATATACAATAGATCATTCACAACGCATAACTTGATTGTATCTAGAAAATCAGATTCAATTCAAGTAAGTGCATAAATTGCAGCAAATACCTCTTTGTGACTAAGTGCATCGGGAACCTGATTTTGTTTTCCAGGTTTGTGCACCCAAACAAAGTCATACTCAACCAAGAATTCTTGCCACTGGGCATGCTTCAGACTCAATTTCTATTGAGTTTTGAAGTAGGTAGTCCGTCTGCACCACAAACTTTGTTCCCAGCAAGTAGACTCTCCAAACTTGAAGGTAATGAATTACTGCAACCATCTCTTTTTCATGTGCAGAATAACGTTGCTCCGCACGTTTAGCTTTCTGCTTTCAAATGCAACCGGATGATCCTCCTGGACCAGCACACTACCAACAACATAATCTGAAGCATCTGTATATACTTCAAATGTCAAATCAAAATCTGGCAGCTTCAAGATTGGTTCGGCTGCAATTGCCTACTTCAATGCATTGAAAGTCTTGTCACACGAATCCAACCAAACCCATTTGACATTCTTTTTCAGCAAATCCATCAAAGGATCAACCCTTATTGAATAGCATACAATGAACTTCCGGTAATAATTTTCCAAGCCTAAAAATGATCTAAGTTCCTTTATCCCGCTTGGTGCTTGCCAATCAACTCCGCACTTGGTTTTCACTAACCAAATGGCCTAGAAACTTTATCTCGTGACTTGAAAATTAACACTTCTCCATCTTGACATAGAGTTGATAGGCTCTAAGTCTTTCCAACACTTTCCTTAAGTGAGAAAAATGATCGTCAACGGTCCGTCTATAGATGACTATGTCGTCTAAGTAAACAACTACAAAGTCATCAAGATACTCGTAAAGAACATTGTTCATTGAATTACAGAAAGTTGCCAGGGCATTGGTTAGCCCAAACGACATTACAAGAAATTCAAAGCTACCATATCTAGTTACACAAGTGGTCTTAGGGGCATCCCCCTCGGCTATCCTAACCTGCCAATAGCCTGACCTTAGGTCTAACTTAGTAAAATAACTAGCATTCGAAAGCCTGTCCAGTAGATCTTGAATCAAAGGGACCGGATACTTATTTTTGGTAGTCACCTTGTTCAACGCCTTATAGTAAACACACATCCGTAATGTACCATCCTGCTTTTTATGGAACAAAACAGGAGCACCGTATGGAACATTCGATGGTTGAATTAACCCAGCATCAAGCAACTCAGACAATTGCTTCTTTAGTTTAGTTAGTTCCATTGACGACATGCGGTAAGGAGGCCGCGCATGCGGCAGTGATCCAGGAATAAGTTCAATCTTCTGATCAATCTCCCTCCTTGGTGGTAACTCCCTTGGCAATTCTGGAGGCATAACATCTTTGAATTCTTTCATCAAATCAACAACACAACCTGGGACCTCAATCTACACATCTGGCTTGACTTCAACGAGTGCAACGAGGTAAGTCTCCTCACCCCTCTTCAAGCCTTTCTCAAATGTAGTGGCAGAAATCAAAGCAGCAATCCCAACATTCTTTCTTTCATCCCCGTAAGGCCAAATACCTTTCACAAAGCTGGAGTTTATCTCCCCCATGAACATAAGTTCATCCAAATGGGGAATTGGAGCGACTTTGTTCTTCTTCAGAAAATCAATTCCCAATAGCACATTGAAGTCATCCAATGGCACAACAGTCATATTGAACTTTCCAGACCAATGGCCCAATAGCATTGAGACATCCAGTGCCACCCCATAACCAGAATACGCCTCTGAATTCACAGCCTTCATCTTCGGTGGACACTTTGTCACATGCAGCCCATACTCTTGAACAATTCTGGAGGCAACAAAGGTGTGCGTGGCTCTGGTATCAACCATTGTCACGACACTCTTGTTTCCGATTTTCAGATCCACATACATTAGTGTGGAATAAGCATCGGCCAAATCATCCCCCGTAGCATTCATATATGCAACTTCTTCCTTGGCAGCATTTTATTCATTATCCGCCACATTACACAAGGCAAAGTGTTCAACAGCAGCAACAGATTCACATAGACAACAACTTCCTATCACTTTCCTTGTTTCTCCTATTCGGCAAGAAGAGAATTTATCTTTCCTTGATTTGGACAGTTTCATGCATAATGTCTAGTTTTTGATATGTCCATCAAACCTTTTCACCACCCATTGGCCTATTTGTTTTTGACGAAGAAGCATCCATCTTGCCTTTGCCTTTGTCATTTCCATCTTGCTTCTGGTTGTCCTTCTTCCGGTCCTTACTATTCTCCTTTTTCTTTGACATAGAAAAAGAGGCAGGATCAGAAGTTAGACCAGTTGAGCAAAAATCCACCAGTGCGTCCGCTGCCACAATTGCACTAGGCGGGTCTTTAACTTTCTGCCTATGAATTTCGTTTTGTGCCCAACCCTGCATTCCGGAAATGAAATTGTGTAGTTTATCCTCATCCGACATGTTTTGGATGTCCAGAAACAAGGATGAAAAATCCTTGACATAGTCCTGAATAGAACCAGTCTATATTAACTACTTCAAACGATCCCTAGCAACCGAAGACGAGTTGCTAGGCAGGAACTTTTCCCTCAGCGCATCACGAAGTTTCTCCCAAGTATCAACCTTGGGTCTTCCAGCACTTACATCGTCTGTATTTTTCGTACGCCACCACAACCATGCATCTCCTCTGAAATAACGAACTGACATAGTCAGTTTGTCCTTCTCCAGGACGTGAGCAGTAGAGAAGTAATGCTCCAACTCCCATAAGAAGTTTTCCAGTTCCTTGGCGCCTCTCACGCCATCAAATGCCTTTGGCTCTGGAATCTTAATTTTGGTATGTTCTTCACCTCCTTGGGCACATTTGCAACAGTTCGTCGGAGGATCTGAATTTCCATTTTAAGATCCCCGTTCTCCTTTTGTAATCTTTCCAATTGTTCTGCAGCAGTTTCCTAGAAAGCCTGCAATTCCACCAGTTGGGTATCAACACTCTCACGAACGTGTTGAAGTTCTGTGTTAATGCCATTGATCTGCATCAGAATATCCACCAGATCTACTACGTCACCAGTAATTCCCACTAGTGCCTCCAATTTCTGAAGTCTTTCACGAAGTTCTGCATTTCCAGCCTATAATAATTCCAAGATCTTGTCGACATTGCTCTGATACCAGTTGTTACAAGGTCATTTTTTTGTATTGACACTGCACGACAGTCACATAACAATGACTCAACCCTCTTTCTTTTTCCTTCACATTTTGTCTTAACACTTAGATTATGACAGCATATAGAAATCAGACAAGGCACACAGTTTATACGAATTTCTTCCCAACTTTGTATTAAACTCGTGCTACAAAGAACACATACAATCAACCTTACAAAAAGGAGTCAAAAACAGTTAACACTCTGCCTTGACAAGTTTGCCTATCCTAACATATATAGGCAACGTTGACATCCCTATCCAAAACCTGGCAGTTGACATCCCCAACTGCAAGAGATTTTAAATTTCGAATTTCAAACAAACAACTGCCCACAGCCCCAGATAGCCACTCAATGCTCAAAATAGGAAACTGCCCAACTGCCTTGCATGTGCGTGGCACATGACCGCAACCTGTGAATTTTGGCGCCAACAGGCCAACTCTGTCATGTCTTCACGCCAAGACCTCGTGCAGCATGCCTTGCCCGCATGTCTGCCACTGCCACTCGCCCATGACACTGCCTTGCCCGCGCCTATCTGTTTTGCCACGCCTGCCTTAGCTTGCCTTAGTTTTTCCAGCCTTTGCTATGCTTCTGCTGCCCGTTGTCTTTACCTTGCCATGACCACGCAAATGTCATAGTCTTGTCATGCCTTGGTACCTTAGCCACATGCCGTCATGCTATAGTCCATGCCCATCAACACCTGCCCATATCAGATAGCCTTGTCAACATGATGCCATAGTAATCATAGGGCCGTGCCGAGGTCCATCCTGTAAATCTCTCGTCACGCCTATGTTATATTCGATCAATTAAGCCGAGGGGCTAACATCAAGCATAGCACATGTATTACATGCGCTATACCTTAACGGGGTAGCTGGCCGTTAATGTACAGTGCATTCAACACATGCGCTATAAATAAAAAAGTCATCAATATTTTTTTTGTGCCTTGACTCCAAATTTGCATCATTTTGGTTCCAGCCTCCAAAGTTTGTCGTAATATGGAACCAACTTATTATGTCTTATTTAATTAGAGAAACCCTCTTACTGAAATTTACTTGCTGCCACAGAAAAGTGAAAAACTAACCCAGAAATAACTGGGTTCAACGCTCCAAGCATACCGTACAACTTCTTGGAAAGCTAGTTAGTTACTTGAGTTTCCATCTTTCTGATCACCAACGCAATATGTGGTCATCACTTTTTGCCGGAACTTTCCAACTTGCATGACTTCTTGTAACTTAAAACCACATACATACATATATACATACAACTCTCTCTCAATCAATTTCTTCCTAATAATTATATATGTAAAATCCCAATACCCTCTTCAATTTCACCATATTATCTTATTGATTTTGAGCTCCAAAATTAAAAGAAAATGGAGGGAATTTGCACTAGTTGCTTGTACTCTTCAATAACCCCATCAATTGAGTACAAAAGCAGAAGAAAACTGTTGAATTCCATTAAAAAAAACCGAAGAATTTGTGCAGTGAGTAGTGTTTCTCCTACAGAGAAAAGTGATGCTTTACAAGTGAAGAACATATCTAGGATTAGCGCTTTGGAGCAACTTGATTTTGAACGTGGTGTTTGCGTTCCCTTTCGCAAATATTCCCCTGAATCTGTATGTCAATGTCACTCTTTCCTTTTTAGTTCGTCATGTCAGGTTCTATATTTAGAAACAGCTTAATCTTAAACACATTTTGCCCATCTTTTCTATAGCCACACAACTGTCCTTGTTAGACTTTTTTAGTCTGTCCAACAAAAGGATGACATTTTCTGTATTTAGAAACAGTTTTATTTTAAAATTATTCCTAGTTGATTGTTTGCTGGAAAATTGATTTTACGTATGTGAATAGAATTCTGGTAATTATTTGCTAGTTTTCTTTTGTGTATTTGTGGGGTTGTCCGGAAAAATTAAGCTTGTATTATGAGAAATTGGTTTTGCTTAAAAACCTTGGAACCCCCTGATTAGTTGAGTTTTTATTTTGATAATTTTTGTTAGTTTATTGGAAAAATATGGAGTATGTGAATAACCTCCCGAAAGTTATTTGCTCTTTCTTGGTTAATTTTTTGGGTATATTGGAGAATTAAATTTGTATATCTGATTAAGATCATTGTGATTATTTGATTTTTTTTTTGTTTTACTTTTGTTGATTTATTGATTAGTAATGTATGAATTACCTCTCAATAATTATTTACTCTAATTTTTGTAACATTTTAGCAGATATATTGGAAAATTAAGTATGAGTTGGTGTGCTAGTCCTATGCATTCATTTTCTTGATAAGGGCTTGTCTTATGTTCAATTTTGTGTGTTTATTGGAAATTTGTGTTTTTAGGTGAGAAACAAGGTGTTAGAGTCAAGGGGACAGATTTTATCTTTGGTTGGTAGAGGAATAGAGATTGTTTGGAATTTGGGGCTCTATTGGACTACATTGGTGTATGATTATTTGGTGGGCCGTGACGAAGAAGTTGTTCCTTTCCGTGCTCGGCAGCTGAGGACTCTGTTGTGTGATTTGGGACCTTCTTTCATCAAAGCAGGACAGGTTTGGTGCTTTTAAATTTCTAAAGTTCAAGAACAGTTGGTTATTATACTTGTGGACGAGTTTCTTATACTTGGAAATTGTAAAATTTAGAGTCAAATCTAAAGAAACTTTAAAATGATTCTGTACAAGTATGTATAGCCGAAGAAGAATTAAATGACAGTTAACGATGAAACAAACTGCTAGCAGAAGAATATGCATTGTGCAAATATCTAGTGGATGACTGAAGAAATGCTAGAAAGTAGAAATTGCTGTACAATTGCTGAATTGTGTAACAAAGAAGCATTTCATACCCCATTGGCTGGAAACTCCAATAGGCAGTGAAAGTTATCGTTGATGCTCGAACTCTCCGAAAATGTTTGTGAAGGTGTTGGTTTATGTTTAGTCAACAATGGCATGCCAATTGGAAGAGTTGGTGGAAAGAGTTGGTGTGGATGCTAAGAGGAAGCTTCCTCCTTTGATGTCACTCATGACATCAAGAGGAGGTAGTTTGATGTCACCAATGACATCAAGAGGAGGTCTTTACCTCTATAAATAGATGCACTGCTTCATTTGTAGAAACCATCCCAAAAATAATACAACACATTGTAGTGAGTAGAGAGTTAAGAGAGAAATTCTCTTAAGTGTAATTGGGAACTCTCCCCTTCCTTTGTTAATATTAAAAAGGCAACTGTTCTCTGGTGGACGTAGGATTATTTTGATCCGAACCACGTTAAATCTTGTGTTCTTTCTTTTACGTTTCCGCTAACAATTGGTATCAGAGCAACAGGATTCTTTAACGATCCAAGGAGGAAGAACAAGCAAAGATGAGTTCCATGAAGTTTGAAATTGATAGATTCAGTGGACGCAACAACTTCAATATCTGGAAGATCCAGATTTCAATCCATGCTATTGACGGAAAGTATCCTAAGGATATATCAGCTCCCGACAAGGAGAAGATTGAAGGGGATGCATTGAGTGCAATCTAACTATCCCTTGCACCTAACGTGCTTTGTGAAGTGAGTACGGGTACCGAAGAGACGGCCAAACAGTTATGGGAAAAGCTAGAAGGGTTATACTAAGACCGATCAGTGACAACAAGGATGTTGTTACAACGACGTCTTCACACATTTAAGATGGGGTCAGGTACTTCGTTACAAGATCATTTAGATGCGTTCAATAAACTTGTCATGGACTTACAGATTGCAGGAATTAAAAGGAGGAGGAGACGCTTGCATGTGCTTTGCTATTTTCATTGACTTCAGGATATCGTGATATTGAGAATTCAATGATGTATAGCAAAGAGCCTATCAAGCTTGAGCAAGTGCGGCAGGCACTTAACTCTAGTGATGTGCGGAGGCACATTGAAGGAGATAGAGATGACCAGGCAAGTGGGCTCTTTGTGAGAGGCCGGACTAGCCAACAGGAAAAGAGCAAATCAAAGCACAGATCAAAGTCTCGTGTGAACAAGAAGAATACAGAGTGTTGGGGTTGTGGCAAGAAGGGGCACTTTGAACGAGACTGCCCAATGTCAAAGTCCAAGGAAAAGGCGAGTGCATCCACAGTTGAACAGGTACATGATTTTGATAATGATTATGTACTAACAACATCGTGTAATAATAATAGTAGTTATGGAAACAAATGGGTGTTAGACTCTGCTTGCACTCTGCATATGACGTTCCGAAAAGACTGGTTTAGCAGCTATGAGAAAAGTGGAGGAACCGTAGTAATGGGCAATAATGCAACTTGTGCAATAGTTGGCATTGGCTCAGTTCGGGTTCGCTGCCATGATGGAGTCGTGAGGACTATTACACAAGTCCGTCATGTTCCTGATCTGAAGAAGAATTTGATCTCCCTGAGTACTCTGGATGAACAAGGCTACAAGTACATGAGCGAAGCAGGAACTATAAAGGTGACTAAAGGTTCTTTAGTCATGCTGAAAGGCAAGCTGGAGAACGGCTTTTACACATTGGCCGGAAGCACCATTGTTGGCTCTGCAAATGCATCTACAGTGCAGTTATCTAATGATGACAAGGCAAGACTATGGCACATGAGACTGGGTCATATGAGCGCAAGTGGACTGGAGATGTTGAGCAATCGTAACCTTTTGGAAGGTGAGAAGATCATCACACTTGACTTCTGTGAACACTGCGTTCTAGGGAAGCAAAAGAAGGTCAGCTTCAGCACTGGCAAACACAAGACAAGAGGAGTGCTAGACTACATCCATTCAGATTTATGGGGTCCCTCTAAACTTCCATCGAAGGGCAAAAAGAGGTATCTTCTCACTTTTATTGATGATTTCTCACGAAAGGTTTGGGTGCATTTTTTGAAGGCAAAAAGTGATGCTTTTGAAGCATTTAAAGAGTGGAAGATTTCGGTTGAAAATCAAATGGAGCGGAAAATCAAGTATCTTCGCACAGACAATGGCTTGGAGTTTTGCAATGAAGAGTTTAATGAATTCTGCAAGGTTCATGGGATCTCAAGACATAGGACTGTCAGGCATACCCCACAGCAGAATGGAGTTGCCGAGAGAATGAACAGAATTCTTCTTAAAAAGGCTCGTTGTATGCTCCTACAAGCCAAAATATCCAAAGTATTTTGGGCTGAAGCAGTTCACACTGCTGCTCATATTGTCAATCGATCTCCAGCATCGGCAATTGACTTTAAGACTCCGAATGAGGTATGGTCAGGTGAACCCTCTAACTATTCATACTTACGAGTATTTGGGTGTCCAGCTTATTATCACGTTAATGAAGGAAAGCTTGAACCGAGGGCTAAGAAGGCCATATTCGTAGGGTATGTGGATGAAGTAAAAGGGTACAAACTTTGGTGTTTGTCTTTACTCAAATTTATAGTTAGTAGAGATGTCACCTTTGATGAATCCTCTATACTTGATCCCCGTAAAGTTTCCGTGGAGTTTTCAGGAAACAAGAACGACGAGCAGGTGGAGCTTCCGGTGGAGCTTGCCAAGGAAAAGGATCAAGAGACTCAGGTTAAAGATGAGTCAGAAGATGTAGACCTTGAAGAACTTGCTGTCAATGAACCATACACAATTGCAAAGGGGAGGGAGAAGAGGCAGACACGAGAACCGGAACGCCTTATAGATCAAGCAAACTTGATTGCATATGTGTTCGTAGCTGCACAAGAAGAGATTAAGGATCTGGAGCCCTCCTCGTATATTGAAGCAACTTCTTGCAAGGATGCTGTACAATGGCGGTTAGCCATGACTGAAGAGATGGAGTCTCTTCACAAGAATCAGACATGGGTCTTAGTGAAAAGACAAAAGGGAAGAGGACAGTTGGATGCAAGTGGGTCTACCGAAAGAAAGAGGGAATTCCTGAAGTGGAAGATGGTAGGTTCAAGGCGAGATTGGTTGCAAAAGGATTCAGTCAGAAGGAGGGAATTGACTACAATGAGATTTTCTCTCCAGTCGTGAAGCATAGCTCAATTCGCGTGCTACTAGCATTGGTTGCCCAATTTGACTTGGAGCTTCAACAGCTTGATGTCAAAACTGCTTTCTTACACGGTGATCTAGAAGAGACAATCTATATGGATCAGCCTGAAGGTTTCCTAGCTGAGGGAAAAGAAGATCACGTATGCCAACTAAAGAAGTCTTTGTATGGTTTGAAGCAATCCCCTAGACAGTGGTACAAGAGGTTTGATGCATTCATGACTACACATGAATTCTCAAGGAGTGCATTTGATAGCTGTGTGTATCACAAGAAGATGTCTGGTAACTCAATGATTTATTTACTGTTGTATGTTGATGATATGCTTATTGCTGCTAACAACATTACAAAGATAAATGCTTTGAAGAAATTGTTGAGTAAGGAATTTGACATGAAGTATTTAGGAGCTGCAAAGAAAATCCTTGGTATGGAGATTTCAAGAGAAGACGGTGTTGTACATCTTTCCTAGAAGAGGTATATTGAAAGGGTTCTCAAGAGATTCAATATGCATACGTGCAAACCTGTAAGTACACCATTAGCTCCTCATTTTAAACTTTCAGAGTTACAAATGCCTCAGTCCGAGGATGAGGTGGAGCATATGTCAAAGATTCCTTATGCCAGTGCAGTTGGTAGCATTATGTATGCTATGGTATGCACACGTCCAGATATTGCTCAATCTGTAAGTGTGGTAAGTAGATACATGTCCAGCCCAGGAAAGAGGCATTGGGAAGCTGTCAAGTGGATATTGAGATATCTCAAAGGAGCTTCTGGTGTTGGTCTGACCTTTCGAAAAAGTGGTGGAGGTATTTCAATTCTCGGTTATGTGGATTCTAACTATGCAGGAGATCTTGACAGAAGAAGGTCCACAACTGGATACATCTTTACCCTCGTTGGCAGTGCCGTTAGTTGGAAGTCGACTCGGCAGTCGATTGCCGCTTTGTCTACGACAGAAGCAGAATACATGGCAGCAGCGGAGGCGGTGAAGGAAGCTATCTGGTTGAAAGGTTTAGTAGCGGAATTGAGTTTGGTTCAACTGGAATCAACTCTTAGATGTGATAGTCAGAGTACTATTCATCTAATGAAAAATCAGAGATTTCATGAACGCACTAAACACATTGATGTCAGATTTCATTTTATTCGAGATGTTGAAGAGGGAACTATCAAGGTCGTGAAGGTTATCACAGACGATAATGCTGCAGATATGTTGACCAAGATAGTCCCACTCGCTAAGTTTGCACACTGCAAGGACTTGGCGGGGGTGGGCATCAACTGATGCAACTCCGAAGAGAACAATTGTTAGGTGGAGGTGGTATGTTCAACAATGGTTTGATTCTTCTTGTTTCTTACAACGGGGTTGCCCAGTAAGCTTAGAAGTTTTGGCCAGAGTTGTTCACACGCACGCTCGAAACGCAAACCAAGGTGGAGATTGAAGGTGTTGGTTTATGTTTAGTCAACAATGGCATGCCAATTGGAAGAGTTGGTGGAAAGAGTTGGTGTGGATGCTAGGAGGAAGCTTCCTCCTTTGATGTCACCCATGACATCAAGAGGAGGTAGTTTGATGTCACCAATGACATCAAGAGGAGGTCTTTACCTCTATAAATAGGTGCACTGCTTCATTTGTAGAAACCATCCCAAAAATAATACAACACATTGTAGTGAGTAGAGAGTTAAGAGAGAAATTCTCTTAAGTGTAATTGGGAACTCTCCCCTTCCTTTGTTAATATTAAAAAGACAACTGTTCTCTGGTGGACGTAGGATTATTTTGATCCGAACCACGTTAAATCTTGTGTTCTTTCTTTTACGTTTCCGCTAACAGTTTGTTGTGTGTGTGTCAGATCCTCCAAAAGCATCCATTTTTGGAGGATCCGACACGCACATTTCGGAGAGCCCGTGCAACATATTAGTGACTCAGCAACATGACTATAAGCAAGGTGTCCGGTTTGCTAGTGTTCATCGTTCTTTTTGGCATGAGTAGGAGTCTCACATTGGGTCAATCAGTGGCTTATTACTATACCACCAACATATTTAGAACTTCTAAGGGTCATTGCAGAAACAAATATTGCATGGTGAATACACGTCAATCCAAACTTTTAAAGGAACAAATGAACATTTGTGTTTTACACTATATAGTCAATACTAGTGACACTTGAGCTTTTCTTTTTTTCCTGATATATAGTCAGTATTAGTGCAATATGCTGGACTTGTGCTCTGAATTTACTTCACTTGTTTAAGCATCATGATTTTTGCCAAGAATGTGCACTTAAGCTTAGATGTTATTTCCTATTGTTTTGCTGTTCTTCAGCAACTATAGTCATTTATTTATTGTATTTATTACAGGTGCTTGCAAATAGGCCTGATATCATAAGAGAAGATTACATGAATGAACTTTGCATTCTTCAAGATGACGTTCCTGCATTTCCTAATCAGGTAATGAGATGACAACTGAGGTGCAGTTGATGCATGCTTTGTTACATAGACCACTTTTCCTTTGAACAGAAATCATTGACAATGATGTAGAAATGTAGGTTGCTTTTAACATCATAGAAGAGGAATTGGGCCAGCCTCTTGAAGCTGTTTTCAGCAAAATTTCTTCAGAAACTATTGCAGCTGCAAGTTTGGGTCAAGTATACCGTGCTACTTTACGTGCTTCAGGGGAAGATGTTGCCATAAAGGTTTGGCCTTTTCCTGTTGGTCTTGCAATCTTTCTTTTCTCTCGCCTGGTTTTACTGCTAAACCATTGAAGCCTGTTCTCGTCTTGTCGCCTGTGTCAACCGGACTTTCAACGATCTCCTTTTATAGTCATTTGGAGAAATACCTGTTGCAGAACGAGTAACAGTAAAAAGATGATTGTCCATTACATAAATAGCTGAAAAATATCTGGATAGCCATTGGAAATAGTCAAGTAGTAAAAGCTCTATAGATTTGTTAAGGTCCGGTATTTGAAACTTGGCAGAAATGAGTCTAGAGAATCCTTTGTGTTATCTAATCATTCCTTTTCTTTATGCTAGTTTCACCTTTAACATATATGCATCTCATTTGAAGCTTCTGGCTGTTTTGGAGAAGCTTCAATGAATTGAATTAACAATATGATGCAGTGGTATTCATAATTGGGGTTTACTCTTTTTGTTTTTTTAGGTTCAAAGGCCTCAGATAGAGCCTATCATCTACAGAGATCTTTTTCTCTTCCGCACTCTGGCTTCATTCTTGAATGGCATCAGTCTACAGAAACTGGGGTGCAACGCGGAGCTTATAGTTGATGAATTTGGTGAGAAGCTATTGGAGGAGTTGGATTATACCTTGGTAATGCTGCACATTCCTCTTTTTGCAAACTGAATGGTGAAAGAAGTTTTGCTTATATTGGAAGGCTTTCACGTCTGTATTTTCTAATATCCCTCCTACCTTCTCTTTTTTTTCCCCTTTAGGAAGCTCGTAATATCGAAGACTTCTTGGAGAATTTCAAAGATGATCCTACTGTTAAAATACCTCGGGTTTACAGACAGCTTTCTGGTCCACGTGTTTTGGTAATGGAGTGGATCGATGGAATCCGGTGCACTGATCCACAGGTGTGGATCTTTAGAGTTTTCCTCAAATGCATGCTTTGGGATGTCTTCTTTATATTAATACGTTATGATCCCTGTGACTTAGGCAATCAGAGAGGCAGGAATTGATATAGGTGGATTTTTGACTGTTGGAGTTAGTGCAGCCTTACGGCAGCTACTTGAATTTGGCCTATTCCACGGCGACCCTCACCCTGGGAATGTCTTTGCCATGCGTGACGGACGCATTGCCTATGTGGATTTTGGCAATGTTGCTGTGCTTAGTCAGGTAAATAATATGATGTGATTTGACTGTACTTCTCAGTGAAATTAGTTGAGTAACAATTTACAAGAGCAGCTCCTCATTTAGAAGTCTTAGGTTATGTACAATATGTTAGAAATTATTCTCTTTAACGAACAGGGTAAGTAAATACAAAATACTCTATCGTCTCCTTGTGAATATAATGAAATACTCTCCAAATTTATCCTAGTTAAGTTCACTGAATTAAGTTAACTTAATTTGATTCTATCTGCGTGTCTTCTCTTTTTCAGCAAAATAAACAGATTCTGATTGATGCTGTTGTGCATGCGGTGAATGAGGACTATGGCGAGATGGCAAATGATTTTACCAGGCTTGGATTCCTAGCTAGTGGAACTGATGTTGCCCCCATTGTTCCAGCATTAGAAGCAATATGGCAAAACTCCCTTGAAAAAGGACTTGCTGATTTTAATTTTAGAAGTGTTACAGGTACCTTGAATCACACGCTTTGTTTCCTGTTAATTGCACTCTGCTTCCAACATCTACAATTTTTTTGTTTTTTCCTGGGAAGCACATTACTTGGTAATTATGCTATTTGAAGTTGGCGCTAGGAGATATGCTAAGAATGAGAGACATTGTGATGCACTGAACAACAAGCTCTCATAGTTCAGATCCTTATGACACCTAAAATTTGCATGCCAGCACACTTGGTTGCACCAAGAGAAAGATTAAGCCATTTTTTTTGTTGGTTTTAATGTTTCCCTTCGTTCGATACTGTGTATTTTAGAAATTGATAACCTACTAATTTGAGCTTAGTATGTCTAAAGTATGACATTTCATGCTTTGACTGGTGCACGCTTGCCTCGGTTTATCAATTTGTTTTATTTGATTAGCATCCTTGGCCTGGGAAGAGATTAGATACTATACAGTATTGGCCTGTGGTATGGCCCGAAATATTGTATTTGTAGCTTCACCTAGAACACTTTAGTTTTTTAGAGATGAGAAAATCTTTTGACTGGAAATTTGTGCTGCAACCTACCCCAGTGCCCTAACTCGTGTGATGCAAGGATATATACTTTATTGTCTTCGTCTGTTTTTGATGAAGTAATGAGTTTTATAGAAAAAGGCATCAAGAAAATGTAAGAAGTACAAGAGGGGGAAAGAGTCAGCTTTGATACAAAAAAGAAAAGAAATACTAGGCTAAAGCAAAAGAGCTGACAAAATCCAAAAAGTTGATATGGCAATCTACAGGGGCTAAATACTGCCAACTAAATAACCAAAGGAGACATCTAGCTTTAAGTTTGTGTGTTGGAGTTGATATCCCATCAAAACATCTGCGATTCCTTTCTGTCCAGACACACCAAAAGATACAAGCAGGGATCATCTACCAGACTTTCCTGATGACTCTATCAACTTTCCAACCAGACCAGCATTCATAGACCTCTCTGATGCTTTGTGGCATGACTCAACTGAGACCAAAGATAGAAAGAAACATGCACCACATGTCTGAGGCAACTGAGCAATGTAGCAAAAGGTGTCTGTTGGACTCTGAATGTTGCCGGCACATAAAACATCTGTTAACAATTGGCATACCTCTTCTGTTAAGGTTGTCCTATGTTAAACAAGATCCATTAAGGGCTATCCAGCTGAAGCAAATGATCTTTGGGGGAAGACTTGTCTTCCAGATGTACTTCCAAGGCCATCTATCAATGATTTCATTAGTTGAGCATAAATGAGAGTACCCTGCTTTCACTGAGTAGAGGCCATTCATCCACTTAATATTGTCAGCAATGTTGTGGTTGACTGAGTATCCCTCTAATTTAGCCAGGAGACTCAACAACTGTGGAATTTCCCAGTCTTGGAAGTCCCTTCTGAATTGGATTTGCCAGCAATTGTCTTGCCAATTCTGAGAGATAGAGGAATCTTGATCATTAGCTATCTGGTAGAGGTCTGAGAATTCATTCATTAGGACAGTCCCCTGTAACCATCTATCCTTCCAAAATCTGATGTTGATGCCATTTCCTAACTTGAAAGAGGTATTCGTAGAGAATTCATTCCAAAGTTTCCTGATAAATTTCCAAGGCCCTACTCCATATGGTCTTCTTGACAGATTGGTGCACCAGTGGCTTTGAGATCCATGAATTGCAGTTACCACCTGTTTCCATAGCGTATTCCCTTCTTGACAATATCTCCATAGCCACTTCATAAGCATGCACTTATTATGTATGTTGAGGTCCCTGATACCTAGTCCACCAAGTTGCTTTGGCATGGTAACTTTTGACCATTTGACTAAGTGAAGTTTGTGACCCTTGCTGCCTCCTTCCCAGAGGAAGGTTCTTCTGATTTTATCCAACTGCTTGATTACCTTGTTCGGAATTGGAATCAGAGACATGAGATAAGTAGGAATACTATCCAATACACTATTAATGAGTGTCAATCTCCCCCCATAGAAAGATATTGTCTCCGCCAAGAGGCTAACTTTGTTTCAAACTTCTCAATCACACCACTCCAAACTTCAGTTGATTTAAATTTAGCACCAAGTGGGAGTCCCAAATATGTAGTTGGTAGTGCAGCTATATCACAAGATAGGATTCCGGCTAATTCATCAAGGTTGGGGACATTGTTGACTGAATATACCTTGCTTTTCAACATATTGATATGCAAGCCTGAGATAGCCTCAAAAAGTTGTAATGTGAGATTGAGATATAATACTTGAGATCTCTCTGCCCCACAGAAAATGAGTGTATCATCTGCGTATAAAAGATGGGAGACAGAGAGAGAAATCTCAGGATACAGGCTTACATGAAAACCATTGAGCCACTGTAGTTGTTTGGCTTTGTCAAGCATCTTGCTCAGACCCTCCATGGCCAAAATAAAGAGGAAAGGTGAGAGGGGATCACCTTGTCTCAAACCCTTCTGTGGAGAGAAAAAACCCACTGGTCCCCTGTTAACAAGAACTGAATATTTTACTATAGTGATGCAAAACTTAATCCACTTTAGCCACCTATTCCCAAAGCCCATCTTCTTGAGAACTGCTAAGAGATAAGACCAGTTTAGCTTATCAAAGGCCTTCTCCACATCCAGTTTGCATAGAATACCCGGCTGACCACTCTTAAGTTGGCAATCCAGAACCTCAAGAAAACCAGTTTATTGTATTCGTCTGTTTTGCTGATCAAGATGTTAAAAGGAGTTAGGTGCATTTGGTAATTGGAAAATTCCATGACGAAGTCATTTTTAGTGTTTGTTCCGGAAAATATTTTTACCAGGAGGAAAGTAACTTCCTTCACTTATAGGCGGAAGTCATTTTCCTTTACGATAATCCCAATTCTTACTCCATATCACTTGCTCCAACCAACACTTAAATATAATTATCAACATTTAATACTCGATGAAACACTATCCAACTGACATTAGTATCAATCCTTAATGAATATTGTTTTACGAAAATTATCTAGTCACCAACCAAACACTGATAAATAAGTGAGGAAACCGCTTATTTCCCTAGAAAACATTTTCCTTCGTACCAAACGCTTTATAGGTTAAAAGAAATTAGATATAATGAAAATACAGCTCTAAATAGTTCCTATTTTTTTCATCTGTTGCGACAATGCTTTGTAGACTGTATGGTTACTAATCTGTTTTGCTTAGTCAAAAACAAGCATTATGAGACTTTTATAGAGATTGACTATCCTATTTGTCTAACTGCAAAGTGGCTACATGGAGGCCTATGTTGTTAACCTAATTTGAGTTCAGTAACTCCATGTGACCATTTGGAACATTTTATCTTCTAATGATTGGCATTTGTGACGATCAATTCGGCTAATTAAGATTGCACCAGTAATTTTTTATTCTTTGCTGTTTGAAGACTCCTGGATTTATCAATTGAAATATATGATGTAAGTGCTGCCAGAGATAAAGTTCAATCTGGTCTCTAACAATGTAAATAATACTCTCATGCAGGCAAATTCAATCAACTAGTTTACAACTATCCTATCCGGATACCAGAAAGGTTTTCTCTCGTTATTCGCTCCCTATTGACTCAAGAAGGCATTTGTTTGACCCTGGAACCAGATTTCAAGTTTCTGGAGGTGAAACATCTAGCTTCTTATCTCGCAACTTTTGGAAAAATGCATGTTTACTATTATTTTATCGTTTAATAAGCCATTTGGTAATGCTGTTGGTCGGAAAAGCAGAAAAATTTCTCCACTACTCATTTGAATAAAAATTGAACCTGTTGATCCGCTGACACTAAGTTTGATTTAAAAAAAGAAAAGAAAAAGACCTGCTTGGAAATAATTTTGAAGTTTGGTATCACTCTGGACTAAAGTAGACTTTAGCTCATACTCATGGCCCCTTGAAAATTCTACTGAAGCACATTCTGTAATCTCTACCCTGCTTTTTAGACAGTGTAGCAATTAAGGCTACAGGCAAATTTTATTAATCGATGAATCATAGGGCTGTTTTGATTTTTAAGCATTCGCCCATTTTTGTCATGACATGTTGTCAAATAATATGAGGAGGCCTTCTGCTGAAAATATTTGATTCTAGTAATCTTACTCTTTTATGCATGCTATTTTTTGCATACCTTTTTTCGTATGTTTATGCTATTAATAATCATGAACATCATTCCAGGTAGCCTATCCTTATGTGGCAAAGCGTCTCCTAACAGATCCTAACCCAGCTTTACGTGAACGCCTTATACAGGTTGGTTAATCTTCTCTCATTGTACCATGCTTTATGAAGAGCGTAGTATTTTCTATTTAACCTCTTAGTCAACCTTTCTGAAACTCTTTTGTCGAAGTTGGATGATTTGGTGTCAACATAAAAGATATTTTTATATGTTAATCTTTAACAAGTGTAAATTTAGACCTGAGATAGTTCTCGATAAGCTATTCAAAAATAACGACAGAATGAAGACAAGGAGTTGCATGAGTGAATGACATCATTCTGAGACATCCCTAAATAATGGTATTTCCAGTTCTATGGCTTATCTGACTTGACTTGTTGGGGACCATGGCTCGACAGTTATGATATACTTAACTTTTGATATTTATGGCTGACGCCTTAACGTTTTCTGGAAATCAGTGTCAAATTTAATTATATGGAACATGTACTCTATATTACCATTCATTTAGTATACGATGAATTGTATATCCAGAGGCAACCAATAGGAAGTATGGGTGGAAATGCAACCAATCCGGATGGACATAAAGTTTATCTTGTAGAAAATGGATCCAATCTGCTCCATATAATCCTTGCTTTTGCAACTAGCGTTGTGTTCTGATAGGTCGGATCAGATTGAAGTTCAACTGTTAATCTCGTGATAGCTAACTCGTGGATTATCCAGCTCAAGAGTCAAAATTATTTCTATAATGAGAGAGTGGTCAACTTCTTAAACCATACTGTGTCATCAGGTATCTGGTCAAAAAGTAAAGCATATTGTTGTATTCAATAGTAGTTGGATTGAAAGTAAAATCAAGAGGGAGGCTTTTCGAAAGAGTGTCTTGATTGAGTCCGGTCTGATCTTCCGCATCAATTAGCGCATAGGTATTTCCTACGCAAGCTATTGACAGTATCTGTTTTCCTTCCGGATATTGTTCTCTTGTTAGGTTCTGTTCAAGGATGGTCTCTTCCAGTGGAAACAACTGGAGAACCTGATAACTCTAGCAAAGGAAAATGTCACAAAACTGAGCGAAAACCCTGCATTTCGAGGGAATAATAGGTAACTTCTTGGCAAACCTTGTTTGGCGAAGTATAGTTATCGTGTTCCACTGTTATCACACTTTTCTGGTATGTTTTCGTCAGAGGAACCAGCAAACATTTGAAGATTGAACAGAAACTAGACCTCACTGACACAATCAAGGATGGAGCTCGACTTTTCATACTTGATGAAGGAATTCGCAGGCAGCTTCTTCTTGCTTTGACCGAAGACTCCAAGCTTCACATTGAAGAAGTATGTAATATCTGATTGATACATAGTTGTCTATGACGGAATATACTCAACTCTGATGCGGTTGTATCTTGCAGGTAGTTGATGTATATAGACTGCTTGAAGACCAGGTAGATGTACCTTCAATGGCTTTAGGACTAGCACAAGGTATAAGTCCATTAGCCTTTCCTCCAGTTACATACTAGTAAATCATACATTTCATGACTTCATCGCGAACTTTACGCGTCTTAACTTTTGCAGACTTACCATCTGTTGCTCGAGATATATTGCTTTCATGGAGTGCCTCTGTATTATCAGACCGATAGTTCCCTTCTGAGTGTATTCCTCGACGCTGATAATATTTAAATTTGTTATCCTTATGTAAAGTTGAGTTCTCCCTCTCCGCCCTTCCCTTCTTTCTCTTATTTCTTCTCCTCTTGGTCGCATTTTTCCTGTGTGATCCAGGTGGAATCTCCAAAGTTTTGGGTAAATATATTTGTATAGTTACAGGGGAAGCAGTAAAGATATGAAAGTCGTGTAATATGAGAAATTCGTGTTGATAACACCAAAATTTCACAGGTATGATGCAACGTGCAAACGTATCGAAAAGAGAGCATCATGTATAGTAGTGATTCTTATGCAGTTCTTGTTTGCTGAAAACCGGGCACCTATTTTTCTTGATTTTATTTTGTTTGAAATGCTCATTGCAAGTCCATATCCCCTTCTCACTACTGTTCTGCATATAATAAGCCTTTTGGCATGTATAAACTTGGTGCCTGCATATATTTGTGCTTATAATGTTACCAAGATGCAAGCTACATCTAAAGACTAATTCATGCAACGTAGCCATCACTTCATTAATTCCTGAGAACTTTAAGTAATTTTAACTTACTCGTTCTTAACCATTAATTACTCTCGCCTCTTGGTTCGTCTAGTGCGTGTAATGTTATCAAGATGCAAACCATATTTAAAAGGGTATGCAAATAAAGTACGTACAAATGCTAAGTAATTATATGTGAAAATTATTCTATAGTTTTCGTACTCGTTTATTGAACATCTCTCAATGAATAATACTATAACCAATTCAGATACTTCTTTAACTTGTTAATGGACGCACACTGGTTTTTCAACTTTTCATCTCTTGTCGCTCTGAAGGAACTCGAGTTAGGTAGGAAGAAACCAAAGGATAATATGTAGTCATAATGTTGCGGCCAAATACACACGCAAGTATACGTAGTTGTCAAATAATAAAGTGACTAAAGTCAGATGTCGAACCCACAAAGACTTATAATTTAAATTAACTAGATTAAACTATCCTAATTATCTAAATAAGAATTAGATCCAAGAGTATTTGACTCTAACTAACTAAAATAAAAAAGACAAATACCGAACTTTAAATAGATGAAATGCAGATTTTTATGTTATCGATGTGATGAACTCGATCTAAGGTTATGTGCTATCTAACAATTCTATTGTATTCTCAACTAATTCAACTTCTTTATCTATCTAGTTTACTAGTTGACCGAATCGTTTATATACATAACATGTTACCACAATACTACCTGCTTATCCACAATATATCAACTCTATATTGCTACGGTATTGAATTTATCAATGAATAAAGAACACGACATTCAACTAAGCAAGATTGTTAGGTATATCCCTGTCCTAACCGCGAAATCATTTCCCGAGCTACGTGTTTAGAAACAAGCTCTATTCAATCCTATTTGCAATCTAGAATTCTTTCTCCTGAATTCAACTCTAGATTCGTAGTATTCAATTGGTGATCAAGCAATCAAATATTTAAGGGCATGAGTGAATAAATAAACCATTATAATAAATCAAGAAATTAAAATCAGTTTTCAAACAACAATGGTCATGATAGAACCATAACCCTAGGGTTGTTTTATCCGATTTGATAGAAACTTCGGATGAATTTCTTGACATGCTTTTGAAAATATTCTTGAATTTGAAACAAGACTCGTGCACTTTGATTAAGTTATCATTTCTTTTTTCGAAATAAACTTGGTATTCAAGATTGTATAGCATCAGCCTTTACTTAGAACTCGAACTTCGATAATTAACTTCAATCACGAGTAAACCATTTGTTAAGAATTGATATTGGCACCAAGGGAGCAAAAAAATTGATCATAGCTCAATGGAAAAAATAAGAATTTTTTTCTCTCTTTAATAAAAAAAATTAGGAAACCCAAATGTATATGTGAGTGCCTATAATGACCGACGGATCTTTTTGAGCTTTAGCATTCCGTTTGGTGGTTCGAAACTTGTAGCTTCATTTGAGGCAATAAGACTTGTGTGTTTGGTTAGTTTTGATGTTCGAGAAGTTCGGGATTTTATTTAGCAGAGAAATTCACAATTTAGAAGCTTTAAGTTAAAGAGATGGCCAAGGTTTGACTTTTACGTAAACGGTCTCGGATTCGTATTTTGATGATTTCAATAGGTTCGCATGGTGATTTTAGACTTGGGAGTATGTCCAGATCTGAATTTGGAGGTTTCTTGGTTGAATTGGCTATTTTTGGCGAAAGTTGGCAATTTGAAGGTGTAGAAATTTCCTAAGTTTGATCATAGGTTGACTTTATGATTATCCGGTTCGGATTTTAGTTCGGGACTTGTAATAGATCTGCTCTATCTTTTGAAACTTTTGTGCAAAGTTTGGTGTCATTCCGAGTTGGTTTGGTAGGAATCAAAAGCTTGTTATAGTTTTTGCGATTCTTGAGTTTCATTGTGAATTCCATGTGTTTTGGTATTTGAATCGTAGTTCCAAATGTTATTTTGATATTTGAGCTTGCGAGCGAGTTCGTATGATTTTTTAGACTTGTGTGAATGTTTAGTGTGGAACCCGGGAGCCCGGGTGAGTTTCAGACGTGTTTCAGGTCATTTTTTGTTATGGTCAGGTGTTGCTAGTTCTGCAGGTCTCGCATTTGCGAGGCTAGGCTCGCAATTTCAATGTCCGCAATTGCAGACAACCCATCGCATTTGCGATGTAGGGCCAGGGGACCAATTTTGCATTTGCGGAGCTGGGTTAGAATTTTCGACATGCTCTGAGTTCGCATATGTGGACCATTGATCGCATTTGCGATGGCTTGTCCCTGGAGGATTTTCACATTTGCAAAAATTACAGTCGCATTTGTGATATTTTGCTGGGCAGGGGAGGTTCACATTTGTGAATATATTATCGCATTTGCGATAGCTGCTGAGGCAGCCTGGCTTCGCATTTGATGACCTGAGGTCACTTTTGCGGTAGTCGCACTACCTCTGGTCGCGAATGCGACATATGCAACTCGTTTATAGCTGGTTCATTCGGGACTTTGTCACGATTCAATTCTCACTATAGGTCGTGATGGTGCCCAACGTCACTGCTAGGCAAGCCAATGGTGAATTATCCATGTAATTATTTATTTTAATATTTCTGAAGTAATGGATTTTTATTTAATAAGAGGACGATTAACAGGTGATTGTAGTAATGTAAAGCATAAAATAATGAAAGAGTAAAATAGCGAGTTTAATAACAAAACCATAAAATGTCTTCTAGAATATTCCCAAACCCCAGTGTCACAAGTGCATGAGCAAACTAGTAGAATATACAAAACCTCCTATACTGCTGTCTGATGTAAGATAGACAGAAAATAAGTACAATAAGAAGAGACTTCGGGCGCTGTAGAACGGACATAAAGAACAGCTCACCACTAAGCCTCTGGATAAGTGGGTTACGCGCCTGAATGGTCGCCAGATGCACATGCCTTAGATCCTGCACGATTAGTGCGGAAGTGTAGCGTGAGTACATAAACAACATGTACCTAGTAAGTATCTAGTCTAACCTCGAAGAAGTAGTGACAAGGGGTCGACATCGACACTTACTAAGGGTTAATAAATAAAGTGAAGAAATTATAAATAGGCATGGAATACATGAGTAATGACCTAATAATGAACAATAAATAAGTGGTTCTTTAACTAGATGTCAATTAGGATCTCCAACTATTACATACTAGCTTCAACAAATAAGAGCCAACAAGAATTATAATTTCTCAAGTCATGGAAGAAATATCAAGTATAATCGGACTCCGAGCTATATCACGCATGTTTTATGCCAAGGTCGACGGCCCGAGGTTTCAGCCCGATCCACAAGAAGAGAGAATACGCTACGAACTCCGATTAATGGCAACTACAAGAATAATACACAAGGAGGCATGGTTTCCACTAACGGTCAAGTAACCTGCCAAAACTCAAAGTAATGAAGTTTGGTCTTTACAAATCCCTTATCAAATATCAAACACAATTTAAGTAATTAAACTAACAAGTTGAGTACGAATAATACAAGTAATACATGGTAGAGTCCTAAAAATACCCGTACATAAGCATGAGTTTTAGCAGCATGTGGACTCTCGGCACATTGTGCGCACGTAGCACCCGCAATTATTAGCAAAACAATTATTTATAATACCTACAAGGAGAATTCCCTCTTACAAGGTTAGGCAAGAGACTTACCCCATTGTCAAGTTCTTTTTTCTGTCCACAATTCACACTAAAGCCTCAAATCGGTGTCATGTAATCCGAAACTAGCCAAATATTGTATGAATTAATATATGCTCAAAAGTTCATAATTTAACTATTAGATTAATTACCCAACCCAAATTGGAAGATTTCTAAAATACACCCTCGGGCCCACATGTCCAGATTCCAAAATGTTTTGTAAATAAAAGTTACCCATAACCTCACGAACCCAAATATTAATTTCCACTCAATTCCATAATCATTTTCGTTGTCTACTCCCATTTTTATCAAAATCTAAGTTTTTCAAATTTTCACATTTTATATGTTACAATTTACCTATAATCTACGTATTAAACTCACATTGGGTAGGAATTACTTACCTTCAATAGCTAGATGAAAACCCCTCTGCAAGAAGCTCCAAAATCAGCCGAGGGAAATGAAAAATGAGAGAAAATTGCCTAAGTCCCGTTTTTAAAACATCACTGCCTAGGCATTCCTTCTTCGCGATCACAGAAGAGGACTCGCGAACGTGAAGGCTTGACTCGCCTGAGGGTCGACTGGCGCGAACCATAGATGCATTTATTATGTTGTCGAGGTGTTCAGCCCGATCCACAAGAAGAGAGAATAATCTACAAACTTCAATTAACGGCTACTGCAAAAATAATACACAAGGAGGCATGGTTTCCATTAACAGTCAAATAACTCGCCAAAACTCAAATTAATGAAGTTAGGTCTTTACAAAACCCTTATCAAATATCAAATACAATTTAAGTAATTAAACTAACAATTTGAGTATGAATAATACAAGTAATACACGGTAGAGTCCTAAAACTACCTGGACATAAGCATGATTCTTAGCTACATGCAGACTCTCGTCACTTCGTGCGCACGTAGCACCCACAATTATTAGCAAAACAATAATTTATAGTACCTACGGGGAGAATTCCCTCTTAAAAGGTTAGGTAAGAGACTTACCTCGTTGTCAAAGTCTCTTCCCGGTCCACAGTTCACACTAAAGCATCAAATCGGTGCCACGAAATCCGAAACTAGCAAAATATTGTATAGCTTATTCAATATATGCTCAAAAGTTCATAATTTAACTATTAGAGTAATTACCCAACCCTAATTGGAAGATTCCTAAAATTTACCCTCGGGCCCACGTATCCGGATTCCAGAAATTTTCATAAATAAAAGTTATCCATAACTCACGAACCGAAATATATAATTTCCACACAATTCCATAATCATTTTCATGGTCTAATCCCATTTTTATCAGAACCTAGGTTTTTCAACAATCTCCTAAACTTTCCACATTTTACATGTTAAAATCTACAAATAATCTATGTATTAGACTCACATAGGGAAGGAATTACTTATCTTCAATAGATAGGTGAAAATCCCTCTCCAAGAAGCTCCAAAATCGGCCAAGGGAAATGAAAAATAAGAGAAAATGGCCTAAGTCTCGTTTTTAAAACATCACTACCCAGGCATTCCTTCTTCGCGATCGTGGAAGAGGCCTCGCGATCATGAAGGCAAGTTGCCCAAGACCCCAGAAATTGAACATTGTGAACGTGGGCTCCCTCTCGCGAACGTGAAGGCTTGACTGCCTGAGCTTTGTGAACGCAGGGCCCCCTTCACGAACGCGAAGAGTAACGAGGCTGACCCCCCCTCCCAGACCCATTTCCCCTATGCGAACGCGGGCCCTTTCACGCAAACGCGAAGGCCACAGGTCCCAGACCTCTGTGAACGCGTACTGGGTGTCGCAAACGCCAAGAGCACCCACCCAGTCCTCCAATTTCCTTCTCCTGGAATGCGACACAACCCTCGCGATCGCGAAAATGAAACAAGAACCAGCAATTGCAGATTTTTGGACTTAGATCCGGGTGGTCCGAAACTCACCGTAGCCACCCGGGACCCCATCCAAATGCACAAATAAGTCCATAAACATAACATGGACCTGCTCGAACTCCCAGAACACGTAAAACAACATCAAAACCAAGAATCACACCCCAAAACCAAATTGAATCAAATTATGAACTTCAAGATTTTCAACTTACTCCGAACGCGCCGAATTGTACTTAGACTACTCGGAATGACGCTAAATTTTGCGTACAAGTTATAAATCACCGTACGGAACTATTACCATACTTTAAATCTCAAACGGACCTTGATAACACCAAAGTCTGCTCCAAACCAAATTTAAAGAGCTTGAAAATCTTCAATGCGCCAACTTTCAACATTAAGCGCCGAAATGCTCCCGAATCATCCGAATCCCGATTCGAACACACTCTCATGTCCAAAATCATCATACGAACCTATCTAAACCATCAAATCCATGTTCCGAGGTTGTTTACTAAAAATATTGACTCAAGTAAAACTTGGCCATCTTAAGCCACTATTAAGGAACCAAATGTTCCGGTTTCAACCTGAACCCTTCCAAACCCAAGTCAACCATCCTCGCAAGTCATTAAACAGTAAAAAACATACGAGAAGTTTTAATTAGGGTAACAAGGACTTAGAAAGCAAAATGACCGGTTGGGTTATTACGGACTTTCTCTCATTTTATCACAATTTTGAGCTCTAGACTTGGTATGAGGCAATTTTTGAAGGGAATTTTCATATCTAGCTATTGGGTTAGTGATTTTTGACTCAATTTTAATATTTTAACTTGATTTCTTATAGAGTTTAACATCAAAATCATGGGATTTGAAAGGAATTTTTTGGAATTTTTGACTATGTTTTAAAAGTATGAAAATTTAAGGTTTGAGAGTCGAATTGGACTCGAATTTGAAAATTAATCACATATTTGGACTCGTGAGGTTATGGGTAGCTCTTGAATACCCCTCGAATCGGGTATTGACCGGTAGACCCAGGGTTAACTTTTGTTGACTTTTTGGAAATTGGACAAAGATAACAACTTTATTAATTTAACTTGAATTCTATTGCATTGTTTGATGTTATTAAGTCATTTTTGCTAGATTTGAGTTGGACATAGGTAAATTTCAATGACATAGCTATTTTTGATTATTGATTTGGTAAGTATCTTGCCTAACCTTGTGTGGGGGAATTCTCTTTAGGATTTGGCTTAATTACTTATTTGTGGTATGTGTAAACGGCGTGCACACGAATGTATATGTGCCTTTATGATTGAATTTGACTCGTGGTTACTTTTATTGCCTTGTTGTGATTGAGAGGTCCCTGTATTACATGTTTTTTACTTTGGATAATTACTTGAGTCGATGTTCCATGTTAGAGATCATGTTTTAGGATCGTATTTCCTAAATTGTCCAAGTTGGACATTTGTAAGATTGTTACTGATTTGAGTTAGCTTTCATGCTTATATGTTGAACACCCATCCGCTTTTCCTTATTGAATTGTCCTAGTGCACTACATTGGTAGATTATAAAATTATGTCTTCGTGACAATTATTGGCATGTTATGTTGTTATAATTGTGACACATGTGGACTTATTGGGCGGAATATTCGGGTGTTTGCACCAAGTTTCGGTTGTGCTATTGTTACTGTTGATATTGCACATGTGGCGAGACAATGTGAGTTATATCGGGTTTGCACATGTGGCGAGACAAGGTGGGATGATTTGCTATTACGCGTGTGGTGATACAAGGCGAATATTTACTTTATTGTTACGCACATGGTGAGATAAGTGTGGCTATATGGGGATGATATGTGATAGCTTGGGCATTTTATTGATGATTTTTGTGTGATGGTGAAAAAGAGGTATTCTTTTTTGTGCTTATGACTTCTTTATGTGTGTCATGCATTTTTTACATGATTTGTTGTGTGATTTCTAACATGCCTCTGCTATGATGATTTGATTGCCAAGATGAATTTATCTACGTGGAGTTGTTATTTCATATTGGTTGAGTTTTCGGTAGTGTAACTGTTTGAAATAAAAAAAAAGTTGTTATCATGCATTACTATATTTGATTCTTGAAAAAATCTGTTGAACGCAATTTCAACAATTGGCATGGAATCAGATTATATGTGTGGCACGAGGTCTTTAACGTGTGGGTGTGATTCACATTATAGCATGAGTTTTCCATACGAGTGGTATATATACTGTGACACGAGGTCTTTGTCGTGCAAGTGTAATTTATATTGTGGCACGAGGTCTTTTCCATGCAATGGTGATTGAGTATGTGGGTAAGAGGTGCCTTATGTGTACGACTCTCATTAATGATTGTTGTTGAAACCGAGCCTTACTTGTATTAAATTGATACTACTGATTCTGATGAGATTACAATTATTGCCTTTTGTTATACTTCCAGTCGTCAACCTTTGATATCTTTCCTAGGTTATTTTTGACTAGTGAGTATTAGGACTTGAACCTCGTCACTACTCCATCGAGGTTAGTCTTAATACTTACTGGGTATCGACTGTGGTGTACTCATACTACATTTTTGCATATTTTTGTGCAGATCCATATATTTTAAATTGTGTTGGCTATTAGAGAGTTGTGCCCGTGCGGTTAGAGACTTCAAGGTATACCTGTTGTTCCGCTCGCAGGCCTCGGAGTCACCATCTTACTTCATTTTGCTACTGTTTAGTGTATCCCAAAATGTGATCTATGTACACTATGTAGAGCTTATGACTTAGTAGAATCGGATTTTGGGGAGTTGCTTATTGTATCTGTGTTTGGCAATTTTAATACATTTCCCAGCTTTTGTTTAATCTTTAAGTTGTTATATTCTGTTTGGCTTTATTGTATGATAGGCTTACCTAGTCTTAGGGGCTAGGTGCCATCACGACCCATTAACATGAGATTTGGATCGTGAAAGTACGATGACACATAAGAGAGCATCAACCGTACAACGAGGAATTGAACCGTCTGAACAATATGATAGCATTGCAATGGCAAAGAGCTTCAATATGATATGGCATACAAGTAACGTAAATAAGATTCAAACACCACATAAATAACATGAGGGCGGAGTCGAATATGGACAGGTCGAAAACGAATTAGGCATAAATGAATAAGATATTCAACTTGCCCATATTTAATACTTATAAAAAATGATCATTTTTGACGTTTTGTCAAAATGCATACGTACGCCATTTATGCTGCAATACCCTATATATTAATAAGAGCATATAAGTTTTTAAATAACGTTTTACAAAAAAAGAATTAACAATAAAAGGGAACCTAACCTAATTAAAAGATGGGCAAAGGCCCACTGGAACGGTAAAACAAAAAAAAGAAGAGGGGGAAAGGAAAAAGGGGAAAGGGGAATTGCAGCAAAGCTGCGGCAAAGAAGCAGCAGAAGCTAAAGCATAGAAAGAAAAAAAAAACATAGAGGAGAAAGCAATGAAGCTTAGAGTTCCAAAGTAGGAGAAAATCAAGCAGAGTTCCATAGCTGCTAGCAACCTGGTGCTTCAATATTATTATTCTCAACCATTGTTATTTCTAAATTCAAGGTAAATCTTATTATTCCATTGATATGAGTGTCCTTGATTTATCATGATTTCAGTTAAATAGTGATACTAGTAACTCAGTGAGTTCCAATTGATTTGGATGCAAGAATGTTCATGAACAAGAAATCAGATTATTTTTTTTATATATTTGATGGATTAGTTGGGGAAAAAAATCAAATGATTATTTAGAATAATATGGAGATAGCAACAAAGAACATAATTTATTGGTTATATTTTTAACAATTTATTAAGAGGATACAAGATGTAAACTTATTATTACTAATTCTGTAAATTCCTTCTATGATTTAGTAAAAGAGTAGTACAAAGATTTTAATTTTGGAAGAATAAATTAGCGATAGATAGTTATTTTTCATTTTTATATAAAGATGATACATAGTCTAATGAATGTGGTAAAGTGGAAACAAGATGTCGGTGATAAGCGATGAAAAAACATCTACTGAAAGTGAGATAGATTACAAAGTTCAAGAGTGATAACACTAGATTTATATTGATTTATAGATTGTACACAAATTGAGCATTTGGATCGATAAGACGTCAGAGTTCTGGCTAGTTGGTATGAAGGTGTGAGTATTAATATTATCGCAATTTGTATTTTCATAACTTGCATGATTTACACATGATTTTTGATATTAATATGTTACCAATTATTTTGAATTGCATGTGGGACAAGTCTTTTACTCGATATGATACCAAAATAGTTATTTGAGATGGTTACCGTGGTTTTAAATATTTCTGTTGTCACTAGATCTGTTTTACTGTTATCGAAATAAAATTTTATGATTTGATAAGAACCGAATTGCCATGTATTATTTTAAAATATTTTCTATGAATATATATATACGGATTACAGAGAGAAGTATAAATGGGAGTAGAAATTGAAGGATCCCGTAGCTAACAGCGGGTTGGTTAGACCGGGTGCACCTTGTAATTATCGATTACCGTTATAGCCCTCGCTAGTGGGAAGATAGAACTAGCATAACGTTACGGATTTCCCTCGAGTGGGGACTACCGTTATATTTGACTTCTTGCGAAGAAGTTCACAGTTATACCGATTACATGATCCGTTCATTGAAACCTCCCAAATATGAATATTGATATTATATAGTAGTTACCGAGTATATTACTAAATTATTGATTGTATTATACTACAAGAAAAACATGATGAGACTGAAAATTATTTATTATTTCGAAAAGGGCATTTTTATGTTATTTTCTGTTTGAGATACTAGCATGTTTTTGACTTGTCCCCAAATAAAAACGGTTGTGGTTAAGTGTTATTACTCACTGAGCTAGCGACTCATTCCCCGCTATTTTTTTTTTTACAGAGACAGCAGTTGACGCATGCGAGGATTTTGTTAATTAGAGCGCACATGTTGATAGTTCTTGGTGAGCCTCGCACTTGTTCGCGTGGGCGGAGATTTTATTTATTGTTATGGTCTTTTCTTTGAACTCTTAGAGTCGCTCCATAGTCAATATTTTAGTGTCTTGAGTATTCTTCGTTATTATAAATTTATGTTGAGTATCGCTCATTCTTATCAAATTTGGAGATAAAGTAGTATTCTAGTTGTTAGTGGATGATTATTAAAGGTAGATATTTATTTTGGTTAATTGATAAGGTCATTGTCATTTGAATTGCTATTAGGATGTTTGGTTGCTGATTGAAACATAGAAATTTTTGGGATAGTCCAAAAACAGGGAAAGTTTTGTCCGATTTTCTGTAAAATATCAATGAGGCGTACTTGGGGGTACTTGCTCCTAAGTGCCGGTGATTCCTAAATTGGATCGTGACATATGCAAAGGAGGAGATCTATATATTTACTCCATTTTCTTAGGTATTTTTCTAAAGAAAAAGGTAATCTCTGTCAAAGGTTGGATCACTCTTTATTTTGTATTATATAGGTGCTTTAATAACATTGTTAAATTGAATTGATATGATTATTTCATGATTAATATTTAGTTAGTGCACTTAACAATTAATTTTTTGTTTTGTATTAACATCCACATGTTTTTTCAATAATAATGATGTGTTTATTAATTTATTGACATTAATTTGGGGACTTTTAAACAAACACCCGTCTACCAGAATCTATTACCCGACCATGCTCATTTTTTTCATTTACTTTTAATACACATGCCAAGCTAAATAATTTCACCCTCTAGTGCTTTGGTTACTTATCTTCAACAAGTACGACATTATTTCATTACTGCTAAAAGAAAAATTGTATTTCTGTTATTCTAATTGTCTTGTTTTGACGTAACACAATTACTAAGGTGAACTTAAAATTGTTGTAGTTCAAGATATACTATTCATAAGTACTTGGTTCATTCTTTCTTTTTTTCTTCATCTTTTTTTTCCCTAATAGGAAAAAGAAATTATTTCTAACAAGTAGAAAACTATATAAATGTGACTTTACTTTCAATAGACGACCAAAACTGAAAAAACTACACTTCCCTCAAGTCATTGGTTGAACGAAGTAATGTTCATATTATTCTTGTGCTCTCCCCCTTGGAGAGATTAGTTTGTCCATTCATTTAATTTTTTGTACCTTCATTTACCACTTATGTCTTCCCTACGGTCATATGAAAGCTTTGTACCAAGTATAGTCATGGTTTAAGTTAGCGCAATGAGGTCCACGTGAATGTATCAGATCATTTATTCCACCACCGAAGAATATAACTTCAAAGCTTGAAGTTAAAGAAATTGAATTTGATAGAAATTTGAAAAATGTGTAGCAAATATTATAAGACATTGGTTAATTTTGGAAAGACAATCACTGAAATATTAATTATTCCACAATTGATGATTATAGTTTCACTGAAATAATAGTATGTAGTTGAAGTATATTGTTGTAATATATTGTATACAGTTATAGTATATTATTACAATATACAACATTGTAAAGTTGTATGCCTTTGAGGCTATTTACCGTGAAAATGGTAATAACAATTAAATTTGATTATGGGACTTTAAAAATATGTGATCTATTTTTATACTAGTTGTTATGCAGTTGATGCTATGTATGTGAGACTTAGAAACAAAGTGAGGGTTAAGGATGGGGTGATAATCAAACCGTTAGGTTAATTATCGGGGCCTCGAGCTTGTCGATTCGGGGGCCTCGAGGTCGATTCCGGAGCTCGGCTGGGAGCTATCGAGGGGGGTCAAAGTATGACTAACAGCTATATATAAATCAACGAGGCTCTTTATGGCCAATGATAAGCAATAAATGATGAACAATAATGAAGATAATAAATGGAAGCAATAATATCAATAGAGTATGTTAGAGAGCAAATGGAATGTTCTTGTATATTTTCGTGTGGAGCAACTGAAGCAACATGCCTTTACAAGATGACAAGGATCCCCTTTATATAGGAGGGGAATCCCAACATAGTTAAAAATACATTGATTACAAAGATAAAGGGATGGAACAGCTAGATGACACCATGATCCAGGGCTAGGGTAGTCTGCCAGGCTCTGTCAGTCCTAGTCGTGTACCTTGGGAACTCCCCACTCCTACCATAGCTGTGGTTGACATTGACGAACCTCGAAGTGGAAATTCGACCATAGCCTCGAAGCCTCGAGGCTTCGAGATGATCTTCTGAGGAGCCTCGATAACAAGGAATTAGACCCTACGATTTTATCGTATACAGATAGTCTCCGCGTTTCTTAGAGTAAAAGTGATAAGAAATGACCTCGAACCTTTGCCCCCTCTGATATTCTTGCAATTACGGTAGTCATAAGGTGCCAAAAGACGGTGCACACGCAGCCCTTGAAGGCCCCCACATTGATTACGGCAGTTAGCTTCCCTTTGGCCTCCTTCAATGCGCACGCGGGGCTTCTATAAATACTCTCTTACATGTTCTTCCCAACTCATCACATTTCAAAACCCAAAAAGGTTCCTTCTTCCTTTACCCTTGTTCTTTCATAAGAACGCGACTCCCCTTTCTCTTCCAGAAATTTCTAGCAATGGTGAAAACTTCCACCTCTGTTTCCCAAGAGAATGTGGCCTCATCCTCTTCTCTTTTTTCTCAAGGTGAATTGGCAATGCCTCCTCGTGCTGAGGAATGCATCCCAGGATCTTTCGCGATGGCTTCTGATTTCAAGGTCGAGAGGCCTTCTTCGAAGCCGAGGCGCAGTGAGCCCGTGACCCAGTATATTAGCTCGATAATAGACGTCGGAAGAGTGAAAGTTGATTGTCGCTAGGGAGACGCGGTGCTTATGGAGATCCTTTCTTGGGAGGAGTATATTACGACATACAAAATAGGTTTTCTCAGTATCTACACGTATCCGTTTAATCTAGGGCCAGTGGGGCCATCTTTGCCCCCGATCGACCCCGTGATTCTCGACTTCTACCAACGATGCTAAGTGACCCTTGGCCAAATTCATCCTTCATTCTGGCGTGTTGTTTACATGATCAGGTACTACGTGAACATGATCGGGGAGGTGCCCTTCACCCTTGATCATCTGATCAGGATGTACAGCCCCCGTCTCTTTCGTGGGGGTCTAATCAAACTCCGTTGCCGAGCCCTAAGGGCCCTCTTTACCTGCACCGATGAGCCCGGGAATAGGGGATGGATAAGCCGCTTTGCCCGAATAAGGACTTCTAACCTGATCCCGGCGGAAAAGATGTTATTTCCCGAGAGGTGGAACGTGGAATGTAAGTAGACACGTTATCTATCATTCCCTTGCTTCTCTTTGAATACATTATTCCACGCACTTAACTTTTCTTACTAATGCAGCCGCAGCAATTTACCCTGGTGCGGTTCCGGACCTCCCGGGTTGGGTCGGCCACCTGGACTCGATTTGCTCGTATGCTGAGCGAGTGTGGCGTGATTTATCCTAAGCCCGGTGGGAAGCTAAGGATCACGGTGAGCCTCTACCCTTGCTGTAGTCATCCTTTTCGACTTAAATCGCTATTGGCAGCGCTCTCGTTCCCTGTGTTTACCTCTTGCATTTGTGTAGGACTGGGGGAAGTCCCCTTGATAAAGGGAGCATTACCCGACAGGAAGGGTGATTTGGTACCCGACGAAGGGAAGAAAAGACAAAGGGATTCTTTGGATAGACCTTCTGAATCTAAGAAGATTAAGGCGGAAGAAGCTAAGGCCGACCCGGCAGCTCTAACCCCGGAAACGGAAGGAAACCCTCGAGTTGAGGGTGAGGGGGAAAGTAGCTTCTCGACAGCGCCCGAAGGAGGGATAAACCTGACCGATCCTGGGGCCGTAGAGATGGTGGCTTCCGAGCTGGAGTCTGATGTCGTTGCGATTCCACTTCATAGCGGAGAGACAACTGAGGGAGTATCGGGTTTTGCCCCTGAGCTAGTCGATGGTCAGAGTTCCCCTCGGTCTGGGGTGCCTTCATTAGGTGGTTCGGAGGGGCCTAGTCCTGGGGCCCCGAATGAACAAAGGATTATCCTGACTAACCTTGCTAGTGTCGTGGTCGTGATTGATTCCCTTCAGGGAACGACCCTTCCTTCCAAGGGAGTGCAAGATGCCTCGTACGAAGAATCTCCCGATGCGGGGATGCCTGTCAGAGGCGGAGATGTGCTTGAAAGGCTTCCAACCATTCCCGAGGGAGTCCCTGAGATCGATGCTTCCCTCGTTGGCGAGATGAGCAGGCTTTGTGAGCAGGTAATCTTTGCAAACCCTGCCAAATAAGAAAGACAACCCTTCCCAACCATCCACTGGGCCTTCAAAAATGAAATCACTCTATTGGGAACATAATCCGTCGAACCTCGCCACTCAATTCGTGGCACCCCCGGCATAGCCAACGTTACTGTCTTAGCATGACAGTCCAAAATAGCACAACACGGAGACAACCAGTCCATGCCTAATATCACATCAAAATCAACCATACAAAGCAACAAAAGGTCCACTCGGGTCTCCAAAACCCCAATAGTCACCACACACGACTGATATACACGGTCCACAATAATAGTATCGCCCACCAGAGTAGATACACGAACAGATGAAGGAGACTCACGGGGCATATTCAAATAACCAGCAAAATATGATGATATATATGAAAAAGTGGAACCAGGATCAAATAATATAGAGGCATCTCTGTGGAAAACTGAGACAATACATGTGATCACGGCATCTAAAGCAATAGCATCTGGTCTGGTGGGGAGTGCATAGAAACGGGCCTGACCACTACCTGATCGACCTCCCCCTTTGGGGCGACCCCTAGCTGGTTGTTCACCACCCCTAGCTGACTGGGTGGGTAGTAAAGTAATTGGTACTGAAGTCGATGGTTGACTCCTCTACTGAGGCAGACCCCCATGATGACAAGTACACTGCCTCCACATATGCCCCAACTCTCCACACTCATAACAACCCCTTGTGATGAAGACGGGGACTGAAGGGAACCCCTAGCACCGAGATGACTAGTAGAAGGACCTAGCATGGAAGAGCCCTGAACTGATGGAGCATGGGACGAACTCTGGGCTGGAAAGGCACTAAGTGATGAATGGCTTTGACGAGAACTATGAGAACTATGGCCCGATGATGCCCCATGATGAACTGGGCGAGCTGACTGACCATGTCTGAATGGACGGCCTCTGTCGTGCTAAAACTGACCCTCATGAGGAGCACCACTGAATCCACCCTGACCACGAGGCCTTTTGGCCTCCCTCTCAACCCTCCCCTGACCATGAACCATCTCAATATGTCGAGCAATGTCAACCACCTCTTTAAAAGTGGCACCAAACACCCTCTCTCTGGTCATAAGCAACCGAAGCTGAAAATTGAGGCCATCTATAAACCTCATGATCCTCTCTCAGTCTATGGGAACCAACCAGACCGCATGACGAGCCAACTCGGAGAACCGCATCTCATACTGTGTAATAGACCTATCACCCTGATGAAGCTGCTCGAACTGCCTGCACAACTCCTCTCAGCGAGACTCAGGTACAAACTTCTCTAGAAAGAGGACGAAGAACTGCTGCCAAGTAAGGGGCGCTGTGCCAATCGGCCTACGCCTCTCGTAAGCCTCCCACCAACTAAGTGCCGCCCCAGAGAACTGGAGTAGTGAATGAGACCCCACTAGTCTCCAGAATACCTGCGGTCCGAAGCATCTTCTGACACTTGTCCAAGAAAGCCTGTGCGTCCTCACCCTCAGCACCACTAAATGACAGAGGCTGGAGTTTTCCAAACCTCTCCAATCTGCACTGCTCGTCCTCTGGCATAACAGGAGCTACATAGTCCTGAGCAGCTGCAACCGGCTGGGCTGGAGGTGCCCCCGGTGTCTGAAGTCCCTGAACCTGCTAAGGTGTACGAGCGGTGGGAGTCTGAGTGCCTCCCCTAGCCTGAGAAGTAGTTGCGGTCGTGGTAACTGAGACTGCCTGAGCTAGGCCAGTGCACACTGATAGAATCTGATCTAGGGCCTCCTGAAGGCATGGGATAACAATAGGCACAACCGGTGTCTGAGCTGGTCCTGTTGGAGCATCCACAATTAGGACCTGATCATGAACTGGGTGGCTGGTGGATCTGCAAGTGCGGCCCTAGCTATTGTGCAGGTACACCCCTGCCCCTACCACGGCCTCGACCATGACCTCGACCTCTCACGGCCCCAACTGGTGGTACTGGTGGCCGTTCGTCCTGACTGGTAGCACGTGTCCTCACCATCTATAAGAGAATAGAATAACAGAAGTTTAGTTACCAAATTCAACAGATTCGCACGACAAGAGTTCAAGAATGTGAAGTTTTCCTAAACGTTCTGCAGCCTCTCGAAGATAAGTACAGACGTCTCTATACCGATCCGCAAGACTCTACTAAACCCGCTCATGACCTGTGAGACCTATGTAACATAGGCTCTGATACCAACTTGTCACGACCTCAAAACCAACCCAGTCGTGATGGCACCTATAATAGAACTAGGCCAGCCGACACAATCCCAAAACAATCCGACATTTCATAATAAAGATTTTTTTAAGGTATTAAATAATAAAACTTTATAGCATAAGTCCAAATAACCAAGTGCGGAAAGAAAACAAAAGCCTGACATTGGGGTGTCACAAGTCACGAGCATCTACTAAGGACTATCTGATAACATCTAAGACTATTACAGTTTGGAAAGCGCTATTACAGTCTAAGGAAGATAAGAGGGAGAAGAGCAAGGCTGCGATCGCCATGCAGCTACCTTGCCGACTCCGAATATCCACGACGGATGGAAGAATCAGCGCTCACTATCACGTCCAGCAACTCCTGGATCTGCACACAAGGTGCAGGGAGTAATGTGAGTACGCCAACTCAGTAAGTAATAAAGGTAAATAAAGACTGAGCAGTAAGAAACACATAAATCCATATCATGAAATCTTAGGAAGTACAACATGCTTTCAAATCAATGTATAAGTCAAATCGTCTCGTTTAAAATTCAATTCTGGTAAAAATTATTTGAAGATATTTTTCAAAACAGATTTAATAAAGGTTCAGTGAAATTTATAGTAATAGTGATGAAAATCATAAATAGCCCATCGGGCAAAGACATGTATCATAAACCGCCAATTGGGCATAACATCACTCAGAATCAGCCCATCGGGCAACCTCACAATCACTCGTAATTCACCCCTTGGGCACAACATGAATTAAGAACAACCCCTCGGCAACATCATATCACTCACTCAGGGTACCCGCGCTCACTGTGGGTGTACAGACTCCGGAGGGGCTCCTACAGCCCAAGCGCTATAACAAGCTATCTCGTGGCATAATCAATCAGGCCCTCGACCTCTCATATATCACAAATCAATAACAACATACTGCGGCGCGTAGCCCAATCCCATAATATCCTCACAATACAGGCCCTCGTCCTCACTCAGTCAAAAACCTCCCAAGCCACTCGGGCTATCAGTAAAACAGGGTGCTCAGCCCAAAATATCATTTTATGCATCAAAACAGAGTAATAAAGACTGGATTATGAAATTAGTAAAGCATAGCATGACTGAGTACATATCTTAAGTCAAAACAGTGAGGAAATAACAAAGGTCCCTAAGGGTTCAAACAGCTTGGCACGAGGCCCATATATGGCATTCAGCCCAATTCATAGAAATTCTTTCTAAAGCACATAAGTATCAAATAGTTTCAATCAAGTACGCAACTTTATAGTTGCTACGGGATGAACCAAATCACAATCCCCAACGGTGCACGCCTGCACGCTCGTCATCTAGCATGTGCGTCACCTCAAAATAGTGAAACGATGTGAAATCCGGGGTTTCATACCCTTAGGACAAGATTTACAATCATTACTTACCTCGAACCGGTCAAATCCTTACTCTATGATGCCCTTATCTCTAGAATCGGCCTCCAAATGTCCTGAATCTAACCAAAAGCAGTACAATACGATCAATATAGGCCAAGGGATCAATTCCAAATGAAAAACTATCAATTAATACCAAAATCCCAAAATTCACCCCAAACCCGGCCCCTAGGCACACATCTTGGAATCCGACAAAAATCACAAAACTAGAAACTCCTTTTACCCACGAGTCTATACATACCAAAACCATCAAAATCTGACCTCAAATGGTCCCTTAAATCCTCAAATTAAACTCTCTAATTTCAAGCCCTAACCCCTCAATTTCATCCCTAATTTCTACAAATTCCATGATTGATCAACGGGAAATTATCACATAAACAAGTATTAGTGCTCAAGCCACTCACCTCTAATAAATCCTTGAATTCCTCCTCAAAATCGCCCTCAAAAGCCCCAATGCCGACTAAAAATGGTGGAAAATGAACTGAAATTCGCAAAGTCCACCTTATATACCTTCTTCCCAGAACTTCCACATTTGCGGAAAATCCATCGCAGGTGCGGTTTTCACTTAACCTTCGAAAACAGCTTCTGCGGTCAAGATCACGCATTTGTGATCTCGCAGGTGCGGTCCCATGTGCGCACCTGTGGTTCCTGCCCTTCTTATCTTTGGCCGCTTTTGCGGCTGCTTATGCGCTTCTGCGGGCCTCGCACTTGTGGTCCCCACTCCGCAGGTGCGGTTATGACAGATGAAGGAAATCTTCAGCACTTCCTCAAATCCCATCCTTGATCCGATAACCTCCCGAAATCAACCCGAGGCCCTCGGGACCTCATCCAAATATATGAACAAGTCACATATCACCATTCAAACTTATTCCAACCTTCGGAATACTCAAAACAACATCAAAACACCAAATCACCCTCGGATTCAAGCCTAAGGATTTCCAAACTTCCGAATTTCGAAAATAATGCCAAAACCTATCAAACCTCATCCGAATGACCTAAAATTTTGTACACACGTCACAAATGACACAACAGACCTACTCCAATTTTTGGAATTCCATTCCGACCTCAATATCAAGATTTCAATTGCTAACCGAAAAACGCCAAATTTCCAATTTTGCCAATTCAAGTCTAATTCTACCACGGACCTCTAAATTACATTCTGAACACGCTCCTAAGTCGAAAATCACCTAACGGAGCTACCCGAACCATCAGAATCACATCCGAGATCTTCTACACATAAGTCAACATCCGGTTGATTTTTTTCCAACTTAAGCTACTAAATAAGAGATTAAATGTCTCATTCCCCTCCAAAACCACTACGGACCCGAATCAACCAACACAATACGATGAAATATAGTTGAACAACACATAGAGAAGCAGAAATGGGAAAAACGGGATTGTAACTCATGAAACGATTGGTCGGGTCGTTACATCACAAAAGTGAACCAAATGAGAGGAGTTTCCAACAAGCCTAATATATACAATCACAAAATAACAATGTTATGAATCCATCCACAAGGTAGAAACAAAACACACGGAGTACGCACAAAAAAATTATATCCAAATATAACACCGTTGCAGCGTGCATCTCATTCCAATCATCATACCTCTCCACACGGGAATACTTATTAAGTCAAAATCCTCATGCTAACCAAACATATGTATCAACAACAAGCACATATCGTGCATTAACATAACTATGGGAAGGCAGATAGCATAGAGCACTACAAAATCCAAGACAACTATGAATTAACATCTCAATAGTCATCTCGCTCCAATGTTACCCAGGGCCTAAACATGGCCACCACATAAGTGTGAATAAACAAGTCATCTCACAACAAATCATAGCATAAGGGATTCACACATGTGATAGATAATGGCAAGAATAATATCCATTTGGCACGATGACATACCCATACAAGAAGTTGCGATGAGTAAGCAAATCCGATCTAGTATAAAATACCCATTCTCATTAAGCCTGCCAATAGGTTCCGAACAGATTCAGATCATCCCAAAATGGGTAAATAACTTTCCAAAAATCCATAGTGATAATCAATAACACATACAATCGACCGTCTAAACCCTAATATACTTTTCATAGTCCGCAACTAATGGAATAATTTTGCCTCCACAAAGATCAAATTTCTAAACCTCGAGAATACAAAAATCTCCATGCCTGATCTCTATCTCTCCCACTTAAATGACTGATATGTCATGCATACACAAGCGCCTCATGAGAAATACTCCTATAAACCTTCCGCACCAAGTAGCAAAAATCTAAACATCCACAGATACCATCCACACGATCTCTATAGTACCAGCCCAACATCCGCAAATCAAAATACAATGCACCTTCCACAATGCCCACTCTACACAGGGCGATAAAGGATAGTGCTAGCATCATCTTAAACATATGAAATCACCCATATTGTTTAGAACTCAAGACATTACTTTCAAAACCAAAATAAAACCTTGTCTATTCAATCTCAATCCCACATGGCTCACCGCATCTATCATACCACAACACAAAAAGACAAGAGTCTTGTTATCAACTCTGAATAAATAGAATACACACTTGACTAGAAATCTTTCGCTTAACTCAGTTCGAGAGAAAAATCACAACATGCAACAACCTCTTAATACACGTAGAATACGTCAACCTCAAGTCGTGATCAAATTATCACCACTATTCGAAATCTATTTTCATAACCAAGCCATCAGAATTGAATTCCTCTAAATCAACCAAGTTGTGTAGATTGCCAAACACTAAGCGTATTATCACAAAACATCCGTAAAGCCCTATTATACAAAAAGAACTGATCATCTCTATTACTATGTTGATCTAAGTCACTACTAAATGGACCTAACTTCTTCAGGTTACTCATGATCCACCTTCATGACATCACTTCTCTTTCATAGTACACTATGGACCTCAATAAAAACTCATACCAAGTGATCCCAATATGAAATATCGTCGTCCTAAGACTCTTAAACCATTGTATTCCCTCTTATACACTCAATAGTAACTCAATCCCAAATACATGCTCTAAAGAGATCTTCTATGAGTCTGAAGCCGTTCCTTCCATCTCTCAAACATTGCCTCGCATAACCGAAAATGTTGCAAAATTATCTCTAGTCTCTTCCATAATCTAACGTCAATCTCAACTCCTCAACCACTCGACGAATTTGATAATCCTTAGGTACCATATCTTGAACCTTGAACTCACTAGAACTATCCTCGAGTGTCACCCACTCTGACCCAATCCCTAATACATAACCAATCCTGTTGAACGACTAGTGTAATGACAACATATGACTACTCCAAAAAGACATAACCGGGTCAAATCCCTTTCTTTTACATACTACATCCACAAAGGAGTACTATCCAACTTGAGCCATTCCACGACCTCTATATAATAATAAGGTGAATATAACACGCCCCCAGGAAATTCCTTGCCTGAATTAATCTCGAAGTCATTCTCCTCAAGCCATAACTAATCCATAAGTGCACCGAAGTTCAGAACTACAACCATACATGACCATGTGATCTAATCGTAAATGGTAGGCTCCCCCACCTGGATTTAAACCACAATCACATAACCCAAGAACTCACAATAACCCTTCTTCCTTAGTTACCATAACCTCACACTGTTACTCAGCCGAATTTCTCATAAGCTCATGTTGCGCTAACCATAACACATCCCATATTATCATCCCAAATGCTTACTCAACCTCGTGACATTCGTGCCATCTACCTCAAGCAATCTAGACTCACACTATAGTACTTATATCCCATTGTATAGAAGGTACAACTCTTCATAGCAACCTCATAACAAATCTTACTGTAATAACCCATTCCACTAGTGATATTGTCCGCTTTGGGCCTAGGTCTGTACGACTTTATCGATGTGGGATTCGCCTTGGGTATCACATACACCCCCTTAGGAACTCAGCGTCCTCACTGAGGTTTGACTCACAGTTGTTCAAGGTTACATGTGGAGTGGCTCTGATACCATATGTAACAGCCCATCCAACTAGTGATATTGTACGATTTGGGCCTAATACCGCACGGCTTCAAAATGCGTCACTAGAGTCTAAGGCGTGACTACTTATATACCCACCATCTCTCATGTATTTTGTTAATGTGGGATTCGCCTATGGTGTCACACGTACCTCTAACATTCTCATAGGAGATAGTATCACCTGTGTAGCCTCAAATCTTTCTATGACCTTTCCATGAGCACCACTACTATGTAATCAATTAATTCTCCCCAGTCTACACTCGTACACATTCCATAAGAATTTAATTTTTTCGTCAATGAAAAATCAAAAGATCCATCAACACATTCAAAACTCAAGATTGTATAGTACACAAAGATGATAATTAAGCATTCACATTCCCTTTGTAGCTCAAGCAAACCCTTCTTGTCAAATTCAAACTCCTCCAAATGTAAGAATTCATTACCAAAATGAAATGCACAGAATTAGTCATTTGTCCATACTGACCCAAATCGCACCAACCTACCTCAAAGCATGTGGTTACCCAACCACAAAGTCCATAACGATACACCCCCACTTCTACACGGGTATAGCTTACCTTCTGAAGTAATCCACTCAGTCTCTAATGCTCATTCTCGACATACTTATAATCAACACCATGAGACATACCTAATATTTCCCTTCTTCATCTTTCGCCACCCATAATGCTGCCTCAAAACACGATACATCTCTGTATTATCCGTATGAACAAAATACCCCAAACTACAAGCCTCCTCAAGGATCATCTCTATCGAACCATCAACACTGGAAATACAAATCCGACCTTGAAGTTACAACACACTGATTCATTAAGGACCACCTCCTTAGCACCACCCAACACACCATGTCTGTAAGGATAAGCAAATGTAAATCATCACACTAACAAGCTTTGATGCGCATAAACAAACAAAACTGCCCAACCACACAAGTAAGAACTCCAATATGCTCAGAGATGCCCAACTTCATAAATTTATAAACCAAGGTCGGAACTTCCATAGCCCAAAAACCTCTCATCTACTAGAACAAATGCCAAACTCCAAATCATGAACTAGATAGTTCTCCTCAAAGGGCTTCAACTGTCGTGATATGTCCAAACTAACACGTGAAGCATCATGATATGCTATGTAAGGTCCCAAACACGTGGGCGATACCAACACTAGGGCGGCTATTTATGAAAATCCCTCCACAAAGCAATGATAGTAGTCAACCCTTAACATAGGGAAAAAATATCGCACACCACATGCGCAACATCACCACAAATCTCCGGACCTCAACTGATTTCGCGTGCTCAACATTGCGTACGAACAAGTAGGAGGAAACTGAAGATATATGCTTCAAGCTGAGATAAAGTCGCACGATAAGGAATCAAGAAAGGGAAATTTCCTAACATCCCGTAGTCTCTCGGAGATAAGTACAGATGTTTTCGTATCATTCCACAAGACTCTGCTAGACCTGCTCATGACTTGTGAGACCCTTAGAACCTAGATCTCTGATACCAACTTATCACAATCCAAAGTCCTAGCCAGGTCGTGATGGCGCCTAGCCGTCCTTGCTAAGCAAGCCAACTCACAATCAACAGAATATACTCTAGATTTCTTTAATTAACAAAGTTCTATCATAAATTTAAACAATACAACATCTTATACAATCATAACATGGTCTGAACATGAGCAAAACAGTACAACCCTCCCCCCCAAAGCACTAGGTGATATAAATACACGAGCAACTACTGAATAAGTATAAGTTTGAATACATAATCAAAATTGTCTAAGAGGAAGAAAAATAGATAGAATATAAATAAGAATATGGACTCGGGCACTGCGGAACGAATCTGTGATGTGCAACTCGCCCTAAGTCTCTAAATAATTTCCTAGGCTCAATAAAAGGCTCCTAGCTAGAACCCACTTGAGGATCTGCACAAAACGATGTACAAAAGCTTGTATGAGTACACCACGGTCACTACCTAATAAGTATCAAGTCTAACCTCGAAAAAGTAATAGCGAGGATATAGCATCAAGATACTTACAACACAGATACAAATAACACAGCCTAAAACTGAAAATAGTAATTACTCTCAAGAATAACAAGTCTCAAAAATATCAACCGTTGAAAAGTATAAAGCATGCTTTTTTCAATTCAAGAGACAATCAAAACGCAACTCAGATATAGTATTTAAAGATGGCATGTCTTCAATTAACGGAGCCGAGGCTCCCAACTAGCATATACATGTGACATGCAACAATTATCATTTAAATAAATACTTCTAAATGAATCAAGGATGTCAATACATGCTCAAGACTCTATATTTTACCATGACTGGTACAAGATCCAAGTACCCAGATACAAAATCCTTGTATCACTAAAACTCGATACGAAATTCATATATCGGCCACACAATCCATATAACTACCATACTTACAAGGCCCAAAGTAATATGGGTAATAACTTGATTGTAGAGGGATGGTACAAAACCCAAGCGCAAAAAGAAGTTTGATAACTCGCATATAATTAAGTATTCGTTCATCATGTCATGTGCAGCCTCTCTACTCCTTCAGGTTAGGGGTAAGGTCTGCGTACACACTACCCTCCCCAGACCCCACTAGTGGGATTTTACTGGGTTGTTGTTGTTGTTTTTGTTCATCATTAGAAGAGATAGAGAGCGGCCTAAGAAGTATTGGGGAGAGGTGATCAGGCAGGATATGGCGAGGCTTCAGATTTTCGAGGATATGACACTTGATAGGAAGATGTGGAGGTCGATTATTAGGGTTATAGGTTAGGAGGTAGTTGATTCTTGCCTTTGTATCTTTGCGAGATTGGTCTGGTAAGTTTTTATTTATTTATTTATTATTTTATTTGCTATTTCGCTTTTCAGTGCAGGACATATTTACTAGCTATCGCTTATGCTTTGCATCTTTCTTCTGGATTTCATGTTGCTCCTATTCTTAATATGATTTCTGTAGTGATACTAATATTGTCTTCTTTTGTCTTTTTCATTTCTTGAGTCGAGGGCCTTTCGGAAACAGCCTCTCTACTCCTTCAGGATAGGGGTAAGGTCTGCGTACACACTACCCTCCACAAACCCCACTAGTGGGATTTTACTGGGTTGTTGTTGTTGTTGTTCATCATGTCCTATGCCATAACTGTATTTAAACCGCACAATCTTGCCTTTCATACCGCAATCTCAGTCCAAATCAAGTATCCAATTACAAAACATATGCATGTGCCCAAATATTTGTAACAACCTGACCGGTCGTTTTGAGCTTTTGCACTTCGCTCGCTAGTTCTCGGGCATGAATTGCCCTGTGTGATGTATTATGATTTATGTAAATCATTGGTTTTGGTTTTCAGGGTAATCGGAATAAATTTGGAAGAACAGTTCTCAAGTTGAAGCTTGAAATTTGAAGGGGTTTGACCAAGATTTGACTTGTTTGTATATGATCTCGGATTGGAATTTTTATGATTTGGTTAGCTCTGTTAGATTATTTGGGACTTAGGAGCATGATTGTAATGCATTTTGGAAGTCCGTGGAAGGTTTAGGCTTGAATTGGCGAAATTGAGATTTTGGCTTTTTCTAGTTGATAGGTGAGATTTTGGTATAGGGGTCGGAATGGAATTACAGAAGTTGCAGTAGCTCCGTTTGTACTATTTGTGATGTGTGTGAAAAATTTTAGGTCATTCGGATGTGGATTGGTTGGGATTTTGATCAAAAGCATAATTCGGAAGATTTTGGAATTCTTAGGCTTGAATTCGATGCAAATTTGGTGTTTTAATGTTGTTTTGAGTGTTCCGAAGGTTGGAACAAGTTTGAATGATGTTCTGGGATATGTTGGCATATTTGGTTGAGGTCCCGTGGGCCTCGAGTGAGTTTCAGGTGGTCAATCGGGCCATTTCATGTTTTGAAAAGTTGCAGAAAACTGCTGAAGGATTTCAGGAAAATTGACCTTCGCGTTTGCGAAGGGTAAGCTGGTGAGGATGAGGAATTAGCCTTCGCGTTCATGATGAAGGCTCTGCATTTGCGAAGGGCTGGAGTCTTGTGCATCGTGTTCGCGAGGTTCATGCCGCGTTCGCATAGAAGGAAGGTGAGCAGCTGGGTCCGGTGTGTTTGTTCTTCGCGTTCGCGGAGGTGGTATCGCGTTCGCAGTGAGTTAGAAAGTCAAGCTTTCGCGTTCGCGTGGTGATTGTCGTGATCGCGATGAAGGAATAATTGGTCAACTTGAGTTTCTGCTTTGCGAACGCGAGGCTTTGACCGCGTTCGCGAAGAAGGTCTTTGATGCATGATCAGAATGTTTAAATAGCCATTATCCGCGATTTTGAGGCTAACTTTCACCATTTTTGGGCGATTTTGGAGCTTTTTGAGAGGATTTGAAGAGGGATTCAAGAGATAACACCTGGAGGTAAGATTTTTGAACTCAATACTCGATTCTTGTGCGAATTCTACCTAATTAATCATGGAATTTAAGCCTAGTATTGAAGAACTAGAGCTTGTAATTGGAGACCTAAGATTTGGGATTTGAGGGGTCGTTTATGGTTGGATTTTGGTACTTTTGTTATGTATGAACTAGCGGGGAGATAAGGAACCCATTGTTGTAAATTTTATCGGAATCCAAGACATGGTCCTGGGGGCCGGGTTTGAGCAATTTCAGGATTTTTTATGTTAGTTAGACATTTTCGAGTGGGCTTTGTTCCCTTAGCATATTTTAATAGTTATATACTAATTGTGACTAGATTTGGAGCATTCGAAGATCGATTCGTGAGGGCAAAGGCATCGCGGGCTAGAGTTTGGTCCGGATCGAGGTAACTAAATGTCTCATTCCCCTCCAAAACCACTACATACCTGAATCAACCAACACGATACGATGAAATATAGCTGAATAACACATAGAGAAGCAGAAATGGGAAAAACGGAGTTGTAACTCATGAAACAATTGGTCGGGTCGTTACATCACAAAAGTGAACCAAATGAGAGGACTGTCCAACAAGCCTAATATATACAATCACAAAATAACAATGTTATGAATCCATCCACAAGGTAGAAACAAAACACACGGAGTATGCACAAAAAATTATATCCAAATATAATACCGTTGCAGCGTGCATCTCGATCCAATCATCATATCTCTCCACACGGGAATACTTATTAAGTCAAAATCCTCATGCTAATCAAACGTATGTGTATCAACAACAAGCACATATCGTGCATTAACATAACTATGGGAAGGCGGATAGCATAGAGCACTACAAAATCCAAGACAACTATGAATTAACATCTCAATAGTCATCTCGCTACAATGTTACCACAAGGCCTAAACATGGCCACCACATGCGTGTGAACAAACAAGTCATCTTAAAACCAATCATAGCATAAGGGATTCACACATGTGATAGATAATGGCAAGAATAATATCCATTTGGCTCGGTGACATACCCATGAAAGAAGTTGTGATGAGTAAGCAAATCCGATCTAGTATAAAATACCCATTCTCATTAAGCCTTCCAATAGGTCCCGAACAGATTCAGATCATCCCAAAATGGGTAAATAACTTTCCAAAAATCCATAGTGATAATCAATAACACATACAATCGGCCGTCTAGACCTTAATATACTTTTCATAGTCCGCAACTAATGGAATAATTTGCCTCCATAAAGATCAAATTTCTAAACCTCGAGAATACAAAAATCTCCATGCCTGATCTCTATCTCTCCCACTTAAATGACTGATATGTCATGCATACACAAGTGCCTCATGAGAAATACTCCCATAAACCTTCCGCACCAAGTAACGAAAATCTAAACATCCACAGATACCATCCACACGATCCCAACATCCGTAAATCAAAATACAATGCACCTTCCACAACGCCCGCTCTACACAGGCGATAAAGGATAGTGCTAGCATCATCTTAAACATATGAAATCACCCATATTGTCTAGAACTAAAGACATTACTTTCAAAACCAAAATGAAATCTTGTTTATTCAATCTCAATCCCACATGGCTCACCGCATCTATCAAACCACAACACAAAAAGACGAGAGTCTTGTTATCAACTCTGAATAAATAGAATACACACTTGACCAGAAATCTTCTGCCTAACTCAGTTCGGGAGAAAAATCACAACATGTAACAACCTCTTAATACACGTAGAATACATCAACCTCAAGTCGTGATCAAATCATCACCACTATTCGAAATCTATTTTCATAACCAAGCCATCAGAATTGAATTCTTCTAAATCAACCAAGTCGTGTAGATTGCCAAACACTAAGCGTATTATCACAAGACATATGTAAAGCCCTATTATACAAAAAGAATTGATCATCTCTATTACTATGTTGATCTAAGTCACTACTAAATGGACCTAACTTCTTCAGGTTACTCATGATCCGCCTTCATGACAACACTTCTCTTTCATAGTACACTATGGACCTCAATAAAAACTCATACCAAGTGATCCCAACATGAAATATCGTCGTCCTAAGACTGTTAAACCATTGTATTCCCTCTTATACACTCAATAGTAACTCAATCCCAAATACATGATCTAAAGAGATCTTCTATGAATCTGAAGTCGTTCCTTTCGTCTCTCGAACACTACCTCACATAACCGAAAATGTTGCAAAATTACCCCTAGTCTCTTCCATAATCTGACGTTAATATCAACTCCTCAACCATACGACGAATTTGATAATCCTTAGGTACCATAACTTGAACCTTGAACTCACTAGAACCATCCTCGAGTGTCAGTCACTCTGACCCAATCCCTAATACATAGCCAATCCTGTTGAACGACTAGTGCAATGACAACATATGAATACTCGAAAAAGAAATAACCGGGTCAAATCCCTTTCCTTTACATATTATATCCACAAAGGAGTACTATCCAACTTGAGCCATTCCACGACCTCTAAATAACAATAAGGTGAATATAACACGCCTCCAGCAAATTCCTTGCCTGAATTATTCTCGAATTCATTCTCCTCAAGCCATAACTAACCCATAAGCGCACCAAAGTCCAGGACTACAACCATATATGACCATGTGATCTAATCGTCAATGGTAGGCTCCCCCACCTAGCTTTAAACCACAATCACATAACCCAAGAACTCACAATAACCCTTCTTCCTCAGTTACCATAACCTCATAGTGTTACTCAACCGAATTTCTCATAAGCTCATGTTGCCTAACCATAACACACCCCATATTATCATACCAAATGCTTACTCAACCTCGTGACAGTCGTGCCATCTACCTCAAGAAATCTAGATTCACACTATAGTACTTATATCCCATTGTATAGAAGGTACAAATCTTCATAGCAACCTCATAACAAAATTTACTATAACAACCCATTTCACTAGTGATATTGTCCGCTTTGGGCCTAGGTCCGCACGGCTTTATCGATGTAGGATTCGCCTAGGGTATCATATACACCCCCTTAGGAACTCACCGTCCTCACTGAGGTTTGCCTCACCGTTGTTCAAGGTTACACGTGGAGTGGCTCTGATACCATATGTAATAGCCCATCCCACTAGTGATATTGTACATTTTGGGCCTAATACCGCACGGCTTTAAAATGCGTTACTAGAGTCTAAGGCGTGTCTACTTATATACCTAGCATCTCTCATGTATTTTGTTAATGTGGGATTCGCCTAGGGTGTCACACGTACCTCTAACCTTCTCATAGGAGATAGCCTCCACCTGCGTAGCCTCAAATATTTCTATGACCTTTCCATGAGCACCACTACTATGTAATCAATTAATTCTCCCCAATCTACACTCGTACACAATAAATAAAAATTTATTTTTTTCGTCAATGAAAAATCGAAAGATCCATCAACACATTCAAAATTCAAGACTGCATAGTACACAAAGATGACAATTAAGCATTCATGTTCCCTTTGTAGCTCAAGCAAACCCTTCTTGTCAAATTCAAACTCCTCCAAATATTATAAGAATTCATTACCAAAATGAAATGCACAGACTTAGTCATTTGTCTACAATGACCCAAATCGCACCAACCTTCCTCAAAGCATGTGGTTACCCAACCACAAAGTCCATAACGGTACACCCCCACTTCTATACGGGTGTAGCTTACCTTCTCAAGTAAACAACTCAGTCTCTAATGCTCATTTTCGACATACTGATAATCAACACCACGAGACATGCCTAATATTGCCCTTCTTCATCCTTCGCCACCCATAATGCTGCATCGAAACACGATACATCTCTGTATTATCCGTATGAACAAAATACCACAAACTACAAGCCTCCTCAAGGATCATCTCTGTCGAACCATCAACACTGGAAATACAAATCCGACCTTGAAGTTACAACACACTGATTCATTAAGGACCACCTCCTTAGCACCACCCAACAAACCATGTCTGTAAGGATAAGCAAATGTAAATCATCACACTAACAAGCTTTGATGCGCATAAACAAAGACAACTGCACAACCACAAAAGTAAGACCTCCACTATGTGTCACACCTCCTTTTTACCACCCGAGGGTATATAGTAGTTTTTCCAATTAAAGTGACATTATTCGAAATGGTATTATTTATTTATCAGAGTCGCCACTTGGAATATTTTATTTGGTGTCCCAAGCCATCGATTTATTTTAAATCCCAAATCGAGGAAATTTGACTTTCATTTTAAAGTCTGCGAACCAGAAATTCTAGATAAGGAATTCTATAAACCCGGGGGAAGGTGTTAGTTATTCCCGGGTTCCGTGGTTCTAGCACGGTCGCTCAACTATTATTATTAGCCTATTTATATGATTTTAAAACACTTTTAAACCTATTGTGCATTTTTTACTTTTTAGCCGCTTTTAATATTTTAGGAAACCTCAAGGTTATTTAAAACACATCGTAAGCCACTCTACATGAATAGCACCCGCGGTTCACGGCACGTTCTATTTAACCTTGTTGTAAATTAGAATCGGGTCACATGAAATGCACACCCGGATTTAGTAATTAAAAATCAATTTAAAGAACATGTCTAAAGCAACTACGAAGGTTCAAATTACAAACAATGTTTGCGAGGGTCATGGAAAATTAATTGATGGCACGCCCCGATTTTAGAAAGGTTTGAATTAATTACATGAGGGCCATGAGTTACTTAATTAAAATGGAACACCTCAAATTTTTCTATAAAAGCTAACTAGTTTTATGAGGACCACGGGCTTAGGAGTTTTATTTAACATGGCACACCTCAATTTTACAAGTTTTAATTAAGTTCATGAGGGCCATATATTATGAGTTTTAAACATGGCACACCTCAAATGATTTTAGAAGAAACTTATTTAATTAAGGTCATCTAGGATATTCCTATTTGAGACTAACTTAAGCTTAACAAAGGCTAAATGATTATGAAAGATTTTTAATTATTTTGGACAAAAGGAATGGGCCAGCTATAGCTCCTCACTTGGACGAATCAGCTGTAAAGGCTGTATTTGGGCTCGTGAATTAGCCTAGTGGAGAAGGAAACCTCAAGTTTCTGCCCAAGTCTGAATTTCGAACAAATTCACCCACATTGGGCTTATCCAGGCGGGCCTCAGTTAACGCCTGGGCCTATCTACCTTTGTGTTCTGAACTTACCCAAACTGCTAGAGAAATTACAAGGAAAAATGATTCACTTCAATCAGAAAACAAAACAAACAAAAATGCAATCATAATTAGAAGACTCATTTTTACCAACCTGATTCTAATTTTAAAGAAAATTAATCAACTGATATTTGCAATGTAATAAAAGAATTGCGATTTAAGGAGGAAAGGATGGCTTATGAGACTGACTCAAAGCTTTGGACCTATAGACTAGGCCCAAACCATTTGAGGTTGGTCTTTCGATTGGGCTGCAGGTTCAGCCCCATTCTTTCTTATTGAACAAACAAAAAAAATTAGTTCCACTAAGTGGGCTTGAAGCCCAGCTCCTCTACATCACTACTGTTTTGTAAGGCATGAGAAATACATAACTGAATTCCTAAATATAGTTAATCAAAACATGAAAACTAAAAATAACCATTACATTCTTCAAATAAATTAAGAAAACTCTAAAATTACATTAATACCTATGGAATACATAAACTAAGTTATACTAAAGCTAATCTATTACAGATCTTGGATAACTAATATCCTGAAGAATCCCTCCTCTTTTGGACATGGTTTGTCCATTAGAGCTTGGTCCCCTCTTGTGTTAGCATGGCGTAAACTCCAATTTCTAGCCTTTACACCTGCTGATTTGGCCAATAAATAGCCAAATCTGTTGGTATCAGCTTATAACAGAACAAACAAAGGACAAACAAAAGGATTTAAATAAAAGGGAGAGTTATATTTAAAAACAAAAGGTAAGAAACTGACTAAAAACTCAAAATCAGCCCTAATGGTTAACTTTGCAGGATCGAAACTCATAAAACATTCAGACATAGATCAACTTGCTCATGCTCAAAATCTAAACTCACGTGTTCAAGATTCAACTATATTCATATCATTAAGGCTAAATACTATCATAAAAAAGACATTCATTTGCACCAAACATCATTTACATGCAACTGATTTCACAATTCTTTAATAACAAATATTGCATGGGGAGAATGAAATTCAGTACCTTGCACAATAGCAACAACACAACAACTAAAAGGTGCAAGAACTGGCTAAAACTTTAACCAGAAGGAGCAACAACAGGACAGGAGCCACAACATACCAAAAACCAAGTTTCAGACCCAAAATCAAACACTTGAACCCAAAAAATGACCAACTGAACCAAGAAACTCCCAATTTCAAACCATTCCCAACTTCAGAAGCAAAATGAGGAGTTTTAGAGTTTTAAGATTTCTGAAAAATATGTTGTGATTTGAGGGATTTTTTGCAGAATATTGAAGCTGAATCCGTATGAAAAAATCTATATCCAAATCTGTATTTTTTCAGAATGATTGAGCCTATATATAGGTTGCCTATGGGGAAGGTATCTTTTAAGCATATTCTTTATCCTAAGGAATAATAGTGTAGTTCTTTTAACAGCCCTTAGTATAGTTGTCCTATATTTTAGCACATTTTTATAACAGCTAGGACAACTATACATTTTCTAGAAATTTCTTATTTCAGCTTAAGTAAAACCCTTTTTACCCTTTAGGTTACTACTTATTTCTGTCTTAACCTATACTTTTCTAATTCAAATGGGTCCCTAAAGTTTCTACTAATTTTCACATCAGGGCCAATATAAACAAACCTAAAGAAGATCAAAAATCTAAATCAAAAGACTAGAAGGATCATGAGACTACCATCTAGAATTAAAATCTATATTATTCCCTAAAAGAAGAAGTTCTCTAAACAAAAAACCGAGTTATGGCATCTAAAAAGAGAAGGAAAAGACAAGGAGATAGCAGGAAAATATTCAAAGAAAAATAGTGGAACCGATTCAAAATCATGCAATTTGAGTATTCAAGATTCAAACATGTTTTTAACCAATCGAAAACAAATAAACAACTGAACATGTGAACAAAATCTGAAATTAGCCTAAACATGCACTAGTCAGAAATGTAATTAGGAGAAAGGAAAAGAAACTAGAAGAAAAAATAAAATTACGGAGGAAACTGAGTAACAAAACAAGCCAAACTAAAAACAAAACCTAAAACATCACTATCAATTCCTAATGGCCAAATGCAAAACAAGAAAACTAGAACATGCAATTTGCAGACAGAACAAAACTCAAAGGAAAATCATACAAAAGAAAAGAGAAAGAAGTGGCCAGGAGAAAAGAAAAAGGAGAATAAGATAGAAAGAAAAACTTGGAAAATTACCTAGAATAAAACAATTGGAGCCGGAGGACTTGGTCGGAGTCAAGCCACTTCGAACAATAGGTCCAAACCACATGAGTCAACTGCTCTCATCAAAAGCAATTTGACTCATGCAGAATAGAGCCATTAAAACCCGGAATCAATTTAGGCAAAGGTTTTTTAGGGCTTATGAATTTAAGATCTAAAATTCGGGCAAATTGGGGGCGATTTGGAAGGGGATAAAGGTAATTTAGGGCTTAGAGAGGAGTAAGGGTTGTAGGGTGTTAATTTGGTAGGATTTGGAATAACTAGGGTTTTGGCCGTGTCTTTCGATTTAAGATTCGAAGAAATTGGCAGTGGTTCGAGAGAAAAGGAGTGGAGATTTGGAATGGGGAGGTAAAGGGAAGTTCTTGGTGTTATTTTGGGGACGATTTGACCATCGGAACCGCCGTGAGGCGATTTTCGGCGGTAGTTTACGGTGGAGGCGGCGTGGGATTAAAGGACAACTAAGGTTTGGGTGTTTTATAGAGAGAGATGGAAAGTGAAAGGGTTCAACTGGGGGGTATGGTTTTCGGACAGTTTTATAATTATTGGATTGTGAGTTCCGAGCCGTTGGATGATCAAAATCCAACGGATGTGACGTGGTGTAATCAAAATGTGGTCGTTTGAGGGCAAGGGAAGGCTGGACCAGGTTTGGCAGGGGTTGGGCCTGGGTTTTGGGCAAAATTTCGGCTGATTTGGGAGATTGAAATTGGTCCAATTCAGAAAATTAACTCTCTTATAATTCTCTACTTTTATTTTCAAATTCTTTTCTTTCTTTCTTTTTTTTTAATTAAAAAAAATTCTAATAATTAAAAATCCTAAATTATCTAAAGGGTGAAACTAAAATAATTAGCTAATTATAAAAATTGTAATCATCAAGTAATTCTAAATTAAAAGGGGAAAACTCAATAAACTAAAAATTAAAACAAAAATGTAAAAATGAGGTATTTTTTGTGATTTTCAAATTTTATAAAGCAAATAATTACTGACTAATTCTAAAAATGTAAAAACAAAATCCTAAATGCGATGCATGACATTTTTGGTATTTTTCATGATCTAAATAAAAATTAAACATGCACAGAAAAATGCAAACAATTAAAAAAATTCTACAAAAAATCCTAAAATGGCAAACAATTAACAAAAAATCTATTTTTTCTTGGGATTTTATAGGAGTATCTCTTACAGGGCAAAAATCACATGCTCACAGCTGCCCCTGTTTGCTCGGAAACGCGATGGGTTTTCGGGCAAAGACAAAATGAGTAATTATAAGGGATTTTTGCCCGTTTGAAACTCCATAGGAATCATTTTTGAAAAAAGCCTGACCGAACCTTGCTTCAGAGGTTGCCTACATATCTTTGGCTATAAAGGAATCAGGTCAGTGTAGTTCTGAAAGTTTTTGGTAGCTGGGACTACCGAAAAACTGTGATTTCACTGTTGTTGTTGTTTCCGCTTGCTGAGCTCCTTATTATACCAAAATGAAAGATAAAAAGCTAACCTAGCTAAGCCTATCAACTACGAGTTACAAGATTCCTATCTATAACCTTCTAAAACTTGATCTTAAGTCTTGGCTGGTTCTTCCTGCAGGCTCTGATCTGAATCTTAATGCTCATTAGCTGCAACTGCTGGTTCACTCTTCTTCAGCTTTTCGGATCAAGGCGGGACAATGCAAATCTTATCCTGTGCGGTCTGTATCTTTTCTCTGCTCCTGCGCTTAGAGTCCAATTTCTTTTCTTGTTTCTTCTTTTTATTTGGGTCTAGACTTCTTCTTTTGGTCATCTCAAACCTTGTGCCTCACGGTAAAAAAAACTATCCAGGCACCAAAACAAACAAACGAATGAAATTTTTCTGCACTAGTTTTCACTAAAAAAAAATCGTGAGTTATTGTAACAAAATCTAAACTATTTTTTTATTGGAAGCAGTTAAATCAGGATTATGTATCCTTAGGATAAGAGATTAAGGAGTGGAGCCCTATATCTATAATGACCTCAACTAGGGATTGGGGCCCTAAATTGGAAAGGTCGCCAGGTTATGCTGGAAAGATGACCAGGTAATGCCAGAAAAGAAAAGATCATAGGGTTATGCCGATGAGGTCCATGGGTTATGGAGGGAAAGTCATCGGGTTATGCCGGAAAAGAAAAGGTCATCGGGTTATGTCGGGGAGGTCCACAGGTTATGCCAGAAAAGTTATCGGGTTATGCTAGAAAATAAAAATGTCCTCGGGTTATGCCGGGGGGGAGGGGGGTCCACGGGTTATGCTGGGAAAGTCATCGGGTTATGCTGGAAAATAAAAAGGTCATCGGGTTATGCCAGGGAGGTCCATGGGTTATGCTGGAAAAGTCATCGGGTTATGCCAAAAAATAAAAAAGACCTCGGGTTATGCCGGGGAGGTCCACGAGTTATGCCGGAAAAGGTCATTGGGTTATGCTAGAAAAGGTCCTCGGGTTATGCTGGGAGGTCCATGGGTTATGCCAGGAAAGGTCATCGGGTTATGCCGGAAAAGAAAAGGTCCACGGGTTATGCTGGGAAAGGTCATCGGGTTATGCCGGAAAAGGAAAAGATCCACGGGTTATGTCGGGAATCAACTAGGGAGTGGGACCCTATGTTGGAAAAGACGTAGCTAGAGATTGGGGACCCTAGGCTACCATGATTTTGGAAATTTTCTTCTTCCTATTTTCATTTCACTTTTAATACTTTATTCAAGAGAATGCATGAAGAGTTTGGAAGGGACTTTCCTTTTCGGGTTAACTTCTGCATGGGGGACCATTCTGGTCTCTGCGCTCTTTGCTTTTATTGCACCTGCTTCTTGCGAGTTTTTCTTAGATTGCACCTGTTTCTTGCGAGGTTTTCTTAGATTTCACCTGTTTTCAAATCAAAGAACAATTTGTCAGTTTGAAACGGTGGTTGGTTTTATGGCCTTGATTGTTTTGATCACTTGATCTCTGCCCAACTCTTTCGTTGAAATCCTTTACCACTTGCTTGTTTTCTGGAGACTGATTTCTCTTCCAAAACGGGGTATCTTGACTTTTCCCAAGATTTTGCATGACGGTTAACCCGTGTGGGGCCTTGGCCTTTCTTATTTTGCCTTTATGGTAACCTGACTTTGGGTTTATTTCCTTTTCAAGAGTTTTTGACTCTGGTGCATCGGTCATCAAGGCCAGTCGAGATCGACTTGATGCACCTGCTGAGGCTGTGTGCTTTTCCTTGAATTTTAGATTTTGTTGAACAGAAACCTATAAAACCAATCTTGCCATGTTTTCTTTCGATTAGTTTCGAAAGAGGATTAAACCTAAAGGGATTCAAAGAAAAGTAAAGAAAGTATAGGATAATGAATTAAAGAGAAGTGTCCCTTTCGGGGAAGGAAAGAAGGACTTATCTCGAGTTCACGCAGACTTCAATAGACATGACATGCTTCTTGGACTGGTTACCCGATCTGTGCAACTATCCAACTTCTCATAAACCCATTATGACCCGTGTTTTAAAAACGGGAAACCTTACTAGGATTCTTTCAGTGCCAATGGTTGTAAGGGAGTCCTTCTTTTCGATCAACGGCACCCTTTTCGGGTTTTCGCCAATTGACCTCTCTCATTTCTCTTCTCACTGTCGCCTTATAGTGCTCTTTGCGAGTTTTCACTAACAAGACTCTCTCATTTTTTAGTTTCTCTACTCATCATCGCCTTACGGTGCTCGTATGGGTTTTCACCAATAAGACTCTCTCATTTTATTTCTCTCATCTTGATTGCATCAGATCCAAATAGTTGTGTTCTATGATTCTTGAACATTCTCATTGATTGGTCGACAGGACTTGAACAGGGTTTAGGGTAAAAAGAGTTTGGATTGAATTACAACTTTGGAACCTTTATGGAGAACCATCGCTGAACCATTATAACATCTGCCCTAGTTTCACTTTTGGGGGAAATTGGATTTTTGTTTTGGTGTGACTGAACCCTAGAGAGAGGCTGCGTATGTATCCTTTCGGAATCAAGTCAAACGTAGTTTAGGGAATATTTTGTTTTGTTGTTTTTTCTTTTCTTTTGTTTTAATTTTTTTTCAGACAAACGTTTTCAGGTTCCAAAGAGGGTACTAAAAGAAAGGTAACCGGCTCAAAGTTTTAGCAAAGGATTGGAGTGTTTGGGGTAGTGTGAATGAAAGCCTTTCGTCATCCCAATCAGATAATATTGGTACCACAAACGGGTTAAACATAGTATCTTTTGACCGCGTCTGCATTTACTGCTATTTCGAGATCATTTCCTTCATTGTCGCCCAAGTACAATGCCCCTTTTGGCAACACATTCCTTATAATGTACGGGCCTTTCCAGTTGGGAGCGAATTTTCCCTTTGCTTCCTGGTGGTGAGGGAGAATGCGCCTTAAAATGAGTTTCCCCACTTTAAAGTTCCTAGGCCGTACTTTCTTGTTGTAGGCACGGGCCATTCTTTGTTGATACGACTGCCCGTAGCAGACTGCGGCTATTCACTTTTCATCAATAAGGATTAACTATTCTAGACGAGTCTTGACCCACTCACTATCCTCAATTTCAGACTCAACAATGATTCGAAGAGATGGAATTTCAACCTCGGCGGGTATTACGATTTCAGTGCCATAAACCAATAGATATGGGGTTGCTCTGACTGATGTGCGCACAGTAGTGCGATATCCCAACAATGCAAATGACAACTTGTCATGCCATTGCCTAGAACTTTGGATCATCTTTCTCAGAATCTTCTTGATGTTCTTGTTTGCTGCTTCAACAACACCATTAGCTTTGGGCCGATAAAGGGTAGAGTTCCGATGTGTGATTTTGAACTGCTCACATATCTCCCTCATCAAGTTACTATTCAAGTTTGCAGCATTATCAGTAATGATAGTTGCAGGAATACCAAAAGATGATAGTAAAGTGCACGAAGTCTACCACAACTTTCTTAGTGACAACTTTGAGAGTAATTGCTTCGACCCACTTTGTGAAGTAGTCGATGGAGACCAATATGAATCTATTCCCATTTGAAGCTTTTGGCTCGATCGGCCCAATGACGTTCATACCCCAACAAACTAACGGCCACGACGCTGACATAGGATGCAATTTTGTAGGTAGTGCATGAATCAGATCACCGTGCACCTGATATTGATGACATTTCTAGACAAAACTGAAGCAATCTTTTTCCATAGTCATTCAGTAATAGCCTTCTCGGAGGATTTTCTTTGCCAAGACGTACCCATTCATGTGGGGTCCACAAACTCCTATGTGCACTTCATGCCTGATTCTTCCAGCCTCTTCGGCGTCGACACATCTTAACAAGTTGAGATCTCTAGTCCTTTTGTACAAGACCTCACCGCTCAAGAAGAAACCGCTTGCGAGCCATCTAATGGTTCTCTTTTGGTCTCCATTGGCTTGCTTGGGGTATTCTTTAGTTTTCAAAAATCTCTTGATATCATGATACCATAGTTGATCATTTGGTTCCGCCTTGACCGTATTGCAGTAACCATGCCTTTCTCAGATTTAGATTTCCAAAGGGTCATTTTAGAGATTGCCCGGATACGGTAACATCGAGGCCAAAGTAGCAAGTGCATCGGCTAACTCATTGTGAAAGCAAGGAATGTACCTGAACTCAACTGACTTGAACCGCTTGCTAAGATTTTCCAAATGTTGTCTGTAGGGAATAAGTTTGACATCCCGAGTTTCCCATCCACCTGAGCTTGTCGGATAATCAAGTCTGAATCTCTCATGATCAACAATTCTTCCACATCTTGGTTGATTGCCATATTCATACCCATAATTCAGGCTTCATACTCATTGGTGTTGTTTGTGTAGAAAAATCGAAGTCGGGTTGTGGCTGGATAGTGTTCACCAGTGGGTGAGATCAAAATTGCCCCAATCCCGACACCTTTTGCGTTTACAGCTCCATCGAAGAACATTTTCCAAGTATTGGTGTCTTGAAGTTACCTCAATTGAATTCACCTCCTCATCCGGAAAGTAAGTACTCAGAGGTTGATATTTATCATCAAAAAGGTTTTCAGCTAGGTGATCTGCTAAAGCCTAGGCTTTCATTGTCGTGCGGGTGACATAGACTATGTCAAATTCAGTGAGCAGGATCTGCCATTTTGCTAACCTCCCTGTGGGCATCGGCTTTTGGAATATATACTTTAAAGGATCCAGCCTAGTGATGAGGTAAGTGGTATAGGCTAACAGGTAATGCCTAAGCTTCTGAGCGACCCAAGTTAGGGCGCAACAAGTCTTTTCCAACAGGGCATAATTGGCTTCATAACTTGTGAACTTTTTGCTCAAATAGTAGATTGCCTGTTCTTTCTTCCCTGTCACATCGTGTTGCCTGAGGACACAGCCGAAGGAATTTTTCAAGACTGTCAGGTACAAAAACAAAGGCCTCCTCAGTTCAGGTAGGACCAAGACTGGCGGGTTCGACAAATATTCTTTGATTTTGTCAAAGGCTTCTTGATACTCATTTGTCCATTTAATTGCCGCATCTTTATTCAACAGCTTGAATATGGGCTCACATGTGGATGTCAACTGAGCAATGAACTGACTAATGTAGTTCAATCTTCCCAGCAGGCTCATAACCTCTTTCTTGGTTCTTGGAGGAGGCAAATCCCAAATAGACTTTATCTTTGTTGGGTCTAGCTCGATGCCCCTTCGACTGACTATAAATCCCAAGAGTTTGCCAGATGGAACCCCAAATGCATATTTAGCTGGATTTAGCTTCAAATCATACTTACGCAGCCGCTCAAAGAACTTTCTCAGGTCCCGAACATGGTTGTCCTGTGTTCTGGATTTGATGATCACATCGTCCACATACACTTCGATTTCTTAATGCATCATGTCATGAAAGATGGCAATCAGGTCCCTCATATAAGTTGCCCCGGCATTCTTCAAACCAAAAGGCATGACCCTGTAACAATAGGTGCCCCAGGGTGTAGTGAAGGTTGTCTTTTCAGCATCCTCTTCATCCATCAACACCTGATGATATCCTGCATAACAATCCACAAAAGACTGTATCTCATGTTTGGCACAGTTATCAACAAGGATGTGAATGTTTAGCAAAGGGAAATTGTCCTTGGGACTTGCTTTGTTCAAATCTCGATAGTCAAGTCACACTCGGGTTTTCCCGTCTTTCTTTGGCACGGAAACTACATTGGCCAGCCATGTGGTGTATCGGACCACTCAGATCACTCCCGCCTTCAACTGTTTTTGTGACCTCTTCTTTGATCTTGTCATTGATATCAGTTTTAAACTTCCTCTGCTTTTGCTGGACAGGGGGACAATCGGGGTAAGTCGGCAACTTATGGACTACCAAATCGACACTTAATCCTGGCATGTCATCATAGGACCAAGCAAACACATCTTTGAATTCGAACAAAAGTTGGATCAATGCATCCCTGGTTCTTTCATTCGTGTGAATGCTTACCATAGTTTTTTGGACTTCTTTAGAACTATCCAAATTAACCGTCCAGTTTCATTTAAGTTCGACTTAGATTTATTCTCAAATTATTCCAATTCTCGGTTTATTTCTCTAAAAGCCTCTTCTTCATCGTATTCCGGTTCTTGGTTCATTATTTTACAATGAGACAGCATGTTTGGATCTGGGCATGAAGTCCACAAGCATGTATTTAAAGCCACATTATTAGAACTAAAAGAAGAAATAAGAAAAAGTAACAAAAATCAGGAAGAATAAAGAGAGATGAGCGATGAAATATTGATTTCATTTCATTGAATTTTGAAGATAATAGGGTTTACATTGAAATTTAAAGAAAATAAACTAAAAGAAAACATCTGAGTTACACCCTGAAATAACTAGTGATGTAGAAAAGGTGGCAAGACTGGACTACCGGGATTCCCGCCTGACTGGGAACGGAGTAGCCTTCCAGTTTTGCAACTTGGCATTGGGCCCCATATACAGCACCTCAGCGGTGCTCGAGCCTTCTCCCGACTGAACCATATGGGTTTCATACAACATCTGCCTTATAGCCCTACATATTTCTTCAATTTCCTCGGCCGTGAAGGCCTCATCTTCATCTTCTTCATCATACTCGGGCCTGACGAATGTTTTGTAGAGATGTGGAACCGGTTGAGGTAAGACCCAATCATTGCTCTTTCATTCATCTGCCCATGTCACATCAGCTCTTGTGGCATGAAAACCCGCACCGAAAAACTTCTCGCTGGTAGGCAAAATGATAGGTTTTGTGATGCCTTGCAATGATGCCCCGAGTCCCTTCCCAGGTTTATAACCATGCTTGATCATTTCAGTAACGACCATGATGGATGCATTTGACAGAAAAGGCTGAGGCCAAGGGCTTCCCTCCTCATATTGATCTACGACCACCACCTCAAAATCTTGATAAACTATATGTTCACTACCTTCTCTAGCTTCGAGACATGGGACTGACGGGTCCCGCTAAATCAACTGCTCGTCCTCTCCATGGACTACAATCTCCTGATCTTCATATTCAAATTTCACCATCTGGTGGAGAGTGGAAGGTACGGCCCCCGCCGCATGAATCCAAGGTCTTCCCAAGAGGAAATTGTAGGAAGTGTCCATGTCTAGGACCTGAAAGGTCACCTTGAAATCCACAGGACCAATAGTCAAAATCAAATCGATCTCTCATATGGTATCTCTCTTGATGCCATCAAAGGCAAGCACACAGACATTGTTAGGCCTGATTCTCTCAGTCCCAATCTCCATTCTTTGCAAAGTTGAGAGAGGACAAATATCAACTCCGGATCCGCCATCCAGCATGACTCTCTTCATATAGTACCCCTCATATTTAATAGTCAGATGGAGGGCGGCCCCTTATGGGGGAAAATCATTCTTGCTAAAGGAAATATGATTGACTGCGAAGAATCTTTTCGCCATCCTCTCCAGTTGTTCAACAGTGGTTTCAATTGGAACATAAGCTTTATTGAGGGTTTTATCAACACTTCCTGATGCTCGGTTGAGCTTACCAGTAGACACAAGAGTGAAACTTGTGAAGGAGACTTCCGAAGTTGGTCTATTACCTCATAGTCCGCAGTTTTCATTTTTCGAAAGAATTCTTCTGCTTCTTCGGCATTAACTAGCTTTTTGATCGGGAAGCGTTTCTGCTTGGCATTGTTCACTTCTCCCATGTTAAGGTATTTCTCAGCTGGGTTAGTTTCATTTGCTTCTCCCAGGACCTCTTTTCCTTTGTAGGTTACTACCGCCTTGTTAAAATTCCACGGGACAGCAATGGGGTCTGTCATGGGCCTCTATGGTGCGCGGCGAATAACCACGGGCTCATTCATCCTTGGTCAAAATTACTGTCCCCCGTACCACATAGGTCCCTTTAGGAACGTACATCTTAGATCCCTTGTTCAGCTCGAACCTTCTTGGAGGGCTCAATGTCATTTGTTCTTTCCTGTGACCCCGGGTAACATAAAGAATGGCATCTTTCAAGGGTACTGCCTCAGTTTTGGTTTCCACTGCCTTTTCTATGTTTTGAGGGGTAGGCTTACTCTTCTTCTCCCCCTTTTCTTGCTTTGCATCAGCCTTTGCCTTTTTCTCGATGTCAGCGATTGCAATGATGGCTTTCAAGGCAGGATCAAACTCTTTATCTTCACAAATCATCCCAATAACGGGCCTGTTGTTGTGAGCCGGTAATGGGTTGTTGGTCACATTAGGAATTTCTTCATCTTTCAGCACTATCCGTTTTTGCTCTATGAGGTTTTCAATAGCCCTTTTTAGAGTCCAATAGTCTTCAGTGTCATGTCCTTTCACCCCAGAATAGTAGGCACATTGGGTGCCAGGTCGGTAAGAAGGTGACTCTGGGTTTTGCCTATTGGGGGTTCCGGGTTGTAGCAAACCCATTTGGACCGGTTTAGGGAAAAGGCTAGAATATGACTCACCAATAGGCGTGAAGTTTGTTCTCCTAGGTGGCTCCCGAGAACGGGCATTGTAGGGGAAATTATTTTGTGGAGGTCGAGGATTATACTGAATTTGGTTGGGAGGGTTATTTCTAGGAGGTGGAGCTCTGTTTTGGTTAAACTGCTGTAATGGCCGAGCATATGGCTGAGCGTTCATTACTGCATGCGGCTGAGGAGCCATAGTATAGGCCACATCCTTATGGGGATAATAATGTTGTGGGGTGCTTGGAGGGAAGTAACCTCTGGGTGGACAGGGGTTTCTCAAACTTGAGGCTGCCATTGCCACCTATTCTTTCTTCTTTCTATTTTCTACACCTCCGGAGCCGCCTTGAATTGCTTGAGATGTAACTCTTATGGCAGATTGCTCAATATGCACCCTATTTTCAGATCATTCTCGTCCATCTCACCAATATTGATGGCCTCAACAAACGGTTTCCCATTGCAGACATCATGTTCTGAAAGTAGTTAGCCTCTTGGGCTTGTAGGAAGACACTCACCATTTCCGTTTCATCTATCGGGGGTTTGACCCTGGCCGCTTGTTCGCGCCATTTAACAACATATTCTCGGAAACTTTTCGATGACTTCTTCTTGAGATTCGACAGAGAATTCCTGTCGGGAGCTATGTCTATGTTATATTGAAACTGCCTGACAAAATCTCGGGCCAGATCATCACAAATATGCCAACGAGACATGTCCTAATCCATGTACCACTCGGAAGCAATGCCCACTAGACTCTCTCCAAAATAAGCCATGAGAAGCTCCTCTTTTCCACCTGCTCCTCTCAGTTGATTGTAGTACCTCTTGAGGTGGGCAATGGGATCCCCATGCCCGTCATACTTTTCGAACTTTGGGGTCTTGAAACCCAAAGGCAAATGCACATGCGGGAACATATATAGATCAGCGTAAGATATGCTCTTTTGTCCGCTCAAACCTTGTATATTCTTAAGGCTTTGTTCCATGCTCCTCATCTTCCGAGTGATTTTCTCCTACTCGGGGTTCTTGGTAGTTTTCTCCCATCCCGCGGTAAACTCGTACCGGGGTTGTTGAGGGTAAGAATTGGTGGTGAACTGGGTAGGCTCTGGTAGAAAAGATGGTACTTGGAAAGTGAATGATGATGGATCTGGAAAAAGTGGGTGGCACTGCAGCCGAAGTTGGTGGTGCGGTAAATATGTTGGAGGCCACTCCTGAAACCACCCGGGGGCGAACCTCAGAAGGTGTTCCGGTAAAGTGAGCTGAGATGGTGGGTATCTAAGTGGGGTATTCAGGTAATTTATTGGGACATTGGAATTTCCAATTGCTCTGTGAAGCAACTCGGGGAAACCGGGTATGGAACTCGGCGGCTCTCTTCCATTGGACCAAGTGTCCCGCATTTCTAGCACGCGGAGGCACAGTGCCCTATTCTCTTCAGCTGCCGCTGACTCTGAGGTTGGGATAACCGATAGTGGGCTATCCTCTAAGATGGGAATCGTTGGTGGATGACCTTTATGATGACATTTCAACACTTCCTTTTGATCTTGTAAAGTAAGGATGTGAAGCCAGATTACCACAAAACCAACCACCTTAATATAGAACCTATTCGATAGCAAACACAACAAACCGGTTAGTGTAAGACAATTAATGCATAGGTAATCGCACGTTGGGGGTGTGATGCACCTATACAGCTAAGTGTGTTTTCTATATGTTTTGCAATGGTTGCGTGTTTCATCCCGGCTTTTGTTTATCTCCCCAATTTTTCTTTCTTTCCACCTTGGCTCTTTAATGTTTCTCCTCTTATTCCTGATTTCCTCTCATTTCTTTTCTTGTTTTCTCTCTTTTATTGCTTTTCTCGCTTTTCTTTTGGTTTTTCATTGGCTCTTTCTTTTCTTTTATTTGAGTTATTTACAAAATCATGAGCGGATCCGATAAGGATTGCCTACATATCATGACGCTGCGTGAATCAGATCATCACGTAGTTCAAGAAAATAAATGCAAAAAATAAGGAAACAATTTTTGGGATTTTCCAATTTTCATTAATAAAAACTCTATTGTTCTCTATTACAAGACTCCATCATACTCTTTCTAGGAATTTAAAACTACAAACAGTTTAAAACTAAAAATTGAAGTACAGACTCCAAAATGAAAATCAAGAGTACATAAGTGCTTCTACTCCAGGGGCCTGTAGGACATCAATCGGTCTTGCCACGGGCCTGTGTGCAAGATCCCCTTGAAGACCTCCAGGTCACTCATTATTTGACGAACAAAGGTCATTACCGCAGCAAAGAAGGTCATTCTAGTCATGTCTTCACATTCATGGCACTTCATGGTGATGTAATCAGCAATTGCTCGAACCCTCTCCCTGATGATACCCTTTTCTTGGAGCAAAAACCCGATTTGCTGAGACCTAGCTTCTAGCACTTGGGTGTCATGATGGTTTTGACCCTGTAGCTATTGCATATCTTCCTCTAGCTGGGACATTAATGCATAGCAATATTCCCTTTCTGCTTTAAAGTTCTTAGCTTGTTTGGCCATCTCATTTTCGAGGGTAGTTAGCTTTTTTTTCAACTTTGTGACCGTTCCCTCATATTTCCTTTTCAATTGTCGTACAAACTCCGCCCGCCCCTCTGTGTTCTTTGTCAAATGTGCCCGGGCTCTTGCTAGATTAACCTCAGATTTTTCTAAGTCATCCTGATACTCCGATACTTTCCTTCTAAGACCACTTATGAGCCTTTCATCTGCTCGGCTTCTTCCTGATTCTCAGCAGCTATTTTCATTTTTTGGATCTGGGCTCGAAGGGCTTTGTTTTCTTGAGCCAGCTTTTTCTTTTCCCCTTCATTGGCAATAGCTTGTACACTATTGTCAAATTTGAGATCCCTAATTTGTCCCTCCAATTTGCTTATCTTGGCCCTGTAGCTAGCCTCTTTCGCCAACCAATCACATTGCCCCAGCGAATCGTTAGTGAATTGCTGGACGTGGGGTCTTTTAGCAGGCCGTTCGGGCTCCCGAGGGACTTGAAACCTTTTACCATACCAAATCATGTAATTAGGGTCTAACTCGCCTTTAGATAGAACCCGCACCCGAGTCTTTGGCTCTAGAAATCTACACTCATTCCAAATCTGACGAACTTTTCCTTCTAGGAATACAGCTTTTGGACCCAATTCGATGACTTGTCGGCTCAGATCTTCGTCATGTGGGATAGCTTTAAACCTGCCTAGTTGGTGCAGCACCCTGTAGGAGCATACGGCTGAATGCTCCGAAGACCCATTAAGAGAATATAACACACCTCGGCGGACATGTAAATGACTTCAGTGATAGGGAGCTAACTGAAAGTCCACTCAATTTTGTCCGAAGTTAAGGAACTCAAATGCGCAAATCAGGCCTTTGTACCTTTTGGAAATTCACAACCCACCACTCAGTTTTCATACTCTTCAATGCAATTCAGACCAGTCATGCCGTAGTTCATGTACCCCAAGCGGTGACAAAGATGTTCTTGTATCTAAAGTTGTAGGAGCAAGTTACAGCCTTCGAAGAATTTTCCCCATTCTCGGCAGATGGTTAAAGCTTGGTAAATCTTCGCTAATATCATTGGAACAAGGGTGCCATTAGCTTTTTTAATAATGACGTCGGCCATTCCTACAAGACCCAATTCTATGTTTCCATCTTTTCTTGGGCAGATTAAGACACCCAAGAATGCCACTATAAAAGCCAAACCCCGCTGTGCCTCCTATTTATCTTTGTTTCCTGAATGAGTTAGGCCAGTATATGGTGCCTCAAAACCATGGGGATTGCCATAGTGCTGGTACAAGAAGTGGAATGTGCAAAATCCTTCGGATAGATTTCCATCTTGAACTTCCCGACTAATGCTCAACAGATCTAGAAACTTGTGAGGAGTCATTGTTCTTGGCACCACCGGGTACCGACTTCTGAGATTCCCACTAAGACTGGCACAGCCCGTTATTTCCTCCAGCGTGGGGGTGAGCTCAAAATCAGAAAAATGAAACACATTATGCGTCGGGTCCCAAAAAGGTATCAGAGCCTCAATTACATCCAACCTTGGTTTGATTTTCAGAAAACCGACAAGACCGCCCAAAACTTTTACCACAGTCTCTCTGCTGACTTTTCCTAAGTCTTTCCACCACATATGGAGCTGTAATGGGATTTTCTCAAGAACTGCGAAGGGTTCATTTTTAATTATGCTCATCCTGCACATTTATTAGGGTGATTTGGTTAAAAGATCATGATTTATTTTGACTCAAAAGAAAATTATCAATTTTTCAAAAAAATTCATTTCAAAACAAAAACCTGGCCTTGGAAGTACGACCCTTCAGCACTTCAGGAACGAAGATTTTAAGGTTGTGTTTGCTAATCGACCAAAAATTTAAAAAACAAACCATAGGTAGTTGTTATTGCAAAAGCAGCCTTCTGGCGCTCTTTTGGGGATATTTGGTTATTTAGACAAGAATGACATCACCTAACTTATTTATGACAAAACAATAAAATTTTTGTTCTTTTTGGGTTATTTTTGCAAAAATAGAGTTGGGCCCGGTGAGGGTTGCCTATGTATCCCACATTCGGTGAGAACCAAACTTGCGTAATTCGGTCATTTTTGACATAATAAAAATAATACCAAATATTTTTATGAAACAAATTTTTCTTCTCTCCTTTTTTTCAAAAATTCGACAGAGTTTCGGAATTTTTTTGACATCGGATTTTTCAAAATAAGTAATTATCACTCTCGGCCCTCAAATTGATTTTTCTCTCTCCAACTTTTCTTTATTATTCAAAAGCCGGTCAACATGCAATCCGAAGTAAATAAATGCACAAGTAGTTAGTAGAATGCATCAGGATGGTCTTTTCATTTCAGGTACACCTGTCCTAGACAGACCCAACCCCTGTGTTGAGTCACTAAAGTCAAATACACGTGATGCAAACAAATATTCCTACTAGGGATTCGGCATGAGGCTTTGTTATACTAGGTTTAAAAACCTGGGTGTATTGTTCTAGATCTGGCTTACCCAAGCGGACAGCTCGAGGGGGGGGAGGCAGCGTGTCGGGAATACAGAAGCTTCACTGGCTTTGCAACTTGTCCGAACCTCGTTCTATATTTGGGATATGACTATAACAGAAAAGAAGTTACACGAAGTGTACACTTCCCAGATGAATTAGAAGACTCAGAGAGAAGAGGGTTTCGTAGAAATTTTATATACCGTCCAAACAATATCAATACGGTAAAAAGCGGCAGTTAGTACATTAGGCTCAACATGTAAAAATCAGATAAAAACAAGCCAACTATAACAGTTATTCTAAGCTTGAATTCTTGAACCCTGAACCAAAGTTCTGGGTTTGGATCCCCAGCGGAGTCGCTAGAGCTGTCACACCTCCTTTTTACCACCCGAGGGTATATAGGAGTTTTTCCAATTAAAGTGACATTATTCGAAATGAGATTATTTATTTATCAGAGTCGCCACTTGGAATATTTTATTTGGTGTCCCAAGCCACCAGTTTATTTTAAATCCTAAATCGAGGAAATTCGACTTTCATTTTAAAGTCTGCGAACCAGAAATTCTAGATAAGGAATTCTGTTAATCCGGGAGAAGGTGTTAGGCATTTCCGGGTTCCGTGGTTCTAGCATGGTTGCTCAACTATTATTATTGGCCTATTTATCTAATTTTAAAACACTTTTAAACCTATTGTGCATTTTTAACTTTTTAGCCGTTTTTAATATTTCGGGAAACCTCAAGGTTATTTAAAACACATCGTAGCCACACTACATAAAATGCACCCGCAGTTCACGATACAATCTATTTAACCTAGTTGGAAATTAGAATCGGGTCACATGAAATGCATTCCCGGATTTAGTAATTAAAAATTATTTTAAAGAATGTGCCTAAAGCAACTACAAAAGTTCAAATTACAAACAATGTTTGCGAGGGCCATGGAAAATTTAATTGATGGTACGCCCCGATTTTAAAAAGGTTTGAATTAATTACATGAGGGCCATGGGTTATTTAATGAAAATGGCACACCTCACATTTTTCTATAAAAGCTAACTAGTTTTATGAGGGCCATGGGCTTAGGAATTTTATTTAACATGGCACACCTCAATTTTACAAGTTTTAATTAAGTTCATGGGGGCCATATATTATAGGTTTTAAACATGGCACACCTCAAATGGTATTAGAAGAAACTTATTTAATTAAGGCCATCTAGGATATTCCTATTTGAGACTAACTTAAGCTTAACAAAGGCTAAATAATTATGAAAGGTTTTTAATTGTTTTGGACAAAAGGAATGGGCCAGCTATAGCTCCTCACTTGGATGAATCAGCTGTAAAGGCTGTATTTACGCTCGTGAATTGGCCCAATGGAGAAGGAAACCTCAAGTTTCTGCCCAAGTCTGAATTTCGAACAAATTCACTCACATTGGGCTTATCCAGGCGGGCCTCATTTAACGCATGGGCCTATCTACCTTTGTATTCTGAACTTACCCAAACTGCTAGAAAAATTGCAAGGAAAAACGATTCACTTCAATCAGAAAACAAAACAAACAAAAATTTAATCCAAATTCGAAGACTCATTTTTACCAACCCGATTCTAATTTTAAAGAAAATTAATCAACTGATTTTTGCAATGTAATAAAAGAATTGCGATTTAAGGAGGAAAGGATGACTTATGAGACTGACTCAAAGCTTTGGACCTATAGACTAGGCCCAAACCATTTGAGGTTAGTCTTTCGATTGGGCTGCAGGTTCAGTCCCTTTCTTTCTTATTGAACAAACAAAAAAAAATTAGTTCCATTAAGTGGGCTTGAAGTCCAGCTCCTCTACATCACTACTGTTTTGTAAGGCATGAGAAACACATAACTGAATTCCTAAATACAGTTAATCAAAACATGAAAAAACATAACCATTACATTCTTTAAATAAATTAAGAAAACTCTCAAATTACATTAATACCAATGGAATACATAAACTAAGTTGTACTAAAGCTAATCTATTACAGATCTTGGATAACTGATATCCTGAAGAATTCCTCCTCTTTTGGACATGGTTTGTCCATTAGAACTTGGTCCCCTCTTGTGTTAGCATGGCGTAAACTCCAATTTCTAGCCTTTACACCTGCTGATTTGGCCAATAAATAGCTAAATCCGCAGGTATCAGCTTATAACAGAACAAACAAAGTACAAACAAAAGGATTTAAATAAAAGAGAGAGTTATAGGTCCAAACAAAAGGTTAGAAACTGACTAAAAAACTCAAAATCAGCCCTAATGGTTAACTTTGCAGGATCGGAACTCATAAAACATTCAGACATAGATCAACTTGCTCATGCTCAAAATTTAAACTCACATATTCAAGATTCAACTATATTCATATCATTAAGGCTAAATACTATAATAAAAAAGACATTCATTTGCACCAAACATCATTTACATGCAACTGATTTCACATTTCTTTAATAACAAACATTGCATGGGGAGAATGAAATTCAGTACCTTGCACAACAGCAACAACACAACAACTAAAAAGTGCAAGAGCTGGCTGAAACTTTAACCAGAAAGAGCAACAATAGGACATGAGCCACAGCAGACCAAAAACCAAGTTTCAGACCCAAAATCAAACACTTGAACCCAGAAAATGACCAACTGAACCAAGAAACTCCCTATTTCAAACCATTCTCAATTTCAGAAGTAAAATGAGGAGTTTTAAGATTTCTAAAAAATATGTTGTGATTTTAGGGATTTTTTGCAGAATATTGAAGTTGAATCCGTATGAAAAATCTATATCCAAATCTATATTTTTTCAGGATAATTGAGCCTATATATAGGTTGCCTATGGGGAAGGTATCTTTTAAGCATATTCCTTATCCTAAGGAATAATAGTACAGCCCTTGGTACAACTGTCCTATATTTCAGCATATTTTTATAACAGCTAGGACAGCTGTACATTTTCTAGAAATTTCTTATTTTTAGCTTAAGTAAAAATCTCTTTTTACCCTTTAGGTTACTACTTATTTCAGTCTTAACCTAAACTTTTCTAATTCAAATGGGTCCCTAAAGTTTTTACTGATTTTCACATCAGGTCCAACATAAACCAACCTAAAGAAGATCAAAAATCTAAATCAAAAGCTTAAAAGGATCATGAGACTACCATCTAGAATTAAAATCTAAATTATTCCCTAAAAGAAGAAGTTCTCTAAACCAAAAACTGAGTCATGACATCTAAAAAGAGAAGGAAAAGACAAGGAGATAGCAGGAAAATATTCAAAGAAAAACAGTGGAACCGATTCAAAATCATGCAATTTGAGTATTCAAGATTCAAACATGCTTTTAATCAATCGAAAACAAATAAACAACTGAACATGTGAACGAAATCTGAAATTAGCCTAAATATGCACTAGTCAGAAATGTAATTAGGAGAAAGGAAAAGAAATTAGAAGAAAATAATGAAATTACGGAGGAAACTGAGTAACAAAACAAGCCAAACTAAAAACGAAACCTAAAATAACACTATCAGTTCCTAATGGCCAAATGCAAAACAAGAAAACTAGAACATGCAATTTGCAGACAGAACAAAACTCAAAGGAAAATCAAACAAAAAAAAAGAGAAAGAAGTGGCCAGGAGAAAAGAAAAAGTAGAATAAGATAGAAAGAAAAAACTTGAAAAATTACCTATAATAAAACAATTGGAGCCGAAGGACTTGGTCGGAGTCAGGACACTTCGAACAATAGGTCCAAACCACATGAGTCAACTGCTCTCATCAAAACAGTTTGACTCATGCAGAATAGAGCCATTAAAACCCGGAATCAATTCAGGCAAAGGTTTTTTAGGGCTTATGAATTTAAGATCTAAAATTCGGGCAAATTAGGGGCGATTTGGAAGGGGCTAAAGGTAATTTATGGCTTAGAAAGGGTTAAGGATTGTAGGGTGTTAATTTGTTGGTGAATTTGGAATAACTAGGATTTTGGCTGTGTCTTTCGATTTAAGATTTGAAGAGACCGACAATGATTCGAGGGAAAGGGAGTGGAGATTTGGAATGGGGAGGTGAAGGGGAGTTTGTGGTGTTATTTTGGGGACGATTGGACTACCAGAACCGCCGTGAGGTGATTTTCGGCGGTGGTTTACGATGGAAGCGGCATGGGATTAAAGGGAGGCTAGGGTTTGGGTGATTTACAGAGAGAGATGGAAAGTGAAAGGGTTCAACTGGGGGGTATGGTTTTCGGACAATTTTATAATTATTGGGTTGTGAGTTGCGAGCCGTTGGATGATTAAAATCCAACGGCTGTGATGTGGTGTTATCAAAACAGGGTCGTTTGAGGGCATGGGAAGGCTGGATCGGGTTTGGCAGGGATTGGGCCTCGGTTTTGGGTAAAATTTGGACTGATTTTGGGAGATTGAAATTGGTCCAATTCAGAAAATTAACTCCCTTATAATTCTCTTCTTCTTTTTTCAAATTCTGTTCTTTTTCTTTCTTTCTTTCTTTTTTTTAAATTTAAAAAAATCCTAATTATTAAAAATCCAAAATTATCTAAAGGATGAAATAAAATAATTAGTTAATTATAAAAATTATAAATATCAATTAATTCTAAATTAAAAGGAAAAACTCAATAAACTAAAAATTAAAACAAAAGTGTAAAAATGAGCTATTTTTGTGATTTTCAATTTATAAAGCAAATAATTACTGACTAATTCTAAAAATGTAAAAATAAAATCCTAAATGTGATGCATGACATTTTTGGTATTTTTCATGATCTAAATAAAAATTAAACATGCACAGAAAAATGCAAACAATTAAGAAAATTCTACAAAAATTCCTAAAATGTCAAACAATTAACAAAAAATCTATTTTTTCTTGGGATTTTGTAGGAGTATCTCTTACAGGGCAAAAATCACATGCTCACACTATGTTCAGAGATGCCCAAACTCACAAATTTATAAACCAAGGTCGGAACTTCCATAGCCCAAAAGCCTCTCCTCTACTAGAACAAATGCCAAACTCCAAATCATGAACCAGATAATTCTCCTCGCAGGGCCTTAAGTGTCGTGATATGTAGGCAATCACTCTACCACTCTGCACTAACACCACAACAAAACCAACATGTGAAGCATCACGATATGCTATGTAAGGTCCCAAACACGTGGGTAATACCAACACTAGGGGGGCTATTGATGAAAATCCCTCCACAAAGCAATGATAGTAGTCAACCCTTAACACAGGGAAAAAATATCGCACACCACATGTGCAACATCACCACAAATCTCCAGACCTCAACTGATAGTGCTCAACATTGCATATGAACACGTAGGAGGGAACTGAAGATATAGCTAAGATAAAGTCGCACGATAAGGAATCAAGAAAGGGAAATTTCCTAATATCCCGTAGTCTCTCGGAGATAAGTACATATGTTTTCGTATTGTTACACAAGACTCTGCTAGACCTTCTCATGACTCGTGAGACCCTTAGAACCTAGATCTCTAATACCAATTAATCACAATCCAAAGTCCTAGCTCAGGTCGTGATGGCGCCTAGCCGTCCTTGCTAAGCAAGCCAACTCACAATCAACAGAATATAGTCTAGATTTCTTTAATTAACAAAGTTATATCATAAATTTAAATAGTACAACATCTTATACAATCATAACATGGTCTAAACATGACCAAACAGTACAACCCTCCCCCCCAAAGCACTAGGTGATATAAGTACACGAGCAACTACTCAATAAGTATAAATTTGAATAAATAATCAAAATTGTCTAAGAGGAAGAAAAATAGATAGAAGATAAATAAGAATATGGACTCGGGCACTGCGAAACGAATCCGTGAGGTGCAACTCGCCCTAAGTCTCTAAATAATTTCCTAGGCTCAACAAGAGGCTCCTAGCTAGAACCCACTTGAGGATCTGTACAAAAAGATGTACAAAAGCTTTGTATGAGTATACCACCGTCAGTACCCAATAAGTATCAAGTCTAACCTCGAAAAAGTATAAATCATTGAAAAGTATACGTTCAATAAGTAACAGAGTCGAAACACTGTTATACGTTGCTAATATCCCGTAGTCTCGAAAAGTATACTTTTCAATGATTGTACGGGATCTTTTACCACACAATCCATGTAACGATCATACTTACAGGGCCCAAAGTAACATGAGTAATAACTTGATTGTAGAGGGATGGTACAAAACCCAAGCGCAAAAAGAAGTTTGATAACTCGCATATAATTAAGTATATGTTCATCATGTCATGTGCAGCCTCTCTACTCCATCAGGGTAGAGGTAAGGTCTGCATACATACTACCCTCCCCAGACCCTACTAGTGGAATTTTACTGGGTTGTTGTTGTTGTTGTTGTTGTTGTTGTTGTTCATCATGATAAGAGGTAGAGGGCGGCATAAGAAGTATTGGGGAGAAGTGATCAGGTAGGATATGGCAAGGCTTCAGATTTCCGAGGACATGACACTTGATAGGAAAATGTGGAGGTCGAGTATTAAGGTTATAGGTTAGAAGGTAGTTGAGTCTTGACTTTGTATCTTTGTGAGACTAGTCTGGTAGGTTTTTATTTATTTATTTATTTATTATTTTATTTGCTATTTCGGTTTTCAAAGCAGGACATATTTACTAGCTATCGCTTATACTTTGTATCTTTTTTCTGGATTTCATGTTGTTCCTATTCTTCATATGATTTCTGTAGTGATACTAATATTGTCTCCTTTTGTCTTTTTCATTTCTTGAGTCGAGGGTCTTTCGGAAACAACCTCTCTACTCCTTCAGGGTAGGGGTAAGGTCTGTGTACACACTACCCTCCCCAGACCCCACTAGTGGGATTTTACTAGGTTGTTGTTGTTATTGTTGTTTATCATGTCCTATGCCATAACTGTATTTTAACCGCATAATCTTCCTTTCATACCGCAATCTCAGTCCAAATCAAGTATCCAATTACAATACATATGTATGTGCCCAAAAATTTGTAATGACCCGACCGGTCGTTTTGAGATTTTGCACTTCGCTCGCTAGTTCTCGGGCATGACTTACCCCGTGTGATGTATTATGACTTATGTAAATTGTTGGTTTTGGTTTTCAAGGTAATCAGAATAAATTTGGAAGAACAGTTCTCAGGTTGAAGCTTGAAATTTGAAGGGGTTTGACCAAGATTTAACTTGTTTGTATATGATCTCGGATTGGAATTTTTATGATTTGTTTAGCTCCGTTAGATAATCTGGGACTTAGCAGCGTGATCGGAATGCATTTTGGAAGTCTGTGGAAGGTTTAGGTTTGAATTGGCGAAACTGAGATTTTGGCATTTTCCGGTTGATAGGTAAGATTTTGATATAGGGGTCATAATGAAATTTCGGAAGTTGCAGTAGCTCTGTTGTGTCATTTGTGATGTGTGCGCAAAATTTTAGGTCATTCGGACGTGGATTGGCTGGGTTTTTTATCAAAAGGGTAATTCGGAAGATTTTGGAACTCTTAGGCTTGAATTCGATGCAAATTTGGTGTTTTAATATTGTTTTGAGTGTTTAGAAGGTTGAAAAAAGTTTGAATGATGTTCTGGGATATGTTGGCGTGTTTGGTTGAGGTCCCGATGGCCTCGGGTAGTTTCGGGTGGTCAATCAGGTCATTTCATATTTTGAAATGTTGCAGAAAACTGCTGAAGGATTTCAGGAAATTTGACCTTCGCGTTCGCGAGTAGGTCCTCGCGTTCGCAAAGGGTAAGCTGGTGAGGCTGAGAAATTAGCCTTCGCGTTCGCGATGAAGGCTCCACGTCGCGAAGGGCTGGAGTCTTGTGCATCGCGTTTGCGAGGTTCATGCAGCGTTCGCATTGAAGGAAGGTGAGCAGTTGGGTCTAGGGTGTTTGTTCTTCGCGTTCGCGGAGGTGGTGTCGCATTCGCAGTGAGTTAGAAAGTCAAACTTTCGCGTTCGCGTAGTGATTGTCGCGATCGCGATAAAGGAAGAATTGGTCAACTTGAGTTTGTGTTTCGCGAACGCGAGACTTTGACCGCGTTCGCGAAGAAGGTTTTTGATGCTTGGGTAGAATGTTCAAATAGCCATTGTCGGCGATTTTTGGGCTAACTTTCACCATTTTTGGGAGATTTTGGAGTTTTTTGATAGGATTTGAAGAGGGATTCAAGATATAACACCTGGAGGTAAGATTTTTGAACTCAATACTCGATTCTTGTGTGAATTTTACCTAATTAATCATGGAATTTAAGCCTAGTATTGAAGAACTAGGGCTTGTAATTGGAGACCTAAGATTTGGGATTTGAGGGGTTGTTTGTGGTTGGATTTTGGTACTTTTGATATGTATGAACTAGTGGGGAGATAAGGAACATATTGATGTAAATTTTATCGAAATCCGAGACGTGGTCCCGGGAGCTGGGTTTGAGCAATTTCGAGATTTTTGATGTTAGTTGGATATTTTCGAGTGGGCTTTGTTCCCTTAGCATATTTTAATAGTTATATACTGATTATGGCTAGATTTGGAGCATCTGGAGGTCGATTCGTGAGGGCAAAGGCATCGCGGGCTAGAGTTTAGATTGGATCGAGGTGAGTAATGATTGTAAATATTGTCCTGGGGGTATGAAACCTCAGATTGCACATCGTTGTGCTATATTGAGGTGACGCACACGCTAGATGACGAGCGTGGGGTCGCGCACTGTTGGGGATTGTGACCTAGTCCATCCCGAATGATTTGTTTTACCACGTATTTGATTTAAAACTGTAATCTTGCTTTGGGCGGAATGCCATATTTGGGCCTAGTGCTAACTATTTGGACCCTTATGTAATTTTTACTGATATTTTCTCACTGTTTTGACTTTAAACTTGTACTTAGTCATGTTATATTCTACTATTTTCATAACTCAGCCATGTTTACTCTGTTTTAACATACTAATTGATATTTCAAATAAAATTTTGGGCTGAGTATCATGTTTTACTATTGCCCGAGTGGCTTATGTGATTTTGACTGAGTAAGGTCGTGGGCCTGTGTTGTGAGGATACCTTTGGTCGGGTTGCACGCCGCATCGGTGATATACTAATTATGATTATGAAGCTGAGGGCCTGAGTTTTGTACGCCACGAGGTGGCTTGTTGATATGAGGCCGAGAGCCTAGTGATGATGCCACGAGATGGCTTGATATTCTGCTTGGGCCATAAGGGGCCCTTCCAGGAGTCTGCACACCCCCAGTGAGCGTGGGTACCCATTGTGATGTGAGATATAGCCCGAGGGGTTGGTGTTGTTCCATGTTGTTGCCCGAGGAGCTGTTTCTATTGGTATTTGTGCCCGAGGGGCAGATTTTCTATGCTTATCTGTTCTAGTTGTTTTGCATTTAATTTTTTAAATATTAAAAAGTCATTTTTAAAGAAGTTTAAACTGAGCTAAGATGCTTTAAGAGATTTCACAACTTCATTGCTTTCTTACTGGTTTTGTACTGCTTCTATACAACATGTTGATGTACTTTTCGTGATTTCTTATCACGCAGTCTTTATTTATGATTATTACTCACTAAGTTGGAGTATTCACTTTACTCTCTGCACCTTGTGCGCAAATTCAGGTATTTCTGCACTCGGTAGCGGGTATTGGTTGATCAGAGGCAGAGTCTTTGGAGTTTAGCAAGGTAGCTGCTCGACGTCCGCAGTACTGCTTTTCTCCCTTTGATATCATTAGACTGTATTAGGTACATTTTCAGAATTTTTGTTGTATTTTAGACCTTAGTAGATGCTCGTGACTTGTGACACCCAATGTCGGGCTATATCTATTTCTGCATTGTTCTTTTAAACTTACATTATGCAATACCTGATTAACTAAAAAGGCTTAAATTGACTTATTAAAATTTTTGAAATGAACTTGGGGATTGTGTCGGCTGGCCTTGTCTTCACGAAAGGCGTCATCATAACCGGGTCCGGTTTAGGGTCATGACAAGTTGGTATTAGAGCCTAGGTTACATAGGTCTCACGAGTCATGAGTAGGTTTAGTAGAGTCTCGCGGATCGGTACGGAGACGTTTGTATTTATCCTCGAGAGGCTGCAGAACCTTTAGGAAAACTTCACATTCTTGAATTCTTATCGTGCGTCCTTGATTCAGCTTGAAATGTGACTTTTTGAATTCCTTCCATGTGTTCACATGCGTGCATGAGCGCTCGATACCAGATGTGCATTGATGGCTTGTAATTCCTTAATCGAGGGGCGAGATGTGATCCTTGTGTGTTGATGTTGGGCCAGTCTGGAAGACTTGAGGCCGGACTTTTGCCTATAGCTTGAGCTCTGAACTAATGATTGCGTGAGCGCATGCTTCTAGATCTACATGTTTTGTTGTGTCCCTATTAAGGGGAGTAATGACTGGATAGCTACTTGATGAGTATGTTATGATTGCGAGGTGTATTCATATGATTTGGAAACGACAAGAAGGGTCTGCTGGAGGATGGAAGAACTATTAGGTATTTGATTTTCATCTTGATTTGAGGCATAGCCTCGAGTTATGGGGAGTGTGAAGAATCTTTTCATGTTTTCTAGTTGGGGAGTGAAGTAAATTCCATGTTGCGATACAAGTTCAGACTCAGGAAGATTAAGTGACTGCGTAATGTTTGTGATAGTGGAAGGTATACAGAAATGACAGTTTGAGGTGAAGCATGTGGGTTATCTCCTGCGGAGTGTTCTGAAGTTGTATGATCCTTATGTTGTCTGTTAGAAGATCTCATTTACAAGTGAAATATATGTGTTGAAATTTAAATTTGGGTCACTTAAGAGAGTGGGTTTAACTGTTATGAGAGTGAATGTGAGATTTGCAGAAGATTTAAAGTACTAGATGGTCGGTGTTTCACGAGTTTATGAAGGATTGAGTTAATCTCACTATGATATTATGGCAGCAATAGAGTATATTCGTTATGAGTTATTGTGTGTGTTTTGATCTATGGCTTCGAGCCAAGTGGGGGAGTCTACTATTGATTAGTTGGTTGTACGGTTATGTGCTATGTTGGTTCTAGTTTGAGACGTACGGGTGAATCAGTTATGACTTACGGAGATTGAGAATGAGGATGGCTCGAGTAAAGGAAATTTTTTACAAAGGTTATATTATGCTTCATAAGGTGTATGAGAATCACGGAGTGTCTTGAGTGGTTATTACTGAAGGATGCTCGGTGCATAGAGCAGGAAGTTGATTGGTCGTAGGCGAGGTTACATTCCGTGGTGTCAAAGTGCTAATGAGGTACATGTTGTTTGGTTCATTTGATTAGTCTAATTGCGGTTTGAGTAGAGTGCATGACTCTCGAGAATGGTTCTAATGGGTTCACATTTCTACATATAATAATTGGAGATCTTCAAGTTGTACTTTTGGATAGAAATTGAGGTTTGCATTAGAGGGTGTCAAAACTTGTGACATTTCTATATCAACTATGGGATCCTATTTATCAGCATAAAAAAGGTGAAGGTAACAGATTTAGATTCGCAGGAAGTCTCTTCAGAGTAAAGTATTTCGAATGTGGCGCTTTTGGGATGTTTAAGAGAGTATTCAGCAGCTTATGAGCCTTAGTCGATATAGTTTATGCTTGGGTCTCGTGTAGGGAGTCTGGGTTGAGGAATTGTGGTGTTACAACAAGAGGGAGTATCAAGTTAAAGGTAAATCAGAAGGAAACTCGGATAGATGGGATAGATTGGTAGTAGACCGGATTGGTATGGTAAGGATATGATTAGTTCCTTGGGTGTGTACGGGGTAATGAGTTTCTACAGGTATTTCGCGTCAATGCTCTTGGGTTTTAGTGGCTTGTGTAGCTTGGATGAGTTATAAGGATTCAATCCTAACAGGTTTGGTTATGTGCAAAGGGGAGTCGGAGAGTTCTTGATGATTTCTACTACGGTTTGGAGGTGTATATTTTCTTCTGGCATGAGGAGTATGGGATGTATAATGATTTTCTTCCAGATAGGCTCAATGGAAAGTTCTTGATTGGTTGAGTGCATAGTTGCTTGTGGCTCGGAAGGGATATGAAGTCCTCGTGGTTACCCTCAGATGGTATGGTTTATGCGGTATATGGTGTAGGCTTGAGATTTGCATGTGTAAGGTCTCAGTTCAGTTCTGAAAGAAAGATCATAACATCCTTAAGCAGCGGCAACTTCAGATAATTAGAGAAATGAGCTTAAGATAATTAGAGAAATGAGCTTCAGATGATTAGGGGAATGATCTTCAGATGATTAAGGAAATGATATTGCTGATTGGGGTGATTTGACGAGGGTATATGTTTTAGAAAAAGGCAATATGATTAAGTTGATGGTACTTCGGTAGTATTGTGGCACTCTCTTGTTAGATCGACTGTTGATATTCGAGTTTGCTTGGTGGCACAGAAGAATTTTAGAGTATCTCTCGTGGAATGATTAAGTATTAGAGGTGTGGTATGTATTTAGATAGGGAATTGGGATCAGGTATGGTGATTCGTGTGCTATATGGAGTTGGAGACTGGGAGTTCTCATATTCATGCTATGTTGTGGTTGTGGGTCGTGTGTATTGGCACTATTTAGTAACTATTGGGGTTTGGAGACCCGAATGGATCTTTTGTTGCGTGGTATATTAGATTCTGATGTAATATTGGGTAAAGACTGGTTGTCTTCGTGTCGTGTTATGCTGGACTATTGCGCTAAGGCGGTGATGTTGGCTATGCTAGGAATGCCAAGGATTGAGTGGCGAGGTTCGACGGATTATGTTCTTAGTAGGGTAGTTTTATATTTTGAAGACCCAGTGGATGGCTCGGAAGGAGTGTCTTTCTTATTTGGGCTTTCGTGATGGATGTTAGTGCAGAGACTCCTACCATTGATTCAGTTCCGGTAGTGAGGGACTTTTTGGATGTGTTTCTTGTGGCCGGGCATGTCACCGGGCAAGGTTGTTGATTTTGGTATTGATTTGATACCGGGAACTATATTGTACGACACCGGCAGAGTTAAAGGAGTTGAAGGAGCAGCTTTAGGGTTTCCTTGATAAGGGGTTCGTTGGCAGGCCAATGTGGATGAGTGTTCTAACTTGAGTCGTCTTGGTTGGCTCCAGTTGTATTGTTGAGGGATGTGTTGATTCGATTGTTATTGAGCTTATTAGTAATCTGGGGAGATCTATGAGTTACCTTTCCGTGTCGCGAGGCGTTGGGATTTGTTGGTTATAAGCACATGTGGTGTGGTGTTATTGGAATCTCTCAGTGAAATTCGAGCAGGAGGGGCATTGGATACTTCTTGGCGGATGGCATATTAGTTATGTCCTTTCAGGTTGTGTGGTGTTATGTATTTGCTTCACCGTAGGTATGATGATTTGCCTTAGTTCTAGACATCAATTGCATGTGGTCGTCAATTATGAGCAGAGTGACTTTAGGTGATTCATGTGGACCAGTGTCTAGATAGGGTCACGCATTGCAGCGGAGTTATGTGGAGGTATGACCCTTAGAGTTGGATTCGTGCATTCTATTTCTATGATGTGTGACGGGTTCTCAACATTGTGTGCGGTGATTCTGGTGAGCTTGCAGTACAACTTTTTCATTTGAGCCATTTTTCATGATTTGGGTATGTTCGGATTGCTGCTTATTGGTGCGCCGATTGCACAAGTTGTTGCTTTAGCCTGCATTTATGTGTCATGTCACCGGAGTAATTGTGTCGGATTAGATGAGATCGTTGGGGTCTTTAATGAATACGAACGAATTCGATTTCAGCATGTGGGAAGGATAATATTGAGGTTCGACTTAGAAATTTTGCTATGGTCTTTGCCAAGGAGAAGCGACTTCATGAATGGTTGATCTGAGAGATGGTTATGGTTTACTGCGTGTTTCATTTATCATTGGTAGTATATGAAAGTGTTGGAATGAGACTTTAGTTGATAAGAGGTTTTCTATCGGTATTCAGGTGTTGTGTGCAACTGCTGTGATTAGAATTTATCGCTACAAGTGTTTGAGTTATGTGGTATATCATGTAGTTGCACCTGAGGTTGCAGGTATGGGTTATTATAGCTTGTTCGGACTTATTCAAAGTATAGATGTGAGATTCTGATCTGGTGGATGATTTCAAGAGTGAAAATGTGGTTCTAAGGTTTATGGGCTAGGTTGGATTGTGAAAATTTCAGTTACATTGTGTTATTAGAACTATATGAGATAGGGTGACATGGGATCACCCCCGTGTATGTGCATGGTAAGGTTACACAGCGATTTGATGGTTTTTGAAACAACTCTGGGCACGTTCGAGGACGAACGTATGTTTAAGTGGGGGAGGATGTAATGACCGAATGGTCGTTATGAGCTTTTTCACTTCCCTCACCAGTTCTCGGGCATGACTTGCCCCGTGGGATGTATTATGACTTATGTAAATCGTTGGTTTTGGTTTTCAGGGTAATCGGAATGAATTTGGAAGAACAGATCTCATGTTGAAGCTTGAAATTTGAAGGGGTTTGACAAATATTTGACTTGTTTGTATATGATCTCGAATCGGAATTTTTATGATTTGCTTAGTTACATTAGATGATTTGGGACTTAGGAGCGTGATCGGAATACATTTTGGAAGTCTATGGAAGGTTTAGGCTTGAATTGGCGAAATTGAGATTTTGGCTTTTTCCGGTTGATAGGTGAGATTTTGATATAGGGGACGAAACGGAATTCCAGAAGTTGTAGTAGCTTAGTTGTGTCATTTGTGACGTGTGTGCAAAATTTCAGGTCATTCGGACTTGGATTGGTTGGGTTTTTTATTAAAAGCGTAATTCGGAAGATTTTGGAATTCTTAGGCTTGAATTCGATGCAAATTTGGTGTTTTAATGTTGTTTTGAGCGTTCCGAAGGTTGGAACAAGTTTGAATGATGTTATAATATATGTTGGCATGTTTGGTTGAGGTCCCAAGGGCCTCGGGTGAGTTTCGGGTGGTCAATCGGGCCATTTCATATTTTGAAAAGTTGTAGAAAACTGCTGAAGAATTTCAGGAAAATTGACCTTCGCGTTCGCGAGTAGGTCCTCGCGTTCACGAAGGGTAAGCTGGTGAGGCTGAGGAATTAGCCATCGCGTTCGCGAAGGTCTAGAGTCTTGTGCATCACGTTCGCAAGGTTCATGCCACGTTCGCATAGAAGGAAGATGAGCAGTTGGGTCCAGGGTGTTTGTTCTTCGCGTTCGCGATGGTGGTGTCGCGTTCGTAGTGAGTTAGAAAGTCAAGCTTTCGCGTTCACATAGTGATTGTCGCGATCGCAATGAAGGAAGATATGGTCAACTTGAGTTTGTGCTTCGCGAACGCGAGGCTTTGACCGCATTCGCGAAGAAGGTTTTTGATGCCTGGGTAGAATGTTTAAATAGCCATTGTCCGCAATTTTGGGGCTAACTTTCACCATTTTTGGGCGATTTTGAAGCTTTTTGAGAGGATTTGAAGAGGGATTCAAGAGATAACACCTGGAGGTAAGATTTTTGAACTTAATACTCGATTCTTGTGTGAATTCTACCTAATTAATCATGGAATTTAAGCCTAGTATTGAAGAACTAGGACTTGTAATTGGAGACCTAAGATTTGGGATTTGAGGGGTCGTTTGTGGTTGGATTTTGGTACTTTTGATATGTATGAACTCGTGGGGAGATAAGGAACATATTGATGTAAATTTTATCGGAATCCAAGACGTGGGCTCGGGGATCGGGGATCAGGTTTGAGCAATTTCAGAATTTTTTATGTTAGTTGGATATTTTCGAGTGAGCTTTGTTCCTTTAGCATATTTTAATAGTTATATATTGATTGTGGCTAGATTTGGAGCATTCGGAGGTCGATTCGTGAGGGCAAATGCATAACGTGCTAGAGTTTGGACCGGATCGAGGTGAGTAATGATTGTAAATGTTGTCCTGAGGGTATGAAACCCTAGATTGCACATCGTTGTATATTGAGGTGACACACATGCTAGACGACGAGCGTGGGGTCACGCACTATTGGGGATTGTGACCTAGTCCATCCCGAATGATTTGTTTTACCACGTATTTGATTGAAAACTGTCTGCTTTCATATTTCTTTGGGCGGAATGCCATATTTGGGCCTAGTGCCAACTATTTGGACTCTTATGGGATTTTTACTAATATTTCCTCATTGTTTTGACTTTAAACTTGTACTCAGTCATGTTATATTCTACTATTTTTATAACTCAGCCATGTTTACTTACTAAATGATATTTCAAATAAAATTTTGGGTTGAGTATCATGTTTTACTATTGCCCGAGTGGCTTATGTGATTTTGACTGAGTAACGCCGAGAGGCTGTGTTGTGAGGATACTTTTGGGTCGGGCTGCACGCCGCAGCGGTGTGAGGCCGATGGCCTGAGTTTTGTACGCCACGAGGTGTCTTATTGATATGAGGTCGAGAGCCTAGTGATGATGCCATGAGATGACTTGATATTGCGCTTGGGCCGTAAGGGGCCCCTCCAGGAGTCTGCATACCTCCAGTGAGCGCGGGTACCCATTGTGATGTAAGATATAGCCCGAGGGGTTGGTGTTGTTCCATGTTGTTGCCCGAGGGGCTGTTTCTGTTGGTATTTGTGTCCGAGGGGCGGATTTTCTGTGCTTATCTGCTCTAGTTGCTTTACATTTAGTTGCTTAACTATTAAAAAGTCATTTTTAAAGAAGTTTAAACTGAGCTAAGATGCTTTATGAGATCTCACAGCTTCATTGCTTTCTTACTGGTTTTGTACTGCTTCTATACAGTACGTTGATGTACTTTTCGTGATTTTTTATCACTCAGTTTTTATTTATGATTATTACTCACTGAGTTGGAGTACTCACTTTACTACCTGCACCTTGTGTGTAGATTCATGTATTTCTGCACCCGGTCGCGGGTATTGGTTGATCAGAGGCAGAGTCTTTGGAGTTTATCAAGGTAGCTGCTCGACGTCCGCAACACTGCTTTTCTCCCTTTGATGTCATTATATTGTATTTAGTACATTTTCAGAATTTTCGTTGTATTTTAGACATTAGTAGATGCTCGTGACTTGTGACACCCCGATGTCGGGCTATATCTATTTCTGCACTGTTCTTTTAAACTTACATTATGCAATACCTGATTAAATAAAAAGGCTTAAATTGACTTATTAAAACTTTTGAAATGAACTTAGGGATTGTGTCGGCTGGCCTTGTCTTCATGAGAGGCACCATTACGACCGGGTCCTATTTGGGGTCGTGACAGAATTAATGGATAAAAAATGCACAAAACTTAATAATAATCATGCGGATATACACTCATTTAATTTCTATATGATTACGGATGATTCAAGCAATTCAATATATCACAAATAAGCTTCCATGCCTTTATAAATAATAAAAAACCTAGACATGATCTCTAGCATAAATAAGAGAGCGATTGTAGTCATATAAGCCATATAAATCATGAATCAAGTTGAGCATATTATCAAAACAAGGCATAATGTATCTCAATTTTACCCCGGACATGATAAAAACTTGGTATGTGCATATACGTTCGCCACCCCAAAACCAATACAAAAATCCTATTACCCATAACCTGTCGAGTCCATAAATTTGGTTCCAAATGGATGATCAAAACCCCAAAATACACTCTCTTAAAGTGTATATTAAAACTAAATTTCCTTTTAAATTCTTATGTTTTAGGTATAGAAATTCATGTGCCTTCTTGAAATATAATCACAAATAGGTAAAAATCACTTACCCTCTTGCCTTGTATGAAACTATCCATGAAAAATCTCCCTTCTCCAAGTCTAGGGCTCAAAATATGAAAGAATGGATAAAAATCCCAAAATGTCTTCTTAAATAATCTGCCCAGAAATACCCTTCGCGAAAGCGACACAAGCCTCGTGTTCACGTGGCACAAATGTTGTTGCCCCAGAAAATAGTCTATGCGATTGTTTCTGAAGCCCGCGATCATGAAAGCCAACGAGCTAAAAGATCGCTAACGCGAGCTTCATCTTGCGAATGCGAAAGCAAACGAGCCCCCAGCCTGTTCCGACTCTACGCGAACACAATCTCTTATATGTGAACACAGAGGCCAAGCTTACCACTACTACGCGAACACGAAGCAAAAAATCCAGCTAGCCAAGATTCTTCTCCGCGATCCTAGCTCTATGATCGCGAGCCTAGCTTTGTGATCGCGATGCGCTGTAAAACACAAGCAACTGAGATGCTTCAAAACACATAGAAATAGTCTGAAATCAACTCGGATCATACCCGAGCACTCGGGACCCCTTATAATCATACCAACAAGTTCAGATAGAATAACCAAACTTATCAAAGATCTCAAAATACTGCAAATAATATCAAAACCACGAATCAATGATCGAAATCATTCTCTTAAGTTTTAACCATGCAACTTCGTCGAACTCATTTGAATCATACTTAGGCATTTTGAATCACAATCAAACTTTATAAACAAGTTTTAATGCACCAAATGAATCTAACCAAAGTCCCAAAATACTGACCGGACCCCGATAACATCAAAATCAACTCTCAGTCAAACCTATGAACTCTCTAATTCTTCGAATTGCCAACTTTCGACAAATAGAGCCAAAACTTTTTAGGAACATCCAAATTCAAATACGAACTTACATCCAAGTCTAAAATCACCATACAAACCCATTTAAACCATCAAATTTCAATTTTGAGATCGTTTACTCAAAAGTCAAACCTTGGTCAATTCTTCTAACTTAAGGCTTTCAAATTGAGAATTACTTTTTCAAATCTTCCCAAACCTCTTGAATATCGAACCCAACCATATACATAAGTCATAATACATCTTATAAAGCTACTTAAGATCTTGCACCGCCGAATAAAATGCTAATGCTCAAAATAACTGGTCGAGTCGTTACATTACTCCTAATTTCAAACCCCATGAACAATTCATGGTGTTCAATCCTTTATAAGTTCAAACTCTAAGAACAATTCAAGGAATTCACACATTTGCAATATCAAAGTCCAACAATGATTATTAGAGTGCAAACTTAGCTCTAAATTTATATTCTTTTCCCTAAACCCGTAAGTAGCACAGATGATGGATGGTAATTATTTACGGTATCTTTATCTTTTCTTTATGATCTAACAATGATAAAAAGTTGATTTCATGTTCATATAGATTAACAGCTAATGCCCATAAACTTCATCGAACCAAATGACCTCCACCCACCACAACAAAAAGGAGAATAACTACAAACCTCATTAACAAAATGTAGAAACAAGATGATTCAACGCGAAGTACTTTAAAACATAAAGATCTAAACTCTTTAATCCATCCTCAACAAGAAAAAATTGGATGATGTAGGCAACGTGTTCGATGAAATTACCAATATTGATGTTATTTCAATGGAGTATTCATATGAGTGGGTTGTAAGCACAATCTAGTATCGTGCGTTGGAGTTTTACTTGAAAAATTCAAAACTCCAGCATAATATACCAAATTTCCATATATAAGATGTTTTCAAACTCATGTACAATTCATGAAGTTTAGACTACTAAATGTTCAAACTCCAGTACTCGTTTGAGTTTTTCCGTGTTTCAGAGAGGAGTATTTATGTTCAGGTTTTATTTTTGCATTAAAGAGTAATTACTTTACCGATACAATTTAAAATATGGCTTAATTCTAATAACCGGCCAAAAAGTAGCAATCCTAGCTAATTTATCAACACATTCATTGTAAAAAATTGGGCCATAGATATAAAAGGAAACTACATAATCTACCTATTAAAATTAAAGTAGTTACCCGTCTTTACTCATTGTTAAACTTATTATAATATATACCTTTCTAACTAAAACTAATTGCCAGCCAACTCATCCCCAGTTTTTCTTAACCATCTGATAATCTTTCCTTTCTATTTGAAAGATCCACAATCATGTAAATGCCATCATAAAATCAACATTGCCATGAGTACTACACCGTGATAATCTTCTTTTCAATTGATTATTATTCATTATCACATAAAAATAATGGATGTAATTTCAAATCTGAAAAAAATGAAACTCCATATGAATGAGTTCAAAATGCCATATCTGATGGTTTATAGTGTTTTACTATTGAAATTCATTAGTTATTGTTCTTTAATGTGTAGATTGTACCTTTGATGTTAGTTTTTGGAGATTTATTATACAAAAGTTTAAATCCACCATTGAAGGACCTTGAAACTTGAAACTCATAACTTGGTTCGTTTGAGTTTTTAATTATTTTGATCCAATCCTGCATGGGTTTGTTTAGAAAGTTGATTGGAGGTTGTAGCTAAAGTTTTACTCAATTTGGTAGAGATTTTGTAGTAGATTATAGAAATTTGGTTTGAAATATAGTTGAACTAGAGAAGAAGATGAATTTGTATTGTATACCCAAATAGTATATAAATATATCATTTTGGTATATAATTCATTCCAACATATACTATTACAGTATACAATATAATATAATAGTATATTGTTATAATTTGCTCCTTTTTAAACTTTTTCATTGGGTCATTTTTTAAAATTTTGGGTTGAAATTGAGTTGAACTATCAGAGAAGACAGATTCGTACTGTATACCAAAAGGGTATATTGGATACTGTATTGGTATACAATAATTAATTCAAGAGTATATAATTAACTACAATATTTTGCTGCTAACTTTTTTTTGAAGGAATGAACCAATCCTCTATATAGTAAAATAAGATATTATATACCTTTTGGTTAATTCAATAGTGTATAATTTATTGATATAATGACCCGAATGGTCGTTTTGATAATTAACGCCCTGATCCCCTATTAACTATTTTTCTCGTATCTTTTTCTGCTATTGTGATTTGCCGGGATGATTCATCTTGAGTTTTGGAATGTTTTGGGATACTTAGTCTCTAAATGAGAGTTTAAGTCTTAGAATTTGGACCGTAATCGAAACAATATGAACACGGCTCCAGAATGAAATTTCGTCGATTTCGTTAGCTCCGTCGGGTAATTTCGGGCTTAGGAACGTGTCCGGATTGTATTTTTGAGGTCTGCAGCTAATTTAGACTTGAAATGACAAAAGTTGAATTTTTGAAGTTTCAAGTTGATAGTGGAATTTTTGATATCGGGGTCAGAATCCGATTCTAGAAGTTGGAATAAGTCTGTAGTGATGAATGTGACTTATACAAAATTTGGGGTCAATCGAACATGGTTTGGTTGGTTTCAGCATCGATTGTAGAATTTTGAGATTTCAAGTTCATTAAGGTTGGATTGGAGGGTGATTCGTGATTTTAGTGTTGTTTGATATGATTTGTGGGCTCAACTAAGTTCGTATGATGCTTTAGGATTAGTTGTTAGGTTTGGTTGAGGTCCTGGGGGCCTCGGTTTGGGACTTAGGCATGTTGCTGAAGCATTACTATACCTGTTGTTTTCGCACCTACAGATATTGGACCGCAGGTGCGGTGCCGCAGAAGCGGTTGGGTAGCTGCAGAAGCAGAAATGGACCTACGCAACAGGGATCGCAGGTGCGGCTGGGGACCGCAAGTGTGAGACCGCAAATGAGGCCCCAGCCCGAATAAGTGACCTTCGCACCTGCGATGATTTTTTCACAGGTGCGGGACTGCAGATGTGGAAATCGCTGGGCAGAAAAGAAGAAAAGAGCATTTCAAGGGTTTGAAATTTCATAACACAAATTTAATGTAGAGCTCGGAGGGAGGCGATTTCTCGAGGGATTTTGAGGGAGAACTATTGGGTAACTAATTATAACTCTATTTTGATCATATTACATTAATCTATTGTTGTTTTCCTCATCTAATTAAGGAATATGAGGGTAGAAGTTTGGAAATTGGAAAAGGGTTCCCAAATAGAAAATCTGAGGTTTGAATGGGAATTAGACGTCGGATTTGCATGATTTTTATTCGAGTGAACTCGTGAGTGCATGGGTGCTCATTTACCCGATTCCGAGACTTTGGTCCGAGGAGAATTTTTGGGCATTTTTCTATTTTCTTGCCTTAGCTTCGATATCATTAGCTAAATTAGTTGTTTATAGTTATATTTACGTTATGTAATTGATTTGACTAGATTTGGTCCACTCGGAGTTGGATACTCGTGGCAAGAGCGTGATTTCAGATTGATTTGAGCTTGGTTCGAGGTAAGTGGCTTGCCTAACCTTGTGGGGGGAACTCCCCTTAGGATTTTGGTATTGTTTGACCGACGAGTGCGTACACGGGCTATTTGTTGTAAAACTTCATTTTTTGAGGTCCGTAGCATACAAACTTAGCCGTGTAAGTGAGGTGACGAGTGCGTACACGGGCTATTTGTTGTAAAACTCCATTTTTTTACTAAGTCTTAACCTGTTTTTCCTTGTTGAACTACATTATCATATGTTATTGCCTTGATTAGGTTAGAAAAGAATGTTTACGTGTTAAACTATCTATTTGAACTCTATGCAGCATGTTCTAGTGAAATGTCTTGTTTTCCTTAAATGTAAACTTAGTTTAAACTGCAAATTTCTTGATATAACTGTTGTTCGTATTGACTGTGCTGTATATTTACTTTGGGACTACGGAACAGTATTCCAGGCCTTGTACTGCATATTTACTTTGGGACTACGGATCGATATTCCGGGAGATCCCCCAGCACTACATATTTACTTTGGGACTACAGAACGGTATTCCGGGAAATCCCTCCCTGCATATTTACATTTGGGACTACGGGACGATATCCCAGGAGATCCCCTGTTGCTATTGTTGGGTTTTGAGATGGTGTTCTTCTGTGCTTATTCCTGGTTAAAACTTTAGTATCTACTTCCTTACTGCAATATTTCTTTCTGTTAAATTTTATTATATTAAAATCAGTAGGGCCCTGACCTGATCTCGTCGGTACTCGACCGAAGTTAGGCTTGGCAATTACTAGGTACTGCTGTGGTGTACTCATGCCCTTTCCTACACATATTTTTCGTGTGCAGATCCAGGTACCTCTTCTCAGCCATACTTCTAGTGAGGCGAGGCGATCTTGGAGATTTTGAGGTATATCTGCCGCGTCCGCAGACCTAGAAGTCCCTCTCTGTTCTTCTTCAAGTTATAGACTTCCTGTATTTTCTTTGCTGATAGATTTCTGGAGTTTAGAAACACTATGTACTTCTGTAGCTTGTGATTCATGAGATTCCGGGTTTTAGGAGTGCTTATGTTCAGTTCGAGAGTGTTTTATTGTATATGCCGAGCGACATTTTAAACTTCTTTACTAGATTTACCTGTTAAATTGTTAGTTTTTATATCTTTGTTTCATTTCGGCAAATTGTTGGCTTACCTAGTCGTAGAGACTAGGTGCCATCACGACAGTTCACAGAGGGAGAACTTGGGCCGTGACAATTGCGTTGAACTGGCGAAGAAGAATTTGTACGATATACCAAAATGATATACTATATACTATTTTGGTAATTAGTTCATTCCAATGATATACTGTTATAGTATACTACATAATGTAACAATATACTCTTACAATTGGGTCTTTTTAGAATTTTTAATTTTTTTTTATTGACAACTGATATTATTTCAGTTTAATAATTGAATTAAAAGAATCTTTTTTAAACTCGTTGCATACAATTGTAGATCCTATTGGTATATCTATATACTATACTAGTATCATATGTTAGTTGAAATATTTTTTGTTTGTATTGGCTACATTTAATTGGTACACTATTTGATTTTTCTTTAGTAATAATAGAATAGTACAATATCTTGATTTTTTTTTTAAATTTTCCTTTATACATGTGTATTATGTAATCATTTTGATTTTTTTATGTGTTTGTTTTATATAATAGTATTATAGTACAATATCTTGAAATACATTATTATATTAATATGTGGTACACTATTTTTTATTTTTCTATTTATGCATGTGTATTATATAATATTAGTATAGTCATATATAGTTGCCTGGAATTAATTAGTAGAATTGTATATCCTATTGGTATAATTATATGTCATATTGGTATCACATGGTAGTTAGAATATTTTTTGGTCGTATAGCTGCATTTTTAAGTGAATTCTATTATGAAATGATTTATATGATCATGTTTTCCTGTGTTGGATTTTCTTGTACCTATGGAAATAGATTTTGTGTATTATGTAATAGTTTTTATAGTTATATGCAGTTGTTGGAACGACCCCATACAAACTATATGCCCTATTTGTATAGCTATATACTATATTGGTATCATATGCTAGTTGAATCATTTTTTGGTTGTATTAGCTGCATTTAATTGATACAATATTTGATTTTCTTTTAATAATAGTATTATAGTACAATATCTTGAAATATTTTATTATATTAATATGTGGTACACTATTTTTTTTTTCTCTTTATGAAGGTGTGTTATGTAATAGTAGTATAGTCATATAGTTGTCGGAAATTAGCAGTAAAATTATATACCTTGTTGGTATAGTTATATGCCATATTAGTGTCATATGATAGTTTGAGCATTTTTTTGATTGTTTTAATTGTATTTTTAAGTGAATTCTATTCTAAAATTGTTTATATGAATATGATTTGCACTACTGGGATTTTTGTTTGCTGATGGACATAGATTATGTGCATTATGTAATAGTTTTTATAGTTATAGGCAATTGTTGGAACGACCCAACATAACTATATACCCTGTTGTTATACGGAATGGGCAAGTTGCTTTGCGAATGTTTAGCTTGCAAAACGAGCATGTAATTTTCTCATACTTTATTGCATCCTTTAATGTTTTGATACAATAGTATTGTCGCATATAGTTGTAGCAATATTTTAGAGCAATCATATACTCTGTTGGTATACCATATTGGTATCCATGTATACCATATTGGTATCATACGGTACTAGAAGTCTTTTTTGCTACTTATACATATTGATAATAATGATATTTTATTATCATTTCTATTCTAACTAGTATATATAGAGATTTGGTGGTCGTAGATTATATTTTCTTGCTCCATAAGTGGTTGTGTTACTGCTAATAGTAGAGTGTGTACTGATATTTATAGGGATTGAGATCAATGTTTGCATTGCAATCACGTGTTGATTCTTGGAATCTGATTATGTAATTTATGGTGCTCAAGAGCTGTCAGTGTGATATTCAGTAAATTAGATCAAGTGAAAACAACAATTATTTCAGCTTAATAAATGAATTAAAAAATGAGAAAAAATACAAAAGGAATATTATACTAGTTATATTTAAAAAGGTGAACAAATATTTATTATATCAGTTTTTTTTTATTTTATAAAAAAATAAATAATAAAATATAATAAAAATAATAAATGAAATTAGATTATAAAGAGAAAAAAATATAAAAAAAGAAGTTAAATAAAATTAGAAAAGGAACAAGAACTAAAGAAAAAAAAAGAAAAAAAGAGTTAAATGGAATTAGAAAAGGAACCAGAAATAAAGAAAGAAATAAAGAAGGAGTCAAAATTAAGCGTGTAATAAGTTATGGTAAAAATAACAATAATACGATTTGGGCAAAAATAAATGAATAGAAAAAGAGAAAAAAGAAAAAGAAGAAGAAGAAAACGAAAAAAAAAGAAAAGGAGAAAAAAAAGAAAAAAAAGGAAAAAAAGAAAAGAAGTATAGAAATAAAAAAGAATTGGAGAAAAAAGAGAAAATTCCCACAAAAATTACTATGGATAGTAAATGTAATTAGTTTGATAGGTAGAAAAATAAATGGATAAGTAAAGGTAAATAATTTTATTTTTGTGGATAATTGTAACATCATCGTTAGGGCTAGTCATCTAAGTCCATTGGGCTACAGCCCAAATGCACCGAGTAGGCGCCATGCCGAGTTAGGATTCGGAAATTTGGTAGATTATTAATCAATTATACGGGTCGGGTCAATACACCAGAATCGCGGAATTTTAGTTTTTTTTTTTCTCTTTTATAAAAAGATGCGATCCCTTTGCCTTCCTCTCTTCTGTTATCATAAATCGAAACCCTCGTTCTTCTCACACTTTACCACAACCTAATCCACAACAACAAGAAGAGCAAGGAAGAATAATAGGTCAGTCTAGAAGATCCTTTCCCAGGTACGCTCCTCATTCTCTATATATCTACATTTCTCTATCTATTAATTTTTCTATATGAAAATTGGATCAGTAGCATTCTTCCATTTCTTATATGTAATTATAATTTCTTCGTTTTACTCTAGAGTTCCTGTTAAATGAATCTGGTAATTCAATTTTGCATGTTAATCTTACGATTTTTTTTATGGTAGTATTTTGATGTTGTAGCGAGTACATGAGAATTAAAATTTGAATTACTGATGCTAAAGTTGCTTGTAGGAGAGTATGATCGTTGCATGAGTGACACATGCAAGGGTGTGAAGGGAACTTGAGAGAATTGTCAGGGAATGATATGTGATGATGGTGGCTGATTGTTGAATTGAGAACTGGCGTGGTGTAAGAGTCGGGCATAGCAGGGGCAGTATGGCTCAGCAGCAATCATCACGGCTTAATCGCCTGCTCACTTTATTAGACAGTATCCTTTTGCATTTTGTTGCATGCTTAATGATATACACATGCATTGATCTCTTAATACGGAAAGAATGGAAATTTAGTTTTTTTGTTTGCTAGCTTATATTTTTAGCTATAGAATTTAACTTGTATGCATGTGTTAGCTTTAACCAAAATTAAGCTGGCTCGACCCAAGCAACAAGATTGACAGCTGCTAGGCAGATTGGTGAAATAGCCAAATCACATCCTCAGGACCTGAACTCTTTGTTGAGTAAGGTACGTCTTTATCTGTAGTTTGTTATCTAATTATATCAAAATTTCCATTTCTTGTCTCTCTGTTGTTGCGGCCAAACACTGGTAAAGTGTCTTTGAGTCAGAAGTGGTAACATTTATCTGTTGGAAGATGGAAGCCTTCTAATTAAAAATCCTCCTCTCCCCGAGTTCATCTGCAGCAAATCTATGAGATATGTACGTTTTTAGAGTAGTCCATAAATGTTAGATAGTGAGTGCACTTGGCTCAACAACATATTTATTTCTGACAGGAAGTAATTCTACAGGACTTTACGTAATGATACGTGGTGTTTAATTAAACGAGTACTTTGCTGGTCGAATTGCAGCTTGATTTTCAAAATTTTCTTTCTTTTTTTGGAAATGGGAAAAGTTTTATTGATATAAGGTACCAAGATGGTACCGGTAGTACAATAACAAAGGGAATGCAGATCAGTACATCAAAACTGCATCTATTGTCTGACCCTTAGCAAATCCAAGAAATCCATATACTCATTTGTTCTACCAATAAGACTACCCTTACACAAATCGAGAAGATTTTGTAATGTTTCCTTTTAGTGAACAATTGGGCATAAAACCTCAGCTAGAGGCAGAAAAAAGCTTTGTTCCTGTTGCATAGCCTCTCGGTGATATAAGAGAAGGTTTGTGTGGTTCTCACTAGAATGTTAGTCGTCATGCAATATTGCACATAAATGGATGGTCTAGCCTTTTGGCTCTTTGATCTTGTAGCAGGTCTTGGATATTGAATTGTTTATGCGTCAACTTGACATGATAAGTAGTTGAACCTACTAAATAAATGAAGCGAAAGGGTGATGTAGAATAAGAAAGGAGATCACTAGATCCAAAATATGAGACCCATCACCCAACAATACGAGTGGTGGAACAATAACCAACTTAGGCTAGATTTGTAGGGTTTTGTGGCTGAAGTGAAACATTTAGAAAAAAACTTGGTCGTTAAGGCCTGTAGGGTAGCCAGAGGATGGTGATGATTTATATTACAAAAAAAGCAAAGAAGAAATAAATAGAGATGTGTACTGTAGCCAGGTGAGTAGTAGCTAAGAATGAAATGATATTAGAATTCCACCTAGAATGCGTTAGGTACCTCCTAATGTGAGGTTGCACAAGTTCTAAAGAAGCCTTCCAGAAAGGATTGATTCTCGTATTATTTATAACTATTGAATCTCGAAAATTACGGGAGTGTTTTTGGACTTAAAGAGCTCTTCTAAACCTGTTAAGAAAATTTATCCAGATTACATAAATAACCCGTTTTCCTACCCAAAACAGTTATAACCTAAAAATTATAGGGAACAATAAGAAAGTACCTTAACAATATTCTCGGTATAATTTGCTAAAAACGCAAATTATACTGAATTAAACTTGACTTGAAAGCAATCCACAAATTGAAAATAAAACACAAGACTAAGGGTGTGTTTGGTACGAAGGAAAATGTTTTCATGGAAAATGAGTAGTTTTATCACTTATTTTTCCTTGTTTGGTTTTTGAGTGAAACTTTTTCCGGAAAATATTTTCTAGTGCTGGGTTAGAGAGTAGAAAATATTTTTTATGCTACTCTCTTCACCCCCTTCCCCAAGTCCCCATGTTTCATGTGTTCCCCCCCTCCCCCCCCCCCCCCAAACGTTTTTAGGATTCTATTTTTTTCAAAGAATTTAATTATTCTTCTAACAATTCACATAAACCCAAAGGAACAAATGTGCTGCTTTACTTTTTATGCAAAAATAACGTTGAAATTTGTGCTCCATAACTAAAAAGAAAATACTCTTTTTTTTTGTTGAAAAAGAAAGTACTTTTTCTATAACATAAAAGTAAAATACTCATTTTGTTGAAATGTAAAAAAATACTTCTTCTACATCATGAAAAGAAAATACTCATTTTGTTGAAAAGAAAGAAAATACTTTTTACTACATCATAAATTATAAAGCAAAAATCTATGCTACTCTGACTCTTCAAAAATGTTGTTGGGTGCGTGTCGGATCCTCCAAATTTAGTGCATTTTTGGAGGATCCGACATGGGTGCGGCAACACTTTTGAAGAGTCCGAGCAACATAGGCAAAAATACTTTTTACTACATCATAAATTATAAAGCAAACTTAATACTAAAAGCAAATTACTTCTCAATTTTAGTGTTTTCTCTCACTGCCGTGATAGTAATTTAATGTTATTAATTGTCTTTTGTAGTTTTGTGTTTTCAAGTTTATCAACGGGAGGCTAGGCATTATAGTTTGAACATAAAAAAGATGGGGCGGGGGTGGGGGTGGGGGTGGGGGTGGGGGTGGGTAGGGTGAGGGTGGGTTGGTGGGGATGGGGAATACAGTGGGGAAGGTTGAGAAAGAGTTTTGGATCCCTTATCTTGGTAGGGAAAATATTTTCTTTCAATTGGAGGAAAATAAATTCATGAGAGGATATTTTCCAAAATATTTAAGCCAACCAAACATGGGAAAATTGAAAAACATTTTCCGGAAAATGTTTTCCTCCCTACAAACACACCCTAAACCTAAAACCATTTATAGATGCTTTAATGGCTGGCTCGTATAACAGAAATGATTTTCTCTTCTTTTCTCCTTTTGCCTCCCTTATCAAATGCTGTTCGGATTGAGATTGTCGCTCATTTTTTTCTTCAAAAGGATGAAAGCACAGAGGAATTGTGATCAACCTCTGGTGGAACAAAATTTAGAAATATTCAAGAAGAAATTTTCCGAGAAAATAGTGGACTTGCGAGATGGTTATTGCGTAACAGCGGGTCATCAGGTTGGTTATTTGCTCATTCTTCAGTAGAACAGCGGGAAGAAGATCGGGTACCAAGAGTGTAGTGGAGTCAGAGAAGTGTAGACAAAATGACGAGTAGAATATTAAGTGAGAGAGGGCAACAAAGATTGGAAGAGAGGAGGAATTACCTGTTGGCGAGGGATCCACTACACAATCAACTCTCAACATTTTGAGTCCTTTATGAACCACCTTATACGGCTAGGTCCATTGACGTTTGTGGGACACTATATTTAAAGGCCAAGGAAAAAACACACAGAGACCGGCTTCTACTCTTGTGTTATTCTTGTAGCTTGAGTCGCTCATCACTTAGGGATTTCAATAAACAATGACATTTGTAGCTTCTTTGCTTGTTAAGTGTCTTCTGCCCAAGCTTTGGTCTGTAAATTACGAGCTATTTTCGTTGCAAAACTTTCCTTTTACCTGGATGGTGAACTGCTGTGTATTGATTCAACTTGAACATGTTCTTTCTCTTGTATTCTCAGGTTATTCTATTTGTTGAAAAAATATGGTCTTGATGTTGATGTATAACATTGAGTCACGATAATTCCCTTTTGAGTGTAGGTTTCGCAATATCTTAGGAGTAAAAAGTGGGACACCAGAGTTGCTGCTGCTCATGCCATTGGATCAATTGCCGAAAATGTTAAACATACATCTCTGGCTGAAGTCTGTTCATCTGTAGAGGTGAAAATGTCTGAAGCAGGGATCTCAAGCAATGTTGCAGAATTGGTAGCTTGGCCTAAATGTTATCCTAAAATAGGAGGGACCTCATTTAGAAGGTTGCACATTCTGTATTTATCTTTCTTGATACATCATCATATACTCCATATTTTCTTTTGAAGCTATTTGGCTGCAGAGATGTAGTATTTGATTGCTCTTTTATATAGTTCATTGGTATTCTTGCATTGTTACTACACTTGATCTTAGCTAAAAGGCCGAGAAAGGTATGGTATTCTTGCATTGTTAGATCACTGAGTTTTGTATTTTATGCCTGCAGTTTTGACTTGAACAAAGTACTAGAGTTTGGGGCTCTATTGGCGTCTGCAGGACAGGTACTCTTTTGTTCCTTTTGACCTTGGCAGCTGTCATGCTTCCTCAGTGGGAATGCATTAGGAAACTTTTGATAAAATGTTGCTTATAGTTATTGAGTTTCTTTGTTGGATTCTATGGTTGTTTATTAATGGGGTCTGTCAATGAGACATTAAAAAACAGTTATTTTCTCAATTTATTTTGGTTGTCGTCTTCTGATTGCGTGAAGCTTGTAGCATGCCACCTAATTCTTAGAAAAGATGACATTTGTGAATGCATCTTATTAAATTCAGTAATGAGGACTACCCCATCATGCTATTTTACCTGACCGAAATTGATAGAATGAAAATACAAAAGTTAGACAGGTTAAAATTTAACCCATGATTCAATTGAAAGCTTATTTCTGCAATTACTAGATTGCAGATGGTACTGACAGCATGTCATCTTAGAGGTGCATCTTAATGATCTTATAAAAAATTTCTGAGCACTTCAAGGTCAGTTTATAATCTTGTATCTTGTTATAACTAATCACGGGGGTGGAGCTCTTTTGGCATGTACATGAATACTTAGGAGAAAGAGGAACATGAGAGTTGTGAGGGTTGGAACATGAATTTGTACAATTGAGGCATGTGTTTTGTTTTAGGTTAACTTTTGGTGCATGCAGAAGGTTCCTGGCTGCAGTTACCACTACCTACTGTGTTGGACGTGTTAAATGTCTTCGAAATGTACTAGCGAATGCTTGCAACAATTGAGCCCTTGGGGCTTACCTAGGCCTAAGGAGTAGGAGGAGGTACAAAGCATTGATTGTACCTTTGGCTCTTACACATGCATTTTGGAGAGAGGGACATGCAAGCTTTATATACAGCAACATAACCAGTGTGATAGTGGTGTCTAGGAGGATAAAGTGTACGCGGACCTTATCCCTACCTTGTGTGAGGTAGAGAGGCTATTTCCGATAGACCCTCGGCTCAAATAAAACATTTTGAAAACATGTTTGGAAAATACAAGAGTAAAGAAGCTATGATGAAAATACTGAAGAAAAAAAATATTGACAGCAGAAATAGAAAGATAATTAAAGCAAAAGAAACAACAGAAGTAATAAAATTAAAGAATAAGATAATAATAATAATAATAATAATAATAATAATAATAATAATAATAATAATAATAATAATAATAATAAGGAGAAGAGGGAGCGGATATAGTGCTCTAAACTAGAACCATGCTCTCCCACAAAGAAGTGAAAAATCGCTTGACTACCTTGCAATATGCAAGCTTTATATAAGGGTGGAAAAACTTTATAATGTTTTCCTTAACAGCTAATACATTTATTTTCTGATTATATTTGTTGTTTAGTGCCACTTGATTCACGATAAAACTCATGGGATGAGGCGCATGTCTTAGTACCTGTCTTACATTGAAGCGCAGCTTAAGCGAGGCGAAGCAATCTCCCTGAGCTTTTCTGAGCTTCAGGGTTCGTTAATTCAGCCTTTGATAACATTGGAATCTACATCATTTACAAAGGCCATGTTGCACCAATAGCTACCAAAGAAATATATTTGTGTTTAAGGCTATGTATGTTGCTAAGTTTGCCTTAAAAAATTCTATTGTTTCTCGGTCCAAATTGTCCATCAAACCATGGGAATAGTGTTCGAAAGCTTGTGTGTCTTCCTATTGAAACCATCTCTTCTCCAGCTATGTAAGAAATCCAGAGTGGAGTGACGCATTGTCCATGATATGCCCGAAATAGCAAAAACAAGCTCCAAATATGATAAGTTATCTTGCAATGTAGGAACACTTTAAGCGTGCTTTGCGCTTAAAGCCCTAATAGACCTACAACGCTTTTTAGAGCTTTTCGCCTTTACATGGGTAGATTCCATGTTAGATATGATCGAGGATGCACATTTTGTAATTTTTAACACACTGTTTAGTGTTGTAATACCATTTATAATATATATATATATATATATAGAGAGAGAGAGAGAGAGAGAGAGATAATATCTTAACATGCAAATGTGGAAGTATTCCAATATTTTTAAAAGAAAGACTAATAGTATTTTTTGAGAAAGATGAAAGAATATAATGAGTTAAGCACAAGTTAATGTTGACGAGTAGTTTTTAGACAGCTAACGGATGGTTAGCCTATTCCTAAGCTTATTGGGTTAAGCACAACTTAGGAGTGTCAGTGTGGGGGTGGTAATTCACAAGACATTTTTGACCGTAGGAGGGTGGTTAATCCATTTCCCTATTGCACAGAGGTGAGTTCAAGTCACTAATATCGAAAGGGGATAATATGCAAAAGGTGTACATATTTTTAATGTCTTGGAATTGAGTTCCGCACTACTTAATGCCAGAGTTTCTTCTTTGACATAACGGGAAATGTCTCCTTTACTGAGAAATTTACACTAATTATTGGTTTTCTTTTTTGCTTCTGCTTTATTTCCTTTCTAAGAATATCCTTCTAATTTGAATTATATGGTAAATTTGTTCCTGGACCAGAATTAATACTCGAGCTTCCACCAATAATCTAGGGGGAGGAATTAGCTATTTTAAAAGATGAGGAAGAACTGCAAGCTTTGTAAGTTAAGACTTTGCGGTGTTGTTGTCTTTGAGAATGATGTTTCAGCTCAGAAAAATCTCATCAAAGAGTAGACTCTTAGTTGGTATACTTATATATTCTTAATCAAAATTGTTAATTCGTTAAGGACTACATCTATCATCTATGGAAGAAAATGAGGTACAAGGTGGTGATGCCGATTCTATCATGTCTTGGTAGCAGTAATTGATTGATTGAAATCCTTATGGGAGGATTAGGAGACAGTTGATCCTTCATTTATGAGGAGGTAGAATTGATCCTACATAATGTTTGCATTTATCTGAAGACAAATGCACAAATTGAAAGCCAATGTCCTGGATTCCGGAATGTGTGCCCTACTTGTTCTAGTGAATTCTTTGTGCTCTTTTTCTTTTTTGAATTTTGTTCTTTTGTACGATATTGGAATTGTGTGCAAGTGCATTACTCAGATGCTTTATATTGTCTTCATTCAGGAGTATGATATTCCGATGGACAATAGCAAGAATTCAAGGGAGCGATTGGCCCGCCAGAAACAAAACCTGCGACGTCGATTGGGTGAGTTCACATCAATAGCTGGTTAGCTGACCAAGGCTGTTGATAGCTAATTATTTGTATGCCATTAAAACCACTTTATAATAAAATAAAAAGATTTCAGATTGAAGTGCTGCTTGCTATGTTGCACGGACTCTCCAAAATGTAGCCGCACCCGTGTCGGATGCACTACTATTGGAGGATCCGACACGTATCCTGCCACATTTTCGAAGAGTCCGAGCAACATAGGCTGCTTGTGTGTTTGTGGTATGGAAACTACTAAAATTGGTTGAGTGTAAAACGGGCCTGAAAACTTTGCAGGCTGTAGGGAAGTGTTGTCAAATGGTACAAACTATGTTCGAAGAGACGCTCTAATTAGACCTGCCATTAAAAATCTGTCTTGGTTTATTTTACCTTATCATTGTCCTGGTTTTATTGAGATAAGCCTACAGTATGGGAAAAAAAGCAAGTGTTGGGAGAAGGTGAATGCATGCCATGGGTTGATTGGAGAAGATTCAGAAGATCTAGGATTTGTGATATGAAGGTGACATTGAGTGCTATAATCAGTCAGGGAGAATGACAAATCTATTGTGTATGGTTTAGCAATTCTCCTTGGATAAGTAGGTCTGGCACGTTGGCAGATTGATCTGGGTGCGTAGTTGCAGTTGATCACAAACGGATTTCTACTCAAGATTGATTGCGTAGTTTCCGAAGTTAAGTTGTGGATTTCATTTGTGCAGTAATATGTTCACCTACTCTCTTCTCTTAAGTTTGGGGTCCCATTGCTTGCATAGTGTTACTAAGATAAGAATTCGAGTTTTACTGTGTTTGGATGAAAGTGGATACAAAAGTCTATTTAAAAAAGTACCTTCTTGACAATTAAAAGTAAAAGAATATTGAATTTTGTGGAGAATTGGTTTCTCTTTTAGAAAATTGGACGCAATTTTGAGATAAACCCGAAATGAGCGCTTGTCAGTTAATAAACCTGAGGTTTTTGAGACACTACCCAAGGATTATCTTGTTGACATTGTTGAAAATGGTAGCGACGCAAGCATCTTTTCCATTGTTTGCCTCCTTTTCTATTGCTTCACCTGCTGCCTTCAAAACTCTCTGGATTCACTGAGAGTAATCTTAACCCTAATGCTGGTTTCCACGTCAACATTTGCGTATCTAGAATCACCTTTTGCTGATTACGTTCTTTTTTTTTTTTTTGGGGGGGGGGGACTAAAATATGTCGATGGTTAACTAATTGACGGGTTGCGGGAATAGTTGAAGCCATACCCAATCGAAAAAGGATGTTATCCAAATGCATTTCAAGTAATTGTAGTAAAACTTGAGGGGGGGGGGGGTTGTTAGGGAGTAAATTGGAAATTTCTTAGGTAGCCATTCCTTACTGTTATCCTTGGACTTCCACGCATGTTGGAGACGAAACAAATGAAATTGATGCTGTCATTTATTTTTTTTCCAACCAATCGAATGCCAATTTTTAGAACTTGTTGCAGTTTTCTGTATTTGTGACCGCGATTACCATGTAAATTTCGTAGAAACCGCTAGAAAATATTTCTTTATGGGTGGTCGATGATAGTTATTATTTCTCTTGTGTGATTAGATTTGGGCAACAGTGGGAGGAAGAAGTTATGCATCTATCTGAGTTTATTACGAAGTACTTCATAGAATGAATTTCAGTTACGCACCTGACCACCTGCATGTGGGAGAAAGAAGCAAAGCTGTGTGAGTTTAATAACTAATTTCCTGATTTTCAGTTACATACTTAATCACCCATAAGTGCATGTGCGAGCATGCCGATGGGGATAGTTCTTTGGATCATTTAGGTCAAATTGTTCGCATCAATCCGAACTCTTGTTTCTATACATCAGTAAAAGGTAGATATAGCAGCGTGTAGTAGCCTCAACATTTACTGGTTCAGTTATTGGTACTGCTGGGCTCTGGAGCCTGCGCTGTCTAAGTGCATGTTAGCATACTAAATTGTAAATGCTGCATCTAAGTTAGAAGAACTGCTCCATGGTTCTACTTAGTCCAATTAACTAGAATTCGCTAGTGGAAATAAGTTCTCATAGGGAACGTGCTTGCTACTTCAATTTCATCTCTCATTTTTCTTGATTGACTTTATTATAACCAATTTTTAGATGATAACTATTTTCTTCTCACATGAGAAATCTAGACCTTGGCTCTCTCTCTTCTATGTTAGTTAATGTAGCAGTGTGATTCTTATTCTCTCTCCCATGTGGCTAAATAAATAAATTATTTGCAAACTAACAGGTAGTCATTCTCGTAATCAGGATTAGATGTGTGTGAGCAGTTCATGGATGTCAATGAAATGATAAGGGATGAGGACCTGATCGTGCAGAGAGCTAATTCTCCAGGAAATGGTGTTGCTACTCAATATTATTCATCAAGGCCTGTCGGCAATATCCGGCATTTTGTTGCAAAAATGGTACCAAGTGTCAGATCTCGGAGGCCCAGTGCAAGGGAACTAAATTTGCTGAAGCGGAAAGCAAAAATAAGTTCAAAGGACCAAACAAAAGGATGGAATAAGGATGGAGATACAGAAGCTCCACAATCACAAGATATAATATCTCCTAGGGGCATGTGTCCCGATATATCGAGCTCTAATAAGGTTACAAGATATCCTAACTTTGCTGTACGCTTAAATAATTCAGATACAAGGTGCTACTGACATCAATATGCATGTGTATTTTCATTCACATACTGAAATTTTATTTTCTTCTAGTATCTTCATCTTTTTGGGTTCTCCTATAATCTCTTTTTCTTGTTTTTCTTTGTCGTTTGAGATTCAAAATTCGTATTTGCTCGCTCTCCTATCATACATTGTATGTTGGAGAAAGATATCAATGCGTGTAATGGAGGGGAAATTTCTTCATATTAAAAGAGTCCTGTTAATTTTTTGTTCATGAACTTTTAGTGTTTACAGGATATCGGATATCCTAACTAGTAGATGATTGTATTGTTTTCTATTGATATATTTTAGTTTTCTTTTTTCTTATTTCATTTGTGGATTGATTTCAGTGCAGTCTTGAAGGGTGAATCTTATATGCGGCTATGCGCATCGTACTCGGGGATTTGTTTTATCTTTTCACTGTCAATGAATGCTATGTTGTGGTGTTTTCGTGATGTTATCTTGCTTTTAGATTCTTAATAAATTTGATAGTCTGGGAACTTTGAAATTCCTTGGTCGTCTTTGTACAATTGCTGTCGAACCTAAGTTAGTTCATTAGTCTGAGAAAAGTCTAGGTCTCGAGGTCTCTGTCCAGGATTATACTTTGGCAGCATAACTGTATCTACTTTTAGTTGGACCTTTCCTTCGATTAGTTATCCTTAGCTGCTTTGCCTTGCTTCTAGTAAGTCCATCTGTTTGGTGCATCGTTTCTTTTACAAATTGATATACATTGCTAGTGAATTAATATCGAAGTGCAACTTGCAATCTTTTCCTGTGAGCAGTTACTTCAGGATTAAGTTTAGGAATGCAGGCTGTTCTTAGATAATTTTCTCTGTGATTTCTGGAAGACTTTAGGTGCTCCCTTTGCTAGGAACCTATGCTGCTCTTTCCTTTGCCCTGATGTCCTATTCAGGCTTTGCAGTGCTGCTGCAAAAGGAGCTCATATTTCTTGATATCTGGAAGCCTGTTTAGGCTTCATGATTCCTGCCTGCAATGTAAACTCGAGACAAACAGGACATAAACTTGTTTAGAGTTGGAGTGACATCAAAAGTAGAGGATGTTGATGTGGAGCTGATAAGTTGGAGAGCCACCTAAAGCTAGTATGGTGCAGTGAATCTGGGAGTTACGTTGTCCTGTGAAAATGTAATTAAAGGTCGTGGGTGGAGTAAGTTGGTTAGCTATTAATTACAGTTGAGATCATATATGCAAAAGTTGGCACCACTGTTGAATTTGAGCTATTGATTATTTCGGTAGTTTAGGAGAGTTTTGAAACAGTAGAAATGGGTACTTTAAACTGTTCTAGTTGGTATAGAATTGAAGGTATGGTTAATTGACATTAAACTTTATAACTGCCTTGAAAATTTGACATTAAAGCTGGCGGGGTGAATTAGTTGTTTATTGGTTAGTTTAAGTTGAGGTCATATATGCAAGTTGTGGCACCATTGTCTAAAATTTTAACTGTTAGTGGTTTGTTGGGAGGTGTAATGTAGTTTTGAAGCTGTATTAGCGGATAAATTTTAGGTGTTCAGTCGTTTAGAATTGAAGGTATGGATGTACAACTAACAGAGTTTTCTTCATTAACAATATGACCTACAGAGAGTTTGGGTGTTGTATAGAATTGATGGTATGATGAAGAAAGAGGTACTTTTCCGTTTTAACAATCAGTATTACTTCATCCAAGCAAGGAAGAAACAGTTTTAATGATCAATAGAGTTACGGCTCTAGTATTCCCTTAAAGATCAATCGAAATCATCTTGTGGATCGGATAAGATGTTTTGTTTCAATCATTTAATCAACTATGCCTTAGTTTCAAACGAATTTTTTTTTCATGGCAATGGCCAATCATCAACTGTTAAATTTCCGGTTTAGTATTCTTGGTAAATTTGTGTATATCATTTCACATCCTTCTGCATTCAAAAGCATGTGCTCAAGTAATTATCAAATTTTCTCTATATTATAAACTGTAAATATCAAAATCTTGAATTATTGTTTCTGCAGCTACTTGGTGAAAACATCTCTGATGAAGATGGATTAGAGAGTGACGGAGATAAGATTTGGCCATTTCAGAGTTTTGTTGAGCAACTGATCCTTGATATGTTTGATCCTTGTAAGCAACTTCCATTATGCAGTTGCACTTAATTCTTTTCATGGTTTTCTTGTGTGATAATTGTTTCTGATTTCTTCTCCAGTATGGGAGGTTCGTCATGGCAGTGTCATGGCTATGAGAGAGATCTTAACCCATCAAGGTGCTAATGCAGGAGTTATCATTCCAGACTTGAGATGTGATAGTGCATTAAATATTAAAATGGAAGATAGGGTAGACGAGAATACTATCAAAAGGGAAAGACCAATTGATCTGAATATGCAAGTTCCACTTGATGAGTTAGAGTCAGTTTCAAAGAAACTGAAGGTTGAACCTGAAGGTGCATCTTATTTGGCGATGGATACAATGGTCTGTACCAGCAGGGATGGTGATCCTGGTGGTGTTAATGTGAAAGTGGAAGATGCTGGATTGAGTTTGGCTATTGAACAGGCTAATGGTGAATTTAGCATTGGTTCTGTTAAGTTGGAGACTCAATCTCATCTCAGTGGTGGAAGCCTGGGTAATGATATATCCACGGAGAAGGAAGGTGGCGTGGATAAGGCTTCGTTGGAAAAGATGGATATTCTAGAAAACCTTCCTGAGAATTGTGAGCTGATGAACTTGGTTAAATTGGCTAGGCATTCTTGGCTTAAGAATTGTGAATTTCTTCAAGATTGTGCTATTCGTTTCTTGTGTGTCTTATCATTGGATCGGTATGGTCTTTCCTCCCTTGATTTGGTATCTTTGAGCTTAGTTTTGTTCTCAAACAGCTCCCACCCAAACCCACCACAAAAAAATGAAAGAAAGGAAAAGGAAGAAAGCAATTTATTAGTCTATATAAAACATTTGAGAATACCAAACAGGAACAGAAGCTGCATAAAAGATTATTCTTTTTCTGCTCCCCCTCCCCCAAAAAAATTTCTGCTCTTTTGCTGTTGACAGTTACGGAATGCAACTTTGCTGTACTACTGCTGGGCTTCCCCCTTGATTTCATAATTACTGATAAGTGGTTATTTTTCTCTAGGTTACAGACATACACCCCACCTCACCCCCCAATTCTTTGTTTTTTTTTCTTTCCATTGACAGTTTTGGTGACTATGTGTCGGATCAAGTTGTGGCTCCTGTTCGTGAGACTTGTGCACAAGCTTTAGGCGCTGTGCTGAAGTACATGCATCCTACTCTAGTTCATGAGACACTGAATATCTTACTGCAGATGCAGGTAAATATGAACCAAGCTCAGCCTTTCGTTGCACACTGAGTATGGCTTTTAAGATTTTTAACTTGCATAGTAGTTGATACTCCTTTCGCTCTAGCTAGTAATCTCCTATCGAGATGGACTAATATGCGTGTTGTTCTTCTTACAATTCACTTTCATTTGAATCAATTACTGAGAATTTTAAAGCCTTACCATATCTTATATTACTCCCTTCGCTCCATTTATCCGATCCACTGTGTAGGAATGCTAAAAATGTTTGACTTAGGTGAAGAGATACAGAGTTTTATACACATTTCCTATTGTACTAACTTTGAACCGAAAATGTCAATCATTCCTTTTGCCATGTGAAATAAAGCAATAGCATCAGCAGCTTAATGTCATGATCTCTTGTCATATAAGTAAAGACAGTTGCGTGAAGAGGGGGGATGTAAGAAAAAATATCAGTCTTGCTTTTGCAAAGTGACTTCTTTTTCTCTTTTTTATCCTGAGGCAAAATACTTTTATGCTCCAACATGTGGGCCCATCTAGTATTAGACAACACAGGATTGATCTTCGTCGATCATGCTAATTGCTACAGACCTAACTATTTGAGGTTAATCATACGTACCTCCCTTGAGGTTTGCCTAAACAGGTGTTGTGGACTCAATAGTTCAATGGCATAGAGAGTGATTTTGAGTCTTTGTTGCCACCCACTGTCAAAGTATTTTTCAATGTACTTGGCTGAGGAAGGAATCTGGCATGCTTGAGGGTGTGCTAAAAGACCTGTATAAGTCTCTCCTCTACCGTATCAAAAACTATTAAGTCTCCCCTCTATTAAACAGTTTAAGATTTTAAGGTTTAATATCATCTGAAGTTTCGTATTTCAAGTTCTAACAATGGTTTTCAATTTGGGACCGACACATGGTTGATTTGTGTCCCTCTCAGAACAGTTTTTGACATCTGTTTTAATTAGCTGTTCTGGGTTTTTCAGCGTAGACCGGAATGGGAGATTCGTCACAGGAGTCTTTTGGGGATCAAGTATCTGGTTGCCGTACGGCAGGTAAATCTTAATCTATTGGATGGTGTGCTTGCTGAATCTTTCTGAATTCTGCTGGCTTCTTGCCTTAATAAATATAAGTGTTGTATGCAATTTGACTTCGAACTTTGTGTAGTGAAGTTGTTTGTGCTCAAGTTTTTGACTCAGAATTTTCATTATTCGATTATGGTCACCTAGAAACATGGTTAAGAGGGAGCTTACAAACAGAAAACAATGCTCCTACTTGGAAAATCATATGTATGAGTGTATAGAGGAATGAAAGGATGAAGTTGGATTGTTCGTTGCTATTTTTGCTGTAGTTAAGCTTATCTTGGCCAATGAAATACCTAGGATGGTCAAAGAAAGTTATTTCTTTCTATTAGTTTCTTTTATCCTTTTTAGTAGGTATTATGATTTGTACAGAGAAGATGTATCGATGCTGTTTTCTATGCCCTTTTAAGAGAGTCAGAAAATAAACCAACTCAGTCTCCAGCACTTGCTTTTGCTTTCTATTAGTTGGATCTAAAGTTGCTTTGATGATGGGGTTTGAATGGTATTTTCCGAGATTGATTACACACTACCTTGACAACATTGCAGTTTGATCTTTTGTCTCCTTCGTTTTCTTTGAGGGTGGATATGTTAAATACAATCAGGGGGTTGAAGAACTGTTACTTGATAAATTGTTTTAGTCCTGCAGAGTTGGCAGTATGGTCTCATATGTTACCTGCTGAAGTTTCCAAGCTCAACTGCTTTTGTTTACTCATCTTAGTATTCCTCTTGCTATGTACATTCTTCAGACTATGATGTTTTTGTTGCTAATTTGATTCTCCAATGATAACAGGAGATGCTTCCAGAGTTGCTTGGCTGTGTCCTCCCGGCATGTAAAGCTGGGCTTGAAGATCCTGATGATGATGTGAGAGCTGTTGCGGCAGATGCTTTAATACCTACTGCAGCGTCTGTTGTTTCTTTAAACGGCCAACTGTTGCATTCAATAATCATGCTGCTCTGGGATATTTTGCTTGACTTGGATGACCTCAGTCCATCTACGAGCAGGTAAGTCTTTACAAGGCAACTTTGGTACTTAAAATTAAACAAATATTTAAATACCAAGATTTCTAATTATCCCAGAGGAGCATTAACCTTGAAATATTCCAACACATTACTGTTAATTCTCTTGACGTTTCTACAGGTTAACTCAAACTCAACAAAATGTATCAGATTAAATTTGCAAATCATAACGGAAAAGACAAGTTGGATATAAAAAAAATAATTTGCAGTATCATGAAATAAAACTGATTTGGAGGTGATGTTATCATGAATCAGTAAGACTAGTTATGAGGATATTTATGCTGTCAGTTTGATTATATAACTGAACTAAAGCAAGTATGCTGCCAGCTTGTCCTGATTATTGACAAACTGCGGTGCTGACAGTGACATGCTGTCTATAAACATGTCACTGGATGGTGATATAGCACTCATTTGCGCTGCCTAGAAACCTGCTAGTGGATGATGATGTGGCACTGACCGTAGATGATATTTGCTAGTTGGCGACTTTGATGTGTCGCTTGACGGTGGCAATCCAATGAGATGCTAACTGGACAATGATGGGATATATATGACTTGTTGACTTGATAGGTGGACATATGTGGATTGGTGATATTTGCTTGGGTTGATGTGGACTGTTTGTAACATGGCTCATGACGCCGAAACAATGGAACAATGATAGGAAGAGACGGGAAAGATTAGTACCGCCGATCTAGTCACCCGAAAGAGACAAAGATTAATATCATTAGTAAGCTTTTTTAGCTTAAAAGCAAGATTAGTAAAATTGTAAGCTTAACTTTTCAAAAAAAATTACTCCCTCCGTTTTAAATTATGTGAACCTATTTCCTTTTTAGTCCGTGCTAAAAAGAATGACTCATTTCCCTATTTGGAAATAATTTACCTTTATGCAATGATTTATAACCACACAAAATATATCTGCCTCATTTTACACCACAAGTTCAAAAGTCTTCTCATTTTTCTTAAACTCTCTGCCCAGTCAAATGGGTTCACATAAATTGAAACTGAGGGAGTATAAAATATAAAGAACTTCTAGTATTATTTATATTTATTAATTTTTTTTTATATAATATTGGCCTAAGATTAGATTAAATGGAGTAACATATTAGTGATGGATTTGAGGATTCATATAGCCGGCCCTTTATTTGGGATTGAAGCATTGTTGTTGTTGTATAAGCTTATAAAACAAGACCGGTATAATTATTAAAGAATGTAAGCCTTTGATTAAGGAGGCAGCATAAGTCTGTTCACCAGTGAATGTAAGCTATTTAGATCCAAGATCGCAGAGGCTTTGCTACTATGTGAAAATAAGAAGAAAAGTCGAGAGACTTGTACAAGTGCTCCTTGTATGGGAGTTCAAACACTAGGAAAAAGGTAAGTTGGAACATGGTGAAGGGAGAGTTGATGAAGACTGTAGCAGCATCGTAGAAATCCAAAAATCCAGAAAAGACTCAATGACTCAATGTATCATTTACTGCCATCACGCCGGAAAGAGAAGGGGCGATGAACCTTAAGGATTACAAGCCTTATAGTCTAGTTGGAGCATTTATAAGATCGTTTTGTGATAAGTTAAATAATTGTATATTTCTTGTGAAATCCTCGTATACATGCAATATACTAGAAAGTCTAGAACCTACAATAAAATACGGTTAGTACTCACCCAATCAATGTACCTTTTATTGCCATCACGCCAAAAAGAGAAGGCGACAACAAACCTTAAGGATTACATGTCAATTAATCGTGATGGAACATTTGTAAGATCATTTTTCGATAGGTAAATTAGTTTTATATTTGCAAGAAAATCCTCGTGTACATGCAATATACCAAAAAGTTGAGAACCTACAATAAAACATATTTTTTACAAAGCTCATGCAATCAGCTTTACAAATAGGGACCTCATTGGTGCACAAAAAAAAAACTAGACACAACTACCCCTCAAAGGTGTAATGTCATTCTCAACTCCCTCAAAAGCTATCTTATTTCTCTTTTTTCATATAACCCACTTATGAGCTAGGGTGAAACATCTAAAGGCGTGGGTCTTCTCTTTCTTCATCCTAAACCCCATCTAAGCGATGTCTCCATTACTGTGCTGGACATTACCCATTGTACTTTGAACCAATTCAAGACCACCCATTACAAACGTGCTAGTAACAATGCATCGGGATTGGATCATCTTCTCAGCAATTACACATATTGCACCAGCTAAGATGTATGAGTTTCCTCTTCAAATATTTATCTGTTACTCTTGTTTTTGTTGACCCTGCAAAGGAGCACACCTTTCTAGGTTGCCCTTAGGATCCACACTGAAAGATGCAAAGGTTTAAGATTGAGAGACATTCGTTATAGAGGGCGAGGCATGCGGACAAGAACGGAACCGTGGATCGGTGATGAAGGAGAAGACTAGGAAAGACTAGGAACTGAACTACCTTTCAGTTGTGGCCATTGAAGAGTTATAATAAAAGGTTGGGAAGACGTTTTGGTAAGTAATAGTGTTGTATCATTGAGGTATGTCAGCAAAGAGATGGAGATTAGATCCAAAAGAGTAGAACTTTGCAATGTATAATGAGCTCAAAAAATCTGTTACGACCTCAAGTTCGAAAACATTGTCCTCGGCCAACTTATACAAAAAGTTAAGCGAAGATTATATGTGTGTGTGTGTATATATATATATATATATATATATATATATATATATATATATATATATTTATATGATATCAATATTGTTCTTGTTGTCTTCAGAGATTCTAGTATTTGTCTCCATCCAAATGACCCCTAAACGACTGCAAGGATGGTATTCCAAATAAAGGAAGAATATTTGGACATTCTCCTCCTTTGCCTAGCAAGTAAATAGTTTAGTGTATCTGGTGAACAAACACTTGATGCCTTGGACATTTAAGAAGTACAGTATTTGACTTGAAAGTTTACTGTGAAGGAAAAGATGGTTGACATCTTCAACATTTTCTTCGCAAAGAGAGCATCTATTGCATAGCCTCTTTATTGAAGGTTATTAAAAGATGGTTGACGTCTTCAACATTTTCTTCGCAAAGAGAGCATCTAGTGCATGGCCTCTTTATTGAAGGTTATTAAGAGAGGGACATTTTCTTTTTACAACTGATCAGGAGAAGTATTTGAGTTTGTTTAGAGCCTTGTTCTTCCAAATAGATTTCCAATGGTCATAGTGTAAGAGGGTGTTGAGATCTTATAAAAAAATGAGTAACAACTCTTCCTAGAAAAAGGAGGATTCCAAAAGATATTATCGAGAGAGGGATAGGTGGGACACCGTTGCAGAATAGAGTGAACTCACTATAACCTTCAAGTTCCTATTCATTGTGATCTCCTACGAGGAATAAACAACCTTGACTCTTGCTTTTGAGTTAGAGTCAAGGCACGATGTACATTTGAAAGTACAGGAAAGGTATCCTTCAAAGGAGAGCGGCGAAACCATATATCTTGCCAACTTCATGAGGGTTTGAGTGAAGATGTGGGCTACCTGCTATTCCATTGTGAGGTGTCAAGGTGTCAACACCTTTATTATCGGCGGTGATGAATTGGTTAAACTTTGGACAGTGCTAGGGACAATGCCGAGCCTACAGTAAAGGAATGAGAAGGCACAATCATGGAACTCGCTTCACTTGCTGTAATGTGGGCACGATCATTAGAGTGGAATATGTGAGCTCTCGTGATGTTGAGAATGATCTTTTACATTTGAGTTTCTAGTTTTATTCGGGTGAACTCTTGAGATTCCTGTCACCTCTAAGGCTTTGGTCTATTGGTAGGAGTGCAACACGTAATGTGTGCGTTAGGCACACGTCACGAGTTTGAACCTTGCCTTAGATAAAAGCTTGGTATTTAAGCGGAGATGAGTAGAGGGGCACGTCCATTATCCGTTGAGCTTCGAGCTTTGCGCCACTAGACCAATTTTTTTTTCTCCATTATAAAAAAACCCCGAGGTTCTTGTATGTATAGAAGTTAGAGTGTGTTTTGTGGAGAACCATCTTCCTTTTTTATGTAGGTTCTCTACTGTCCCATACAATTGTATACATAGATTTTTTCATATTATTAATAGCCTGTTTGGCCAAGCTTCTAAAATATGTTTATTTTGAGAAGTGCTTTTTTCAAAAGTACTTTTGGTGAAAATCAGTCTGTGTTTGGCTCATCAATTTGAAAAGCACTTTTGAGTAGCAATTAGTGTTTGGCCAAGCTTTTAGAAAGTGCTTCTAAGTGTATTTTTCTCAAAAGTCTTTTCAAAAAGGTAGTTCTGGGGAGAAGAAAAACGCTTCTCAGAAACTGCTTCTGCTTCTACTCAAAAGCACTTTTTTTCCTTCAAACATCTTAGCAAAACACCTTAACTTTGAAAAAAGAGGACTTTTGACAAAAAAATCATTTTTGGCCAAGAAAAAAGCGCCAAACAGGCTATAAAATTACTTCTTTATCGAAAATGAAAGGAGATTTTTATACTATTGACCTGGATGCGTACTTCTATTTTCTTGACTTTCGACATCGACCATATCTAGGTTGAAATTTATATTTCCCTTCCTCCTTTCTAAAATAAAAAAATAGTCGGGGTTTTCGGGGTGTGGGGGCGTGGGTGAAAGATGGGCAGTGACTTTATAAAAAACTGTCTCTTACAAGATTTAGGCTTTCTCAATATTTATTCTGTTATTTTTTTTTGAAAAAGGATGATTGTCTAGGTCTCTCACCAAAATTCCATCCTCTCACTCTTTAGCCCATTATCTTCTGTATTAATCACCTCTCCATTTTCCACTCTGAATTATAGCAGTTTATTAATTAGAATATTAATTATTAATAAAGTTATTATTAGATAAAAAATGAAAATTAGCTGTCATACACTGGTGTCTGCTATTACAAGAATTTTGCGTATTTATTTTATGTTGCTATCTTGTCCCCAATTATAGCTCTTGGTGATTTGTTGGTGACTTGTTCCCAATGAATCTTGATCTTCTCCATGTCTTTGGTATTGCAGTGTGATGAATCTGTTGGCAGAGATCTACTCTCAAGAGCAAATGATTCCAAAAACGTTTGGGGAGAAAAAGAAATTTGATCTCAATGAAATTGATCGACAAGATGACCCTGGGGAAGGGACATGGTCTTCAGAAAATCCTTACATGCTATCAACATTGGCACCAAGATTATGGCCTTTCATGAGACATAGTATCACTTCAGTCCGTTATTCAGCTATTCGGACTTTGGTAGCCTACCTTATCTGATCCTCTTTTTATTTGCTGTTAACATAACGGACTGCTGTTAGTTGTGTACATCACAGTTGCAATGTCTTATCGCTTGTATTTTGGTTGATTTGTCTTCGCATGAATTGGTTTTACACAATGCAAGTGCACATAAGTATAGAAGATAAAAAGCTGATTCTTAAATTTTCTTATGCAGGAACGATTGCTTGAAGCCGAATATAAGAGGAGCATTGCTGAATCATCTAGCTCTTTCTGGCCTTCATTTATTTTGGGTGATACTCTCAGGATTGTTTTCCAGAATTTGCTACTTGAATCAAATGAGGAGATCGTGCAGTGTTCAGGCAGGGTTTGGAGGATCTTTCTCCAGGTTTGTTGTTTATACCTGTCCTTCCCAAGTAAACCCCCAGATCAGCGTTCCACTTTTCATAGTGCTATATTTAATTGGATCAACAGAAACATCCTGTGAATGGCTATGATAATGCATTATCGTCTTAATCGATATCTGATATTTGAATCAGAGTGTACTAGCAGAAAAGGAGCATTCTCTAAAAATATTATTTTATGGATATCCTATTTGGTGATTGGGATTGAGAGGGATACTATCCTATGTTAGTTGAAGAGACTTTTCTAAGATTACATATCTGGAGGTGATTATAAGTCTGGTATTCAGCTGGACTTTGTTAGCTCTTTAGCCTTCGCATAGGATCATTGTAAAAGAGCTAACAAACTCACTACTTTCGTACTTATTCTGCTTTCATGCATCTTCTTGATGCCATTTATAACACTACTTCTATAAAAAAAAGGTCTGGTATTCAGCTATTTAGTTATTTTCTAGAGATACTGGTAGGTTGTATTTAGTTGGATAGAAGAATGAAGTGGATGGATATTTTATGAATGAAGTGGATGGATATTTTATTTCTTCCCTTAGATAGTGGAGTCACTCATTTGATGGTTTTTTGGGGAAAGGTTAGGATTCATA